>NC_091460.1:98939621-99573371 GCF_027789765.1 Dendropsophus ebraccatus | reverse complement strand
GAACCGCCTTATGCTCCCTAGTTGAAAGTTACCCGTCCTAGAAGGGTAATAGCCTCAGTAATCGGTTATTTTGGTGTAGCAGACTTCAAAGGTTGCCCAGTTTTCTGGCGCTGTGCAGTAGGATACGTAGATCTTGCATGGTACCTTGCGTGGGCAAGGGTTTTCCTAGGTGGTTTCTCTACTCTAACTTAGCACTGCATACTAGCTTTAGTATCTAGTAGAAAACCTTGTAAGGAGGTAGTCTTTCACACATCCACCCGCTTGGACCTTCACTACTACTAAGTCCCTCCCCCCACCAAAAACTAACTCCTCCTACAGGGGCTAGAACTAAACCCTCCAGTAAGTGGTGGGGCTGAGTGTGTGTGAGAGAGAAAAAAGAAGAGAAAGGTCAGAAAAAACAAGCACCTGAGATTGGTCAGCATAACACATGTGGTATAACACAATTAACCCTTTGGTAACTTCAGCTGTACAAGTCAGACAAAACAGTAGTAACACCTAGTGGGGAAAACACAGTACTACATCTCCCACTCTTGGAAAGCCTGTGGGAATGACCTACTAAGGTGCTTTAGACAGCACCAGTGGTGGGACACCACACTTACACTGCAGGCCATAGTTTGACATGCCTGTTATAGATTATCATCAATGTCTTACCTGTTTGTATGGTTGCATTATTGTTAAGATTTTCTTTGATAAAATGTTCTTCTTTCATATCACTGGTTTTCCACACGATGGAATATCTTGTTTTTCCTGTCTTCTTTCCTTTCCACTTCATTGTTAGGTTATTTCCAGAGAATGTTACTTTTTTGAAGGCTATTGCTGAAAATAAGAAGTATACTGAGTTATTCATAGAAGAGGAAATTAATTAGGTATATGCGAATGCTGAACCCCTTTCAATTTAATCCAGTTTTGGGGTTGTCTACTTGGGTTGTAGTGGTCATGCTTAGGAGCTGCTTTTGTGATGCCTGTAATCGACCGGTCACCTGTGAGTTGTTCCGGGTGACGCCACTTCTGTGGTGGTTGGTCGGTGGAATATAGCTCAGCCAGGTGGTAGGTTGTCATGACACCAGTGCTAACTCAGCACAAAGGTATAACGGCACACCTGCTTTTAGTTTTTTGTGGCTGGCTGTACCCTTCCCCAATGGTCGGGACCTGCTGGGTTGTGATGGGTCCCTTGGGCGCTTATCACGGTGGTCCATAGTGGAGATATGACCCACCCGGACAATTGGTACCGCTACCCACAGAAAGGGGAGATGACTCAAGGACGGTGTAGCTTTTGTGTAGCTGCTGGTGCAATAATCCCAGTAAAATAAACACTTTCTTTACTAATAAATCTTCTGTGATACAAGTGAATTGTATAATACAGACTTGACTTTACTAGATCTGCATCGAGAGCTGTTTGAGGTAGAGAGAAGAGTAGCAGTGCTGACTTGGTTGCGTGCTGAGAAGAGTAGAGGGAGTTCAGAGGAGTGGAGAGGAGTTTGTCTTGAGAGTCCCAACCCAATGTATAACTTTGTATGTATGTATTACATAGCTTTAGTCACTATAGGGTTACTCAGTGGCGTAGCTACCATAGAGGCAAGGTAGTCAGTTGCTATGGGGCCCATGCAGGAGGGGGGCCCTGGGATGCACAGGAAAAATAAGAGCCTCCTGTGTCCTTCTGCATAACCCCTTATGTACTCCTGTGTGTAAGTGACCCACTGCTCACTTACATGCTGCAACATATAAAAAGGGTTAATATGCAGAGGACAAGGAGATCTCTCTGCCTCACTCCTCTGATAACCCCTGACCTCTTCAGGAACTTAGGAGAACAGAGGTCAGGGGTGATCAGTGCACCAGCAGTGAAGCAGATATCTTTGTCTTCCTTTTTCACCATTTTTTGTGTTGCAGCATGTAAGAAAACATTGTCACCTACACACAGCAGTACATAAGGGGTTAAAGGAGAAGTCCGTTCAAAAGTATTTTTTAATATGTTATTACTTATGGAAAGTTAGACAAATTTCTAATGTACATTAATTATGGGAAATGCACATATACTGCTATTTCCCTTAATTTATTAGATCATGGAGTATTAGAATACTCTCTGAAACCGTGATGTCATGATAAAGGGTGTAATTTCTATGGTGTGTCCAGCAGGGGCGCACTATATATAGAAGTCAATGAGTACCATTGACTTCTATATATAGTGCGCCCCTGCTGGACACTCTATTGAATCAATGGATGTGTATGTAAAAATGTTATGTACAGTACATTTTGATTGAATACATTTATGGAATACTTTGGGGAGCAAGGACACTTGCTCCCCAAAGTATCCCATAAATGTATTCAATGAATACATTAGGAGGGCACCGAGGAGGGAGGGAGAGAGGTGCCTTTGCATCTACCTCCCCCCTCCCTCCCTAATAATGGGGGGAGGAAGATGCAAAGGCACCTCTCTCCCCAGATAATGGGGGAGTAGTACCTGTGCTATCCCCATCAGATCGCCGCCGCTTGCGCCGCTCCTCACACAAGGGGTCGCTTCATCATGCCCTCTCCTCCTCCCGGCTTCAAACGTGTTACTATCCCGCCGCCGGCCGCCGCTCCTCACACTATCCCGCCGCTGCTCTCTGCTCCTACATACCGGCTCCCGGTCCGCTCCCGGTGCGCAGACTCTCTGGGTTTGCATGTAGTCCAAAGAGGGATCTGTTATTAGGATAGGTGTCATCTATAGGCCTCCGGGGCAAAGTGAGGACTATGATAACATGCTGATGGATGAAATTACTAAAATGTCATTAAAGGGGGACATTGTAGTTATGGGTGACTTCAACATGCCAGATGTGGATTGGAATATCCCTTCTGCACTTACATGGAAAAGCAAGAATATAATAGAGACCCTTACAGGGGCATCTCTAAAACAGCTAGTGAAGTCACCAACCAGAGGAGAGAACATTCTAGATTTAGTATTTACTAATGGGGATCGGGTTGCTGAAGTTAGAGTGGAAGAAAATTTAGGTTCCAGTGACCACCAGTGTCTATGGTTTGACGTACAAACTGACTGTGTCCAATCCCATACTACAACAAGATTATTGGATTTTAGGAAGACAGATTTAAAAAAAATGGGGGAGTATTTAGATAAAGAATTAAGAGGGTGGAATAAAACATCGGGAGTGAGCACTCAGTGGGCAGAATTAAAAAAATTCATATTAAAGGCAACTAGACTACATGTACGAGAAGCAAAAGTAAAAGGAAGAAGAATCCATTATGGTTTACTAGAGAGGTTAAGGCCATTGTAAAAGGAAAAAAGGCAGCGTATAGGAAGTATAAGGAGACTGGGAATGAAGCTGACAGAGAGACGTATAAAAGTATACAGAAGGAGGCATAGCAGATTATAAATGCTGCTAAAGCCTCAAAAGAAGAAGAAATGGCAAAATCTGTTACTGCGGGGAATAAAACCTTCTTCAGATATATAAGTGACAGGAAGAAGAAGAATGGCTGCAGCACTACTAAAATAAGTAATGGGGAGAATACGTTTATTGATGGAGATAAGGCGGTCCCTGACTATTTAAATAGTTACTTCTGCTCAGTGTTTTCAGAAGGCGGCCTTCACAATCACAGGATGGTTGGACACAGCATTGCCTCCAGCTATATGGGTTCAGCTCCAGTATTTTCAGAGACTGAAGTTGCAGAGGAACTTGCGCGTTTAAAGCTGAATAAGGTGATGGGTCCAGATGGCGTCCATCCCAGGGTTCTTAAAGAACTCAGATCTGTGATTGCTGCCCCCCTGACAGATCTGTATAACCAATCCCTGCTAACAGGAGATGTCCCCGATGATTGGAGAACAGCCAATGTTATACCAATCCATAAGAAGGGGAGTAGAGAAGAGCCCAGTAACTACAGGCCAGTAAGCTTAACATCTGTAGTAGTGAAAATGATGGAAACTCTTCTAAAAAAGAAGATAATGGATCACCTAAGAATCAACAATTTGATGGATCCAAACCAGCATGGCTTTACTGAGGGCCGATCATGTCAGACTAATCTCATTCTTTGATTATGTCACAAAAGTGCTGGATGAAGGTAGTGCTGTGGACATTGCCTATCTGGACTTCAGCAAAGCTTTTGATACAGTTCCCCATAAAGAGCTGATAGAGAAGTTAAAGAAAATTGGACTTAATCCCTGGATAGTTCAGTGGATTTGTGGTTGGCTGAAGGATAGATATCAGAGGGTTGTTATTAATGGTGTATATTCCGAGCAGAGACTGGTTACAAGTGGTGTGCCACAAGGGTCTGTCCTGGGCCCTGTTCTTTTTAATATGTTCGTAAATGACATAGGAGAAGGTTTGGTAGGTAAAGTTTGTTGATATTCCTGGAGGTGTCAGTAATATGGAAAATGATTTAGCTTTGCTAGATAAGTGGTCCAAACAGTGGAAATTAAAGTTCAACGTTTCCAAATGTAAAATAATGCACTTGGGGAGGAGGAAACCTCTATCCGAGTATCACATCGGCAGTACTGTGTTGGAAAAGACTTCAGAAGAGAAGGATTTAGGGGTAGTGATTTCTGACAGCCTTAAAATGAGTCACCAGTGCAACCAGGCGGTGGTGGAAAGCAAATCGTATGCTGGGGGTATAGCTAGAGCAGGGGCGGTCTTGGCATTTCTGGGGCCCCAAGCGAAGTTATGTCTGGGCCCCCCCCCCTCGACACACGTTCCAAAACAATAGACCGCTGTGTGTTGCCCCCAGTAGTATATACCCCTTGTGCGCTACCGCCAGTAATATATACTCCTTGTGTGCTGCCCCCAATATTATATACCCCTTGTGTCCTGCCCCCAGTGGTATATACCCCATGTTTACTTCCCCCAGTAGTATATAGACCCCTGTGTGTTCCCCCAGTTATATATAGCCCCCCCCGTGTGCTCCCCCAGAAGTATATAGACCTCCTGTGTGCTGCCCCCAGTTGTGTATACCCCCTGTGTGCTCCCACACTAGTATATAGGCCCCCTGTGTGCTCCCTCAGGAGTATTTATTCCCCTGTGTGCTCCCCCACTTGGATATAGACCTCCTGTGTGCTCCTCCACTTGGATATAGACCCCTGTGTGCTCCTCCAGCAGTATATAAACCCCCTGTGTGGTTCCCCCAGTAGTATATAGACCCCCTGTGTGCCCCACCAGTATTATATAGACCCCTTGTGTTCTCCACCACTTGGATATAGACCTCCTGTGTGCTCTCCAAGTTGTATATAGACCCTATTCTGCTGCCCCAAGTTGTATATAGACCCCCTGTGTGCTGCCCCAAGTTGTGTATACCCCCTGTGTGCTCCCCCACTAGTATATAGGCCCCCTGTGTGCTCCCTCAGGAGTATTTAGTCCCCTGTGTGCTCCCCCACTTGGATATAGACCCCCTGTGTGCTCCCCCACTTGGATATAGACCTCCTGTGTGCTCCTCCACTTGGATATAGACCCCTGTGTGCTCCTCCAGTAGTATATAAACCCCCTGTGTGGTTCCCCCAGTAGTATATAGACCCCCTGTGTGCCCCACCAGTATTATATAGACCCCTTGTGTGCTGCCCCAGTAGTATACAGACCCCTGTGTGCTCCCCCAGTTATATATAGACCACCTGTGTGCCTCACAAGTAGTATATAGACCCCTTGTATGTTCCCCCAGTAGTATATAGACCCCTGTGTGCTCCCCAGTAGTATATAGCCCCCCTGTGTTCTCCACCACTTGGATATAGACCTCCTGTGTGCTCTCCAAGTTGTATATAGACCCCATTCTGCTGCCCTAAGTAGTATATAGACCCCCTGTGTGCTGCCCCCAGTAGTATATAGACCCCTCTGTGAAACCCCAGTAGTCTATAGCCCCCCTGTGTGCTCCCCCAGTTATATATAGCCCCCTGTGTCTTTCCCGTTATATAGCCCCCCTGTGTGCTCCCCCCCATTTATATAGACCCCCAATGTGCGCTCCCCCAGTTAAACAGACCCCTGTGTGCTCCCCCTCCCATATAGTATATAACACAATAAAACAAACACTTATACTCACCTGGGTCCGGGCGTCTCCTCTTCTCTTCACTCTTTTGGCCGCAGGAAGGGTTTTCCCTGCGATTACAAGAGGCAGCACTCCCCTTGTCCTGGCGCGATGCTCCAGTGATGTCACTGGAGCGCCAGCACCACAAGGACAAAGCTGCCACTTGTGACCGCAGGGAAAACCCTTCCTGCAGCCACAAGAGTGACTGACAGGAAGGGGGCCAATGTCTCCTGCCCTGTCAGTGCTACTGCATGTAACTATGAGGGCTCATTACGAGTGCTCATAGTTACAGTTCAGATGGCAGCAGCGAGCGGGGCAGCAGCCCTGTCCAGTGGTCTTGAGCACAAGAGCAGGGTGTGGGGGCCCCCCTGGATGTTGGGGGCCCCAAGCGATCGCTTGGGGTGCCTGGTGCCAAAGATCGCCACTGAGCTAGAGGTATAACCATTAAGAAGAGAGATTGTGATCCCGCTGTATAGAGCTCTGGTGAGGCCACATCTGGAATACTGTGTCCAGTTCTGGAGACCTAATCTAAAAAAAAAGGACATTGATAAAATACAACGGGTCCAAAGACGGGCCACGAAAATGGTGGAGGGTGTAGGGCATAAGCCATATCAGGAAAGACTTAAGGATTTGAATCTGTATAGTCTGGAGGAAAGAAGAGAAAGGGGGGACATGATTGAAACCTTTAAGTATGTTAAAGGAATAAATAAGGTTCAAGAGGGAAGTGTTTTTAGTAAAAAAAAAAAAAACTGAGCTCAAGAACAAAAGGACACAGTGAGAGGTTAGTTGGGGGAAAGATCAGAAGCAATGTGAGAAAATATTATTTTACTGAAAGAGTAGTAGATACCTGGAACAAACTTCCAGCAGGGGTGGTTGGTAAATCTACAATAACAGAATTTAAACACGCCTGTGATAAACATACATCTATCCTAAGATAATAAGAAAGGAAATACTAAAAGGGCAGACTAGATGGACCCAGTGGTCTTTTTCTGCTGACAATCTTCTATGTTTCTATGATCTAATAAATTAAGGGAAATAGCAGTATATGTGTATCTCCCATAATTAATGTACATTAGAAATTTGTCTACCTTTCCATAAGTAATAACATATTAAAAAATATTTTAAGCCGGACTTCTCCTTTAAAAAGAAAGTAGTCTGCTCCTGCACCTATGTATTTAACCATAACCCCTCCTAATGGGCTCTTATAGTTAAATAAATTGGACTTTCCACATCACTGAGTATATATATATATATATATATATATATATATATGCAGTACTTTGTGGTGTGCATAGGGGAGAGGGGCCCCGTACAGTTTTTTTGCTATGGGTCCCCATAAATCCTAGCTACGCCCCTGGCAGTGGCGTAGCTACCATGGAGGCAGGAAAGCCAGTTGCTATGGGGCCCCTGCACACTGAAGACCCGGGCCTGCCACCATGGTAGTTACATCTCACAACACCCACATCCTGTGTCGGATTGGGCCACAAAGGATCCTCTGATGAGCCCCACCTCCTAATGTAATTACCTCTGCTGAGAGAGAGTTCCCGCCCACCAGCCAGGGTCCTCTGCAGAGAGAAGAGGCAGTAATTCTTCTACACTGCTTCCCCTTTCCTTATGGCACATATGACCTCACACAGACTCCTCCCCCTTCTCTCCTGCCTGTGCGGCTCTCTGCATGGCTTCAGCAGTATGGGCCTCTGGTCATGTCATCTGTGACCGACCCTGCTGAGCAGTCAAGGAAACAGAGATGGAAGGAGGGGGGGTGGGGCAGGCTGTAGGTGAAGGAGAAGCAGGAAAATTTCAGCCCTGTCCCCTGCTCACTCCTCCAGCTGTACTCTGGATATGTGTATAGCTTGGCTGCTGCAGCTATGTCTAGACTAGCACAGTATTTGTGTAGGTAAGTGTGTGTGAATGTGATGTCTGCTCAGTTTGTATGTGATTTGTATAATAGGTGTTTATTGTGTATGCAGCTTATAAGTCATGTGTGTGTGTGTGTGTGTGTGTGCAGTATGTATCTTTGGTGTATATGTGTGTGCAGTATGTTAGTATATACGTGCGCCATATGCATGTTATGTGTATATGAGTCAGTGGCGGATTAAATGTACCCTGGGCCCCGGGCTGTCCACCCACCCTGCCCCACCCGGTCATTCCACCCACATTATAATCCACTACTGCCCCCCCCCCCCAATGCTGTCCCCAATAAACATAATGTTTGGTCCCTTGCTACACAGAGGATGTCAGGAGAGAAGGGGGCTGATCTTATAGGGGAGGTCACAGCAGCACAGAGGAAGTCAGGAGATGAGGGGGCTGATCTTAAAGGGGAGGTCACAGCAGCACAGAGGATGTCAGGAGAGGAGGGTGCTGATCTTATAGGGGAGGTCGCAGGGTCCCAGCAGCACAGAGGATGTCAGGAAAGGAGGGTGCTAATCTTATAGGGGAGGTCACAGCGTCCCAGCAGCACAGAGGATGTCAGGAGAGGAGGGTGCTGATCTTATAGGGGAGGTCACAGCAGCAGAGAGGATGTCAGGAGAGGAGGGTGCTAATCCTATAGGAGATGGTCTCCCTCTTCCCTCCTTATAGATGGTCCCCCTCTTCCCCCCCTTATAGATGTTCCCCCACTTCCCTCCTTATAGATGGTCCCCCTCTTCCCCCCTTATAGATGGTCCCCCTCTTATAGATGGTCCCCCTTCCCCCCCCCCTTATAGCTTGTCCCCCTTCCCCTCCCCTTATAGATGGTCCCCCCTCTTCCCTACCTTATAGCTGGTCCCCCCTCTTCCACCTCCCTTATAGCTGGTCCCCATCTTCCCCCCCCCCTTATTGCTGGTCCCCCCTCTCCCCCCCCCTTATAGCTGGTCCCCCCTCTTCCCCCCATTATAGCTGGTCCCCCTCCCCCCCCCCTTATAGCTGGTCCCCCTCTTCCCCCTCCCTTATAGCTGGTACCCCCTCTTCCCCCCCCTTAGAGCTGGTCCCCCCTCTTCCCCTTCCCTTATAGCTGGTCCCCCTCTCCCCCCCCCCATAGCTGGTCCCCCCCTCTTCCCCCCCTTATAGATGGTCCCCCTCCCCCCCCCTCCTTATAGATGGTCCCCCTCTTGCCAGCAGATAACACAAAAAAAACAAAAAACAACACAACTCACCTGCCGTCCGTTCCCCGTCTAGCCTCTCTCCTTCTGCAGCCTCCAGCTGATGTGCGGCTGCCGGGGGTGTCCCGTCCTATCCCCGGCAGCGTGCGCATCAGAGAGCTCCCCGTGCGCCGGAAGTCACAGCAACAGGCGCACGGGGAGCTCTCTGATGCATGCGCTTCCGGGGATAGGACGGGACACTATCGGCAGCTGCACATCAGAGAGTCAGTGGCAGATTATAATGTGAGCGGCGTGGGCCCCCCCGGAGCCTCGGGCCCCGGGCGGCCGCCCAAACCGCCCATATTATAATACGCCACTGATATGTGTGTAGTATTTAGTTATCATGTGTATATAAGTGTATAGTAATTATGTTGTGTATATGTGTGTGCAGTATCCAGTTATGCATACATAAATGTGTACTATCTGGTTTTATGTATAAATGTGTACAGTGGAAATGGCATGAGTATATGTGTGTGCAGTATACATGTTGTGTATATGTGTGGGTAGTAGTCATGTGTATATCTGTGTGCAGTATACATGTGTATATGTGTGTGAAGTATATGTGTGTATGTGTACAGTATGAATGTCATGTGTATATGTATGTAGTAGTCATGTGTATATCTGTGTGCAGTATACATGTGTATATGTGTGTGTAGTAGTCATGTGTATATCTGTGTGCAGCATACATGTGTATATGTGTGTGCGGTATGAATGTGTCAGTACATTAGGGTACATTGTGCGGTGGTTTATGTATATCCGCAGCCTGTGATATTAGTGACTCCCATGTCCTTACACTTCTTTTACTGACATGTGCATCAGTGCTATCAGGAGGCCGCAGGAAAACACTTTACCTCGTCCATCCTCTTACTGTTTTTGTAAGAGATGTTTAAGGGAAACTCTAGTCTTTCTCTATGAGCATTGAACTCATCTCTGATGCACACGCGCCAGGCTTCCAGCAGTTATATCTCGGCAGCGGGAGCGGCTCCAGCAGTAGGACTTTGTGCACGGCATAAGTATAAGGGTCTCTAATGGGGGGTCATCTGGGCTCTGCCCCGGCATGGAGGGTGACAGGTTCCCTTTAAGGATCTGCACCACCAATAAGAACTGCTCTTTCCTTCTGCCTATCTCTATCTTTCTCTTTGCACTGTCTTCTCCACCACTCACAGGAGCTGTTATACACCCTGTAGGAAGTTGACACATAGGGAAAGGAAGTGTAGTTACACACTTAGTCAGTCTTTAGTCAGTCTTAGGGTCCATTTACACAGAAAGATAATCTGACAGATTATCTGCCAAAGATTTGAAGCGAAAGCCAGAAATAGACTATAAACAGAGATCAGGTCATAAAGGAAAGCTTGAGATTTCTCCTCTTTTCAAATCCATTCCTGGCTTTGGCTTCAAATCTTTGGCAGATAATCTGTCAGATAATCTTTCTGTGTAAATGGACCCCTAGTCAAGTCAAGACAGAGGACGCAAGACAAGGCAGTCCCTGCTGTAGTGTAGCTGGGCCCTGGCTCTGACAGGTCCCGTACCAAGTCCAGTGTAGTCTAGTCTGGAGTGTGGTATTAGACAGACGTATAGAAGACACAGAGACTTTCTTCGAAGCAACTCTTTTTCTTACTATGCAGTGCTAAACATCTAACAGAGAGGACAAGTCAGGAATCACCCCAACCCCCGACGTGAACATCTCTTAAAGTGCAGTAACCTATAGCAGAGGAACTGATCCAAATAGAGCAAAATTGCTACTAGTCAACGTACTCTATCTCGCAACACAGGTGACACTGGGACACCCTCAGACACTTCGTTCAACTCAGGTAACCAGGACTGGGGATTGTGTCACCCTAGTAGGACGGGTCACCCGACAATGTAGGGCAACAGGTGGTATAGCGACAACAAAGGTCGAAACACGGGCACAAGTATGCTCAAGTATTTTTCTTATACTTCTTCTAAGTTCTTTTAGAGCAAAGTACTAAATTGGGTTGGGACTCTCAAGACAGACTCCTCTCTACCACTCTGAACATTCACAACCTACTCTTCTCCACTGCTCTCAACCCTCTCTACTCTTGTAAGAACACAACCAAGCCAGCACTGCTGTTCCGCTCCTACCTCACAGTTCTTGGTGCAGATCTAGTCAAGTCCAGATTGTATCATACTGCTCACTTGTATCACTGAAGTAAAAGAAAGTTTATTTATTGTACTGGGACTCAGTAATTATTGCACCAGCACCTACACACAGGTTACACCGTCCCTGGGTAATCTCCCCTTTCTGTGGGTGGCGGTACCGACAGTCCAGGTGGGCATCACTCCACTCCGGACCAACGTGATAAGCGCCCAAAGGAACCCATCACAACCTTGCAGGTCACCGACCATTGGGGAAAGGGTATAGCCAGTTTAAAAAACTAAAAGGAGGTGTGCCTCCATACCTGTGTGCTGATTCAGCACTGGCATCACGACAAGCTACCATCTGGCTGAGCTATACTCCACCGACCAACCACCACAGTAGTGGCATCACTCTGTACCATTTAGCCAGTGACTGGTCGAGCACCACAACAATTGTATCTGGTTACAGAAGGCATTTCTGGCTTAATAGGGCATATCTGGCTACAAGAGACATCCTTGGCTACAGGGGGCATTGAATCTGACTACAGGGAGCATACCAGACTACAGGGCCATGTCTGGCTACAGGGGGCATAGTTACTGGGAGGGAAAATTTTTACTGGCTAAAGGGGGCTTGACTTAACATACCTGCACAGTCTTCTTCGATGACCGTAGACCAAGGTGAAGCAGTTTGAGCTTGATTAGAAGCTATAATAGTGACATTATAAGCTGCTCCAGATATGTTTGCTTGAAACCAGTTCTGATTTGTTGTATAATTTGTGGTTACACCAGAGCAAGGCAGAAATGTGAAATGTATGAGGAATTTCATATTACCTTCTTCTTCAGTGCTGGGCTGTAATTTTAAAATAGGAATCACAGAAACAATTATTGGAAGTAGATTATTTCTTCTATTTGGTTTCTGGCATGATTTATGCTTTTGCAGGCATGCCTAGTATTATTAATATTCAACAAGATATTTTCTTATTATTTTATACTACCTTTCAGATAATAATATAAAACAGTGTCCAATCTATATGTGCTACATAAGGAAGTCAATGCGGAGCTCTCATCAGTCTATGCTGCTCTATGTAAAGTTCACTCTCCTATTAACCAAAACAGCACAAAAAATATCAGCAAAGAAAATACATCTGCATTTATTAGTCTGAGTATGTTTAACTGATCTGGGCTTAAAGGGGTACTTCGGTGGAAACAAAAATTAAAATCAGCTGGTGTAGGAAAGTAATATAGATTTGTAAATTAAAAAAAAAATCTCTAGTCTTCCAGTTTATCAGCTGCTATATGTCCTGCAGTAAGTGGTGTGTTCTTTTCAGTCTGTGCTGCCACCTCTGTCTATGTGAGGAACTGTCCAGAGCAGTAGCAATTCCCCTTAGACAATCTCCTCTGGTGCTACACCTAATGTCATTCTACCATGCTGAATGTATGTTACCACAATTTTATATTTATATAAAATACCGAATGTTATTCCTGTTGTTTCTAAACGCTAACTATACTTTTGGCACTAAAGTCAGTGCTTATAGATTTTCTCTTTTGTAATTTGTTCTTAAAAAACCTAATAAAAACATTGAACCAGAAAATCTCCTCTGCTCTGGACAGTTTCTGTCACTTTCTGACACTAGTTGATTTTTAAAAGAAAATTCTTCGCTGGAGTTCCTCTTTAACCACAGAAATCCCGCTAAACAGCTCTGTCTAAAAGATCAGGCCAGGCTCATACTTACTTTCCAAAGTAATAAGACAGTCCTGATGCCAGCATGGTTTAACCTTCTTGTGGTTATGTTTTCTATTTGTACAGGTCCAATTTCTGCAAAAAAAATACACCACATTAAGGCTATGTTCACACAACATATGAGACCGGACGGATGATCTTTGCAGCCGCAGAGTTCTGATGCGGGCGCATCCATGCGCGCCCGCATCAGAACTCTCCACTGCACACTATGGAGCGAGCGGCCGGAGCCGCTCGCTTCACTGTGTACACTGACAGGGTTTTCTGCGCCCGCTATTCAATGAATAGTGGCCCCAGAAAACTGACATGTCAGTTGTTTGCCGCGCCGCTAGGGATCCCATAGACAGCAACATAATGTATATTTTCGTAATAATCACGGGCGTTGTATAACGGTCGTGGTTTTACAAAAATATACGTTGTGTAAACATAGCCTAATACAGTATATGTCAAGCAACTTACTTCTAATGGAGAAACAAGCTTATAGGCTAGGTTCACAATATGTAGAAATGATGGCCATCTTCCATAATAATGCCTGTCATCACGCAAATAACGTCTGTAATTGAAAGCTTTTAAAGGAGAAGTCCGGCCGTTTTTAAAATCTGGTAGGGGCAGGGGGGTGCTTGATGAGGTGTATGAACTTACCTCTCCCCATGCCCACGATGAACGGCGGGACCAGTCTCGGGACCTTCGACAGAAGGCATTTTCCTCTGAGTTGTTATGATGTAAAGGCCAGTCCTGGCTGGGTGACGGGTCAGTGTTGGAGAGCCCAGAGGGGGTCCCGAGACCAGTCCTGCCACTCACCACAGGCACAGAGAGAGGTAAGTTCATACTCCTGATCAAATTCCCCCCTGCCCCTGCCGGCTGCCAAATGTTAAAACTAGCCAGACTTCTCCTTTAAGGGAGAAAGTCCTGATAGTTTACTTGGGACAGTAGTGCAGTGTCCTGATACCCCCTACATGCCCTCTACACTAATGCATCCATACTTCCTCTAGTAGTAATCGCAGGAAGTTGTTTTATATTCATGTCTATAGAGAAGATTTATCAAAGTGTGTAAAATGCAAACTGGTGTCATTTGCCCACAGCTACCTATAGTTATGTGTTTTCATTCGAAAACGTTATGATGTATTCTACCCTGTCATTAATACAACACCACAAGTAAAAAATGGTGACGTGTTACCGTCTGTATGTCCTGCAGGAAGTGGTCTGTTCTTTCCAGTCCGACACAGTGCTCTCTGCTGCCACCTCTGTCCATGTCAGGAACTGTCCAGAGAAGCAAATCCCCATAGAAAACCTCTTCTGCTCTGGACAGTTTCTGACATGGACTGAGGTGGCAGCAGAGAGCACTGTATCAGACTGGAAAGAATATGCCACTTCCTGCAGGACTTACAGCAGCTGATAAGTACTGGAAGACTGGAGATTTTTAAATAGAATTAAATTAAAATCTATATAACTTTATGACACCAGTTGATTTGAAGGGAAAAAAATCACCAGACTGCCCCTTTAAGTTTATGGGGATAAGATTTTGTCATTCTTTATAAGCACAAGATGTTGCAGAGAAGGTGCTGGCATTTCTTCTAATACATGTTTGATCATCAATTGTCACACACAGACAAAGTATATGAGGTCAGAAAATCAATAGTGAATGTCAATGTCAAAAAAAATAACTCATTATCAAGCTTACCTGCAGGTACAAAGATTGGGCTGCTCCATTCACTCCATACACCTTCTTCATATGTCTGTCGGATCTGAATGTCGTGTCCCTGATCACCATCAAGAGCAAACATGCAATATTCTGCTGGGAAATAACATTTACTCCATCAGAGTCTCCCCTTTAAATGGAAAATGTCCCCCCCCCCTCCCACAAGCTGCTTTTAATCCAAGATCTGTCCTGGTGTCCATTCAGCAGGTGATGCAGTTATTGCCCTAAAAACATATTTTAAACTTGCAGCCCCATGCCCAACGGCTGTGGCTTAGTATGTCTATGCATTAGGCTGGCACACACTCTCTGTCCCTCCTCCCCGCCCTCCTCATCATTAGGAATGCTCCAGGCAGATTGTCTACTATTCCTCACCTATGTCAGCCCGGCACATGGGCTGAATCGTTAAGGCACCTGTGCAATGTTCAGCATGGGGAAAATGTTCCAGTGGCATTCCTAATGATGAAGAGGGTGGGGAGGAGGGACGGAGGGGTGGTGCAAAGTTAGGACACAGATATTCTAAGCCCCTGCCGTTGGCCTTGGGGCTGCAAGTTTAAAAGTTGTTTTTTAGGACAATAACTGCATCACCTGCCAAACGGACCCCAGGACAGATCTTGGATTAAAAGCAGCTATCCAAAGGTACAAGTGGATTGGAAGGGTCAGATTGTGGTTACAGAGTCGCTTTAAAGTACCAGCATACCAGTACCAGCAAATCTCTAGAGAAAACCTCTCCTGCTCTAGACAGTTCCTGACATGGACAGAAATGGAAGCAGAGAGCACAGAGTGGAAAGAATACATAACAAATTATTGGGCCTTTCTTCAGCCAGTTTGGATTTTATCCAACTGTTATTTTTCCCCTCAGATTTACAAATATGGAGTATGCCTTGTGGTGCATCAATAAAAAGTGCTCCAATTGGATTTGAATGAACTATTAACAAAAATAATCCTACAGTCATTTTCCCTTCCTACACATTCTGTTGGAAGTTTTCTGTGTAGGTTTCATTAATAAATCTTTAAGGTTTTGTAAATTTTAGTGCTTGAAAACATGCGCATAAAATGGTGTCACAAAAGCCAACACAAGTGTATCGGGATAGGAACAGTAAATCTGGGACACGTTGATAACATTGCATTAGTCTACATTGATAACTTTTTGGTATTTTAAATAGCCGTACCTTTGCAAGTTGGTATGCCGTCCTCAGAGCAAGTAGTTGAAATCTTTACTTTGCAGGGTAAAGGATCCTGGAAATACAAATGATTTTAATAATTAGAATTTTAATAATAACATTTTCTCAAGACATAGTTACAGGTTCACATAAACCCATCGCCTTAAAGGTAAATAGTAGCTGAGCTGCAGTCACAAGTTGTCATCGCTATACAGTGAACAAAGACAAACTCAGCTCACTGTGTGGTGCGGGCACCGAACAGCTGATGGATAGCTTATCAGCTTGTTCTGCCAGGAAAACCCTTAAACCCTTAAAAAACAGACCAAAATTTATTTTTCTTTATTGTTGTTTATTTGTTATTGTTTTGAATTGGAATTGAATGTGTAGTAATTCCAGTGCATTTAGGTAAATACAAGTTATTATAATCATATGTTTGTTATATATATGTTATATATATATATATATGTATATACACACTACTATACAAAAACGGTAAAAATAATAAATAATAAAGCATTTGTATTCACAAAATTTTAAACGCTATATTATATTCATTAGTACTGTAGGTTATCTTAGACATCTTACCGAATACAATGAATGCCTTTTATATCTTTTGTATCGCACCTCCTTTTTGGTATTTAAGGTCACTGAAAAGAATTCAGGTCTTATCCAGGAAGCTGTTATGTTATTGCCCTTTCTAGTAATAGTGATTTTCCTGTGGTCTGGAGGGTCCAACTTCACTAACAGATTAAAAAATATATATGGATAATGGTTTAAAACTGCAGACTAGCATATATATTAAAGGGATATTCAGATATAACACATTTATTATACGTCGCTAGTGTAAGACTAAATAATAGGGATAAGTGCAACTGGAGCATGCTCCAGTTGCGCTCCTCTCTCCTAAAAAAGTGATACTTGCCTACCTTGGCCCTTCACATATTCCATTCCATTGCTTTCTGGTCTCCATTGCTTTGGCAACATGCACACTTTCTGTGGATCACGAAAACTGTGCACTGTGAAGCTGCATGGTGGAATCACAGACCTCCTGGCATCATGCATCATTATGATGCTGGGAGCCGCAAAAGGGACTGTACTGACACAGTTGCGCAGCTGTATCAGTACAGTCATGCAAAGATTTAAACACTTTCAGGGCTCCCAGCATCATAATGATACATGATGCCAGGAGGTCTGTGATTCCACTGCGCAGCTTCATGGTCCGCAGCTTTAGTGATTCACGGAACGTGTGCATGTGGCCTTATTCCTACCTCTGAGCCTATATGTCTCAGCTAGACCTTCCTACCAAGCCAGTTACTGTCCAAGGGAGAACACCACCAGTAATTGACCGAGTAGGCAGATGCTGTTCACGCAGGGAGTCCAACAGAAAGCGAACAGCAAATCTTTTATTGGTTAAATGGACAACGCGTTTCAAGGGACTTATTGGTGCCCTCTTCATCAGGTCCTGATCACACTACACAGATCACATATTTATATATTAGAGATTTCACAATGAAAAAATGGATGAAAGTCTGGAATGGGATCTTAAAAGTCAAAACCCAGCACTATCGTCACACTAGTAATATAAAATAGATATGATATTTGATAAAATTCTGTGTTTTGTTAAATAGAAACAAGCAACGAATAGAAAGCCCTCATACCCAGTTTGGATGAGGAGGATTGAGAGTCCATCTTGAAATCACATAAATTTGTATCCCCATCTTTCAACAACCGCCTCACACAACTATACTTTATTCATCAGGCTTATCTGACTCCCCTGGGTCTACATCGCATGGGACGCATCCCAGCACCGACATGTCCTAAGTGTCAGGCTGAGCCAGCAGACTTCTGGCATATGGTTTGGACCTACCTATCCATCTCATCTTTCTAGGGAGAATTCAAACAATGTTTGTCATTAATAATTTCAATTCCAGTCCCAGTATCCCAGTATGCTATATGTCTTTTTGGGGTTTTGGATGGGGAGGAGTAGACGCACCATCTCCGAATATTTTTAAGAGAAACCTTGTTTGTAGTGTGAAAATCCATTGCGATCAGATGAATGGACCCACGTATTCCTAATATTACCATCTGGAAAAATCAGGTAACAGCATAATGTCGTATGAGAAAGTTCTTTATATACACAGTAAAAGTCCTAAGAAATTCAATAAAGTGTGGGACCTGTGGTGTCGTTCCCCTTTAACGACACCAACCACAGTGACTGTACCACCTGGAATATGAGCTCTACCATGCATGCATATGCGCGGGCACCCGAACTATATGTACAATAGTATTACCATCTCTTGTGGGCAGTGGAGGAAGGATCAATGCTGAAGTATGTATGCACTTCCTTTCCTTTACTATGATAACACACAGTTATGGACACTGGGCCCTACATTGGTTGGGCTAGGTTATGCTTTGTATGCTTTTTTTTTTTATTCCTCTGGAAGATAGAGTGGTCGGCACTGCTGTAGGCTATTATGTCTATAGGAGGTATAATACCGGCGTTTAGTGAAAGGACTGGTGTTATGTCAATACGGGTGGTGCTCACTCAAGATGAAGGACAGTGTCGTCCAAATAGAAACCAATCCATACAAAGAAAGTAGGAAAAAATGAGGGCACTCACCCGTATGCTTGACTTCTTTTATTTCAATTCATATCGTGCATGCAGACGAGGACATGGTCTGCCCGCTGTAGTGAGGACGCCAACCCCTCCCCCGATGACACGTGACAGCTGTTTCGCACGTAGATCACGTGCTTCGACTGACGTCAGTCGAAGCACGTGATCTACGTGCGAAACAGCTGTCACGTGTCATCGGGGGAGGGGTTGGCGTCCTCACTACAGCGGGCAGACCATGTCCTCGTCTGCATGCACGATATGAATTGAAATAAAAGAAGTCAAGCATACGGGTGAGTGCCCTCATATTTTCCTACTTTCTTTGTATGGATTTGTATGCTTTTTTGTATGACTTACCCATGTTGTTTGATGGCACTACCTCATGTAGCCACATTGCCTTATGATATACTGCTTTATACTTTGTACTATACATGATGCGTATGTGCTATACTTATCCTTAATAAAACCGAGTTAAAAAAAAGAAACGAGCAACAATAAAAAGTTTTCCATTAAAAAAATATTTACAATAAAGGATATTATAAATAAACAACTCATTGTCTAAAAATCCTAAAGAATCTAAAGTTATGAATAAATAAACACACGTTAGGGGCCTGAGGCAAATCTCTCATTGTAGTAATATCAAAATGTATTTACAAATTGCAGTCTTTGAACTCTGATTACAGTACTAGTTTGTTTACCATAGTGGTTCCTGTCCTTCGTGAATAACATAAAGAATGACTGGGTCAGTGTTGCAACTGGATCCTTAGCTCAATAGGTAAGCATCCAGACTAGGGATGGTCCGAACCCGCCGAGGTTCGGGTTCGGATGAACCCGAACGCTCAGCATCGGATTCCCGCTGTCTGCCGACTCCGTGCAGCGGGCGGATACAGCGGGAGGACCGCCTGGAAAACTGGGATACAGCCTATGGCTATGGCTGTATCTCAGTTTTCCAGGCGGTCCTCCCGCTGGATCCACCCGCTGCACAGAGCGGGCAGACAGCGGGAATCACTACCGAGGGTTCGGGTTCGTACGACCCCGAACCGAACTCGGCTCGTACCATCCCTAATCCAGACCAACAACATAAGCTATGCTGGTATAATTGATGCTAAGAAATTTAGATTAGGAAGACAGTAAGGAGGTCATAGTACAGTTTTAGGTTGTACAGGGGAACACGGCAAGGTTGGCCTTTATCGGGCCTTTTATTCACCATTGCCGTGGAACCTCTGGCTTCCCTTATTTGCTCCTCTAAAGACATAATTGCGTTTCCCTGGGGGGTGGGGAGGAAAAAAATCTCCTTATACGCAGACGATATGATGCTATACATGCTAGACAAATCTATCGGCCCAATATTGTCTATTATGACCATTAACCATTAATTGACCATTAATTGGGATAAATCCGTGGTCTTACACCTTGGCTGACTGCGGATGATGCAGCCTGCATTGAAGGACAGGGCAGGCCATTGCCCACTCTAAGATTGCTAAACAGGGTTTGGGATAAAACAAAATTATTGTTGGGGATAACTGGCTTTACTAACTTTACTCCTCTCTGGAGAAATCCACGGCTACCAGAACTATTCCGGTTGGAGGGATTTTCTCCGAGGAGAGCTTTGGGAATTTATTTTTTGGCACAGGTCTGGAAAGATGGAGCGATTGTCTCATTTGACTATCTTAAAGTGTGACTGTCATTAAAAATTTTTTTTCCAGAAATCAATAGTCCAGGCGATTTTAAGAAACTTTGTAGTTGGGTTTATTAGCCGAAAAATGATTTTTTTATCATGAAAAAGCAGTTTGAAGCTCTCCCCCCTGTCTTCATGGTTTTTCTTTGGAGAGAGGCACCAAAACAGGACAACAAAGAGTTAATTTACAGCAACATCACAGGCTCTCTCCTCTGACAGTCACCGTTGAGCTCTCTGACCTCTATATAGACAAATAGATACAAGACTTAGGTCCCATTGACGATTCACAATGGTAGGAGGCGTTGGGAATGGTCCCTGAAGCTCAGAGGATGCCACAACTTTTCATGTTACATAGGGTATACAAAACCCCGTACATTATGCATAAGATAGGATATAGGCAAACTTCTGATTGCCCAAAATGTGATATGAAGGAGGCCCACATACTACACATGTTTTGGGAATGCCGGGAACTGGATAGTTATTGGAGGGGTGTGAGAGATATAATACAGCAAGTCTTCGGCATTACCATAAAAATGACACCATAGCGCTATGTATTGGGGCTCCTGGAGGACTTACAACTCAATAATTATACTGTTCTGGGGGTACAAAGAGTGCTCTTTCAAGCTAGGTAAACTATACCTTCTAAATGGATCCAACAGGATGCTCCTACAATAGCCGAGTTCTTGAACAGAATGAATTTAATTATAATGGAAAGAGGAGTATATGTTAAAAAGAAGTGCCTACATAAGTTTGAACAAATATGGGAAAAGTGGCTAGATACTCCAGAATGCCGGACCCCAAAAGACGAGTCTCCCATAACTGTTTGGGTGTGTTGTGCTCTTATCCCTTTATTTTCTTCTTATAGAAACCATCTGAGAAGTAAGGCACAGGATGTGGCATAACTAGTATGGTTTTGCTGCTGTTTTAAGTTACTGATTATGTTATCGGATATTGATACAGGTATTTGTACTATCCTTATATTTCTTTATTTTGTTTGGCTCTTCAGTGACGAGCCAACTACATTACTTAGCATGGCATAGCAATGATCAGTGTATGCAATCTATTGATTGAAGGTAAAAGTCCCCCAGGGGGACTTAAAATGTGTAACTAAAAAATACCCCACAGCCCCTCCCCCAATAAAGATTAAAATCACCCCCCTATCCCATAATATAAATAAAACATATAAAAATAAATAAACATTTGATATACTGTAGTGTGCGTAATTGTCCGATTAAAATATAACAATTGACATTGCGAATGGCGAACGGCGTAAATGAAAAGAGGGAAAAAAGTGCCAGGATTGACGATTTTTTGTTATATTATATATATATATATATATATATATATATATATATATATATATATATATAAATTTATGAAAAAAAATGATCTAAATGTCCGATCTACACAAATATGGTATTATTTAACCCTTTCAGGACCAGGCTAATTTTCATTTTTGCGTTTTCGTTTTTTCCTCCTTGTGCTTAAAAGGCCATAGCACTTGCATTTTTTACACCTACAGACCCACATGAGCCCTTATTTTTTGCGTCACTAATTGTACTTTGCAATGACAGGCTGAATTTTTGCATAACGTATACTACGAAACCAGAAAAAAATTCAAAGTGTGGTGAAATTGAAAAAAAGAAAGCATTTCTTTTATTTGGGGGAAATGTGTTTTTACGCCATTCGCTCTGGGGTAAAACTGACTTGTTATGCATGTTCCTCAAATCATTCCGATTAAAACGATATATAATATGTATAACTTATATTGTATCTGATGGCATGTAAAAAATTCAAACCATTGTTAACAAATATATGTTCCTTAAAATCGCTCCATTCCCAGGCTTATAGCACTTTTATCCTTTGGTCTATGGGGCTGTGTGAGGTGTAATTTTTTGCACCATGATGTTTACTTTCTATCGGTACCTTGATTGCACATATACGACTTTTTGATCGCTTTCTATTACATTTTTTCTGGATTTGATGCAACCAAAAATGCGCAATTTTGCACTTTGGGATTTTTTTGTGCTGACGCCATTTACCGTGCGAGATCAGGAATGTGATTAAGTAATAGTTCGGGCGATTACGCACGCGGCGATAGCAAACATGTTTATTTATTTATTTACTTTTATTTAAAACCTGGGAAAAGGGGGGTGATTCAGACTTTTATTAGTGGAGGGGGCTTTTTACTAATACCAATCCTTTTTTTTTTTTTTTTTTTATACACATATACTAGAAGCCCCCCAGGGGGACTTCTAGTATATACACTTTGATCTCTCATAGAGATCTCTGCAGCATAGATATGCTGCAGAGATCCATGAGATAGGCACTCGTTTACAGGGCTGTATTAACAGCTGCTGCTGCCCTAGGCACTAAACCTGAAGACACCCCATCTTCACGCACCTATTGGCGATTCCAGACCTGACCAATACCACCATACCCCCCCCCCCCCCACCCCCCTGGAAAAGACACCAGATTAACTGGCAAGTCTGAACGGGAGGGGGGAAACTAAAAAAATAAAAACAAAAAAAATATTTTTTTCTGTCCCCCTGCTCCCTGGTGCTGCCCCCCTGCAAGGTGCTGCCCTAGGCACCGGACCACGGGTGCCTAGTGGTAAATATGGCCCTGCTTGTTTACTTCCGGCTGCTTCAGCCGGAAGTAAACGAGTGCCGAGACAGGGACGGCGCCATCTTGGAGCGGTCCCCGGCCGGCTTCAGTTACGGAGATTGCTCCTCTCCGCCACTAGACACCAGGGATAAGCTGCGTCCGGTAATCAGATGCAGCTGTCATGTTTGACAGCTGCATCTGATTACTGTATTAGCGGGCACGGCGATCGGACCGTGCCCGCTAATACCGGCGGTCCTGGGCTACAAGCGGCACCTGGGACCGCCGCGGTATGGAGTGGGGTCGCCGCGCCCGCGCGAGGACGTACAGTTCCGTCCTCGTGCGGGAAAGGGTTAAAACTAGAGATCATGGCACAAAAAAATTACACCCCATACAGCCCCGTAGGTGAAAAACTAAAACGGTTATGAAAGTCACAGTAGGGCCATTTTATTAATAATTAATTGCAAAAAAAAGGAATTCATAAAAAAAAAATATATAACATTAATAAATTAGTGTAAACCTGCATATGGTTGTGTTCCGACTGACCTATAGAATAATGGTATCATGTCACTTTTACCGTATAGGGCATTATGTAGACACAGGAACCCCCAAAAGTTACCATATTCCATTCTTTTTTACAATTTCACCAATTTATATTTTCATAAATAATATTTGGGGGGTTCCGTCATACGTGTTATAGTAGAATGAAAGGCACCATTACAATAACACCTATTCCTGAAAAAAACAAGCCCTTACATGGCCCTGTAGAAATAAAAATAAAAATGCTAGAGCTCTTAGAAGGGGAGGAGGAAAAAACGAAAACGCAAAAATGAAAATTAAGGCGGTCCACTGGGTCATTTTGGGCTTAGTCCTCAAAGGGTTAAGGAGTGTCTGTTGTCTTTTATTTTAATATTTATAGGCCCATTAAGGGGTCTGTAACGTTTGTACTTCTGTTATGTAATTTCATAGTTATGTAGACAGGGGGATCAATCTTCTGCCACATAACAAAGCTGTGTTATTAATAGAATATGGCAGGTAACAGTTTAATGTGGCTTTACCATGCCTGCACTTCTGCTGTTCCTATCGCTGGTTCCACATTCTGCTTCCCCTTTCATTACTAAGGACTATAGATATATACTTTCATCACATAAAAGTGAGTGGGTCTTTCTTCTCTATTTACTACAGGTAAATGCTAAAAACTAGTCGTACTTACCTGCTTGGTCCAAAATAAGAGTAATCTGTTTAGATATGTAGTTCTGTCCGTTTTCTTCAGCTATAACTTCTATAGAAATATTTTCCCTCATGTGCACAACGTCATTACTCAGACTAATGTAAGATAGACTTCCCACATTAAAATATGAACATTCTGTATCGTCTCTGTGGAGGCTGAAAGAGAGAAGAATTAGGAAACAAATGCAATATGCATGGTCATCCAGAACATGAAAACCACTGGTGAAGTGAATAACATTGACTCAAAAGGTTGTATAAATAAGACAGCAAGTGAACAGTCAGTTCTTGAAGTTGATATATTCTAACTAGGAAAAATGGGCAAGCATAAAGATCAGAATGGTTTTGAAAAGTTGTGGTGTGCATATATAAAGGCACTATAGTCCATAATAAAGTTATGGAACTAAGCGTATGTCTTTTATGGTGTGTTTAGACAGAGAGATTTATCTGACAGATTTTTGAAGCCAAAACCAGGAATGGGATTCGGGATTTTATGAAATGTTCTCTGTTTATAGTCTGTTCCTGGCTTTGCCTTCAAAAATTTGTCTGGTAAATTGCTAATTTTACTTGCACAATACACATGGCATCACGAAATCTGCAACGCAATCTGCATGGTTTTGCTCTGGGTTTTTTTTGCTGTAAATTTTAAAGCATAAATGCTGTGAGTTCCCCCTTACCCTAAAACTAAGAGAGGGAAGACATGCATGCTATGATTGAGGTTTTTCTTTCATAGTTTACCATTAGAGATGAGCAAATACGATTCGATCAAGATGGTATTCGATCGAATATTGCGGTATTTGAAAGATTCAAATTCAATCGAATAGTGTGGCGAATATGCGGGAAACATTTGAAAGCCCTCCCATCGCAGTTGGTGCTTTTGTTAATCCAATCACCATGCAGGGAGGCTATGAGGGACCCTGGGAGTACGCACGCATCGCGAGAACGGCGTCTACCCTCATTGGATAGCTGAACCACATGACCTCGAATCTTAAATATTTGGCTCCCGCTTCTCGACCCCAGATGCGCTTTCAACCCAGCCAGGGAAAGATCTTGGAGCAGGGAGAGAGAGGTTTTTAGTAGCGTTTTGGTCAGGCAGGCTTACTACAGAACCCAAGATAGAGCCAAAAAGTCATCTATGAATCCAAAGCACTTCTCAGTGCTTAGACAGAGATAGCAGCAGGTGTATTCATTCCTGTACCCTGTGTGTACAGGTAACTCATAGTGTCCCTGGTGTAGCCCACTAAGGGCACGTTACACAAACTGTTCCAGTAGCCCACTAAGGACACGTGATACATACTGTTTCAGAAGCCCACAGAGGGTATGTGATACATACTGTTCCAGAAGCCCAGTAAAAGGCATGTGATACATACTGTTCAAATAGCCCACTAAGGGCACGTGATACATACTGTTCCAGTAGCCCACTAAGGACACGTGATACATACTGTTTCAGAAGGCCACAGAGGGTATGTGATACATACTGTTCAAGTAGCCCACTAAGGTCACGTGATACATACTGTTCCAGTAGCCCAATAAGGGCACGTGATAATACTGTTTTAGAAGCCCACTAAGGGCACGCAATACATACTGTTTCAGAAGCCCACAGAGGGCAAGTGATACCACACAGCAAAAAAAAAAAACTTTGAATCCAAAGTACTTCTCAGTGCTACTACATAGATCGCAGCAGCACATTGGAATCATGTATGTAACGATGCACAAGAAAAACGAACAAAATGTGTGAACATTGCCGTAAGCGTTCATAAAGCGTTTGAAAATACTTTTCCTTCGCAACTGCGGAGAGTGGCATTATACTGCAATTTTGGGGTGTTGGGTGCACCCAGGCATGCTCCCCCTAATGTCCCAGTGTCATTCCGGAGGTGTTGGTATCGTCTAGGGAGGTTTCATGGGGGACTTAGTGACCTCCAAGTGGTCGAATTTGAATTTCCAAGTGCCGATAATTTTTTTCCCATAGATAATGGGATTGAATATTCGTTCGAATAGTCGAATCTCGGTGCCTATTCGATTCGAATTCTCAAAAGTCGAATATTTTACTACTCGCTCATCTCTATTTACCATATATACCTTGTACTGTATTTATACTTCTTGCATTTTATTCCCAAATGTCTCATTTTCTCATTAAACAGTGACTGCTGCACATAGTGCTGAATGTGCTGAATAATGCAATGATATATCCATAGACCGATCTCTAAATCCCTGCCTCTTTGTAACCAGCTAAATAGTTAAATCATAAACTGTTGGTAGCTATCACTAGGAGCAGTTTGAGGACTTACTGCATATATATATATATATATATATATATATATATATATATACACTCACAGGCCACTTTATTAGGTACACCTGTCCAACTGCACGTTACCACTTAATTTCTAATCAGCCAATCACATGGCAACAACTCAGTGCATTTAGGCATGTAGACATGGTCAAGACAATCTCCTGCAGTTCAAACCGAGCATCAGTATGGGGAAGAAAGGTGATTTGAGTGCCTTTGAACGTGGCATGGTTGTTGGTGCCAGAAGGGCTGGTCTGAGTATTTCAGAAACTGCTGATCTACTGGGATTTTCACGCACAATCATCTCTAGGGTTTACAGAGAATGGTCCGAAAAAGAAAAAACATCCAGTGAGCGGCAGTTCTGTGGGCGGAAATGCCTTGTTGATGCCAGAGGTCAGAGGAGAATGGGCAGACTGGTTCGAGCTGATAGAAAGGCAACAGTGACTCAAATAGCCAACCGTTACAACCAAGGTAGGCAGAAGAGCATCTCTGAACGCACAGTACGGCCAACTTTGAGGCAGATGGACTACAGCAGCAGAAGACCACACCGGGTGCCACTCCTTTCAGCTAAGAACAGGAAACTGAGGCTACAATTTGCACAAGCTCATCGAAATTGGACAGTAGAAGATTGGAAAAACGTTGCCTGGTCTGATGAGTCTCGATTTCTGCTGTGACATTCGGATGGTAGGGTCAGAATTTGGCGTCAACAACATGAAAGCATGGATCCATCCTGCCTTGTATCAACGGTTCAGGCTGGTGGTGGTGATGGTGTCATGGTGTGGGGAATATATTCTTGGCACTCTTTGGGCCCCTTGTACCAATTGAGCATCGTTGAAACGCCACAGCCTACCTGAGTATTGTTGCTGACCATGTCCATCCCTTTATGACCACAATGTACCCAACATCTGATGGCTACTTTCAGCAGGATAATGCGCCATGTCATAAAGCTAGAATCATCTCAGACTGGTTTCAAATGGCCTCCACAGTCACCAGATCTCAATCCAATAGAGCATCTTTGGGATGTGTTGGAACGGGAGATTCGCATCATGGATGTGCAGCCGACAAATCTGCGGCAACTGTGTGATGCCATCATGTCAATATGGACCAAAATCTCTGAGGAATGCTTCCAGCACCTTGTTGTATCTATGCCACGAAGAATTGAGGCAGTTCTGAAGGCAAAAGGGGGTCCAACCCGTTACTAGCATGGTGTACCTAATAAAGTGGCCGGTGAGTATATGTATATATATATATATATATATATATATACATATATATATATATACAGTTGTGCTAAAACGTTTACATAGCCTGGCAGAATTTTTGCTTTCTTGTCCTTTTTTTGGAGAATATGATTAATGACGGATTTTTTTTTGTCATTCATGGTTAGTGGTTTGGTGAAGCTATTTATTGTCAAACGATTGTGTTTTCTCTTTTTAAATCATAATGACAACCAAAAACATCAAATTGACCCTAATAAAAAAGTTTACATACCCAAGTTCTGAATACTGTGTATTGCCCCCTCTAACTTCAATGACAGCTTGAAGTCTTTTGTGGTAGTTGTGGATGAGGCTCTTTATTTTTTCAGATGGTAAATTGCCCATTCTTCTTGGCAAAAAGCCTCTAGTTCCTGTAAATTCCTGGGCTGTCTTGCATGAACTGCTTGCTTGAGAACTTCCCAGAGTGGCTCAATGATATTGAGGTCAGGAGACTAAGATGGCCACTCCAGAACCTTCACTTTGTTCTGCTGTAGCCAATGACTGGTCAGCTTGGCCTTGTGTTTTGGATTGTTGTCATGTTGGAATGTCTAAGGACATTGCATGCATAGCTTCTGGGCTGATGAGTGCAAATTTGCCTTCAGTATGTGCTGATAACGTGTTGCATTCATCTTTTCTTCAAGATACTTTGTTGTGTTTGAGCATTAATGTCTTTCTTCTGGCGACTCAACCATGCAGCCCATTTTAAGTGCCTCCTTATTGTGCATCTTGAAACAGCAACACCACTTTTTTCAGAAAGTCCTTTATTTCCGCTGTTGTTATTTGTGAGTTTTTCTTTACATCCCGAACAATTTTCCTGGCAGTTGTGGCCGAATTTTTTGTTATTCTACCTGAATGTGGTTTGGTTTTTACAGAGCCCCTGATTTTTTTATTTGTTTATCACAGTTTGAACAATGCTGACTAGAATTATCAAGTCCTTGGATAGAATATCATTGAGCCACTCTAGGGAGATCTCAAGCACGCAGTTCATTCCAAGACATTCCAGGAATTTACAGGATTTGAAGGCTTTTTGCCATTGATGTTAGAGGTGACACAGTATTATGAACTAGGGTATGTAAACTTTTACTTAGGGTCATTTGGATGTTTTTGAGAAAACACAATAGTTTACCAAAAAATGTCTTCACCCAACCACTATGAGTGTTATTATTCATATTCTCTGAAAAAGGACATAAAAAAGGTAGAATTCTGCAAGGTTATGTAAACTTTTGAGCACAACTGTGTATGTATGTATATATATATATATATATATATATATATATATATATATATATATATATACATTTTTTTTTTTTTTTTTTTTATTTTTTTTTTTTTCTAAATTAAGTGCAATTCATAATACAGTGGTTCCCCAATTTACAATGGCCTCAAGATACAAAACTTTCAATGTAAAATGTTCCCTTTTGGACAATTATAACTTGAGACTAGACCAATGAAAGTGCCCATTTTACTGGTAAAACCCCAGTGTTAGGCTGGGTTCACACTACGTTTTTGCAATCCGTTTTTTTCATCCATTTTTTGCAAAAAAACGGATGAAAAAAACGGATGCATTTGTGTCCATCCGTTTTGATCCGTTTTTCCATTGACTTCCATTGTAAAAAAAACGGATCAAAGCGGATCCGTTTTTTTTTTTGACGGACGCAAAAACATAGCTGACACTACTTTTGTGTCTGTTAAAAAAAACGGATCTGATTTGATCCGTTTTTTTTTTTTTACAATGGAAGTCAATGGAAAAAAGGATCAAAACGGATGCACATTAATGCATCCGGTATTTCCATCCGTTTTTCATCCGTTTTTTGCAAAAAACCGGATGAAAAGAACGGATTACAAAAACGCAGTGTGAACCTAGCCTTACTGAAGTGGATGCAGTGACTGGCTGTCTAGTATCCCCTCCCTACAGTATGGTGTGATACTACATGTCTTGTACTGCTTCTTTACCTGCGCCAGGATGAGTTGCTCCTTTGGGCACCGGGTAAGGGTGGCTTTATTTTATTTTTCTGATACCCTGTGTGATCTGTACAGGACCCTAAACATGCTCCCGTTTTCTACAAAGAAAGTGATTTACAGCTTCCAGTAGTACTTTCTGACTGTTGTATATAAGTATTTGCTTTATCCATTTTAGTTAGCTTCTTATTCTCATATGTTTCTTATTTTGGGATGACATTTTGGGGGTTCAGAACCAATTACCAGTTTTCCATAGAGTTTTGGTCTCAACATACAATGGTTTCAACATACAATGGTTATCCTGGAACCAATTAATATTGTATGCTGAGGGACCACTGTATACAGAAAAGCTTCTAAATAGTGTTGAGCGGACTTGCTGAATTGTTTGGGTTTGGCAACGTTCTCTGAACACGAACACTCGGCAGTGGACTCTCGGAGGCTGTAGAAGTTGGATGGTGCTCTAGGGAGTCCTGGAAAACATGGATACAACCTATGGCCGATGGTTATATTCATGATTCGAAATCCCAATTGTTTGGGTTTGGAGAATGTTGCTGAACCCATACAGTTGGGCAACATTACAGCAAGTCCACTCAACACTGCTCCTAAGCTCTCTCTAGTATTGGTTGCAAGTAAAGTACTTACCCATTGGGGCTTTCCTTGAAGCTTACCTCCCTTAATGCTCACAGGTCTGCCCATCCTGTTGGTGCTGACTATTGTTGTCATACTATTGTCAGTCACCAGCCACTCAGCACCCAGGACTGGCTGACTAATAAGTGAGCCCAGGTGCTGAGCAAATCTAGGCTCTAGCTAGGGGTCCAATCATAAAGCTTTTTCTCAAAGGAAAGTCTGCAAGGGACATTCGCACTATCACTGTCACAATGGGGGAGAAGTGTCCTTCCTATAGCACTGTTAAAGCCTGGGTTTCTCATTTTAAGACTTGGTATTTCACCATTAAAGATGAACCCCGCAGTGGGAACCCCTTAACAGACCCAGCATCAAGATGCTGTCTATAAACTGATTCTTGAGGACCACTGAATATCAGCCAAAAATATATCCTAAATACTGGGCATCTCCCGGGACTGTGTTTGTTTCATTATTACCAATATCCTAGAGCTGCTTTCTGCAAAAAGGGTGTTGACATTTTTGAAAAGTGAACAGGAGGCACAAGTTCAGGCGTCCAGAGCTGTTTGGGCCCATTTGATGCTACAAAGGACTTTTTGGATAGGTTAATGACTGAGGAGAAAACCTAATTTATAATCTAATTTGAACCTTATTTATTATCCAGAAACCAAGGAACAGTCAAAGGAATGGCACCAGAGTGGGTTCCTACGACATAAGAAGTTCTGCACCCAGAAATCAGGCAAAAAAGTCAGAGCGTCTGTTTTCTGAGACGAAAATGCAGTTCTGTTGGTGGACTACCTACAACAGGGCTTCAGTATAACCGGAGAGCTGATTGAGGCAATTAGGATGAAACGCTGCGGAAAGTTGACCAAAGGGATCCTTTTCTTGCAGGATAATGCAGCTTCGCACAACTCCTTATTTGTGGCTGCCAAATTGAAGACCCTAGGTCTCAAGTATGTCCACATTCCCTATTCATCTAACCTGGCCCATTATCTGTTTTCTAACTTGAGGAAACACCTGAAAGGTTGTCATTTTGATGACAATGCCAATAAAAATGAGTGAAGCACACTTGGGGGCCTATTCCACAGGAGCCATAATCGGCCGAATCGGCCCCATTCGGCCTGATTCGGCCGATTATCGCTCTGTGGAACAGAGAGAACGATCAGCCGTTAATCGTGTCATCGGCTGATCAGTGATTTAGGTTCAGACCTAAAATCGTCGTTTGCCACCAGCGCATTGCTGGTGGCAAATGGTTGCATGGTTGAATAGCGGTGCGCGGCGGCAATCAACGATTTCAGCAGAACCATACATTACCTGTCCGGGCTGCAGGTCTTCTTCTTCCGGTCCTGCGCGGCAGCATCGGCTTCGGAGCAGGGCTCTCTGAACTGACAGACCACTAAGCCAATCACTGCCCGGGACCACCGCGGCCAGTGATTGGCTGAGCGGTCTGTCAGTTCAGACAGCCCTGCTCTGAAGCTGCTGCGGCTCGCGGGACCGGGAGAAGAAGACCTGCGCCCGGACAGTTAATGTATAAAGCAAGGGCTGCAAGGACATCGGTAACGATGTCCCTGCAGCCCTTGTTTCACGATCAGCGGGGCCGTGGAATAGGCCCAGTAAACGAGCGCTGATCTAGCAGATCGGCACTCGTTTACGTGGTTACTTTCAAAACTTTGACTCCATTAATTCTGTCCAAAGCCAGGAACTTTTCAGCACCCCCTCGTAGACTGTGTGTCAATTTGTCTTTGCTGACCTCCTACGTTCCTTGGGTTTGTTTTTGGACTTTAGACTTGTGCCAGTAGACTCTGGTGCAGTCAAAGAGACTTAGGGCCTATTCCACCGAACGATAATCGCTTGGTGGAATAGAGAAAAAGATCAGCCAATGATCGTTTCATCGGCTGATCGTTTATTTAGGCCCAAACCTAAAATCATCGGTCACCCACCGCGCATCGCTGCGTGGAATAGTGATGCGCGGCGGGCGACCGACGATTCAAGCAACACACATTACCTAGCAGGGCTTCTCCTCAGATCTGTCTTCATCCTGGTCCCACGCGCAGCAGCAGCTTCGGTGCCGCCTGACTGAGCTGTCAGACTGCTCAGCCAATCATAGGCCAGGTTCGCCACGGTCAGTGATTGGCTGAGTGGTCTGACAGCTCAGTCAGGCCACTCCGGAGTTGATGCTGCGAGCGGGACCGGTATGAAGATGGAGCGGAGGAGAAGCCCTGCTAGGTAATGTATGCTGCAAGGGCTGCAAGGACATCGGTAACGATGTCCCTGCAGCTGTCACTAAATGATCATCTGGCCATGGAATAGGCCCAGTAAACGAGCGGTGATCTAGCAGATCGGTTCTCGTTTACATTATTAATCGGAATAGGGCCCTTAGACTCGGCTAAGCATAGTGGTGTTGAATATTGGTAGCTATTTTGAGTTCTTCTGGTTGTCATCTAACCCTGACACAGACAAAACTGGACAGTCACTTTAAAATAGAACTCCTAATTAATCGCGCATGTTGGAGCGCCCCCAACCACACTACGTTTATCAGTTTATCAGGTATCAGTTATGGATTAGGTTGGTATAAATTATTCATGTGTTATATGTGTTAGTGCTATAAACGTTTAGTAGCACAAACCCCTATATGTCTTTCTTGCTTGTTCAGCCTGCAGATGTGTGAGGTTTGTTCTCAGAAATGTATTTAGAAGCCACAAGAACCATGAACAAAAAAAAACTGAATCTTTAGTCCTATAACCACTTCCTTTAAACTATTTCTACTATTTCTTTCTGTTTCGACAACTACTCATACATTTTCTTACCAACCCACTGTTTCAGTTTTAGCTTTCTGAGACAAGCAAATGAAATGAGCGCATGCAACATGCACATATGTATGCACAATACTACATACAGTGGTGCTAGAAAATTTGTGAACCCCCTTAGAATGTTTTTAAAATATTTTGCATATATTAGATCTAAAACTACATCAGGATTTCACACATATACTAAAAGTAGATACAGAGAACTAAATCAAACAAATGAGGGAAAGATATCTGGTCATTTATTTACTGAGGAAACTGATCCAATATTATATATCTGTGAGCGGCAAAAGTATGTGAAACCATATGAGTAGAAGTTAATTTGAAGGTCAAATTACATCCTTTTAATCAATGGGACAATCCGGTTTTCCTGTGTGCTTTTATCATTGTTGGACAGTGTCACTAAGGTGGGGCTTATGGTGCGTTTACACAGACAGATTTATCTGACAGATTTTGGAAGCCAAAGCCAGGAATGGATTTGAGAAGAGAAGAAATCTCACTCTTTCCTTTATGACCTTTATGTTCTCTGTTTATAGTCTGTTCCTGGTTTTGGCTTCAAAAATCTGTCAGATAAATCTGTCTGTGTAAACGCACCATTAGTGACAGTTAGGATTGATTAACCAATCACAGCTGTTCGTCCCATGGCAGATGGATGTGAATTATGCTGCGTTTACACGGAGCTATAATTCGCCCGATCGTACGATTAACGATATCGAAAGAACGATGTTTTCTTTAGAACAATCAGCGTTTAGACGGAACAATATATTGTACGGAAAAATCGTTTTTCGATTGTTTTGCGATCGCTTAAGCCTATCTCACACATAGGTAAAATCGGTGAACAACTGTTTACATGGAACGATCTGCGAACTTTTTACGAACGCCGATTTTAGAACATGTTGTAAGATCAAATGAACGATTTCTCGCTCGTCACTTGATCGTTCGCTGCGTTTACACGTACGATTAACATTTGAATTTGATCATCATCGTACCATTATCAAATACGCACGGTAATCGTGTAAACAGCATTAGAGCTATCAATGATAGCTATTGTCACATTGCTGTCACAGAGTGTTTACACAGTTTGACAGCACAACAAGTTTTCTAGTCCTAATGCGGCAAGCACCCACTACTCAGGACAAACATACTCGCCCTATATCTCAAAGTCAAATGGATAAAACATGTGTGGAACTATCATAAACAAAAACATTGGAGAGTTCTGAAAATGCTCAACAGGCTGAAAAAGGTTACAAAACAATCTCTAAAAAACTTCACAAGTACATCCCAATCCACCAATGGTGTATAAATGGAGGAAATCCAAGACCATTGTGCCCCTTCCTGGAAGTGGGCAACCAACTAAGATTATGTCAAGAGCCAGGTCTATGAGGCTACAAATAAATCCAAGCTGACCTCTAAACAATTAAAGGCCTTTCTTAAATTACCTAACATAATGTTCATAAGTACACCATTAGGAGGAAACCCAACAACAATGGTGTGCATAGCAGGATTGCAAGAAAAAATCTGCTGCACAAAAAAGAACATTGCTGCCCATCTGCAGATTGTTAAATATCAACAGAACAAGCCAGAAGGCTATTTAGTCACTATTTTGTGAATAGACTAGACCAAAATCCAAAACACAGTATTTAAGCATAAAAATTCTACAAAGGAATGGTAAAAGAAAAATAAAATCAGACGTCCGGTGAAAATTTTTATTGAAGCATTGTATTGTATTGTACTCTAAAAGTTATACAAATAACAAATATACACTTATCACGGGAAATGCACATAAAGTGCACACTACTGCATCAAGGCTTCACTTCCTGGATAAAATGGTGATGTCACGACCCGACTCCCAGAGCTGTGCGGGCTGTGGCTGCTGGAGAGGATGATGGGAGGGGGACACAGGCAGTTCATGGGATGAAACCCATTAATATAACAGAATTGAAGCTGTTTTGGGCTACAATTCTTCCAAGCCCGTATTTATGCAGGGCTAAATAGCAGTTACCAGAACCGTTTAGATCTATTATCTACTTAATAAATTTAATTCATGCAGAAATGTAAAAAATTTGGAAAAGTTCATGAGCTTTCATGCGCTACTGTCTTAATGACTCAGTACACCAAACCTATTACATCTTAAAGTGGTACTCTTATTTCTATAAACTTTTGACTTGTCCAGACATTTTAAAAGTGTAGATGCAGGGGAGTGGAACATGATGCCGTGAGCTTCCCCTGGTTATAGTTTAAAATGGCAGCGGAGCTCAGGACTGAGACCTGGTGCAATCTCAAATGTTCGCATGTCTGGATAACATGTCAAATATTTTATAAATGACAGTACTCCTTTAAGAATTTACTGCAAACCTGTTTCAGTTGCACAATACAGAACAGAACTTATTTTCATTTCCTGGGCAAAAAGACAGATGCTTTGTGGCTATAAGGCTCTTTAACAGTTTGGGGGGTTGTCGTGTTCACCACACCCCCACCAAGACACCAAGACAGTGCCATCTTATACTGCTCTATGTTATAGAGCAGATATATATATGTTATAGAGCAGATATATATGTTATAGAGCAGATATATATGTATCTATATATGTGATATATATGATATATATGCAGATATATATGTTATAAAGCAGATATATATATATATATATATATATATATATATATATATATACAGTATATTGGTCTATATAGGATTTATACTAAGTGCATGGGAACGGCACCTAGGATGAAGGTAAGAGATTTGTCTAACCTGCTAATAGTTACCCTTTAAGTGTAAGGGTAGCTTCACACGTACCGGATCCGCAACGGATTTCACGCTGCGAGTTTGCAGCTAAATTCCGCTGCAGATATGCGACCTGGCCCCTTTAACCCCCGGCCACCCGCAGCCCCGGCCCGGAGCATACATTACCTGCTCGGCGTGGCGGCTGTGTGAAGCTCCCAGCCCCCCTCCCTCCTCATCAGCCAATCAGTGCTGCCATGCACTGATTGGCTGATGAGGAGCGAGGGGAGCCGGGAGCTTTACACAGCTGCGGCGCCGAGCAGGTGATGTATGCTCCGGGAAGGGAGCAGCCCTAGAGCATACATCACCTGCTCCAGGCTCCTGCCTGTTTCAGAGCCTCCCGGCATTTCCCGGCAGACAGCCAATCAATGCGCTGCGGTGAGGCAGCGCACTGATTGGCTGACCACTGGGAGATGCTGGGTGGCCCCTAAGCAAGCAGGAGCCTGGAGCAGGTGATGTATGCTCCGGGCCGGGGCTGCTGGGGTTAAAGGGGCCAGGCTACATATCCGCAGCGGAATGAAAATTCAGCTGCGGATATGTAACCCATAGACCTTCACACTACCTGGATCCGCAGCGGATTCCGCTGCAAACCCGCAGCGTGATATCTGCTGTGGATCCGGTAGGTGTGAAGGCACCCTTATTAAGTCTTTCTATGAAAGGGCTCATGCGCCACATCTCTCCGCGCCTCTTCGCTCAAAGAATTGACATGTCAATTCTTTGAGCAGAGAGGCACTGAGAGTGGAGACACACAAGCCCTCCCATAGACAGACTATATTACACTGAGGCTGGTAAGATTCCGCGGCGGAGAGTTCCTTCGTGGAATTCTGCTCTGTGTGAACTGGCCGTAAATGAATAAAGGTAAATGTGAAGGAGGCAAACATTGCAGGAGGATATAATGATATGAAGGTTACTCTGTCATTAATACATACCAGTACTGCAATGTGTATGTAGGATTCTGTGAGTCCTCTCCAGCTCTCCAACTACAGTAACAAAAGTTATCATACAATGTGTAATTCTGATAACATATTAAATCTTCAGGTGCCTTCTTTGTTTTATTCATACCTATAAAGACAAACCTAATTAGATTATTTTATCATGAACCTTATACAGTATAGTGTGATAACAGGGAAAATTATGCATTTATTAAATGGTTATATCTCTGCTCATCTATTAGTACAATAGTCTGCCATCATAAATTTGTGCACCAGGTTCAAAGGGGTACTCCGGCGAAATTCTTTTTCTTTAAAATCAACAGGTTTCAGAAAGTTATATAGATTTGTAATTTACTCCTATTTAAAAATCTCCAGCCTTCCAGTACTTATTAGGTGCAGTATGTCCTGCAGGAAGTGGTGTATTCTTTCCAATGCTCTCTGATGCCACCTCTGTCCATGTCAGGAACTGTCAAAAGTAGGAGAGGTTTTCTATGGGGATTTGCTACTGCTCTAGACAGTTTCTGTCTCGGACAGAGATGTCAGCAGAGAGCACTGTGTCAGACTAAAAAGAAAACACCACTTCCTGCAGGACATGCAGCAGCTGATAAGTACTGGAAGACTTGGAATTTTTAAATAGAAGTAAATCAGTTGATTTGAAAGAAAAATATTTTTTACCAGAGTACTAGAGATGAGCGAACCGGGTTCGGGGTCGAGTCGATCTGAACCTGAATGTTCGGTATTTGATTAGCTGGGGCTGCTGAACTTGGATAAAGCTCTAAGGTTTTCTGGAAAACATGAATACAGCCAATGACTATATCCATGATTTCCACATTTATCCAACTTTAGCAGCCACCGCTAATCAAATGCCGAAAGTTAGCGTTCGGATCGACTCGAGCATGCTCGAGGTTCGCTCATCTCTACAGAGTACCCCTTTAAGGTGTCTAAAGTCTTTTATGACACGTTGATAAAACAATAATATTCGGGCTAGGGCTGCACTCATCTAGACAGTTTCATTGTTTTAACTGACCCTTTACTGCATGCGCATCCTAAAGATGCCCATACAGTTTAAGGCCAGGTTCAGACTATGTAAGTGTGCGGCTGTATTTGTGGCTGTAATTGTGCGGCGGTATTTTTGGTGGTTCATGCGTACGCTGGAAAGTATAGGATATACGGCTGCACAGTGCACACTATGTATGAATCTACGGCCCGATCGTAAACGGACCCGTAAAAAATGAACTAGACCATTGTTTGCGGCTGGAAACGCGGCTGTGGATTGACAGGCGGTCCGTACGGAGTACTTAAAAAATGGCCGGCAATGATGCCGAATGCCGATGCCTCTAATAGTTAATATATTAAATTAATAAAACACATTTTCTTTGTAATAAAGTCCCTTTCGTTGGTCAATAATTTAATTCTAACGAATCCATCATTTTGCAATTAAATATACTGTTAAAATAAATATATATATAAATAAATGTATATTTATATATATATTTATTTTTTGACAGTATATTTAATTGCACAATGATGGATTCGTTAGCATTAAATTATTGAACAACGAAACTGAATTTATTTAATCGAAAATGTGTTTTATTAATTAAATATTAATTATTACAGGAAGCTCCATAAGCCGTTAATTCATATTGCCGGCAAAAGAGCTTTCTGTACTAATCATCACTTTACTTTAATCAAAACATCAAATGTTTCTTCTAATTATGTTATGACAATAGCATTATTAGAAGAAACATTTAGAATTATATGTGCGCTCAGCTGATTGGCTGTTCGGCTGAGCGCACATATAATGAGCCGGTCCGCAGTACAGTGACTTCATTGTGCTGCGGACCAGCGAAGAGGACACATCGGGGTGAGTATAGAGCTCTCCACACCCCCTCCCCAGCACTGCACCCCTCCCAGCAAGGAAGGGGGGTCACTTAACCCCTTCCTTGCTGGGATGGGTGCAGTCTGACATCAGTCTGGCCCCCAAGGGGTTAAGGGGGATGCAATACATCCTCCCTTAACCCCTTGGGGGCCAGACTGTAAGCAGCGATCTGTAAAGATGCTGCATACTGTAAGGAGCACAACACCGCTCACAATGATGGGTGTTGTGCTCCTGTTTGTGTGTTTTTTGTGTGTTTCTCCCTTTTTGTTTTTCAGATATCGGTATCCTGGGGATTACGTCGGATTCCGTGGACTACGTCGATGACCAGCGTTTTTTTTTTTTTTTTTAATAAAATGGTCAATGAGGGGTGTGGGGGTGTTTTTATTTGAATAAATTTTTTTTTTAACTTGTGTCTTGTCTTTATTTCTTTACTTTATAGACTTAGTAGTGGAAGCCGTCTAATAGACGGAATCCATTACTAAGTTGGGGCCTAGTGTTAGCCGGTATAAAATGGCTAACACTAACCCCCCATTATTACCCCAGTACCCAATGCCACCAGGGGTACTGGGAAGAGCCGGGTGCCAGTGGTCCCGGAGCGTCAAAATTGGCGCTCCTGGACCGGGCGGCAGCAGGCTGGTAAGATTTAGGCTGGGGAGGGCCTAAACCAATGGCTCTTCCCACCCTGGTGTTACCAGGCTGCTGTAGTTTGGTTTTTAACCCGGCTGGTTATAAAAATAGGGGGGACCCTATGCGTTTTTTTTTAAATAAATAAAAAAAAACGCATAGGGTCCCCCCTATTTTTATAACCAGCCGGGTTAAAAACCAAACTACAGCAGCCTGGTAACACCAGGGTGGGAAGAGCCATTGGTTTAGGCCCTCCCCAGCCTAAATCTTACCAGCCTGCTGCCGCCCGGTCCAGGAGCGCCAATTTTGACGCTCCGGGACCACTGGCACCCGGCTCTTCCCAGTACCCCTGGTGGCATTGGGTACTGGGGTAATAATGGGGGGTTAGTGTTAGCCATTTTATACCGGCTAACACTAGGCCCCAACTTAGTAATGGATTCCGTCTATTAGACGGTTTCCACTACTAAGTCTATAAAGTAAAGAAATAAAGACAAGACACAAGTAAAAAAAAAATTTTATTCAAATAAAAACACCCCCACACCCCTCATTGACCATTTTATTAAAAAAAAACAAAAAAAACGCTGGTCATCGACGTAGTCCACGGAATCCGACGTAATCCACAGGATACCGATATCTGAAAAACAAAAAGGGAGAAACACACAAAAAACACACAAACAGGAGCACAACACCCATCATTGTGAGCGGTGTTGTGCTCTTTACAGTATGGAGCATCTTTACAGATCGCTGCTTACAGTCTGGCCCCCAAGGGGTTAAGGGAGGATGTATTGCATCCCCCTTAACCCCTTGGGGGCCAGACTGATGTCAGACTGCACCCATCCCAGCAAGGAAGGGGTTAACTGACCCCCCCTTCCTTGCTGGGAGGGGTGCAGTGCTGGGGAGGGGGTGGGGAGAGCTCTATACTCACCCCGATGTGTCCTCTTCGCTGGTCCGCAGCACAATGAAGTCACTGTGCTGCGGACCCGCTAATTATATGTGCGCTGAGCCGATCAGCCAATCAGCTGAGCGCACATATAATTCTAAATGTTTCTTCTAATAATGCTATTGTCATAACATAATTAGAAGAAACATTTGATGTTTTCATTAAAGTAAAGTGATGATTAGTACAGAATGCTCTTTTGCCGGCAATATGAATTAACGGCTTATGGAGCTTCCTGTACTAATTAATATTTAATTAATAAAACACATTTTCGATTAAATAAATTCAGTTTCGTTGTTCAATAATTTAATTCTAACGAGTCCATCATTGTGCAATTAAATATACTGTCAAAAAATATATGTATATATAAATATACATTTATTTATATATATATTTATTTTAACAGTATATTTAATTGCAAAATGATGGATTAGTTTAAATTTAATTATTGAACAACGAAAGGCACTTTATTACAACGAAAATGTGTTTTATTATATTAATAGATTAACCATGAGAGACATCGGCATTAGTGCAGAGGATCGCAAACCCCGGTAATAGCAATTCATGTAAACTGTGTTCCCTGCTTTCCCAGATGCATCCAGAGGTGTTTGCATCACTTTCTTAAGATTTTATTTGTTATTTTTAGTTGAACCAGATTTCCAAGTAAATGACCGTATGTTTTGAGCCGCATGTCTATTTTTTCCCACGGCCGGAGTTTCATCCGCACATTTACAGCCGCATAAAAAATACAGCCGCACAGTTACATAGTGTGAACCTATCCACAATGTGTATTACAATGAAGTTCTCAAGTAAATTCATCGTTTGGTTGACTCATTGACTCATTCTCCGTCGCACCTGGACCTGCACCCACATATTGTGCTACCCTTTACAAAGCCCAGTGCCAGTGTATGGTGGTACGTAACGCCACTCCTGGCCAAAGTGACAAGTGTCCCAGTGAAAACACCAGAGCCTACCTGCTGTTACCATCCAAGCATCCCAGGCCATGGCACATGTTCATGCATATGCCTAATTATTCCGGTCTCTGACATGTCTCCCCGTCTTCCCTTGTCAGAGACCGGTATAATTATGCATAGATAAACATGCATAAGGGGTGGCGGACAGGCCAAGGGGGTGCTCTGTGGGGCTTGTGCTCTTAAGGACCTTATTTGCATATGTGTTGCGCTCTGAAATGGCGTGATGGACAGAAAGAGGAACACCAGGGCTGTAAATGTCAGGAAAAGAGCTAAAGAGGGATAGCGGCCAGTTTGTGGGCACAAACCTGCTGATAGTTACCCTTTAAAGATTGTGTAGCACTGGTATCTACCACTGTATGGGGGGATATTGGGCTGTGTACAGAGGTGTAACTCAAAGCACGGAGCCTGTCAGCTTTAATCCTTTCTCAGCCCAGGTGCAACCCCACCTTCTGCACCCCTTATATTAAGGCCCCTGGTTGTGTATAGTCTTTTTTTTAATTAGTAAATGTAGGATGATAATATGTGTGGCAGAATCATTTGTTGTGAACCCCCTCCTCCTTTAGAAAATCCTGCAAATGCCCCTGAGATGGGATGCGGGTGTACATAGTCCCTCTCACTTCATACTTATTATTTTAGAACTATATTTTTTACTTTTTTAAATTTACCATGGGACTAAAATGTGTGTGTGTGTGTGTGTGTGTGTGTGTGTAAATACGCCTCACATTGATTTTTCACACTGATCACCATCTTCACACTTCTCATTATCTCAACTTTTGGCTTGTGTTTTTACAAAAGGTAGCAGGTTATCTTGCTATTATTAGAAGGTGTTATTATGACACTTACTATTGTGTTGTAGCTCTAGATAATGAAGATTACACCATTAGCGGTACATGTGAGAAAAGTGAATGCATTTGCTATGTATGTATCATAAAAAAATAAAAAATCCTATCAAAGGCAGCAACCGGAAACATAGGCTAAGACCACACAATGTTTTTTTTTGGCCATTTGACATACTTTTTTGGGGGGATGGCCATCATTTCATGCCTAAATGCTGGGGTTTAAAAAAGAAAAAAGAAATCGGCAGAGGGTAGAGAGGTCGTGCCTCCCGTGATCTCTTACTTTTCCCCTATCCAAAGTTAATCTTTCCTGGAATACTGCAAAAGAGAAGCCTAGACCTCTAAGCAATATACGTGTGTGGATATATTGGTGAGAATGATATTGTTAGTGCAAAAGGGTTTATTTAGGCATTAAATCAAATAATTAATGGATAAAAATAGAAGAATTCATATGTTGCACATAATAGATAAACATAAAACATAAAGCATACACCATATGTAATGAATTGCTTGTTATCATGAGAGTTATGATGTTAAAGTTATCACAAATAAAATGAGTTCCAAATCATCGTATGAAAAAGAGATCGCTGTAATAAAAATTGTTACAATACGATCTCTGAGCTGTGCTCTCTGTATCAAGAAGCTGGGAAATGGTCTGAGTGGTGCTGAGCGCAATCTAGCGCTGTTTGCAATGTCCCGGTGTTGCCTTAGTCCTGCTGCAGCAGTGGTGCCGCCTCTGGCGGACTAGAAGTCACAGCGGGTCTTTGGGGATAAGTTGTGTAATTTACGTACATATGCTCGTTGTGCTAGGGGGGGATGCAGGAGTCTTGTGTGCTCATTGGCACTTCTCACTCTTCCTGGGATCTTCTACGAAATTGGTTCCGGAATCCTCCTCCGTTCTGCAGCACGGCACTTCTCCTATGATGGGTAGCGCGTCCTCTTGGTCCTCCTGTATCTTTGTGCGCCTGCACGGCCTCGTTTCCACTTGTGAGCGGTGATGGAACTGGGTCCTGATGCCGGTGAGTCACAGTGCAGTAATGGATGCATCGTGGCAATTTTAACTATATTCTGTAATAGTCCCTTGGTGCAGCACTGTAGCCTATGAGTTATGGCAATTATGACTTGTATCTTAGTGCCAAACGCGTTTTTGAACTGCACATGGGTTCCCTCTTCAGTGGCTCATATATCAAAAATGGAGAATTTGATTCTAGGCTAGGCTTCTCTTTTGCATTATTCCTTTTGTGACATTATTGATTTAGGGCAGGCATGTCCAAACTTTTTTCGAAGAGTGCCAAATTTGATGAAGTGAACATGTGCGAGGGCCGACCATTTTACATGCTACATGCTATATGCTTTATAACACAGGCAGATAATAGCAAGCCGGATACCTGGGGGGCCGTAAAAGTTCGGAACGCGGGCCGCAAATGGCCCTCCGGCCTGACTTTGGAAATGCCTGATTTAGGGTAATCACTGCCTATCACCCACCCACTATTTTAGATTGTTCTTTCCTGGAATACCCCTTTAACCTCTTAAGGACATATGACGTACCGGTACGTCATATGTCCTCACTTGCACTTCAAAGCTTTGAAGTGCCGCGATCCCGGGTGCCGCGTGTAGCCCGGGACCGCCGCTATTAGCGGGCACGGTCTGATCGCCGTGCCCGCTAATTAGCTAATCGGAGGCAGCTGTCAAAGTTGACAGCTGCCTCCGATTACCGGAGGCAACGTTTCCCTGGTGTCTAGTGGGGGAGATCGCTCCTCCGGGACCTTGTCCCGGAGGAGCGATCTCCGTTACTGATGCCGGCCGGGGACGCGTCCAAGATGGCGCCGTCCTCGGCTCGGCACTCGTTCGTTTTCGGCTGCAGCAGCCGAAAGCAAACGAGTGCCGATCTCATGGATCTCTGCAGCATATCTATGCTGCAGAGATCTCAATGAGAGATCCAAGTGTATATACTAGAAGTCCCCCAGGGGGGCTTCTAGTATATGTGTAAAAAAAAAAAATAAAGTGTTGTTTATAGTAAAAAGCCCCCTCCCCTAATAAAAGTCTGAATCACCCCCCTTTTCCCAGGTTTTAAATAAAAGTAAACAAATAAATAAATAAATAAACATGTTTGCTATCGCCGCGTGCGTAATCGCCCGAACTATTAATTAATCACATTCCTGATCTCGTACGGTAAACGGAGTCAGCGCAAAAAAATCCCAAAGTGCAAAATTGCGCATTTTTGGTCGCATCAAATCCAGAAAAAATGTAATAAAAAGCGATCAAAAAGACGTATATGGGCAATCAAGGTACCGATAGAAAGATCACATCATGGCGCAAAAAATGACACCTCGCACAGCCCCATAGACCAAAGGATAAAAGCGCTATAAGCCTGGGAATGGAGCGATTTTAAGGAACGTATATTGGTTAACAACGGTTTGCATTTTTTACAGGCCATCAGATACAATATAAGTTATACATGTTATATATCGTTTTAATCGTAACGACTTGAGGAACATGCATAACAAGTCAGTTTTACCCCAGGGCGAATGGCGTAAAAACACATTTCCCCCAAATAAAAGAAATGCGTTTTTTTTTTCAATTTCACCACACTTTGAATTTTTTTCTGGTTTCGCAGTGTACTTTATGCAAAAATTCAGCCTGTAATTGCAAAGTACAATTAGTGACGCAAAAAATAAGGGCTCATGTGGGTTTCTAGGTGGAAAAATGCAAGTGCTATGACCTTTTATGCACAAGGCGGAAAAACCGAAAACGTAAAAACGAAAATGGGCCATGTCCTTAAAGGGTTAAAGGGGTACTCCAAGCAGGAGGCATTTTTTCAGTATCGCCAGGGAGGGGGTGGATGAAAACAATGACGTCCACTTACCTCCCTGGCTCCTGCATCACGCTGCTCCAGTCCCAATTCTCTGGCTACTTCCTGGTTTCAGACAGGACTTGGGACATGATGTCTCAGGCACGCTCAGCCATTGAGCAGCAGATGCAGGACATCCTGCCAACGTCACATCTCAAGTTCTGTCTGAGGCGAGGATGCAGCCAGAGACCAGGGTCCGGAGCAACATAATGCGGACACTAGCGTTGAAGCCAGGGAGATAAGACAATGTCATTTTTTTCATCCACCCCCTTCTCAGCAATACACATACTAAGCTTTCGATACAACTCTATGGTCACTGCTGCACTGACTCTGCTGGTGTTTTACCGTTTTTCAATCAGCCACCCAGTTTGTACAATCTGCACCATTTTCTAAATCTGCGAATGACGTCACTCAGTGCAGTGGAGGAGGGCCCAGTACCCCCATTTCACTGACCTTCCCTCCACTAGGTGATATGTCCCTTCTAAATCAAGTTCGGCCCTGGCCTGGCTCTGCCTCAGTCACTCAGTAGAGAGGATATTAGTTCATTGGGGGTGATGGACCCGCCTCCGATGCACCAAGCAACCCCATTCACACATTTAGAAAACTGCGATGGTGCCCATAAAGGTGTATAAAAAGCCTAATATGTGGATCAAACTGGTACATTTGCTTTAAAGACATGTTAACATGGTGAAAATCAGTGCAACAAAATCCACATGAAGCCTGTGCAAGAGAAGTACATGTATGCTATTTGAATGGAAAACCACATGTCAGTCCCTAGTGACGTGGCGCTAATTGATGCTTTTCCACATACAAACTTCCCAGTGGGATTGCACAGTGTATTTTCTTCACTAAAGAAGTCGCGGCGGAGCTGGGGTGCTCAAATGACTGTGCTGTATGAGGCAAACTCGCAGCTGCAGTATAGTATAATATAATTTAATAGGCTTGACCCACTAGTGAAAATCCCTTACTGTGACACCAAATTTCCTTCTGCTAAGAAAATGGTCCAGGTAGACACAGGGCTGTGTAATGAAGCTGCCTCTAGTGTCTGGATGGTGGACAAGGACACTATGGGAGCTGCTCAAGGGAGAATTTTTTCCCCCCAAATCAACTGGTATCAGTTATACAGATGTGTATATACAGTCTTCCAGTTATACAGATTTGTAAATTATTTCTCTTTAAAATTTTAAATATCCCAGTACTTATGAACTGCTGTATGCCCTGCAGGAAGTAGTGTGTTCTTTTCAGTCTGGCACAGTGCTCTCTGCTGCCACCTCTGTCCATGTCAGGAACTGTCCAGAGCAGTAGTAAATCTCCATAGAAAACCTCTCCTGCTTTGGACAGTTCTACTGATGCTACTCAGAGGAAAGGGAAGCCTTTGCAGTTCAGTCTGGAGCTTAAAGCTTATGGCCCTATTCCACCAACAGATCTGACGACAGATTATCTGCCAAAGATTTGAAGCCAAACCCAGGAGTGGATTTGAAAAGAGGAGAAATCTCAGTCTTTCCTTTATGACCTGTTGTCTGGTTATAGTCTGTTCCTGGGTTTGGCTTCAAATCTTTGGCAGATAATCTGTCGTCAGATCTGTTGGTGGAATAGGGCCTTTACAGGTACACAGCCCATGCCTTCTTTGTCTCTCTCACACTCTCTCTACTGCACAGGGCACAAGGTATTCCCCAACCCCACTTTCTGTGTTCTGTCTTGCTGAGGCTGTTACTAAAGACAGATTTCCCCTAACAGAGAGGCAGCAGATTGGAGACACCTAGTGGCCAAGATTTTAGAACCGTTTTTTTAGGGGTAAATTAAATGGTTTACAAATATGTTAGGAATCACACTTGCCATCGATTGAAGGCAAGTTATTTTAAATCTAGGTCAGATGTAGAACATTTACTGTAAACAATGCACAATCTACTACTCCCTATAGTGACAGATACTTTTTATGAATTCAATATTTCAAAGCCAGATTAAAAAAAATACATACACTATCTCAGAATCACGACCAACACCCAACATCCTACTAGGATGACATAAATATACTTTTCTAGCACTTAAATTATACATTTACATGTACTTATATCATACACTTAGACTGTAGTGACTGTACACTGTAGCGTCTGTACACTATCTTACCTGTCTGTTGCCCCGCTGTAGTATAACAAAGTAACAGCAGCCAATATAGAATACTCATCCCAGTTCTGGAACCAGCATGTGTTGGCAGCAATTGAATCCACTTCATTGTTTCCAGCTTCACGCTCTGGTGATATTGCCATAAGACATTGTGCTGATCCAGAGGATCATCTATTCACTGCCGCAGCATTTGTCATAAACTGCAACTAAAACTATGATTGGGGAATGTAGGTAAGAAAATGATGTTAGTCTATAGGTAGTTTACAGCTGTGGTTTGTAGTATGAAGTCTCTGCAGAGAGAGGAGGTGTATATAGGGCAGCTGTCACATACTCAAAACCACAGGTACACAAAGACGATTAAACCTTTCAAACTGTGGGATGCTACAACCATCCAAACAGGGATGTGAAAGGAAAGCGGCTTCATTCACTGCGTCATCCACCTGATGATCTTATAAGAAGATACATGTTACTTCTCTTATGACAGAAACTCTGAGTCATAAAAGACATTTCAGGTATAATTTGCAGAATGATTATAGGATTGCTACTTCATGACAGAGCACACAGCTATAGATATAGGAAATTCATTTGTGTCATAGTCAAACTTGTAAAAAGTGGGAAATTCCTTAAAGGGGTATTCCGGTGTGTTTTTTTTCTTCCAAATCAACTGTCGTCAGTAAGTTATATAGGTTTGTAAATTACCTCTGTTTAAAAATCTCCAGTCTTCCAGCTTATCAGCTAATGTCCTGCAGGAAGTGGTGTATTCTTTCCAGTGTTGACACAGTGCTCTCTGCTGCCACCTCTGTCCATGTCAGGAACTGTCCAGAGTAGTAGCAAATCCCCATAGAAAACCTCTCCTGTTCTGGACAGTTCCTGACATGGACAGAAGTGGCAGCAGAGAGCACTGTGTCAGATTGGAAAGAATACACCACTTCCTGAAGGATATAATAATATAATAATCCAACCTTAGGCCTGTGTTGTTAATGCAGAGGGACAATGACTTGATTACTGATGTTATTTGAATACTATGAGCTGTCCCTCTACCATTCACACAGTGTATGGCATTTTTTAAGGACTAGACACACCTTCCCACACTGTAACACCACCACTAGACACACCTGCCCACACAGTACCACCACCACCACTAGATACAGCTGCCCACACTGTAACACCACGACCACTAGACACAACTGCTCACATTGTAACAACACCTTCCTGTAACATCACCAAAGACAACAGTGGCTGATGCATAGCGTTCTCCTTGATGTTTCCAACATCATTGGCGGCCATCATTTCTGCTAAACATGAATCGACTTTCATCAGTAAACAGCACTGAGGCTCACTGGTCCCTCATCCAGCGTACAAGGAAAGCAATCAGTTACCTGAGGGCCGCCTTCAAAAAAAGTAGACAAAAACCATTTTTATTTTTGCACTTTCATTTTTTCCTCCCCGTGTTTAAAAGGCCATAGCGCTTGCATTTTTTCACCTACAGACCCACATAAGGCCTTAATTTTTACGACCCCAATTGTACTTTGCAATGACAGACTTTTTCCATAAAGTACGCTCCAAAAAATAAAAAATAAAATGCAGGGGGAAAAAATATTTGTGCAGTGAAATTTAAAAAAAAGTGCAATTCTTTTTATTTAGAGGGATTTCGTGTTTACGCCGTTTACCCATGGTAAAACTGGCACATTATTTATGTTCCTTAAGTCGTTACACTTACAATGATATGTAACTTGTGTTACTTTTATTTTATTTAAAAAAACAAAACAAAAAACTTTTATTTAAAAAACTAAAAGTTCTTCAAATTGCTCTATTCTGATCCTTATAACCCTGGTAATTTTTGATTTGATGTGAGCAAAAATCAGGTTTTGCGCTTATGCTGTTTACTGTGCAAGATCAGAAATGTGATAATTTAATTACGCACACAGCGATACCAAATATGTTATTTATTTATAAAATGGGGCAAAGGGGGGTGATTAAAACTTTTATTAGGGGAGGGGATTTTTTATTACTAAAAATGTACATTCATTTGAAGTATACACGATACAGCACTGATCAATTAGATAAGTGCTGTATTGCTCTGGGCTGCTGCAGCTCAGGTCTATAGATTTCCAAACTGGGATCAGCATCAGTACGACGCTGGGGCCCGGCTGGGTGAGATGAGGGGATCTTCACGATCCCCCCACTAGACACCAGGGATGGGGGTAAACAAACAATTTAAATATACTGAAACTGCACTGTTTGTAAAATGTTTGTGTGCTGCTTTGTTGAAAGTTTATCATGACCACAGAAGTGACACTATTACGAATAAGCGATGTGGAAACTGCAGCACATTACTTGCCATTGATGTGTGAGGTGAACGTCAGCTACAAAAGAACATGAGGGCGGACTGAAACAACAATTCATTGAACCTTAAAGCTAATGGGGTTCCAAAGAAGAGTGATGGGCGCTGCTCCTCTGCTATCAAACTTGCATAAGCAGAAATGGCAATTTTCATGGTAGTATTAGAATTGGACCATCACACACTGGCAAAAGGTTTTCTTCTCAGAGTCACGTTCTGCTTCATCAAATCAATGGACATTGGTGTGGTAGGCAAAAAACACAAGCTGGTGGTGGCAGTGTTATGTCTGGGAAATGTTTTTTGTGGTATTATTCGGGCCCAATCTTCATGTGGAAGGCACTCTCAACCCATTTGGGTAAGAATCTTTGCACGTGCACCCATACATGCTTATTTTCAGATGGAATCTTCTAGTAAGCCAATACAACATGTGTCTAGGAAAGTCTGACATTGGTTGGAATAGTATGACCAAGTCTTCCAGGTACCACAAAGCCCCCTAAGGCTAGGTTCACACTGCGTTTTCAGCATCCGTTTAACGCATCCGTTTTTTGCAAAAAACGCATGAAAAACGGATTGCAAAAAACGGATTCATTTGTGTGCATCCGTTTTTCCATTGACTTCCACTATAAAAAAAAACGGATCCGTTTTTTTTGGCGGACCAAAACGGACCAAAAAACGTTGCTGACCCTATTTTTCTGGACGTTAAAAAAAACGGATCCGTTAAACGGATGCTGAAAACGCAGTGTGAACCTAGCCTAATTCCCCATACCCCCCAATCATTATGTTCACTTCACAGATCCTCTTCACACAACCTCAAACAGCTTTGGTATACGCTGCAGTCAGCATGGCTTCATCAGATACCTGACACAACCAACCAGCACTCCCAGTCCGTCTAGCAGCTGTTTGTGCTGCACAAAGCAGTTAATCTGGATATTAACTGGTGTCAGAAAGTTATACAGATTTGTAAATTACTTCTATTTAAAAAATCTCCCTCAAGTTAGCGGTTTTGGAATCACATCGAACTTCTTAGTTATTCTTAATAAATTGTCTATACAGGACACCCAAATTCCTCTGCAGAATGAGCGTACATTCTGATTTCACATGTCTCACATGTCAGGAGGGTGTACGGTAGAGATGAGCGAGTAGTGAAATATTCGAATTTCGAGAATTCGAATCGTATAGGCAGCGAGATTCGACTATTTGAACGAATTTCGATCCCATTATAGTCTATGGGGAAAAAATTTTCAGCACTTGGAAATCAAAATTCGACCACTTGGAGGTCACCAAGTCCCCATGAAACCTCCCTTAACGATGCAAACACCTCCAGAATGACACTGGGACTTTAGGGGGAGCATGCCTGGGTGCACCCAACAACCCAAAAACGCAGTATAATGCCACTCTCCGCAGTTGTGAAGGAAAAATATTTGCGAAAGCTTTATGGCAATGTTCACACATTTAGGCTATGTTCACACTACGTAAAACAACGGCCGTAGTCCTCGCCGCAAAACTACGGCCGTTGTTTTGAGGTTTATATACTTGGCTGCAATATATACGAACTAGGGTCGTACAATGAGCACTACGTATCAGACAATGGCCGTTGTTTATACGGCCCCGTGAAAAATGAACATGTCAATTATTTCCGGCCGGTAATGCTCCAACAACGGCCGTGGATTTCAATGCGGCCGCGAACGTAAAACATATACCTCCGAATTAAACTTGATTTTAATGTAAAAAATGTTCTGGGTGGTTTCCTTGGCTGGGCGCAGTATTTAAATGACCTGTGTCAGCCTGCTTAGAAACATGCTAGGAAGCAAATTTAAACAACGGCTGTAGTTTAACGACTAGCCCGTATGCTCGTATTTCTACGGCCGTAGTTTCAGGCGTATGTGTCCGGCCGGGTGAAAACAACACTGTGTGAACATAGCCTTAGTTCGTATTTCTTGCACAGCGTTACATACATGATTCCAATGTGCGTCTGTAGAGCGTCATATTATTCGTGCGTATCATGCATCATGCTGCACGAACGTTAATGGAACAGTATGTATGACGTGCCTTTTTGTGGGCTACTGGAACAATATGCATCACGTGCCTTTTACTGGGCTACTGGCACAATAGGTATCACTTGCCTTTTACTGGGCAACTGGCACAATAGGTATCACGTGCCTTTTACTGGGCTACTGGCACAATAGGTATAACGTTAACGTGCCCTTAGTGGGCTAAACCAGGGACACTATAAGTCACTTGTACAAACAGGGTACTGGAATGAATACACCTGCTGCTGCTGTTATATCATCTATTTCATAGCACTGAGAAGTGCTTTGGATGCAGACTCCAGAGATGACTTTTTTGCTGGATATTAGCCCTGAAAAGGACTTTTGGGTTCTATAGTAAGCCTGCCTAACCAAAACGCTATTAAAACCTATCTCTCCCTGCTCGAAGAACTCTCCCTGACTAGGTTGAAAGTGCATCTGCGGTCGAGAGGCGGAAGTCAAGTCTTAAATATTCTAGGTCATGTGGTTCAGCCATCCAATGAGGGTAGACGCCGTTTTTGCGCTGTGTGCGTACTCCCAGGGTCCCTCACAGCCTCCCTGCATGGTGATTGGATTAAAAAAAGCACCAAGTGCGATGGGAGGGCTTTCGAATGTTTGCCGCATATTCGACACACTACTCGATTGTATTAGAATCTTTCCAATACCGCAATATTCGATTGAAAACCTACTCGATTGAATTTGTATTCGCTCATCTCTAGTGTACGGTATTACTATCTGTGCCGAGACACTGAACTGTCGTTACCAGTGATGATGAACCATCCGGAGTGGAGTTGGCTATTTGTACGATATTATATCAGGCTTGCAAGCTCATTGCGAGGTGTTGGATCCAACCCACAGTGCCAACAATTGCAGAGCTAACTGTTAGATTGCTATTATTAGGCTTAAAAAAGTGGTTAGGGTGAAAATGTAACCTTATTATGTAAAAAAACAAACAAAAAAAAAACATAAAAAACCATCTGATTAAAAAAATCTCCAGTATTCCAGCACTTGGTCCACCTGATGTTTATGTTTTGTGCATATACATGGAGTTTATGTGCTAATAAGGTGTCGTTTTTTTCACCAGTTCTGTCTTGGCTTATACTGTGCAATTTTTAGGCACCAAAAGAGTGTCTGGTCTAATTGTGGTAAGAAAAACTGAAAAGTGCCTAATGTGATGGATTTTTACCATTCTTTCTGGTGCACACTCAATAATAAATGCATCTGACATTTTATGTGCCACAATATTGGTGCATGTGGAGCTAATTCTGACACATAAGGCATAGAAAATTTTGGCCCCTGTTCTCCAACTTTTAACTTTTGTATTCCACAATCATTGTTGATGAAATCATAGAAAAGGAAAGAGCGAGCCGGAGAGCAGATGTTTTTGTAACACAATGTGGAGAGTATAAACCAACTAAGGAAATGCTTTCAGCAGGTGCTGTCTGTATTTTTCCTGTTCTTGGCTGTGTATCTGTTTGCTTGTCCTAGTTCTCAAGAAAAGGTACCACTAGACCCTGACAAAGAAAGTCGATCTGAATGGAAAATATCATACATTCTTCAGTTTTAACCTATATTTTTGACACTAAAGCTAGATGCACCATTAATGTAACATTTTACCTATATATGTCAAAACTTTTATATCATGATCTGAGTTGTACGGATTCCTTCAGACAAGTTTTGTTCAGCATGTTTATTTAATTTGGGGGGCTAAAATAAATTGCACAATATTTTCCCCTTTTCAGCCTTTATGATTCCGTTTTTTTGTGTGTTTTTTGATTCTTTTTTACCTGAATTTTTCTTGTTTTTCATTCATCATGTGATTCCAGGGCTGTGGAGTCGGTAAGCCGCAGCTCCGACTCCAACTTCGACTCCGACACATGAATTTTATCAGGACCGACTCCAACTCCGACTCCCAACTCCGATGCCGACTCTTGCTCCTTCATAAATGGCCAGTCATATACCAGGGGAGTTATTTATCACACTGGCTCAGCAGCTTCTCCCTAATGTCCTACATGATCCTGGGGCGACTTCTGAGGGAATAAGAAAATATATAAAGCAGATTCTCCTGTGTGTGTACAGTGGATGCAGCCAGTCTCCAGCCTCCATGTCCTGAACTACTCACAACTAGACTAGATGGAGCAGGTGGTCTTTTTTCTGCTGACAATCTTCTATGTTTCTAACTAAATATTCACCATACACACAGAAACACTGCTAACAATGCCAGATACCTGTAATATAGATGTCAGCCATAGTAATATAGAGGGGATCACACATAGTGATATAGAAAAGTCACACATAGTGATATAGAACGGTCACTGTGGGTGTGGGGGCATGCCATAGCACACACACTCAGCCTGCTGCAGCCATAGCACCCACACACACAGCCTGCTGCAGCCATAGCACACAAACACACACACCTACAGCCTGCCAGTGGCATAGCTACCGCGGTTGCAGCGGTCGCCGCTGCGACTGGGCCGCTACCAAGGGGGGCCCCGAGGCCCCCCCTTGCACTGCCGCCTCCCACTACCTCTTGTGACCGCCAGCAATGTTTTGCTTGCGATCACAAGAGGCAGACTGGGACGGGCCCCGGCTGACTTGCGGCTCCCCGTTACCGTCCCCGGCAGCACACACACCAGGGAGCTGTGTGTGTGCCGGGGAAGTACTTCAGGTGCCGGGAGCATCGCGTTGTCGCCATAAACCAGGTCCCGGGAAGCCCTGCTTCGGGAAGCCACGCCCCTGCCACGGGAAGCCCCGCCAGCGCGCGTGACTACAGAAACCATATAGGTGAGTATAGATTTTTTTGTTTTAACCCTTAGAGGACCCGGCCAATTTAAATTTTTGCATTTTCGTTTTTTCCTCCTTGTGTTTAAAAGGCCATAGCACTTGCATTTTTCCACCTAGAAACCCATATGAGCCCTTATTTTTTGCGTCACTAATTGTACTTTGCAATAACAGGCTGAATTTTTGCATAAAGAACACTACAAAACCAGAAAAAAATTCAAGGTGTGGTGAAATTGAAATTTAAAAAAAGCATTTATTTTATTTGGGGGCAGGGGCGTTGCTAGGGTCCTAAAACATCCGGGGCCCGGGCCCTCTGAGTTTCTCTCCCCTGTTTCTCTCCCCCATGCTTTTCTCCCCTTTCTCTCCCCCATGCTTTTCTCCCCTTTCTCTCCCCCATGCTTTTCTCCCCTGTTTATCTCCCCCATGCTTTTCTCCCCTGTTTCTCTCCTCCATTTTTCTCTCCTCCATGCTTTCTCCCCTGTTTCTCTCCCCCATGCTTTCTCCCATTTCTCTCCCCCATGCTTTTCTCCCCTGTTTCTCTCCCCCATTTTTCTCTCCCCCATGCTTTTCTCCCCTCTTTCTCTCCCCCATGCTTTCTCCCCTTTCTCTCCCCCATGCTTTCTCCCCTGTTTCTCTCCTCCATGCTTTTCTCCCCTGTTTCTCTCCCCCATGCTTTTCTCCCCTCTTTCTCTCCCCCATGCTTTTCTCCCCTGTTTCTCTCCCCCATGCTTTTCTCCCCTGTTTCTCTCCCCCATGCTTATCTCCCCCATTTTTCTCTCCCCCATGCTTTCTCCCCTGTTACTCTCCTCTGTTACTTTCTCCCCTGTTTCTCTCCCCCATGCTTTCTCCCCTGTTTCTCTCCCCCATGCTTTTATCCCCTCTTTCTCTCCCCCATGGTTATCTCTCCTGTTTCTCTCCCCCATGGTTATCTCTCCTGTTTCTCTCCCCCATGCTTTTCTCTCCTGTTTCTCTCCCCCATTTCTCTTCTCTGTTACATTCTCCCCTGTTTCTCTCCCCTTTCTCCCCTCTTTCTCTCCTCCATGCTTTTCTCCCCTTTCTCTCTCCCATGCTTTTCTCCCCTTTCTCTCCCCCATGCTTTTCTCCCCTCTTTCTCTCCCCCATGCTTTTCTCCCCTCTTTCTCTCCACCATGCTTTTCTCCCCTCTTTCTCTCCCCCATGCTTTTCTCCCCTCTTTCTCTCCCCCATGCTTTTCTCCCCTCTTTCTCTCCCCCATGCTTTTCTCCCGTTTCTCTCCCCCCTTGCTTCTTTCCCCCTGTGCTTCTCGCCCCTTTCTCTCCCCCCGTGCCTGCTCACCTCCTTCTTGATCGCGGCTGCTGCTGTCCGCCTCACCTATCGTAGCGGCCGGAGGTGCTCCTACAACTCAATCAGCTCAGAGCGGGAGCGTGGGGCCGCTGCGGTGGGCCGTAGCGCACGCATTGATTGGATACGTGCACCACGGCCCACCACAGCGGCCCCACACTCCCGGTCTCCGCTGATTGGATGGAGGAGCGTGTCCGGGCGCTGCGGGCGGCCAGTAGGTGAGGAGGAGGACAGCAGCAGCTGCAATCTGCGAGCCGGATGCGGCCACCAAAAGAGCCGCATCTGGCTCGCAAGAGCGGGGCAGAAGAGATCCGGGGCAGCAGGCATTTTATTCGGGGCATGAGCCCCGAATAAAACTGCCTAGCGACGCCACTGTTTGGGGGGTATGTGTTTTTACACCTTGGGGTAAAACTGACTTGTTATATATGTTCCTCAAGTTGTTACAATTAAAACGATATGTAACATGTATAACTTATATTGTATCTGATGGCCTGTAAAAAATTCAAACCATTGTTAACAAATATACGTCACTTAAAATCGCTCCATTCCCAGGCTTATAGCACTTTTATCCTTTGGTCTATGGGGCTGTGTCAGGTGTCACTTTTTGTGCCATAATGTGTTCTTTCTATCGGTACCTTGATTGCGCATATACGACTTTTTGATCGCTTTTTATTACAATTTTTCTGGATTTGATGCGACCAAAAATGCGCAATTTTGCACTTTGGTATTTTTTTTTGCGCTGACGCCGTTTACCGTGCGAGATCAGGAATGTGATTAATTAATAGTTCAGGCGATTACGCACGCGGCGATAGCAAACATGTTTGTTTATTTATCTATTTGTTTACTTTTACTTAAAACCTGGGAAAAGGGGGGGTGATTCAGACTTTTATTAGGGGAGGGGGCTTTTTACTATTAACAACACTTTTTTTTTTTTTAAACATATACTAGAAGCCCCCCTGGGGGACTTCTAGTATATACACTGTGATCTCTCATTAAGATCTCTGCTGCAGCCGGAAACAAACGAGTGCCGAGCCGGGGACGGCGCCATCTTGGAGCGGTCCCCGGCCGGCTTCAGTATCGGAGATCGCTCCTCCGGGACAACGTCCCGGAGGAGCGATCTCCCCACTATACCACCACCGATCATATGCAGCCGGTAATCGGAGGCAGCTGTCATCTTTGACAGCTGCCTCCGATTACCTGATTAGCGGGCACGGCGATCGGACCGTGCCCGCTAATAGCCGCGATCCCAGGCTACATGAGGCACCCGGAATCGTGGCAGTTCAGAGCGCGGCCGCCGCGCGGCCCCGCTCTGAACGCAGGGAGTCAGCCCTGGACGTAAGGGTACGTCCAGGGTCGCCTAAGGGTTAAAGGGCATGATGAGGGGTGTAGTGGTATGATGATGGAACAAGAGGATGATGAGGGGAGTTGTGGTATGATGATGAAGGAACAAGAAGATGATGAGGGGTGTAGTGGTATGATGATGATGGAACAAGAGGATGATGAGGGGTGTAGTGGTATGATGATGATGGAACAAGAGGATGATGAGGGGTGTAGTGGTATGTTGATGATGGAACAAGAGGATGATGGGGGGTGTAGTGGTATAATGATGGAACAAGAGGATGATGAGGGGAGTTGTGGTATGATGATGAAGGAACAAGAAGATGATGAGGGGTGTAGTGGTATGATGATGGAACAAGAGGATGATGGGGGTGTAGTGGTATGATGATGGAACAAGAGGATGATGGGGGATGTAATGGTATGATGATGATGGAACAAGAGGATGATGAGGGGTGTAGTGCTATGATGATGAAGGAACAAGAGGATGATGAGGGGTGTAGTGGTATGATGATGATGGAACAAGAGGATGATGAGGGGTGTAGTGGTATGATGATGAATAAGAGGATGATGAGGGGTGTAGTGGTATGATGATGATGAAACGAGGATGATGAGGGGAGTAGTGGTATGATGATGGAACAAGAGGATGATGAGGGGTGTAGTGGTATGATGATGGAACAAGAGGATGATGAGGGGAGTAGTGGTATGATGATGGAACAAGAGGATGATGAGGGGTGTAGTGGTATGATGATGGAACAAGGGGATGATGAGGGGTGTAGTGATATGATGATGGAACAAGAGGATGATGGAGGGTGTAATGGTATGATGATAGAACAAGAGGACGATGAAGGGGTGGTAGTAGTATGATGGAGGTGGTGGTTGTAGTATGATGATGGAGGGGCAGGAGGATGAAAGGGGTAGTAGTATGGTGATGGAGGCGCAGGAGGAGAGGACAACATGGGGGGCATCTGTAAAGGGGATAAAATGGGGGGCCATTTATATGGGGGATAACATGGGGGGCATCTATAAGAGGAACAATACAGGGGGGCCATCTATAAGGGTTAAACATTGGGGGGCCATCTATAAGGTGGACTACACAGGGGTGTATACAATAGGGCATGCACAGAGGGGGGCATGTACTATAAGGGGGTCACATAGTGTCAAGGCTACCTACTAAATGAGGGTGTAAAGGGGCCAATACAGATGTGCAGTGTGTAGAAAGATGAGGATGGTGAGAAGCGAGGAGCCTAATATGTCTGTCTGGCAGATTCTGTGGATTCGTGGTTCGGAGAAAATCTCATAACAGCCCAGGGCAGATGGAGAAGATGAAAAGGGAAGAACTCCGATCAGAGAAGACGTCCCCTGTGAGTCACTTGATATAACTGCACTGTAATGTATATGGTGTATAGAGCCTGTGTACAGTGCGTCCACCTCTATATGACTGTATGAAGTGATATTGGTCTATGTACAGAGGATTTTATTCAGTAGCAGCGGTGGTGTTATGGTACTTTTACATAATTCGCCCGATCGCACGATTAATGATTTTGAATGAACAATGTTTTTTATAATGATCAGCGTTTAGACGGAACGATACATCGTACGGAAAATTCACTATGCGATCGTTTTGCGATCGTTTAAGCCTATCTCACACATAGGTGAAATCGCTGAAAGACTGTTTACACTGAACGATCTGCAAATTTTTTGCGAACGATCAACGGTGATTTGAGAACATGTTGAAAGATCAAAATGAACGATTTTTTGCCGTTTGCTGCGTTTACACGTACGATTATCGTTCGAATTCGATCGCTATCGGGCAAAAACGAACTATCAATGTAAAAAGACCATTAGTCAGTATGTGGTGGTATTAGTCAGTAGCAGCGGGGTGTTAGTTAGTTTGTGGTGGTATTAGTCAGTATGTGGTGGAATTATTTGTTACTTGTTATCAGGTACGGTGTTTTATTGGATTTAGTATACTGGATTTGGTCAGTAACAATATGGTGGTGATAGTTGTGGTGTGGCGGTAATATTTCCCCTTGTGTACTGGCTGCAGCCATAGCATACACACACAGCCTGCTACAGCCATAGTACACACACAGCCTGCTGCAGCCATAGCACACACACACACACACACAGCCTGTTGCAGCCATAGCGCACACTCACACACGACCGCTGCCGCTACGCCACTGCACACACACACACACACACAGCTGCAGTCATAGAACACTGAAGAAAAACACCACATTGAGGAGAGAGGTTACTGCTACACTACTTATGTCTTGTCCTCCTCCATATTACACACGATATCTTCATATTACACTGCTGTTCATATACAGTCATCCAGCATCCAGGAAGTGAACAGCACAGATCTTCCCCCCACACACACAATGGACTCTTCCAGCTCAGAAACAAACTGCCAAATAGTCACTGACAACTTTTCCTTAATCATCCCTATCTAATAGGGCCAGTGCCCTATTAGAATGTTGCTCATAATATATATTGATGAGCAAAAATTCATATCAAAACTCAATTTTAAATTGTTCTAAGATTCTTTTTTTAAAGCTGGAGTCGGTACATTTTTTTCTGACTCCAGCTAAAACTAGCTCTGGCTCCGACTCTATGACTCCGACTCCACAGCCCTGTGTGATTCAAGGGTTTCTGTTGAAGAATGGAAGTATAAAATAGAAGAAAAAAAACATCCATGCCCATCACACATTTTTCTGGCAAATAATGCAGTGTAGGTATGGCATTTCATATTTCCCAGATAACATCTGGCCATGGCCATGGCCATGGCCAGAGAGGGTCCTATCGTTTGATGCTGCCTAGTATGGAGAGCTCAAGGGGCCCCCTGCTGGCTCCCACACGGCCTGGGTGAGTAAAGAACAAGTGGCATCAGGGCCCCTTGTTTCTGTGAACTAATCATTGGCCCTCCCCTCCCCCTGCATTCTGTGTGTCCTGGCTCCCAGCCTCGGCCCTGCTCTCTTCCTGCCTGTCACCAGGAAGATGCCAAGAGAAGCAGCAACAGGGCCCCCTCCCCTCTGCAGTGATGTCTGTTGTCTCCTGCTCCTATGTATGTAGTCGGTGCAGAAGAGAAGGGGGAGGGGCTGCAGGCTGCCGGCCTGGCTGGGAGAAGAGGAAGGGAAGATGGAGACAAGAGGACTCCATAGAGCTTCCTGCCCTGCTTAACATGTGAGTTCTAATGTAGTTCTATAGATATTTTACTGTATATATATATATATATGACAAAAAGAGAGATCGGGGCGCTTTCTAGTGTAGTATCCAAGCACATGTCAATATGGGCAACAGAAAGTGAACAGCAATATGCTCAGAGTTGTACTAAGCATAGGCACAACTCTATTGTAGGCTTAGAGAAGCTCACCGCTGCCAGCTCTGGGTGTCTCGAGGAAAAACCAGGAGATGCAGGATAATTGAAGAAGTTTCCCAGCAGTAGCCGTCTGGGACAGGAAGACCCTTTGATGAGTCCGGCGCAGGTGGCATGCACATTAAATTGTATAGAACAGTATGCACAGTAAATTGTATAGAACAGCATGCACAGTAAATTGTATAGAAAATGTATTACAAGCAACGCGTTTCGGCTTTATAACAAGGCAGAGCCTTCCTCAGGCTCTGCCTTATTATAGAGCCGAAACGCGTTGCTTGTAATAAATTGTCTATACAATATACTGCTTATGGCTATATACTAAGCGGTATCAGCTTCCATTGTGCAAGCCATCTGCGCCGGACTCATCAAAGGGTCTTCCTGTCCCAGACGGCTACTGCTGGGAAACTTCTACAATTATACTGTATATATATGTAATCTGCATGCTTTTGTATCTGTGTATCTATGTTTGTGTGTCTGTCATGTGTCTATTTGTGTGTGTGTTAGTATGATTAGATGTATGTATAAATGCAAGGTGTGTTGTGTATATTTGTGTATCTCTGCAGTATCTCATTTTGTGTGTATGTATGTATGTATGTATGTGATGAGAAAAAGTTTGCACAGTCCAGTTGTGCAGGAGATACCTGAGACTTAGGGGCTGATCGGCTAATCCAGGATTATAGGAGTGATGGTAGGATGATAGGAGTTGTAGTAGACATAAGTAAGACTTTCATCAATGAATGAGGTGTTTTGAGGGGAACCCTCTTCGTCAAATCTATTGAGGGTTTTCTACAAAAAATGTCATCCATTGATTAACCCCTTAAGGACGGGGCCTGAAATCGCCTTAAGGACCGGAGCAAATTTTATGAATATGACCAGTGTCACTTTATTCATTAATAACTTCGGGATGCTTTTACCTATCCGGCTGATTCTGAGATTGTTTTCTCGTGACATATTGTACTTCACATTTCTTGTAAATTGGAGTCGATACTTATAACGAATCTTTAAAAAAATAAATAAATAAAATAACGTAAAAAAATTGTGAAAAAATGCATTTTTCCAACTTTAAAACTTTTCTGCTTATACAGAAAATGGTTATACCACATAAATTATATATTAAATAACATTGGCAATTTTAGACAATAGAAAGCGTAAAACATTAGCAGCAAATTTCCAAATTTTCAGTAAAATTTCAAAATCAGATATTTTTAGGGACCTGTTCAGGTTTAAAGTGTATTTGAGGGGACTGTATGTTAGAAAGTCCCACAAAGCACCCCATTTCGGAAACTGCACCCCCAAAACTCTGCAAAAGCACATCCAGAAAGTTTTTTTAACCCTTTAGGGGAGTCACAGAAATAAAAGCTAAGTGTGTAAGAAATTTGAAAATTTTAATTTTCTGTGCAGAGATTTTATTGTAATCCAATATTTTTCATAATTATAAACCTATTACCAGAGAAATGCACCCCAATATTGATTGCCCCGTTTCTGCACTTTAAAGAAATACCCCATATGGGGCCCTATTGCATTGTTTGACGGAACCACAAGCCTCAGATATATAGGAGCGCCTAGTGAATTTCAATGGCTCCGTTATATTTGGTCTTTTTTGACTGTACCACTTCAGGTTGGCAAAGGCTCTGGGGTGCCAAAACCTAAAAAACACCCCTAAAGGGACACTATTTAGAAAACGAAACCCCTCAAGGAATGTAACAAGGGGTGCGGTGAGCATCTGGACCCCACAGGTGCTTCACAGATTTTCCGAACAATATGGCATGAAAAAAGACAAAAGTATTTTTTACACTAAAACATTGTTCTAACCTTCAATTTTTCATTTTCACAAAGGGATAAAAGGAAAAAAAAAACACAAAACATGTAGCGCAGTTTCTCCCGAGTACGGAAATACCCCACATGTGGACATAAAGTGCCAAGCGGGCGCAGGACAAGCCTCCAAAGGGAAGGAGCGCCAATTGGCTTTTGGAAGCTGGATTTCACTGGAATGGATTTCAAGGGCCACGTCGCATTTACAGAGCCCTTGTGCTGCCAAAACACTGGAAACCCCCCACAAGTGACCCCATTCTGGAAACTACACCCCTTAAGGAATCTAACAAGGGGTGCAGTAAGCATATGGACCCCACTGGTGACGGGCACAAATGTGGAAAAATGTGACGTGAAAGTGAAAATTTTCATTTTTTCACTTTCACGGCACAAATGTGCCCGTCATCAAGGGGTCCATATCCTCATTGCACCCCTTGTTAGATTCCTTGAGGGGTGTAGTTTCCAGAATGGGGTCAATTGTGGGGGGTTTCCACTGTCTTGGCAGCACGATGGCTCTGTAAATGCAACATGGCGTTCATCATCCATTCTAGCCAAATCCAACCTCCAAAATCCAAATGGCGCTCCTTCCCTTCGGAGGCTTGCCCAGCGCCCACATGGAGCTTTATGTCCACATGTGGGGTATTTACGGACTCGGGGGAAATTGCTCTACACATTTTGTGGGTTTTTTTTCTATTTTAACCCCTTGTGAAAATGATAAATTTAAGGCTAGACCAACATTATAGTGTAAAAAATTTAATATTTCATTTTCACGCCACATTGTTCCACATTTGTGCCCGTCACCAGTGGGGTCCATATGCTCACTACACACCTTGTTAGATTCCTTGAGGGGTGTAGTTTCCACAATGGGGTCACTTGTGGGGGGTTTCAACCCGTCTTGGCAACACAGGGGCCTTTTAAATGCAACATGGCCCCTCGAAATCCAATCCAGCCTCAAAAAACCAAATGGCGCTCCTTCCCTTTGGAGGCTTACCCTGCACCCGCATGGCGCTTTTATGTCCACATGTGGGGTATTTCCATACTCAGGGGAAATTGCTCTACACATTTTGTGTTTTTTTTTTATCTTTTAGCCCCTTGTGAAAATGAAAAAATCAAGACAAGATCAATGATTTAGAGTAAAAATTAAAAAAAAATTACACTAAATGTTGGTCTAGCCTTGATTTTTTTCCATTTCCACAAGGGGTTAAAAAAGAAAATAAACGCAAAACGTATAGGGTAATTTCCCCTGAGTACGAAAATACCCCACATGTGGACATAATGTGCCATATGGGCACAGGGCAAGCCACCAAAGGGACAGAGCGTCATTTAGAGGCTGGAATGGAGGATGGAGGCCATGTCGCAATTACAAAGCTCCTGTGCTGCCAGAACAGTAGAAACCCCCCACAAGTGACCCCCCCATAAGGAATCTAATAAGGGGTGCAGTGAGCATATGGATCCCACTGGTAACAGGCACATATGTAGAACATGTGCCGTGAAAATAAAAAATACCATTTTTTTCATTTTCACGTCCCAAATGTGGCCGTCACCAGGGGGCCATATCCCCGCTGCCCCCCCTTGTTAGATTCCTTATGGGGTGTCGTTTCCAGAATGGGGTCACTTGTGGGGGGTTTCTACTGTCCTGGACGCACAGAGGCTTTGTAATTGCATCATGGCATCCTCTAATGGGAATGGCGGCCATACCTATTTAGCTGGGGAAAAGGGACAATTCTAATTTATTTGGGGGTATTAGGCCAATTATTAGTTTATAAGGTTGAAAAAAGGACAGGAGTCCATCAAATTCAACCTGTGTTGATCCAGAGGAAGGCAAAAAAACCCCTCGTAAGGCAGACAGTAGCCTCATCACAGGGGAAAAATTCCTTCCCGACTCCATAATGGCGATCAGAATAATCCCCGGATCAACGTGACCCCTGAAATAGGAATAAGGGACAGAATTTAGAAATGTAGATGACGTGTGGTACGCCTTGAAGCAATCCAGTATGCAGAGGCCGGGGTGATCAGGACAGGTGTCACACTGGAAAATGGTGTCCTTCCTGATCCCCCTGTTACGCCACACTCTGCACTTCTTCTGGGGTCTCCTGTTTTCCAGTGTGGGGGACGTCACCTGGAAAATGTTGCCCTGGTACAATACGGGGTCCTTCATATCCAGAAGCGCTGGGTCTGCTTCATGGCTGCTAAATATTAGGGCTTTATTACTGCTTCTGATATGTTCGGATCGTGCCGCAAGCTACACTAGCTCGGGCACTGAGGGACCGGAAGAGGGGGAGCTGGTATAAAAGTTATCCCCGTACAGGTGGTGGTAACCTTTATCCAGCAGTGGGAAGATCAGTTCCCGAACGATCTTCCCACTAACTCGGAGGAGGGGGGGGGGCGCATCTGGGGGCTGGATTCGGGTGTCCCTTCCTTCATACACTCTAAGGGTACGTGCACACTGCGAAATGGCGAAGGATAACCCGTTGTGCATTCCGCAGCTGGCACCCACCGGCAGACTGATGCGGGTGCGTGTCTCCATCCGTGTCATAGACTCCATTCTATGCACAAGCGGATTCCGCTCTCCGTCCAATGTGTTCATTCTTTGGACGGACTATGGAATCCGCCCATGCATAGGATGGAGTCTATGACATGGGTGGAGACACAAGCCTGCATCAGTCCGCTGGCGGGTGCCAGCTGCAGAATGCACAAAGGGTTATCCTTCGCCATTCCGCAGTGTGCACGTACCCTAAATCTGTTAGTGTACCCTGAGATACTCTCACAGAGTTTGTAAAATTTCCGTCATCTCTTATTGGGACGGTACTGGCGGAAAAGACGTGTCTGGGGGGCAGCGTGAGGATGAATGAAAGAAGGATCCCCCCCATTCATCCTCACTGGCTGTTTCGTTGTCAGAGGCAATAATAGCGTATGCGTCCGACACAGAAAATGCCCTGGGGGCCATTTTTATATAGGGATTGGTATATGGGGTATGTAGTGGTGTAGTGTAAAACTTTATTCAATGTAGTGTAGTGTAATGTAGTGTTTTTTACGTTTTTTTTTTAACATTCAGTATAAAAAAAAACCTACGCCAAAAATGGTGTTGCTGATAAATGCCGCACTTATCAGCAGACCGTGGCAGTAGGATATAGAAAAAAACACCCTACGCCAAAAAGGAGGAGTTGCTGATTAGCAGCGCACTTACGTGCGATGCAGATCAGCACTCAGCGGCGATAGGGTGAGGAAAATACAAAAAATTTTTTAAAAAAAAAAACAAAACATTTAATACATGCTGAACATCCCTCGAGCTGCTGATAAGTGTATCACACTTTTCAGCCGCTAGAGGGCAGCAGAGCGCCGAAAAAAAGTCGAAGACATCCGAGGGCCAACGGAAAAGGCCGAAGACCTTAACGGAAGAAGATGACGTCACGGAACCCGGAAGACACCGATCGGGACCCCGGGATCCGGTGAGTATGGCCAAATACCTAGCTACCTAGCTACCTAGCTGAGGGGTCCAGAGCAGGTATTTATCATTTTTGGGGACTTTGATCACCGTGATCGGTCACGGTAATCGGGATGTGGCCACCATTACTTTTAACAGTAATTCGGGGTCATCGGGTCACCGATGGCCCGGAAAGGTTCCGATCGCCGCTATTGGCTGATCTGAACTGATCAGCCATTAGCAGCGATCGTTGGCATGGGGGGGGGGTTTAATAACCCCCCTTGCCGACAGGGAGAGATGGCCTGCAGTGTATTTCTGCAGGCCATCTCTCCTGATCGCATGCGGCCGGTCCGCGGTGCCCTCTTAAAGGACAAGCTTATTGGTACGTCATGGGTCCTTAGGTGACAGTGATCCATGACGTACCGGTATGTCATGGGTCCTTAAGAGGTTAAAGTCTTACTGTTACTTCTACTACAGTCATGGCCAAAAGTTTTAAGAATGATACAAATATACATTTTTACAAAGTCTACTGCTTCGGTTTTTAAAATGGCAATTTGCATATACTCCAGAATGTTATAAAGAGTGATCAGCTTAACAGCAATTACTTGCAAAGTCAATATCTGCCTAGAAAATGAACTTCATCCCCCAAAACACATTTCAACATCATTGCAGCCCTGCCTTAAAAGGACCAGCTAACATTGTTTCAGTGATTGCTCCATTAACTTAGGTGTGGGTGTTGATGAGGACAGGGCCGGAGATTAGGGATGGTCCGAACCGAGTTCGGTTCGGGTTTGTATGAAACCGAACCCTCGGTAATAATTCCCGCTGTCTTCCCCCTCCGTGTAAGTTTGTTTAATTGGTTCCAGCACCAACCAATAATTACCCACAGTACCCATATATTATATTGAAAAGTGTCCAGTTTATTCTCTACAGTAAATAACAGAACAGCACTATACTGTACAGGACATTATACACAAGAAACATTCAACAAAACCAGCAATTATAGTACAGAAATCACCAACTCCTCACTCATCCTTTACTGTATAGAGTCCCCCCGATCCAAGCACTGTAACCGATGGGAGATGGTGGCGCACTGACTGTACTACTACTGTACTCTATATGCACTCCAGGAATCTTATACAGTACAAGACGAGGTCAGCGCTACCACCATTCTTGTCTCATGCCAACTGTAAAGCATCCTGAAACCATTCGTGTGTGGGGTTGCTTCTCAGCCAAGGGAATCAGCTCTCTCACAGTCTTGCCTAAAAACACAGCCATGAATAAAGAATGGTACCAGAATGTCCTCCAAGAGCAACTTCTCTCAACTGTCCAAGAGCAGTTTGCCGATCAACAATGCCTTTTCCAGCATGATGGAGCACCTTGCCATAAAGCAAAGGTGATAATTAAATGGCTCAGGGAACAAAACAGAGAGATTTTGGGTCCATGGCCTGGAAACTCCCCAGATCTCAATCCCATTGAGAACTTGTGGTCAATCATCAAGAGACGGGTGAACAAACAAAAACCAACAAATTCTGACAAAATGCAAGCATCGATTGTGCAAGAATGGACTGCTATCAGTCAGGATTTGGTCCAGAAGTTGATTGAGAGCATGCCAGGGAGAATTGCAGAGGTCCTGAACTCATTCTAACTGTCAATATAAGCTTTTGTTACTCATAATATGATTGCAATTATATTTCTGTATGTGATAAAAACATCTGACAAACACACATAAAAACCAGAGGCCAGCAGATCATGTGAAAATATAATATTTGTGTCATTCTCAAAACTTTTGGCCATGACTGTACACACACAGCAGTGACCAGCAGGACCCACATATGTATACACAGCAGTGACCAACTGAACAGCAGGAGCCACACTAGTGGCATAACCCCCGAATGAATTCTGCCTAGCCCCGAAAGTAATTTGCTGCCATCATCCACCAGCGACGGATTGGCAGTGGCCGCGGCCTCTGACTCCTGGCCCGACTCACACCTCGCATTGGCAGCCCTTAGTCAGTGGTTCCTGACGGTGCAGCTTCAGTGACGTCACCCATCACTCGTGCACGGCCACCTGCCGCAGCGCCACGCTCTGGCCCCGCCTCTCTTGTGCCCAGCCCAGCCGCGCTCCTCTCTCCAGGAAGTCTCCCGGCAAGCTCCTGCCCCGCAGTGCTCCTTCACCTTAGGTCAAGTGAGGTAACGTGTGTGTGTTTAGGGGGTGGGTGTGCTAAGATGGGGCTAAGATGTACTAAGATATGTGTCTGTGTGTGAAGGGGGGTCAGGTGAGGTAGTGTGTGTGTGTTGGGGGGGGGGGTCAGGTGATGTAGTATGCTTGTATGGAGGGGGTCTAGTGAGGTTGTGTGTTTGTGGGGGGGTGAGGGTCAGGTGGGGTAGTGTGTGTGTAGTTCTTAGAAGCAGTAGAAGTAATCATAACAATACAGAAATTAAAAACAATAAATATGAAAGTACAGAATGATTTAACAAGAGAGCAAAGATCACCCTTTAGCAGCATTTGAGTACAACTCCTATCATGGTAGTTGCTGTCAGAAAATGATGGGGAAGTAGTCCAGAATCAGCTAATTCAGGATGGACCGCGCACAGTAGTATCAGCGCACAGAATTAAAACAGTTCGATGTGCTGTTTTGTTTGTTATAAACTTCACCAAACAAACAGCACATCGGACTGTTTTAATCCTGTGCGCTGATACTACTGTGCATGGTCCATCCTGAATTAGCTGATTCTGGACTACTTTCCCATCATTTGCTGAAGCAACTTCCATGATGGGAGTTGTACTCCAATGCTGCTAAAGGGTGATATTTGCTGTCTTGCTAATTCATTCTGTACTTTCATATATACAGTGGTACCTCAGTTCTCAAACTTAATTGGTTCCGGGAGGCAGTTTGAGAACCGAGCAGTTTGAGAACCGAGCAGTGTTTTCCCATAGGAAATAATGTAAGTTTGTTTAATTGGTTCCAGCACCAACCAATAATTACCCACAGTACCCATATATTATATTGAAAAGTGTCCAGTTTATTCTCTACAGTAAATAACAGAACACCACTATACTGTACAGGACATTATACACAAGAAACATTCAACAAAATCAGCAATTATAGTACAGAAATCACCAACTCCTCACTCATCCTTTACTATATAGAGTCTCCCCTATCCAAGCACTGTAACCGATGGGAGATGGTGGCGCACTGACTGTACTACTACTATATGCACTCCAGGAATCTTATACAGTACTGTACTGTATGAGAAACATCTCCAGTGCTAAACTCACCACCCACACCCACCACCCACCCACCACCTCACAACCCACCATCCACGCGGCAAAAACGTTCAGATACCGAGTACTTCAAGACTGGGGGCCCAAAAAGTGTTTGAGAACCGAGCAGAGTTTGAGAACCAAAGCAAACTTTCCTTGAAAATAATGTTTAAGTTCCAAGCAGTTTGTGAACCGAGCAGTTCAAGAACTGAGGTACCACTGCAGAACACATTATTACTATATAGGGGCACAGCAGGGGGCATTATTACTATATAAGGGCACAACAGGAGGCATTATTACTATATAGGGGCACAGCAGGAGGTATTATTACTATATTGGGGTACAGAAGGAGGCATTATTACTATATAGGGGCACAGCAGGAGGCATTATTACTATGGAGGGCACACTGGGGGCATTATTACTGTATAAGGGTGCACCACAGGGGGCATTTTACAATGTGTGATAACACTGCAGAAGGCATCATTATTATGGGGCACAACAATAGACATTATTACTATATGGGGGCACAGCAGAGAATCCTACATACAGGGGGCAACACACCTACCTACTCACTAACACGAAGCAGGGGAATTATTACTGTATAAGAGCCTATAGGTGGGAAAAGGGAAGGAAGTTGAAGGAAAACTGTGGAAATATGTTTGTCTGGCAGGTTCTGAAGAGATAAATTGCAGCTACAAGAAATCATCATGGTGGTCTGGGCCGGATGGAGAGGAAAAGGGAAAGAAAACAACTCAGATCAAAAACGACGTCACCTGTGAGTCATTAAATGAGGTTTTTTGGATTTTGTAGAACGTTATCTTATAGGAGTTCCCTGTGGTAGAAAAGGTTGGGAAACACTGGCCTAGAGGATACGAGCTAGGGCAGACCTCCCAGAGGCTGTGTGTACAGGGGGAGCTATGAAGGAGGTGCCTGGGCAGTGTTGTACACCACTACCGATGACAGTAACCTATACAAGGGCCTAGGGCAGGTGGCTGCCTGTGTCTGCTTAGCCGCAGTTATTATGAGTGGCGGCAATAGAGCGGGGCTAATAGAGCGGTCACTGGGGGTTACTAGCTTCTGCACTGGGCTCCGTCTCTAACCGCTTACGACGGCACTTAGAGGGCCCGTTTTTAGACCCTAGCAACACCCCTGAGCCACACACACACACACACACACATATATGGCCCTTCCTGGTCATTTGGTCACTGCTAAATAGAAATTGCTGCTGTGTCAGTGATGTGGGTGGGTGGCTGCGGGGGGGGGGGGGGGGGGGGTTGGAGTCACTCCTCTTACACAGTCCTCACTCCCTCACTTAGTACCTGCCAACTTCCAGCACTCAGTAGCCTCACTCACTAGCCTCACTCACTGTCAGAGCTGCTGCTGGATGTCTTCACAGTCCCTGCCTGGCAGCCATAGGCGGCAGGATCCCTGCAGCTGCTGTCTTCCCTCCTCCTCATAGAACGCTCTGCAGGCCAGTGAGGGAGAGGAGGGGCCAGCAGCAGCGTGTAGGAGGAAGAGAGCAGGGAGAAGAACCAGCTCAGCGACCGACAGCTGATTAGGCCTCTCAGGAGCAGGGGACCCACTATTGCCATGTGCAGTTGCCTTCTTGGGGGCCACTACAGACATGTGTTAAGGCTGTCTGCAAAAGCAATAGCTAGCCTGAGTGGGCCCGGGAGCGACACCCCCCCCCCACCCCCCCTAATTTCGCTACTGGCAAGTAGCAATGCTTATTGCGACTTCTTGAGGAGATGCCACACAAGCCACATCAGACAATGCACGGCGGGCACGCTTGAGTTCCTCTGGTGGTGGGCGGCTCTCGCTTCTCACTGCATATCTAATATTACTTCGCTTGTCTCACCTACCTAGCAACACCAGCCCCCTTTTTTTTTTACCACACCCCCATTCACACTGCAAATTCTCTACCATAGATTCATAAACCCATGCAGCTGCCTATCTATCTATCTATCTATCTATCTATCTATCTATCTATCTATCTATCTCTGTCTGTATATCCGTCCATCCATCCATCCATCCATATAGATAGCTACAAATTAGTAACTATTCAAAAAAAAAAAAAAAATTTGGTAACTTCTCACGACGTTAACTGTATGCAGAGGCATAGATTCGTCTCCGAAATATCAAAATTAATCGGTTTGAACTGCACCTACCTGCATCTCCTTGCTAACTACCTACCTTTGTTACCTACCGGGTTGGCTGCCTGGCTGCAACTAAACTGCTTGTCTATGTATGCAGCTACTGTATATATGTCATCACAGCCTTGATGACATCATCACAGAACATTTTTGCTGGCTAGCTGTAAACTTTTGGCTCTATGTTGACATGGCAACTAAGACAGGACAGTGCTGTATAAAAGGTGCATTAGAAATGCCGAGCATCTTACGTACTCCCCTATGGAGGTGCTTAGGACACCCAGACTGGAACACAAACTCAGCTACACACCCAGCTGAGTTATCTTTGGGGCAACATATCTGGGGGTGCAGCTCCACACGCACCAGGGGGTTTATTTTTTTAGGTAACATATCTTGGGGTGCAGCTACGCACCCACCAGGGGGTTTATTACTTAAGCAACATATTTGGGGGTGCAGCTACACACTCGCCAGGGGGGTTTATTGCTAAGCAACATATCTGAAGATGCAGCTACGCAACCAGCAGGGGGTTTATTTCTTAAGCAACATATCTGGGGATGCAGCTATGCACCCTGCAGGGGGTTTATTTCTTAAGCAACATATCTGGGGGTGCAGCTACGCACCCAACAGGGGGTTCAATTTTTGGGGTAACATATTTAGGGATGCCGCTACGCACCCACCAGGGGGTTTATTTCTTAAGCAACATATTTAGGGGTGCAGCGACGCACTCACCAGGGGGGGGGTTATTTTTTGGGGTAACATACCTAGGGATGCAGCTACGCACCCAGCAGGGGGTTTACTTCTTAAGCAACATATTTGGGGGTGCAGCTACGCACCCAGCAGGAGGTTTATTTTGTGGGAAACACATTGGGGAATGCAGTGAACCTAGAAGCCCTGCAATACCAGGTGAATGCCTGCAGAGGACAGAACAAGCTTTTATAAAAAGCCATTCAGCACACAAGACCCCCAGATACAATCGGTCATCGTACTACAGAGAAAAGGGGCGTATCTATCTATCTATCTATCTATCTATCTATCTATCTATCTATCTATCTATCTATCTTTGTCTGTCTATCTATCTATGTCTGTCTGTCTGTCTGTCTATCTATCTATCTAGCTGATAAGTATGGGAAGGCTTAAAAAAAAATTTAAACAGAGGTAATTTACAAATTCTTATAAGTTTCTGAAACCATTTAATTTAGAAAATTGAAATTGCTGGAGCAAATTAACTGATGTCGGCAAACCGGGCGGCATGAGCGGCACAACGTAACGCAGCTGCGATCCCTCCCGCGGATGTGATCCCATCTGTAGGACAGTTACATACAACTTGAGACTACTGGCCTAAAGAAAGGTACTCTACTTGTAGGCCCAGGATTAGGGGTGTTTAAGTGTTATGAAGTACAAAACTGCGTGAAAGCAATCTCAGGGTTATCGGTACAATTAGCACAAGTCTCCACTGATATTACTTTGATTAGAGAAGACCTGAATAAAGTAAGAGATAAGGTAATTGGTATAGAAAAAGAAATGCCATCTATTCACAATCCAAGAAGGAAATAGATGCCTTAAGGAAAGATAATCTGGAAGTTAGGATGAAACTCCAAGACCTAGAGGATAGATCCCGATGGTGCAACCTTAGGATTGTTGGTTTTCCGGAAGGGTCAGAGGGAAAGAATGCGCCAGAATGTGTTCAGAATTGGATAAAGGGGCTCTTTGGAGAGGGTAAACTATCAGCTTTATTTGGGATAGAATGGGTGCATAGGGTCCCAGCAAAAGCTCCTCCCCCTGGTGCGATGCCATGTACCCTCATTGCCAAAGTGTTGTGCTCGGGGGATAGAGACATGATTCTGAGGAAATTGAGGAACCTGGGAGACTTACAATACAATGGTAACAAGGTAGCGGTCTTCCCAGATTTCTCAAGACTTACGCAAATGCAGAGAGCAAGTTTTGCAGAGGTTAAAAAGCGTCTGCACCAAGCAGAGGTAAAATTTTCGCTATTGTTTCCTGCAAGATTAAGGGTTGGGTAACCACGTGCAGTGTCCCAGTACAGTTACTGTCCTCAACAGCAAGTATTCTCTTCAGTATCATTTTACCCAGCATCATTCTCAGGAAACTACTTCCCTCATCCTCCGTTAAGATTCCTCTCAAAGTGACACTATCACACTATGGCCTGTTGCAACATCACCCATCTCCTCATTTGTATTCAAGTCACTGGTTGCATCCAGAGACTGTTGCTATTGACAACCACTGTGTTAATAAACGCACAACTCCCTTTGTTTCTGAACCCTGGCATTGGTCTAGTTATTGGTGCCTTGACTAAGGGCAACAGAGAATTGTCCTGGGGTCCAGCTTGCTCAAGTTCCCGTGGTCTAGCCCTGCACCCTCGTGCCAATACCGTGAACATAAAATCTAACAGTGGCAGCCCGGGTACCGCTAACATCTACCTCCCCAGCGGGTTACTCCACACGATCTTAGCTTTTGTATATGCTTCCCCCTTCTCCGCTTTTGGAGTTATTGAAATTTAGCAGGGATAATGACCACACTAACCTATATATATCGTGTGACTTTAATTGAGGGGGGAAAAAAAGAAAGAAATTGCTGGAGTACCTCTTTAACTTACTTTAGCATAAGGTGTATAGATATCTGCAATTGCAACTACATGATGGTGCAGGTACAGCAAGGGAATCAAATGTGTTGGTGGCACTTGTGAAAATGTGGCAAGGGCTAAGCAGTAGAGGGTGGGAGAGCATTTAACATGGTAGGAGCTCTATAAGTGGATACAAGTTAGCAAGTTAGTGGATGTGGTGGGCCTTTGGCTTTATGACCCACAAGAGTGACCCACCTTACCCCCGCTACAGCATGATACATGCATACCTGCAATGATTAATGGCTACGTGTCTCCTATCCTAGCCACAATTGTTGTGTGGCCCTAGCAGCAATGGCAAAAGGGAGGTAAAACACTTCAAGCGCTCTGACAGGGAAAGGGAGCTGAACTCATTGGAAATGGCACTATTGGGGCAGAGGTGCAGGGCAGTTTCTAGGGAAGGAAAGGGGGCTTTCATCAAGGTTGGGGTTACTAGGAAGAAGCAGCATCATTCAGTGACTCACAGGAGGCGGCTTCACTGCATGAATTGCAGACGATATTTTTGATATTCAAGGTTGTTCCCTTTTTCTTGGGCCTACATCTGGGTCCGGCCATCATGAAGACTTCTCCGACCACGAATCGTCTCCACAGGATCTGCTAGAGAGCTCCTCGCTCCAGCATTATCCTCATCTCTATACAAAACTCTATACATATCTCTGCTGTAGTGTACCCCTCTCTAGGCAGCCCCTGTGTAGTATAGGTCTCTCTGTTGTATTCCCCTCCTCTCTGTAGTGTATTGTATTGTGTATTGTATTGTATTGCCCTGCTATGTGTAGTACACTCCTACCTCCTCTGTTTAGTACAGACCCATGTGCAGTCTCCGTCATACTGAGTACAAATGCTGGAAAAGCTGGTTGACCTCCATCATACTGACTACAAGATACTGGGAAAGCTGGGTGACCTCCATGACACTGACGACAGAATATTAGAGAAGCTGGGTGACCTCCATTATACACTGACTACAGCAAGGATGTCACACTCAGGCCCTCCAGCTGTTGCATATCAGAGCTGTATATATATATATATATATATATATCCTACTGGTCACTTGGTCACTGCTATATATATACGATATATATACAGCAGTCACAAAGTGACCAGCAGGAGCCACATATATATAGATAGATAGACAGAGAGGTAGGAGAAAGCTGCACTTCCAGATCAAATGCAGCGGATGCTGTACAGAGTAAGGGCCCTATTCCACCAGACGATTATCGTTCGCATAATCGTTAACGATTAACGATCTCAAACGAACGCTATTGCGAAATACCTGAAAACGTTCACTCATTTCCATGGAACGATAATCGTTACTTATGATCGTATTTGCGATAGTTTTTTCTTCGCTATTTCTTCGCTACTGCGTTCGTGTCTACTGCGAACGACCGAACGACGTCTTATTCAATGCGAATGATTTGCAAACGTTTGCAGCAACGAGCAACGATAAAAATAGGTCCAGGTCTTATAAAGCGATCAACGATTTCTTGTTCGGTAGTTAATCGTTAACTGCCATTCAAACGAACGATTATCGTTGAGATTCGAACGATTTAACGATAATCTGAACGATAATTGTCCGGTGGAATAAGGCCCTTAGTCCCTTGACTTGAGATCCCAAAATATACAAAGCAATGGTACACAGAACACGAGCATACGTGAAAAAGGTGTTATTTATTGCAAAAAAAAAAGTGCAGGGTACAGAGAAGCAGCGTTTTGATTTCCTCACAAAATCTTTATCAAGATATATATACACACACAGCAGTGACCAGCAGGACCCATATATGTATATACAGCAGTGACCAACTGAACAGCAGGAGCCACACTAGTGGCGTCGCTAGGCATAATCATTCGGGGACTAAGACCTGAATGAATTCTGCCTAGCCCTGAAAGAAATTTGCTGCCGCCAGCGCCGGATTGGCAGAAGCCGCGGCCTCTGACCCCTGGCCCGACCCACACCTCGCATTGGCCGCCCTCAGTCAGCGGTACCTGACGGCGCAGCTTTCATGTATATTACTTTCATATATATTAATTTCTGTATTGTTTTAATTTTAATACATTTATATGTTTTCAGTAATTTAAATGGTGTTATTGGTGTTTATGAAGTATTAATTCTTACCTACTTAATTCTTACCTACTCCTTCTGTGACCTACAGGGCAGACTTTGGTTTTAATTACTATGGTTTGTTTGTTGGACGCATCAGGTATTGTGTCCTTGTCTGGTTACCTCGGTTACTGAGGTTCGGGTGAGCTACACTATGGGGGGCACAGCAGGAGACTACCTTAGGAAGGCTCTGCCTTATTACAGAGCCGAAACGCGTTGCTTGTAATAACTCTTCACTGTAATATACCGCCTATGGTTATATACTAAGCGGCATTTGCTACCACTGTGCATGTCACCTGCGCCGGACTCATCCAAGTTCTTCCTGTCCCAGATGGCTACTGCTGGGAAACCTCTACATTATCCTGCATCTCCTGGTTTTACCTTGAGACACCCAGAGCTGGCAGCGGTGAGCTTCTCTAAGCCTACAATAGAGTTGTGCCTATGCTTAGCACAACTCGCCCAGGTGAGCATATTGCTGTTCACCTTTTGTAGCCTCTACTAACATGTGCTTGGATACTACACTAGAAAGCGCCTCGATCTCTCCTTTTGGTGGTTCCCATCATGACAACCCCTGACATCCCTGGTCCCCAGTAATGCATCCCCTGACATTCCTGGTTTCTCTTACTGTTGCTGGATGCTGTGTCCCATCTCCTGTAAAGAGAGGCTGGTGATTGTGTTGTGCTTGTGGCCTATATGTTATGGCGCTCCTTCTTTCTCCCAGCTCAGCCACGCCTCCTCCTTCCCCCCTCCAGCGTCCCCCATCCTGCTCATGCGCTCTTTGACTCTGTCCTCCTTCATCAAGGTGTCTGTCAGCGCAGTTGGCTAGCAATTTCCGGCATGTAAGTTACGCTTCTGGTCTTTATATAGTGCTTTATAACTACAAACCTCCCTGTGTAAACACACTATTTGAGAAGATCGCCAATTTGACTGAATGGCAATAAGTATTATACCCCCACCTGTCAGAGAAATGGGTCGGGAACTCCCACAGTCAAGCTGCGATCAATATAGATTACTTAGTAAAACTCCTTCACAGCAGGAACATTTATATACATTCCTACTGCGCGGGACATCAGCAATAGTTAATAGTTAATAAAGCTATAAATGCATATATATCGTAATTTGTCCTGTTCGTGGAACTGTAGGATATTTAGGATTGTTGCTTTTTGTCACTATTTATTTTGTGAGCAATGAAGACATGATTGGACCAGACTGTGACATCCCAGCCACACACAGAAGGAACAGGAGAAGCTTAACCCAAGTTAACTGTTAGAATGCCAGAGGAAACTGAGCAGGAGAAGAGATGGATGTGGTGGAAATTCAGTTACCATAGCAGAGGGAATAGAGCCATGCAGGGGCGTAACTAGACATGGCTGGGCCCCATAGCAAACTTTTCAATTGGGCCCCCCTTCATTCCTTCCTGACGGACTACTTAGCTGTCAAGTCTAGTCCTACCTGCAAGCGCTCATCAGGAGTGCTTGCAGTTAAAGGGACATTTGCAAAACCTCGGAAGCCTGCTTGGCCTCCTAGTGCTGCAAATGATGACAGTTTAGGGGGCTCAGCATATTGCAAGAGCAGGCAATGGGGGGGCCCCCTGATGTGGTGGGCCCCATAGCAGCTGCTATGTCTGCTACAGTGGTAGTTACGCCCCTGGAGCCATGTTCAGACATGTGTACAACAAGAAACCATGGCCGAAAAAGCCTTCTCCATCATACCTTATGTCCGTAAGATGGCGCAGAAGTCTGAACAGGTGCGCATTTCACAGATACGTTTACATTTGTATTGAAATACATACAGTAGTGCCCCAGATAGTTCAAATGTTTCACCTAATTAAATCTACAGACATTGCAACACAACTCACACTAGCAACCAAAGGTTTCGACAGATGTATTTGGAAAGGTGTACTGCCACTAGAATCTGTTATAGAACTTGCAGCCTATTATTGATTACTATATGATGATCAAAATGACCATTTTCTAGGTAGAATTTCAACCCCTTTAAGAGCTACATATCTCATCAAATTTAAAAAGCATACTAGAAACGGCAGTGGTGGGAACAGCCAAGCCTCTAGGGTTTCTGCTCCTCTTGACATAAATAGCAAGAGACAGAGAATGGAAACAGAATACAGTAGATGCAATGAATTGTGTCATTGTAGGCTGTGGATTTCATTCATGATTTTCAAGCTGTCTGGAATAAATATAGCGTACATTCATAAATTCCAGCACTGAAGTAGGAAATATGCATAAATATACTATAATAAACATATTGCGCTTACAGTATATCATGAGATCTTTTTAAAATGTCCCAGGACAGGTGTGCCAATAAGTCTTTATGGACCTGGGTAAAGTAAGGGTCCTATTACACGGAGCAATTTTTAACGATTAACGACTTAGGGTCGTATACGACCTATACTTGCTAGAAAAGACAGTGGACCCCGCTCCTGGACACTGCATAAATACATCCAGAGTTCTTATAGCAATACGCTGGTGGTTTTCGTTTGAAGTTCCACTGCGCAGCTACATCTGCTGAGATGCTTTTGCTTGCATCTCTTTGTATCACAGACTTATGAACAGCATGAGACGTCATTGTTAGCTGTAATTGATGCTCAAGGGCACATGACAAGTTATAGAGATGTTTTGTTGGGATATACCTGCCACTGGTGTTGTCCTTTGTTTCAATAAATTGTTTTAAATGAGGAAGTCACCACTGCTGCTTCTATTTAGAGGGGAACTCCAGAGATAGGTTAAAAATAAATAAATGCACAAAAGGCATATAGGTGCACTCACCAACTCCCCCACCAATTATTTGACACCTTTCCCACCTCTCCCAGCATGCATTGCACCTCAGAACCAACTAGCAGGTACTCTGTCTTGTAGTATCTGTCCACCACTGGTTCCCTCCAGTTCTGCTTTGAACAGTAAACACAGTATCTATCTATCTATCTATCTATCTATCTATCTATCTATCTATCTATCTATCTACAGTATTCATCTACATAGATAGATGTGTGTGAGATGAAACAGTGTCTCCTTTCTCCTATACTACTCAGGAGAGGCTGTTGTTTCTCAGCCCTTGGACACGCGATCACTGTGTGATGTCAGCGACATGTCAATTCTTTTGGTGGACAGCGGAATTCGCCTGCTCATAGAATTGAGTGTATGGGATGGGCAAGGACGAGTGACGGAATCCGCCGAAACTTCTCCACTCGGATTCCTCAATGTGAACCCACCCTAAGGGAGTACAAGGAACCTTGTAGAAACTACCTTCAGTGCTGACTGGAAGAAACTTCTACACAGTAGTGGCACAATGATTCTACACCACAGAAAAATGTCCCCATTCATGTAATAGAAACCTATTACACACAAGCTTAGATTAAAGGAGAAGTCCGGCAATTTTTTTTATTAAAGTATTGTTTTGCCCCCCAAAAGTTATAAAAATCACCAAAATACACTTATTATGGGAAATGCTGATAAAATACTGTTTCCCTGCACTTACTACTGCATCAAGGCTTCACTTCCTGGATAAAATGGTGATGTCACGACCCGACTCCCAGAGCTGTGCAGGCTGTGGCTGCTGGAGAGGATGATGGCAGGGGAACACTGAGGGACACAGGGCACTGCAGGGACACTGAGCATCCCTCTGCCATCATCCTCTCCAGCCGCCACAGCCTGCACAGCTCTGGGAGTCGGGTCGTGACATCACCATTTTATCCAGAAAGTGAAGCCTTGATGCAGTAGTAAGTGCAGGGAAAAAAGCACTTTATGTGCATTTCCTATAATAAGTGTATATTGGTAATTTGTATAACTTGGGGGGGGCAATTGAATACTTTAATAAAATTTTTTTGCTGGACTTCTCCTTTAACTGGAGTTTCCCTTTAAATGCCCCACTTTCATATCACTCTAGCGTGAACTTTATGTTTTCCATTAATTTCACCCACAAGACATATACCCTTAACTCTTTGTGAGTACCGTGTGTGCGTGATTTATTTATTTATTTTTTTAGGGGAACATGTAATGTATTTGGGACAGTATAGGAGAGATATAATTATAAATTACCATTCTGCTTTACACTGGGCACTTTATACACACAGTTGGTCTCACAGGACTATATAAACATTGAAACTTTACATGGCTCTATATGTATATGGGTGCACTCAAAACAGGGCAGGGATGCCCTGCCCGGTTCCCGAACACCAGCCGGGCATGAAGCACTGGGGGAGGGCCTGCCGTCCCCTAGTGTGACAAAACCCCCTCCCCTCTATTATGCAGCTCCATTAGAATCAAAGGAGTTGTGTCACAGAGGGAAAGGGAGATTGTAACATTGGGGGCCGGCAGGCCCACCCCCAGTGCTTCATGCCTGGCTGATGCTCGGGGAAAAAAAGGGACCATACCACGGTACATTCGCTTTAAAACCCCAAAAAAGAGACTAGATACTGTATTGGCACACCAATAAAACTGGAATAAATTATAAAGTACTATAATGGAATAAAGTATACAGTACTTTATTCAAACAGGTACAAAAACTAACTATGAGAAGGTCCCATATAAAAACACTTATATGGGACCTTCTCATTGTTAGGTTTTTACCTGCTTGAATAAAGTAATTTTACCATTCCATTTGATTGGTGTGCCAATTCACCTAGATAGTATACAGTCTCTTTTTGGGGGGGTTTGCATTTGTATACAGCATATGCACCCACTTTAATACTAGGGTTATGCATGTCCTACATTTTCTTAGAGTATAAAAACTACAGCCTTGTAATATTCAGTTTATAGAGTTCAAACCAGGAATTATGTCAACATCACAACTTGCATAAAAGAGTGGCCATTTATTGTATACCAAGAAACTTGTTGAGTCTTGGTTACCAAGATACCAACATGGTGTCGCCTGGATCTGAATGAAATCAAAGGGCTCTTAGTGACAACTTCAGCAACAGTGGATGCAGTGTCCCTCACTGGCTGATACAACAATTCACCGCCTGCATCTTCTTTCTCCAGGAAGTCAATAAGAAGCTCCAGCCAAGTTTTCTTCTGATGCTTTGTCAATGTCACTGATGCTAATGCAGACCATAATGGAATCCAATAATGAACATGAGGTGCTTTCTACATGTGCTCTTTAAAGGAGAAAAACAGCCTCAGCGGTTCTGTCGGTACGGTTCTGTCACACTGGTAGCTAATAGAAATTCAGGAAGTGAAAAAAATGGCCTATGTGCCAATTCACATTGTCTCCTGCTCCTTCTGCTATCCCCCCTTAGGAGACAAATCTTCCATGACTCTGTCTCACATTGTGTGTGTCTGCTGAGATCAGGCTGATGATGCAGACAGGAGGCAGGGCGTGATCTCACAGGAGGCTTGGCTGGATCCCCCAATCCCCTGACTGATTCACCATCTCAGACCAGTCAGAAGCAGGTGCAGCACTAATTTTTCTGATTGTAATAGGTGAGGGCTGTGATGGTCAGCTGAGGGAAAGCATTGCATTCTGGGAAATGCCAAACCAGGAAGAACAGAAACACAATACAGAGCAACCCCCCCCCCCCCCAAACAAATGGATTTTTGGTAGTTTCAAAACTGGGATAGATAGGTAAGTAATGCATTATGCTTCTGCAGAAGTTTCATTTTTTTTAACCTCTACCCGGAGTTCCCCTTTAATGACTTTGGTAACTGTCCTGAGAATAGTGGAGAAGGATCCCTGCAGTGGACAAGTTGTACCCTAGAGGATGGTGACCCCTCCTGTGGGTTTAGAAGTGCATCTCTCATAAATAAAATCATGAGTAAATTTTACACCTGGCCAGGGGACGGTGAATAGCTTAAATTTAAAACTTTATGCAATTTTTACATTATTGAGCAACAATAACTTAGTCTACTACAGTGTAAAGAATTGCTTCACATTTAGTTAGGTAAATTTTTTTAAAAATCGCAGTCTTTTAGCACACAGATTTTACTTTATAAATATAATGGAACAGGAAAGACAAGTGTGAAGAAGGTTTTACCACCACACAGACAGGGATTCCTCACTGTAAGAGCATTGTACATAAAAAGAAGAAAAGGAAACACAGTGGCGCTGCATGTGCAGGCGGATTAACCCTGTGAGATGTGTATGTGTAAATTCACACAAATGCACACTCACCTGGTTAGGTCGTACGTATCAGGCACGACTCTAATGTAGGCTTGTAGGTATATAAGGAGGGCTGCTGCCTTCCACCTTCCGATATCCCTGGATGTGGGATCAGGACTGAAATCCAAATGACCTTGCAACAATGGTGGATTCCTTGGCGCTCAAACCTCCAGGCACAGTCACTCCACTTCAATAAAGAGCAGTGTAAGAGCAGTGAGACTATGGAACTCTATGCCACATGATGTTGCCATGGCTGATTCATTAAATAAGTACAGTCATGGCTAAACGTTTTGAGAATGATACAAATATTAATTTTTACAAAGTCTACTGCTTTAGTTTTTATTTAGTTTGCATATACTCCAGAATGTTATAAAGAGTGATTAGCTTAACAGCAATTACTTGCAAAGTCAATATTTGCCTAGAAAATGAACTTTATCCCCCAAAACACATTTCAACATCATTGCAGCCCTGCCTTAAAAGGACCAGCTAACATTGTTTCAGAGATTGCTTCATTAACACAGGTGTGGGTGTTGATGAGGACAGGGCTGGAGATCAATCTGTCATGATTAAGTAAGAATGACACCACTGGACACTTTAAAAGGAGGCTGGTGCTTGGCATCATTGTTTCTCTTCTGTTAACCATGGTTATCTCTAAAGAAACACCTGCAGTCATCATTGCACTGCACAAAAATGGCCTAACAGGGAAGAGTATAGCAGCTAGAAAGATTGCCCCTCAGTCAACAATCTATCGCATCATCAAGAACTTCAAGGAGAGAGGTTCCATTGTTGCCAAAAAGGCTCCAGGGAGCCCATGAAAGACCAGCAAGCACCAGGACTGTCTCTTAAAAGGGTTTTAGCTGCGGGATCGGCCTACCAGCAGTGCAGATCTTGCTCAGGAATGGCAGCAGGCAGTAGTGAGTGCATCTGCACGCACTGTGAGGCGGAGACTCTTGGAGCAAGGCCTGGTCTCAAGAAAGGTAGCAAAGAAGCCACTTCTCTCCAGAAAAAACATCAGGGACAGACTGATATTCTGCAAAAGGTACAGGGAGTGGACTGCTGAGGACTGGGGTAAAGTCATTTTCTCTGATGAATCCCCTTTTCGATTGTTTGGGACATCTGGAAAAGCCAAGGGAATCAGCTCTCTCACAGTCTTGCCTAAAAACACAGTCATAAATAAAGAATAGTACCAGAATGTCCTCCAAGAGCAACGTCTCCCAACCGTCCAAGAGCAGTTTGGCGATCAACAATGTCTTTTCCAGCATAATGGAGCACCTTGCCATAAAGCAAAGGTGATAACTAAATGGCTCAGGGAACAAAACATAGAAATTTTGGGTCCATGGCCTGGAAACTCCCCAGATCTTAATCCCATTGAGAACTTGTGGTCAGCCATCAAGTGATGGATGGACAGCGTGGCTGTACGAGTATTCGCCACGATATATATGAGACGTCTCTTGTGTGAAGTATTAATCCCTGGGATAAGGGGAAGAATTGGAGGGTATCATTCACCCTTTATATACCCTGGTCCATTTGAGAAGGTATAAGTCAGTCTCCAAAAAAGCACGGTGGGTCTGGGAGGTTCCTAGATGCTGGTTCTCTCCTTCCTAAATATGCCTGTGCAGAGAAGGAAACGTCTGGATCCTATCCGGTTCTATTCATTGGGATCGGGAGGTATGGCGTCCGAGTCTGTAGTCATCAGGGACACTGCAAAGGCTACATTGGCCGTTTATTTCTTAAATACAAACAGACTCCCGACCCCCCCCCCCCCATACTTACCTGATCGCGCCGGGTCCCGCTTCTTGATACGGTCCGGTAACTGAGATTTCAGCGCCCGAAGCCCGGCACAGGGGGTGACAGGTTCCCTTTAAGTTTGGAATACTTGATTACACTGCGCATGAGTAATACCACCCCATATTTTGTCTATAAAAGCTAACACAAATCAAGGGGGCGCTTCTCCAACGTATGTTACTGATGCGTACATCAGCTGTCTGTGTCTGTGATTTTAGGTTGTAAGCAGAACTGCAGCTGCTAACTCTCAACCCTCCTATCCTAGAGACCATCCTATCCTGGGGAGTGTCTGACTTAATAAAGTCAGACAAAACAAAAGTTAACTTTATCAGTGTCACCCTGATAGGACAGGTACCCCGACACTGCAGGGCAGAAGGTGGTCAGCGACAGCATAGTTGAAACACAGGCACAAGTGTCTCTCAAGTATCTCTCTCTAAAATTCCGGCAGAGTAAATTACTACCCTGGGTTGGGACCTCCACGACAAACTCCTCTCCTCTCTTCCGACCAACACTATTCCCGAAATAGAGAAGACCGACTGTTGGAATAATCTTGGCCACAGCAGCCATTTATTACAAACAACGTGTAACAAATATATATAACCTCATAAATATTGCAAATATACTGTATGTGAACACATACATAAAATATATATTTATATATAACAAATATACATGTAAACATCCGTAACTAAACTTGTATATCCTGGAAGAAAACACAGTAAAGAAGGGGAGGTCTTTGGAACTACATAATCTGGCACATAAACATATAATTAACCTCTGTTTACTGTTCACACCATCTTCACCACCAGCCGCCATCACGGGCTCGGGGGCATCATAACCACATAGTAGCCGATCAAATATCCCGACTCACCAAGAGTGTCGCCCCTCTTGGGAGACCCCCAAAATGTACCAGACTTCACCAACAATAGCATAGTAAAATTAAAGGTGAGGGACCATATCTATAAGGAAACCCCCATTTTTCCAAATTTGAAACCAACTCCAAGGAACTCCACCCGCCAGCCGCTACGACCCGAAATTAACCTTCACAACTACTGTGGCTATATTTAAGCTGCATCGATAATACCTGACTCAGTACCCCTTTTGACCAATACCGCTATCCACCACGTAGAGGGCGGGCAGGAGGGGCAGCTTGCTAAAACCTGCCTGACTGAGGCCTTTCCCACTCTTTTCCCCTTATATAACGGCTACCTAAAGCTCCTTCCCCCTACTAGGTACTGCCCCCTAGGTCCCTCCCTACACACCCCAGTCATGCAGGCCTCTGCTCCAGCCCTCCCATGATGTGGTTGACCACATTTCTGTGTACGCTAAATGAATTTTTATCTGTTTAAAATTTTTTATATATATATATATATTGTAGAAGGGTGAATGGTAAGATACTGGAGGGGGTGTACATCTCACCCAGACTGCTAGCTGGGATGAGATGGTAAACTCCGGGAAAGATGTGGTTCAGCAGAGATATTCTGCTGAACTGTTGTTTATTATTTCCAGGCCTGGATTTTACTGGAATGGCGGGTAGGTTTGGTAGTGGGACCTGCCATTCCCTCCCCACTCCAGTCCACACCTTGCACACAGGTGTAAGCAGGTGCTAATCGCTCCAGCTCATAAAAGGCAGCTCAGAGGGCTGAATGTTGCTGGGAGCCTGGAAGCCACTGACCTGTGTCAGATACTGCTGCTGTTTGTTCCTGTTTGGTTGAGTCAGGTGAGACCTCTGTTTAGTTAGAGCCCAGCCGGGCAGGTGTTTATTTTGTATCCTGCTTTTGCACAGTGCTGCTATGTATATTTTTATGCCACAATAAAACGACGTTGGACTTTTTATGTTAAATTGGCATAAGGACTGCATTATTCTCGCTACCCCCTACTAAAGATCCCCACAATTGGTGTTTCGGATGCGGGCAACAGTGGTTGCTAGGGGCAACGGTGGAAGAAAAGTTGACTGGTTTGCTGATGTCCTGGGTAAAAGCCGCATCAGAGTTGCAAGCAGAGTCTCCAAGCATGGAGGAGCTGATAAAGCGATTGGTTCAAACAAACCTGCAGCAACAGCAAGCTACTGTGCAGCAGCAGAAATCACACCAGGAGGCCATGCAGGCCCAGCAGGAGACAAATCAACTCCTTATGAAGCAGATTGCGGCATTGACAGAGACTGTCACAGCTAAAGAGACTGTAATCTTGCCAAGCCAAGCTGCCAGTGGCAGTGTGCGGAAGACAGTGAGAGAGACGTTACAAAAGATGACTCCTGATGATGATGTGGAGGCGTTCCTAACTGTCTTTGAGCGGGTGGCTGAGCGAGAGAGGCTACCAGCTGCTGAGTGGGCAGAGGTCATTGCTCCGTATATGACTGGCGAACCTCAAAAGGCCTACTATGACCTCAGTGCACAAGAGGTCAGGGACTATACACAGCTGAAAGCGGAGATCCTTGCTCGGTTGGGAGTCACAGCTGCTGTTAGGGCCCGGAGGGTCCACAACTGGAGCTACAGTCCGGACAAGCCAGCCAGGTCCCAAATGTATGACCTCATTCACCTGGCAAGAAAATGGCTGGAGCCAGACACCTCTACTCCTGCTCAGATCCTGGAGAAGGTTGTTGTGGATCGCTACATCAGGGCTCTTCCTCCAGACTTGCAGCGCTGGGTCGGGCAAGGCGACCCCAGAGATGCCAACCACCTCATCAGCCTCGTGGAAAGGTTCCAAGCGACTGAGGGCTACCTCCATGATGTCCCTGCTGTGTCTTCCCCTCCCCGGAGTGCCAGACCTGCGCCATCAGCTGGTAAGAGACTTCCATCTGTTGGGGGAGTGTGGAGGAGTGCAGAAAAAGGGAAAAGGGCTCCTGAGGTCTCTGGCAGGCAACCTACTGGCGATGGTCCCAAGTGGTTAACTAGCCCCAAAAAGGACTCCTTGCCAAGGAGACCAGGGCCAATCCAGTGCTGGAGATGCCACGAACTGGGACACATGGCTGCCTGTTGCCCTCTTACCTCTGAGCCCATGGAGTGTGACGCTAGCCGGCGCCAGTCGCTGTTTGCAGAACCTGTGTGTGTTGCGGCACCTGGACTAGAGACTGAACCTCAGGTCTGCAGCCTTAAATTAAATGACTATCCTATCAAGGCCTTGCTGGACTCGGGTAGCCTGGTCACCTTGGTGCATGCCAGCCTTGTGGGTGGGGACTTTGTGCCGGGTAAAAACATGAGTGTAGTGTGTATCCATGGAGATACCAAAATCTACCCAGTGGCACTTGTTAAATTTGAGACTGTGTTAGGAACTGTGAACTATGAGGTTGGTGTAGTGAAAAACCTAATGCACAGTGTTATTGTGGGGCGTGACTTTCCTCTGTTTTGGAACTTGTGGGAAAAACAAAAGTCCTCAAAAACATGTGAGGAACCCTTTGGTGACAACCAGTCACCCCCTGGGAATAATAACAATGAGTTAACATATGTGCATGGTGTTGATAACTTTCCTTTGCAGGTCCTGGCTGGAGAGGAGGAGGAGTCTTCTGCCGATCATAATGTGCCTGACCTTGCAGTGTCCCGAGACAACTTTGGGACTGCACAGTTGCAGGACCAGACTCTCATAGGTGCTAGAGAAAGTGTTACTGTGTTAAACGGTGTACCGCAGGAACCAGAGGCTGACAAACAGTTTCCACATTTTTCAATGCATAGTGATCTCTTCTATCGAGTCACTAAAATTAATGGTGAAGTGGTAGAGCAACTTCTGGTTCCTAAGCCGTACAGACGTATGGTGCTTGATATGGCACATAATCATGTACTTGGGGGACACTTGGGGACTAACAAGACACAAGAGAGAATCCTCCAGCGGTTTTACTGGCCAGGGGTATATCGGGAGGTCAAAAACTACTGTGTGTCCTGCCCCACATGCCAGCTTAGTGCACCAGTGTCTCACTTCCGCAGTCCTTTAGTCTCACTTCCCATCTTAGAGGTGCCCTTTGAGAGGATTGCCATGGACTTAGTGGGACCCATTGTAAAGTCTGCCAGGGGACATCAGTACATTCTAGTGGTTTTGGATTACGCAACACGATACCCTGAGGCTGTGCCTCTAAGAAATACAGCATCCAAAACCATAGCAAGAGAGTTATTTCATATGTTCTCCAGGACGGGAATTCCCAAAGAAATCCTCACTGACCAGGGCACCCCTTTTATGTCCAAGGTAATGAAAGAGCTCTGTAAACTATTCCAGATCACCCATATACGTACATCTGTGTACCATCCCCAAACTGACGGGTTAGTGGAAAGATTTAACAAGACCCTGAAACACATGCTAAAAAAGGTAGTGGAAAAGGATGGCCGGGATTGGGATCACTTGTTACCATACCTTATGTTTTCCATTCGGGAGGTACCCCAAGCTTCCACCGGGTTTTCACCCTTTGAGTTGGTGTATGGCCGCCACCCTCGGGGCTTATTAGATATTGCCAAGGAAACATGGGAAACAGAGTCAACCCCATATAAGAGTGTGATCGAGCATGTGGCGCAAATGCAGGACCGTATAGCCATGGTAATGCCTGTAGTGAAAGAACACCTACAGAGGGCGCAAGAGGCTCAGAGTAGAATTTATAATCGTTCTGCCAGAGTTAGAAATTTCAACCCAGGTGATAGAGTCCTTATTTTAGTCCCAACAGTAGAGAGTAAATTCTTGGCAAAATGGCAGGGCCCTTATGAGATTGTGGAAAAAGTGGGGGACGTAAACTATAAGGTACACCAGCCCGATAGGAGGAAACCTTTTCAGATTTATCACATAAATTTGATAAAGCCCTGGAAAGACAGGGAGTCCCTGATAGCATCTATAAGAAGAAATAAAGATTTTCCTCAACCAGTTCCTCCAGTAAAAATAGGGGAAACTCTTTCAGGGTCGCAGAAACAGGAGGCCAAAGAGTTCTTGCAGGTAAACAGAAGTAAGTTTTCTGACCTACCAGGGCGCACACACCTCATCAAACACCACATAGAGACTGAGCCCAAAAGTAAAGTAAACCTCAAGCCATACAGGATACCAGAGGCCAGGAGGGAGGCGGTGTCAGCTGAGGTAAAAAGGATGCTCGATCTAGGGGTAATTGAAGTGTCCCAGAGTGAGTGGTCTAGCCCAATAGTTCTAATCCCAAAGCCCAACGGTACTTGGAGATTTTGTAACGACTTCAGAAAACTGAATGAGGTCTCCAAGTTTGATGCGTATCCTATGCCCAGAGTAGACGAACTAATTGAGAGGTTGGGTAATGCCCGGTACATAACTACCCTTGATCTTACAAAGGGTTACTGGCAGATACCACTAACTGAGAAAGCCAAAGCAAAAACTGCCTTCTCAACCCCAGAGGGGTTATTTCAGTATGTAGTCATGCCATTTGGGTTGCATGGGGCTCCTGCGACTTTCCAGAGGTTGATGGACCTAATTCTGCGGCCACATCGTGACTACGCAGCCGCCTACCTTGATGACGTGGTCATCTTTAGCGCAGATTGGGAAAGTCACCTCTGTAGGGTCCAGGCTGTCTTGGATGCCATCAGTGATGCGGGTCTCACCATAAACGCAGAGAAATGTGCGTTGGGGTTAGAGGAGGCCAAATACCTTGGCTACATAATTGGCAGAGGGTTAATCAAGCCTCAAGTGAATAAAATTGAGGCAATACAGAATTGGCCTAGACCCCTAACAAAGAAGCAGGTAAGAGCCTTTCTTGGTATTACAGGGTACTATCGTAGATTTGTGCCTAACTTTGCCTCAATAGCTGCTCCTTTATCCGACTTAACAAAAGGGGGGAAGTCGGTAATGGTAACATGGACCCCAGAGGCAGAAAAGGCGTTCCAAAGCCTTAAGTCAGCTCTGTGCCAACAGCCTGTATTGGTTACCCCTAATTTTAAAAGAGAGTTTCTGGTACAGACAGACGCTTCTGATTCAGGGTTAGGGGCTGTGTTGTCACAAATAGTAAATGGGGAGGAACATCCTGTCATGTATTTGAGTAGAAAGTTAACTCCGGCTGAGAAAAACTATGCCATTGTAGAATGGGAGTGTCTAGCAGTCAAGTGGGCACTAGAATCCCTAAAATATTACCTGCTTGGCAGTAAATTTAGGCTTGTGACAGACCATGCCCCTCTCACCTGGATGAAGCAAAACAAGGAGAGAAATGCCAGGGTGACCAGGTGGTTCCTGTCCCTCCAAAATTTTAATTTCTCTGTGGAACACAGACCAGGGAAATTACAGGGAAATGCGGACGCACTGTCAAGGGTTCATTGCCTGTGGTCTGAAAATGCCCAGCCCTCCGGTCTGGAGAAGAGGGGGGGGATATGTAGAAGGGTGAATGGTAAGATACTGGAGGGGGTGTACATCTCACCCAGACTGCTAGCTGGGATGAGATGGTAAACTCCGGGAAAGATGTGGTTCAGCAGAGATATTCTGCTGAACTGTTGTTTATTATTTCCGGGCCTGGATTTTACTGGAATGGCGGGTAGGTTTGGTAGTGGGACCTGCCATTCCCTCCCCACTCCAGTCCACACCTTGCACACAGGTGTAAGCAGGTGCTAATCGCTCCAGCTCATAAAAGGCAGCTCAGAGGGCTGAATGTTGCTGGGAGCCTGGAAGCCACTGACCTGTGTCAGATACTGCTGCTGTTTGTTCCTGTTTGGTTGAGTCAGGTGAGACCTCTGTTTAGTTAGAGCCCAGCCGGGCAGGTGTTTATTTTGTATCCTGCTTTTGCACAGTGCTGCTATGTATATTTTTATGCCACAATAAAACGACGTTGGACTTTTTATGTTAAATTGGCATAAGGACTGCATTATTCTCGCTACCCCCTACTAAAGATCCCCACAATATATATATATATATACACACACACATATATACACACACACACATTATATATATATATGTGTGTGTGTGTGTATCTATATATATATATATATACTGTATATATATATATATATATATACATATATATATAATTGAAGTCAATGGAAAAACGGCTCAAAACTGATGCACACAAATGCATCCATTTTTTCATCCATTTTTTGCAAAAATTTAATGAAAAAAACTAACTGCAAAAACACAGTGTGAACACAGACTGACCATTAGTGCACATAGGAATGATAGTGAGTGCTTAATACGAAAGGTTGGTGCTTGTATCTTCTAAATCACTTCTGTTCTGATTTAATATGAATTACACGGACTCCTCTTCCCCAGTAGGGACAATCAGAGCCAACATTGTGTACAATTATGCAGTTTGGTTTGTAAAGGAGCCTCATTGTCTGCGTTGTACTTTAATTTATACAGCATTCATACAAAAAACAATCTTTGTGCCATTGAGAGCCTGGTAGCGGATCTAATGGGAAAGATACCCATGACCATTACCAATCATTGTCCTCAGAAAACACTGAACGACGTTAACTCTAATCTTCTGACACATAACAATAGTCTATGAAAAATCCCTGTCTGGACTCTGCATAACTTATGTCCTTCTTTCCCAATATACAATATCTATGTTCAATATAAAGGAGTGCAAAAGTCTGCCTACACCCTGTCTTCTTTTACCCCGTTTAGCCGTCACCCCACAAGAGGATGTGCTCTCGCTTCGGTTTAAGCCTTATTCACACGTTCAGTAATATTTTCTAGTCCTGAAACAACCCGCTAAAAATTACGGATCGGACATCCGTAGTACATCCGTATTGAATCCGTATTTCCGTAAATCCGTTTTTACTACTGACTGCCTTATACAAGTTAATAAAGTTGAGTAGGTTAAAAAAAAAATAGCACCAGTTTGCCCAACCCCTAAAATAAGTCACATGATCGCTTGTCAGCCTATGGTTGCTTAGAAACAGAACCTTGGGACCTAAGAGTCATCCGTATTTTTTTACGGGAATACAGAATTATGGATGCCAAACATGTTGCAATCCGTAAACAAGAGGATCCGTAAAAAAATCTGGGTCCGCACTTTTTTTCAGCATTGATTTTCATCTGTTTCATCTACTGATGAGTGTGAATAGCTCAATAGACATCAATGTGCACTAACTCGGATACGGAAATACGGATCCATAAATTACGGGACGTGTGAATAAGGCCTAAGAGTTATTAGAAATGGAAATGAAGTTGGATGCAGCCCTAAGGAATCCGGGAAAACATGGCCTATGGGTGGTTCCAAACTACAGAATCCGCGCTGAGAAGTTAAAGCGGATTCTGTTGCTCGTACCGGCCTGCAGCAGCGCGCATCTCCGCCCGTTCCATATTGACAATTCTTTTAGCGGACTGCTGAATCTGTATAAGTGTATGCAGTGCTCAGTAGGACAGCTGATCTCCTGCTGCAACTACCCAGAAGGGTTATTTACAGCTCCGGGAAGTTTAATGTCATGACTTGAATGGGTTCTGGTCATACTCACCTGATTGGAAGTCCCGTGGTGAGGTCTGGACTTCTGATCAGCTCCATGGCAATCCCAGAGGCCTTTTGAAGGAAGCTGGGGTTGCCAATGATATAGCTCTACACAGGGGCGTAACTACCGTCTCATGGGCCCTGGTGCAAGGGGTCAACATGCCCCCGCCACACACACACAATGCCATTTCACCCCAAACCTATTCCTCTGCGCAGGAATGTGATAATTTAGTATTGAAATTCTGTACACGAATTCACTAAATTTTTTTATTGGGAAAATGGGGGGTGATTTCAGTTATTACTATGGGTGGGATTTATTTATACTTTTAAAATAGTTTTCAAATTTTTATTACAATTTTTTAGTCGAGTGCTCATACTGATCAATGCAGTACCCAGGTTACCCAGGAGATGTTGGATGCAGTAGTGTATATTATTATATGTTATATACAGCAGGTTACCCAGGAGATGTTGAGTGCAGTAGTGTATATCACATGTTATATACAGCAGGTTACCCATGAGATGTTGGGTGCAGTAGTGTATATTATTATATGTTATATAGAGCAGGTTACCTAGGAGTTGTTGGGTGAAGTAGTGTATATTATTACATGTTATATACAGCAGGGTACCCAGGAGATGTTGGGTGCAGTAGTGTATATTATTGCATGTTATATACAGCAGGTTACCCAGAAGATGTTAAGTGCAGTAGTATATATATAGCATGTTATATACAGTAGGTTACCCATGAGAAGTTGGGTGCAGTAGTGTATATTACATGTTATATACAGCAGGTTACCCGGGACATGTTGGGTGCAGTAGTTTTTATTATTACATGTTATATACAGCAGATTGTCCAGGAGATGTTGGGTATAGTAGCTGTTATTATTACATGTTATATACAGCAGGTTTCCCATGAGATGTTGGGTGCAGTAGTGTATATTACATGTTATATACAGTAAGTTACCCAGGGGATGTTGGGTGCAACAGTTTATATTATTACATGTTATATACAGCAGGTTACCCAGGAGATGTTGGGTGAAGTAGTGTATATTATTACATGTTATATACAGCAGGTTACTAAGGACATGTTGGGTGAAGTAGGGTATATTACATGTTATATACAGCAGGTTACCCAGGACATGTTTGATGCAGTAGTGTATATTATTACATGTTATATACAGCAGGTTACCCAAGACATGTTGGGTGCAGTAGTTTATATTATATGTTACATGCAGCAGGTTACCCAGGAGATGTTGGGTGCAGTAGTGTATATTACATGTTATATACAGCAGATTACCCAGGAGATGTTGGGTGCAGTAGTGTATATTATTACATGTTATATACAGCAGATTACCTAGGATATGTTGGGTGCAGTAATGTATATTATAACATGTTATATACAGCAGGTTACCCATGAGATGTTGGGTGCAGTAGTGTATATTACATGTTATATACAGCAGATTACCCGTGAGATGTTGGGTGCAGTAGTGTATATTATTATATGTTATATACAGCAGGTTACCTAGGATATGCTGGGTGCAGTAATGTATATTATTACATGTTATATACAGCAGGTTACCTACATACTTTCCAACTTTTTGGTTAGCCAAAGAGGGACACATGTAGTTTACTCTAGGAAAATTTTACAGACATTTCTATACTTCTTAATTTAAAGATGCATTCACACATACAGGATCTGCTGCAGATTGGTGCATCCACACATACAGAATCTGCTGCAGATTGATGCATTCACACATACAGGATGTGCTGCAGATTGATGAATTTAGTTACATTGATTTCTGCAAATCTGCAGCAGCTCCTGTATGTGTGAATGTATCTTTAGGTCCCATTCACACATCAGTAACCCTGTCTGTAATTGTGGACCCACGGACAGGATTATGAATGTGTTTCAGTAACTGTCTGCATTTGCAGGGACCCACTGTCACATAGGTGACATGGACGTATAATGGCTTTTTTTTGTGGCTTTTTACGATCTAACTTGCACTACATGATGGAATAATATGCAAGTTTGGGTCTATTATACAGGAAGAAATCAGACACTTTCTAGAGCAACATAGAAAGTTTATTAATGCAAATCTAATTCCTGGGTCAAAAGGAGATGTTGGGTGCAGTCAGGGCCGGATTAAGGTTGGTGGAGGCCCGGGGCGACAATTTTGTTGGAGGCCCCCACTCCCCCCCCCCCCCCCCCCCCAAAAAAAAAATTAAACTATACCGCGATCTATACATATGGCAGCTTACTGTAGGCGACTTAGCACAGACCCCTCGCTCCTGGCTGTATGGCTCAGCATCCTCCTCTGTTATGTATGTGATGGTCACTAGAGGCTGCAGTCCAGAGGAATATGCCAGGCCTAGAGACAGGAGCAGGGAGGGCTGACTATTAGGGTGTGTTCTCGCATTGTGTTAATAACGCAATGTGAGAACCCAGCACTTGACAAAATACCGAAAAAAAATTTAATTCAGTAACTCACAGGTGACGTCTTCGTTTCCTTTCCATCTTGCCCAAACCTCCATGATGATTTCTTCAAGCTACAATTCATCTCTTCAGGACCTGTCAGACAAACATCTTAGACTCCGCACATTTCCAGCAACTTCCTTCCCTTTTTCCTACCCATAGGCTTTCATACAGTAGTAACTCCACTGTTTGGTGTCATGTGCAGTAAAGTAAGGAGGTTTGTTTGTCCCGTGCTGTGCCCCCCATATAGTAATAATGTCCCCATGCTGTGCCCTCCATATATTAAAAATGCCCTCTGTCCCCATAGTAATGCCCCCTGCTCTGCCCCATCGTAATGCCCCCTGCTCTGCCCCATCGTAATGTCCCCTGCTCTGCCCCCATAGTAATATCCCCTGCTCTGCCCCCATAGTAATGTCCCCTGCTCTGCCCCCATAGTAATGTCCCCTGCTCTGTCCCATAGTAATGTCCCCTGCTCTGCCCCCATAGTAATGTCCCCTGCTCTGCCCCCATAAAAATGCTCCATGCTCTGCCCCATAGTAATGTCCCCTGCTCTGTCCTCATAGTAATGTCCCCTGCCCTGCCCCCCATAGTAATGTCCCCTGCCCCCATAGTAATGTCCCATGCTCTGCCCCATAGTAATGTCCCATGCCCCAATAGTAATGTTCCCTGCCCCATAGTAGATGCCCCCTGCTCTGCCCCTATAGAAATGCCCCCTGCTCAGCCCCTATAGAAATGCTCCCTGCTCTCTCTCAACACAAGAAAATAAAAAAATAAAATCATACTCACTAATCCGGGCGGGGACGGGTCCTCTTCTCCCTTGTGTGCGCCTTGTGGATCCACCAGCAGGCGTGAAGACGTCATCGCTCTGCGCCTGCTGGTGAGATCGGATCCACGCAGGGATGAGACTAGAATGAAGTTGCTAGAAGGAGGTCCTCCCCCTGGAGTCTGTATTCTAGCTTGTTCACCATAGAGCAATGGAATTGCCAGACATTATTACAATCAGAAGGCATTACATGAGGTATACCGGGGGGAACTACAACTCCCAGCATGTCCAGCCTGTTATTATGGGAGATCAGAGGACATTACAAGAGGAGGTATAAGAGGACTAAACCTCCCAGCATGGCCAGCCTGTTATTATGGGAGATCAGAGGACATTACAGGAGGCGGTATGAGGACTACAACTTCCAGCATATCCAGCCTGTTATTATGGGAGACCACAGACATTACAGGAGGAGGTATAAGAGGACTACAACTCCCAGCATGGCCAGCCTGTTATTATGGGAGACCAGAGACATTACAGGAGGAGGTATAAGAGGCATAAAGAGGGGAGGTATAAGTGAGCCCCGCCCTCTCAAGTCACATGACAATGATCACAGGTCATTCATCCACCAGCATCCTCCCGTTCTCAGCCCCCCCCCTTATGATGTCACCACAGGTCCTTCCCCATCAACGGCAGGTCCTTTACACCTCCTTCTAACAACGCCATTCTAAGGAGGGAGGGACTCAGGGTCGGCAGCACCCGCCCCTGGGGGCCCGAGTAAGCCGGGTGCTGACGCCGACCCTGATATACACCAGCCTGAACCCGGAACTCTGCTTCTGGGTTCGGGCTGGTGGGGGCCCCTGTGTGGTGGGGGCCCCTGGGCATGTGTCCCCTTGTGCCCTCCCTTTAATCCGGCCCTGGGTGCAGTAATGTATATTACATGTTATGTACAGCAGGTGACCTGTCTTTCCTCCCTGCTCACCAGGCAGGAGTTACAGCCATGGACACATAGCATTTCCTGCTGCTAAAGTGTCAGCTGGGCCTCCCAACACTGAAGGCTGAGCAGAGCTGGTTAGCTGGCCGTGCAATGCCCAGGTCTGCTCTACACCATCTCTAACTGCCGCCCCCTGCAGGCTGTGAGGAGGGAGAGCTGCCTGAAGGAAAGCTGTTACTCCTCTTTTAGGGATGGTGCGGCCTCGGGCACAAAGGGCGTAACTGTATGGCACTCAGACCTGGCGTAAGGGGGAGGGGCTTCGGACTACAGATGGAGGAGAAGTGAGCAGCTTGTACTGTGGGTGGCCTGGCGTGTGCCATTTAGCAGCAGCCTGCTGCATCCATGGTTCTTTGTGACCCAAGAATGGGCTTCTGCCCCAAACAAGTTAGGGACACAGAAAGGTGATGGGGGCTTGGACGGGCCTGTTCGCTATGGCAACCGCTGTAGCTATGCCACTGCCTCTACACAACCATGCCAGCATTATACTGACATATACAATACACTGCACTACCACTGTATTGCACAGTGGCGTAGCTCCCATAGAGGCAGGGTAGGTAGTTGCTATGGGGCCCGTGCAGAAGGGGGGGCCGGGGATGCACAGGGAAGATAAGAGTCTCCTGTGTCCTTCTGCTGCTTAAATCTAGAAGGAAAATGTGTCTGAGCTCAGGGGTTATCAGTGCATGAGCAGTGAAGCAGAGATCTCTTTGTCTTCCTTTTTAATTTTTTTTTCGTGTTGCAGTAGGTAACTGAACTTTGGGTCGCTTACACACTGCAGTACACACTGCAGTAAGCAGAAAGTAGTCTCCTCCTGCATCTACGTATGTAACCATAAGGGCTCCTAATGGGCTATTATACTTAACCCCTTCACTTCAGCAATCAGTATATATACGTTCCTACTGCACATACCCCGTGCAGTAGGAATGTACATATACATTCCTGACTGTGAGGGGTTAGATAAGGTAGCCAGTGACAGGACAAGCTCCTGTCACTGAGTGATCGAGATCCCCGCAGCCATGCTGCAGGGTTCCCAATCTCTTGTACTGAGGGTCAGGGGTATGTCACTTACCTCCACCCTGTGTATAGAGTCTGCTCTCAGACAGGCTCTATGCATAGATCACCGATAACACTGATCTATTCCATGCTATGGCATAGCATAGATCAGTATATGCAATCTATTGTTTTCATGTTTTAAAGGGGAAAAAGGTGTTTAAAAGAAGTGTAATACAAAAAAGGTTTTTGAAAGTTTTTTTTTTTTTTAACTTTATAAATCCCCCCCCCCAAATAAAAGTTTAATATACCTCCCATATACCGCCCATTACAAAAAATTTTTTTAAAAATAAACATGTTACATATCATAGCGTGCGGAATTGTCTGATCTATTAAAATATGACATTATTGTTCTGGCACGGTGAACCGCGTAGATGGAAAAAAAAAAAGAAAACACCAGAATTGCTGATTTTTTTAAATTATATATCAGAAAAAAATTATTGAAACCAATCAATTTTTCTGTAATACCAATATGATATTAATAAAAAGTAGACATCCATTACACCCCATCCAGCCCTGTAGGTGGAAAATTAAAAGCGCTATGGCTCTTAGAAGGCGGGGAGAAACATTGCATTAATTTGACCTGGACATCCGGGCATTAATGGGCTCTGTCTTGAAGGGGTTAAATACAGTGGGTAGCCATTGTCTCCTTGCCCTGCCAGTCACTTTTGTAGCTGCTTCTGCCTCAGGTCACAAGAGATTTTAGTTTTTGGCCACATCACCAAGCCAATAAATATATATATATATATATATATATATATATATATATATATATATACATACAGTACTTTGTGTTGTGCGGGGGGGGGGGGGGGGGTGAGCCCTGTACAGTTTGGTGCTATGGGGCACCATGACTCCTAGCTATGTCCCTGGTAGTGCAATGTATTGTAACAGTGATCAGAAGATCACTAAGTAATGTACACTAGTGTAAAAGTTTATTTTTTCTTTAAAATTTTTTATTTCCACTTTAAAATATAACATTTAACATTTACAACACCATAATTTTATAACATTTTTCCTTATACCACATCTACAATTACCCTCCACCCTAACAATGGCAATAAACATACCTCATATCAAACAATTCTACCTTTTACTTTTACCTTTTACTTTCCCTACGATAGATGACACCCCCCCCCCCCCAGTCTCCAGGCATACTCTTAGGGCCACATGTATCATCCGGCGAATGGATGATTTTCGGCGGAAAGTGCCGATTTGCGTCTTTTTTTAAGCAAAAATGGCGGATTTGCGAATAAAATATTCGCAAATCGGCACTTTCCGCCGAGTACGCCAGGGGGCGGAAAAGGGGCGGAGAGTGGGCGGAATGTACGCCAAAATGTACGCCGAAAACCTACTCCAGTCCTCAGCTGGCGTAGGTTTTCGGCGGTGCGCAACGGCGCGCACGGGATTTATGTAGAGGCAGTCCGCCTCTACATAAATCTCCGTAGCGCCGGAGCTGCGGGGGCATTTTTACGTCCGGCGTAAAAAACGCCGGACTTAATAAATACCTCCCTTAGGGTCCATTTACACCGAAAGATTATCTGACTGATTGTCTCCCAAAGATTTGAAGAGCAACGATTCCTCCAACCACAAACACACGGGTGTGGGGGAGCAGGTCCAACAAAAAAATTATAAAACTAAAAAATATGTATAAAATATATGTATAAAATTTATTAAATGACTCGTTTTGGAACCGCTCCGGTTCCTTTCTCAAGAGTCATGAGGCGTTGAGTCTTTTAATAAAATTTTATACATATATTTTATACATATTTTTTAGTTTTATTATTTTTTTGTTGGACCTGCGCCCTCACACCCGTGTGTTTGTGGTTGGAGGAATCGTTGCTCTATTGATCCCTGGAGGATATCGGGAGTGGCTGCGGTCTGTCTCATATGTGCTTCTGAGTGTTGTGCCTCCTAGCTAGGGTTACCTTGTTTTTTCCTCCCCTTCGTTTTATCTGGTTGATCCTCGCCATGGAGCGCTGTCTCCTTTTTTGTCTAAAGATTGAAGACAAAGCCAGGAATGGATTTGAAAAGAGGAAAAATCTCAGGCTTTCCTTTATGACCTGTTCTCTGTTTATAGTCTGTTACTGGCTTTGGCTTCAAATTTGTCAGATACTCTTTCTGTGTAAATGGACCCTTACCCTATTCCATCTATCCCTAATCTAAGACTGGTGTTTCAGGTCCCCTCTCTGCAACCATGCACAGCAGCCAGTATATATCCTGTCCAACATCTTTCCTTCCAGCTGTTCACAACTACATTATTTCTTTTACCCATCTCCCCAATTTATCACTTGCTTTACATCATCCTCTACACCAGGGGCGTTGCTAGGGTCCTAAAACATCCGGGGCACGGGCCCTCTGAGCGCCGTCATAAGCAGTTAGTGAAAGAGCCCAGTACAGAAGCTAGTCACCCCAATGACCACTCTATTAGCCCAGCTCTATTGCCATCACTCATAATAACTGTGGCTAAGCAGAGACAGGCAGCCACCCGCCCTGGGCTCCTGTCAGGGTCACTGTCATCAGTAGTGGTGCACACCACTGCCCGGGCAGCTCCTTCACAGCTCCCCCTGTACAAACATCTTAGGCTCCACACTTTTCCTTCAACTTCCTTCCCTTTTCCCTTCCTATATTCTCCCATACAGTAGTAATGCCACTGCTTGGTGTCAAAGGTGGCAAAGGACCTAACACTAGTGTAAAAGTTAAAAAAAAAAGTGTTTGCAATAAAACATAACCCCGCCTACCCATCCCTCCCCAATAATAAAAATTCATTGTATTCTCCATATATAACAAACTATACATGTTTGGCATCACCATGCCCATAATACTGCTGTAAAACTATATCATTACTTATACTGCACTACGCACACTGTAAAAAAAAACACACCAGAATTGCTGTATTTTATCAATCCACTTCAGGAAATATGGCATACAAGAAATTAAAAAGTCATATATATGTCAATCTTGGTATCAATAAAAACTATATATCTTCCAACAAAAAATGAGCCCACAACCAGCTCTGTCGTGTGAAAGATAAGAATACTATGGATCTTGCAATTTGAGTTTTTGTCATTTTTTTCCAGGAAGATATTCTATTCTATTTCTATTGTGCCAAAGTACTAATAATTAAAAAAAAAAATTGGTATGTTGGTAGTTGGGAGAGACACGATTCCCAAGCAGGCGTGATGGCATCATATCATTGCACCTTATCACATCCCGGCAAATCATAGGCTGCAATGATTGGCAAAGCTGGGAACTTTTAGATACAGGTGCAGTCAGGGTTGTCAGTCACTTGCAGAACTGGGGCAGTAGGCTAAAGATCTGATACAGGTTGTTCCTGCTGTCAGATGAAATCCACTTAAAGGGGTTATACAGCGCTACAAAAACATGGCCACTTTCCCCCTCTCTTGTCTCCAGTTCAGATGTGGTTTGCAATTAAGCTCCATTTACTTCAACAGAACTGAGTTCCAAACCCCACCCAAGAGTGGGGGAAAAGTAGCTATGTTTTTGTAGCGCTGGATAACCCCTTTAATGGCCCAAACCTATAATCACTCACTTGATTAACCATTTCGGCAAACTACGGTCATAGATAGAAAACAATATATGTTTTTAATGCCCTGAGTTAAGTTGAGACTCCTCTTTCCTAATATTTTAGACATTGCTGACATTCTGCAAACCCATTGCAATAGCAATGATAAAATTCAACTATATGTGATCCATAAAAGTTCTTTCCCCCAAAACCATTTTTGCAATATGGGCAAAGCAACACATTAATGCCGCCATAGACGTCATGTGGATTGGCCAAATGTCTAATCTACATAGTGCACAAACTGTATAGTTATTGCTTCTGGACCAATGTAATAGGACTTCCTGTTGAAGTTGTTGCAAGGCTGCTTCCTATAATTCCTTAAAGGGGAAGTCTGGCAAAACATTTATTTCAAATCAACTGGTGTTAGAAAGTTATATAGATTTATAATTTACTCCGATTTAAAGTTCTCCAGTCAATCAGCTGCTGTATGTCCTATGTATGTTCTGTATGCAGTGGCGTAGCTATAGGGGTCGCAGCGGTCGCCATGGCGACCGGGCCCCTAAGCTAGGGGGGCCCGCACGGCCCCCCTTGCCACTTGTCTCTGAGCATCCCGAGAAGCTGCGGCCGCGCAGCTTCTCGGGATGCACTGATCGCTTTGATGTTCCGCCCGCACAGTGAGCGGGCGGAACATTAAAGCGATCAGAATACAGGAGCAGGACCTGTCAGCGTGCTCCTCCTATATTCCCTCCCATAGGCTGCCGGCACTCCATACAAGCAGCCTATGGAACGCCGGCCGGACCTCTCCGGCAGGCGTGATGATGTGACGTCATCACTCCTGCCAGAAGTCCCGTCCCTGCGGCTCGGAAGATGAAGCCCGAAGAGGAGGAAGAGCGGCTGCCTGCAGCCACACAGCGCGGATTAGGTGAGTAGGATGTTTGTTTTTTTAGGGGCACCTCTGGGGGCATTATTAGTTCATGGGGGAACCTCTGGGGGCATTATTAGTGTATGGGGGCACCTCTGAGGGCATTATTAGTGTATGGGGGCACCTCTGGGGGCATTATTAGTATATGGGGGCAACTCTGGGGGCATTATTAGTATATGGGGGCACCTCTGGGGGCATTATTAGTATATGGGGCACCTCTGGGGGCATTATTAGTATATGGGGGCACCTCTGGGGGCATTATTAGTATATGGGGGCACCTCTGGGGGCATTATTAGCTTATAGGGGGCACCTCTGGGGGCATTATTAGCTCATAGGGGACACCTCTGGGGGCATTATTAGCTCATAGGGGGCACCTCTGGGGGTATTATTAGTTCATTGGGGGCACCTCTGGGGGCATTATTAGTATATGGGGGCACCTCTGGGGGCATTATTAGCTCATGGGGGGGCACCTCTGGGGGCATTATTAGTTCATCGGGGCACCTCTGGGGGCATTATTAGTTCATGGGGGCCACCTCTGGGGGCATTATTAGCTCATGGGGGCACCTCTGGGGGCATTATTAGTTCATGGGGCACCTCTGGGGGCATTATTAGTTCATGGGGGCACCTCTGGGGCATTATTAGTTCATGGGGGCACCTCTGGGGGCATTATTAGTATATGGGGGCACCTCTGGGGGCATTATTAGTATATGGGGGAACCTCTGGGGGCATTATTAGCTCATAGGGGGCACCTCTGGGGGCATTATTAGTATATGGGGGCACCTCTGGGGGCATTATTAGCTCATAGGGGGCACCTCTGGGGGGCATTATTAATATTTGCGGGCAACTCTGGGGGTATTATTAGTTCATTGGGGCCACCTCTGGGGGCATTATTAGTTCACAGGGGAACCTCTGGGGGCATTATTAGTATATGGGGGCACCTCTGGGGGCATTATTAGTTCATTGGGGCCACCTCTGGGGGCATTATTAGTTCACGGGGGCACCTCTGGGGGCATTATTAGTATATGGGGGCACCTCTGGGGGCATTATTAGCTCATGGGGGGCACCTCTGGGGGCATTATTAGTTCATGGGGGCACCTCAGGGGGCATTATTAGTTCATGGGGGGCACCTCTTGGGGCATTATTAGTATATGGGTGCATCTCTGGGGGCATTATTAGTATATGGGGGCACCTCTGGGGGCATTATTAGCTCATGGGGGCACCTCTGGGGGCATTATTAGCTCATGGTGGCATCTCTGGGGGCATTATTAGTTCATGGGGGCACCTTTGGGGGCATTATTAGCTCATGGGGGCACAGCAGGGGATCCTACATACAGGGGGCACAGCAGGGGATCCTACATACAGGGGGCACAGCAGGGGATCCTACATACAGGGGGCATCCCACACAGCACAGTTACTATGGGAACCTACAGGAGGGAGAAAGTAAAGGAAGTTGCTAGAAATGTGCGGAGCCTAAGTTGTTTGTCTCGCAGGTTCTGAAAAGATTAAACATATCTGGAAGGAATCATCATGGAGGACTGGACGGGATGGAGAGGAAAAGGGAAAGTGACACCTGTGAGTCCCTGTATGACACTTTTCTTATTTTGTAGAACATCATTTAGTAGGGGTGCCCCAAGGTGACAGCTACTACATTATCTGTATTATGACTTTGCCTGATCGGGTGAGATGGGGGGCCCCAAGCTAACATTTTGCACCAGGGCCCATCAGCCTTTAGTTACGCCCCTGTATGTATGGCCATCAACATTAGATCTGTGATTGATAACTCTTGGCCCCTCTGCAATCCTGTATGTTGTAGGTGCTTTTTGGGGTGTTGCAGCCTTGTCCCATTCATATATACAGTATAAAGTACAGCTTCTCCATCAGTTAATGGCGAGGGTGTCATTAATATATTAATAAGATTTCAGTGAAACGCTTCAGGCTTCCTCTACTTTCTGAAAGATGAATATATCTCCTTCCTGCTGAAGACACAGTTTTAGGTTTGTTCTTTAGCATTTCCGGAATATAATTATTCAGATTCTCCATTACTCAGTAGCACAGATACATATATATTTATACATGTGTTATTTGTATACTCAGCTATTCTGAAAACAAACTTTTTTATGCTAAAAGGCAATAAAGTGTTCATACCACCTTAAAATGTAGCCATCAGCACATTTTCAGCATGGTCACCCAGCTTTTTAAGTTTGTAGGAAATACACAGCTATGAATTTATATTTCAAATCATGTAAAGGAAAAATTATAAAATTTCTCTGTGCTGACTCGCCCTCCTACTTAGTACAGGGAGCTCTGCATAGAGAACAGCAATGCACTTAGACCAAGTTATAATTTTGAAAAACTGTGAGCTCTTCTTGCAAAATGCTCTTAATCCAAGTTACTCTTAAACTAAGGTACCCCTGTGTGTATATATATATATATATATATATATATATATATAAAAATACACAGTATATATATATATATATATATATATATATATATATATATATATATATATATAGTATACTAATACAGAAAGGATGTTCTAGAACCGAGCAGTTCAAGAACCATGCAGTATGTTCCCTTAGGGATGTGTTTAATAGTTTTTTACATTCCATGGGTCAGGTGCAGAGCACCCAGCTCTCAGAGTTTAAAGACTATCAGTCATTATGAGGGGAATCCCCGATTCTTTACAATGAGTTTCCCAGAGCGGAGAGAGAGGCAGGAGCGGGTAGTTATTTGACCTTGCCGTGCCATCTTTGCTTCTCCCCCCTGTGGGGAACAGCTCATCTGTCGCCCTCCCAGTACCCATCACACTCTCCAGGCCGCCCACCACGCTCCTTGAGCCCCGGCCGCCAGTGCTGCTTCTTCCCGACAGGGCTCACCTCCACCAGCCTTCCTGACCTCCTGGGACCTGTCACCAGGCCCCTGCCATGCCCCTCCAATACCCGCCACAGTGCCAAATTCAAGTAGCCGGTGCCAGTGCTACTGCCTTTCTCCCTCTGCCTTGGATGCGGTTAATATTCATTTAGAACACCTGTTTAGATGGTTGTTCCCCGCAGCGGAGGCAGAGAGAGAGGCAGTAGTGGTGGCTGGTGCCAGTTACATGAATTTGGCAATGGAGGGGGGTGGCAGGGGCCTGGTGACAGGTCCCAGGGGGTCAGGAAGGCCAGCGGAGGTGATCCCTTTTGGGGAGAAACCGTTTCCAGTGTATGCTGTGGCCAGCGGCTGCCAGACTGTCGAGGAAGGAGAGCCACGAGGCAGGGAGAGGCAGCTGCAGCGGTCGGGTGAATGTCCCCGCCGGTGGCTGCCAAACCAGTGAGCTGCGGCCGGAGGGGGTCCAGGAGGGTAAGCGGCAGCCTGCGGATGGGTCCAGGGGATGGAGAAGCTGTTCCCCACAGAGGTGAGAAGCAAGGGCGGCGCGGCAAGTTCAAATAGCCGCCTGTTCCTGCCTCTCTCAGCCTCCACTGTGGGGAACACTGGTTTAGAGCAGGGATTCCACCCATAATAAAGGGAATCCCCACTCCTGTAACCTTGGTGTTCTCAAACACCTCAATAACTGTCAGTTGAACAATAGTTCAGTTGACAGACAGCTATCTTCCCTGATTTTATTCAAATACTGAACAATGTTCGAGTACCGAACAGTTCGAACACCGAGGTGTTTGTGAACTGAGGTATTACTGTTACAGTATATGTATGTGAAACAAAGCCCACCAGTTTTAAATCAATGACAATTTTTACACATCTCATGTATTTTTTTGTTTTATATGATATGGGTATATAAATTGTCAGCAATTCAGAATAAACATTAAATATGGCCTGAATCTAAATTCTTCAGGCTTCATTTTATCTGCAGTTGAATGGTGATGGCAGAACGTGATCGGTCCTCGTTGACTTCTGACATCAAAGCAATCTGGTGTCAGAGACCTTCTGACATTGTTGAAAGCCTTCCGTAAATATAGTCTAGTAAGAAATTTTCTTCATTGTTGAGTGCCAGAAACATTACTGCAGGTAATTAAAAAAATAAAAAATAAAAATAAATTTATTGTATTATTTTAGTACAGCTATAACTGAATGCAAAAGAACTGTAGCCATAACTTCCATAAAAAACAATGTTATTTATTCATGATAATATAGAAACATGATACAAGTAAAAAAAAACCATCAGTATATTGAAAAATCTGAATGTTATGCAAATATGACTATACAAAATGCAAGTTGTGCCCTGGGTGATAGTAAAGGATAGTAAAGGATCTTTACTATGGGCTCCGGCCACTCGTAAAAACCTTAAACCCATCGTTTATCATAATTGGCCCAGACCCCATGAATCAACAGAATCAGTCCTCATACCCTTTGGCACTAACCCATCATTTAGCAGTCCCAAAGAACGAACCATTGTGTTTAATTGATATGCTTAAAAACTGTACAGGAGGTTTGCCGGTGGAAATGAAAGAGTTAAGCAGCACATCAGACTGCTGTGGAGATAGGATAGGGGGATAAGAAGAGAATCAGATGACAGAGAATATCCAATTGGAAAATAAAGCGGTTAAACTACTTGTAGTGTTGCTGCTGCTGGCAAAGCTAAGAAGACATCAACAAGGCAACAAGGCAGAATGATAAAGCTGGACGTGTGAGAGACTGAAGAGGCAAAAAAAGAAGAATTAGACATGGATGAGTCAAGTATCCTGAGGCGAAGAGGACTGCAAGTAAGTCTTTGTATGCTTTACAATGCTGTCTGATTCTCAGTGATGAACGTTGATATATGGTGCGACTGTTTAATGCCTTTCTTATATGGTTCATTCTCTATCTCTTTTAGTATTATGTATTTCTTGCCATAAAACAGCCCAAGACTCCATTCAAATTAGCTTTATGCTATTTGTGTCAGGCTGTATATACCAGCAGGAATATCAAAAATACTATGCGCAGTCAATGGCGTTTCTCAGAGTTCATTGGTAACTGTTATGGACGGATTGGTGAAGGCAGTCCTGAGCATATTACACGCTGAGGTCTCCTGTCTATGTCACACACTGCGGTCTCCTGTCTATGTTACACACTGAGGTCTCCTGTCTATGTTTCATACTGAGGTCTCCTGTCCATGTCACACACTGAGGTCTCCTGTCCATGTCACACACTGAAGTCTCCTGTCCATGTCACACACTGAGGTCTCCTGTCCATGTCACACACTGCGGTCTCCTGTCCATGTCACACACTGAGGTCTCCTGTCCATGTCACACACTGAGGTCTCCTGTCCATGTCACACACTGAGGTCTCCTGTCCATGTCACACACTGAGGTCTCCTGTCCATGTCACACACTGAGGTCTCCTGTCCATGTCACACACTGAGGTCTCCTGTCTATGTTACACACTGAGGTCTCCTGTCCATGTCACACACTGAGGTCTCCTTTCCATGTCACACACTGAGGTCTCCTGTCCATGTCACACACTGAGGTCTCCTGTCCATGTCACACACTGAGGTCTCCTGTCCATGTCACACACTGTGGTCTCCTGTCCTTGTTACACACTGAGGTCTCCTGTCCATGTCACACACTGAGGTCTCCTGTCCATGTCCCACACTGATGTCTCCTGTTCATGTCACATACTGAGGTCCCCTGTCCATGTCACACACTAAGGTCTCCTGTCCATGTTACACACTGCAGTCTCCTGTTCATGTTACAGACTAAGGTCTCCTGTCCATGTCACACACTGAGGTCTCCTGTCCATGTCACACACTGCGGTCTCCTGTCCTTGTTACACACTGATGTCTCCTGTTCATGTCACACACTAAGGTCTCCTGTCCATGTCACACACTGAGGTCTCCTGTCCATGTCACACACTGAGGTCTCCTGTCCATGTCACACACTAAGGTCTCCTGTCCATGTTACACACTGCAGTCTCCGTTCATGTTACAGACTAAGGTCTCCTGTCCATGTCACACACTGAGGTCTTCTCTCCATGTCACACACTGAGGTCTTATGACATTGTCACACACTGAGGTCTTCTCTCCATGTCACACACTGAGGTCTCCTGTCTATGTCACACACTGAGGTCTCCTGTCCATGTTACACACTGCGGTCTCCTGTTCATGTCACACACTAAGGTCTCCTGTCCATGTTACACACTGAAGTCTCCTGTCCATGTCACACACTGAGGTCTCCTGTCCATGTCACACACTAAAGTCTCCTGTCCATGTTACAGACTAAGGTCTCCTGTCCATGTCACACACTAAAGTCTCCTGTCCATGTTACACACTAAGGTCTCCTGTCCATGTCACACACTGATGTTTTCTGACCATGTCACACACTGCGGTCTCCTGTCCATGTCACACACTGATGTTTTCTGACCATGTTACACACTGCGGTCTCCTGTCCATGTCACACACTGATGTTTTCTGACCATGTTACACACTGCGGTCTCCTGTCCATGTCACACACTGAGGTCTCCTGTCCATGTTACACGCTGAGGTGTCCTGTCCATGTTACACACTGAGGTCTCCTGTCCATGTCACACACTGAGGTCTTCTCTCCATGTCACACACTGCGGTCTCCTGTCCATGTCACACACTGAGGTCTCCTGTCCATGTTACACGCTGAGGTGTCCTGTCCATGTTACACACTGAGGTCTCCTGTCCATGTCACACACTGATGTCTCCTGTTCATGTCACACACTGATGTCTCCTGTCCATGTTACATATTGAGGTCTTATGACATTGTCACACACTAAGGTCTTCTCTCCATGTTACATGCTGAGGTCTCCTGTCCATGATACACGCTGAGGTGTCCTGTCCATGTTACACACTGCGGTCTCCTGTCCATGTCACACACTGATGTCTCCTGTTCATGTCACACACTGATGTCTCCTGTCCATGTTACATATTGAGGTCTTATGACATTGTCACACACTAAGGTCTTCTCTCCATGTTACATGCTGAGGTCTCCTGTCTATGTTACACACTGAGGTCTCCTGTCCATGTCACACGCTGAGGTCTCCTGTCCATGTTACATGCTGAGGTCTCCTGTCTATGTTACACACTGAGGTCTCCTGTCCATGTTACACACTGAGGTCTCCTGTCCATGTTACACGCTGAGGTCTCCTGTCTATGTTACACACTGAGGTCTCCTGTCCATGTCACACACTGATGTCTCCTGTCCATGTTACACATTGAGGTCTTATGACATTGTCACACACTGAGATCTCCTGTCCATATTACACACTGAGGTGTCCTGTCAATTTCACACACTGATGTCTCCTGTCCATGTTACACACTGAGGTTCACACACTGGACTACTTGTGTGGTGGGATATTCCAACATTCACATATAAAAGAGAGTTTTTCATGGCTTCACAATGGATGCACATCTTACTACAAAGCCATGATATTAGTGTGAACAGAGCTTAATTTACAGAATTCAGAATGGGGGACTAGATTTTGTTAATATACTGTAGTTTATTTTTTACAATATGTACTATGAATATTATGACTATAGGTATCTAGTAAGCAAGCCACCCATTCAGCCATGTCTAGCTGAGCATTAATCTTTTGTATGTTGTACAGAGTATAAAGAGTTTATTGACTAGGGACAGCATAAGTGTGAAGCAATGTGTGAGGAGATCTTCTTCATACAAGGGCAATGTGGGTGATTATTTTATAGGTCACTGAAGCCTTTTCTGTTTTTGATCCAGTGCGGATACCTCGGCTACAGCTATGTGAATATTATGGCATAGGTCAGGGATATGAGTTTACTGTCCGTCCCTATGTTTCACAGACATGAGGCTTCTGTGATGATCTTATTGCAAGATTTAAAGGTGTAGTTCGGCAAAAAAATTCTTTCAAATCAACTGGTGCCAGAAATTTGCAATTTACTTTTATTAAAAAAATTCTCTAGTTGTCCAGTACTTATCAGCTGCTGTATGTCCATGCCAGGAACTGTCCAGAGCAGTAGGAAATCCACATATAAAACCTCTTTTGCTCTCCAGACTGGAAAGAATACACCACTTCCTGCAGATCAAACAGCAGTTGATAAGTACTGGAAGACTGGAGATTTTTTAATAGAAGAAAATTACAAATCTCTGGCACTTTCTGGCTCCAGTTGATTTGAAAGATTTTTTTTTCCCCTGAACTATCCCTTTAATAAACCTGCGATGGGGGTGCCCGCTGGGAGTAGTAGTTGTCAGCGGTGGTAGGTCGGACCCGGGTAGCCAGTTGCCAGATGTTAGGTCACGGGTATGGCACGAGGGGAGCTGACTAACCCACGGGAACCACGGGACCATGCGGGGCCCCAACAATTCTTCGTTGCCCTTAGTCAAGGCACCAATAACAAGACCAATGCCAGGGTTCAGAAACAACGGTGGTTGTGCGTTTATTAACACGGTGATTGTCAATAGCAACAGTCTCTCTGGATGCAACCAGGAATAGGCAAACTTGAATATAGCTAAGCAGATGGGTGATGCTGCGATAGGCCGTGGTGTGACAGAGTTACTTTGGATTAGAGGAATCTTAACGGAGAATGAGGGTAGTAGTTCCCTGAGAATGATGCTGGGCGGAATAGAATACTTGCTGTTGATGATGATAAGAGAAGTAGTGACTGAAGAACGACACCCAGATCTTTGACTATAATGAAGAATCTTGGAGAGGAGACTGGTCAGGACTGGACCGGAATCTGTCTCTGGAACAGGGGAGCGAATCACCCTGAGTTGCGGCCTTGCTTGGAAGCAGCAGAGCACGTTCTCCCTCCTGAAGGTGAAGGAGATAACAACACTACCTCCTCTCTTGAGGGTAGAGAGAAGACGACACAACCTTCTCCCTTGAGGGTAGAGAGAAGACTACTGAGGTAGAAGGGAAGTGACAACTGACCCCAGCGCAAAAGCTTGACAGCTATTGGGGTTACTAAGGCAGTCGGGGAGGTCACATGACACTGGCCAGTTGCATCATCACACCATTAAATAACAGGCAAATGAATATGCATAGAGAAATATGAGAAATACTAGACTCGAACACTGGGGGCAGTACAATACAACCAGTTTGCAGTGGCCATTAACCCTTTTCAGTACAGGGACAAATGAAATACAGATATACACAGAGATACACAGGGATATAGAGAAAAACCTTCTGTACTGGGACACTGCAAACCTGTAGCCAATGGAACCACAAAATATCTTGATTTCAACATTTTTTGACTTGGGACCCAAATGTAGCCAAGTGATTTGTTTTATTAACAGCCATATTTTATGCCTTGTGTTAGACATCATACAATGTAGTCGTGCAACAATCCAAAACATGAATTACTAGAAATACATCTTGTCAGTTTAATAATTTAAGGGGAAAGTATCAGCAGGTTAGACAAATCCCATAGCGCTGATCTGGCCTGCTCCATTCATTATCATTAAAAAGGGGCGGTCCGGTCGGGGGGGGGGGGGGGAATCAACACTATGGGAGCGGGCAGTGCTCCTAACGGTGTAACCAGGCTGTGTAGCAGAAGACTAACTTCACCGGAACAGCGCTGTGAAGGAAGGTAAGAGACATACCTTCCTCCTCGGCGTCTCCTTTGCAGTAGGGACATATGAGCAGGTTAGATTTGTCTAACCTGCTGATTGTTCCCCTTTAAGTCTTTGGGCATGCTGATATACAGTTTTCCCTGGCTGGTCTGAACACAAGTTAAATTGCAATCATCATTAAAGTGTCCCTTCTGTTATAACTTTAAAAATCTAAATTGGCAGGGCATGTGATATAAAGCAAGTATTCAATTTACATTTATATTACTTATATTCTTACTTGCAATTATATTACAGGGATACTTACTGTATCCAGGTCCAGTCTCCTGAAGACAGCTATATAACAGCTATACTTAATGTATGCAAGTCCAGTCTCCTGAAGGCTGTTGTATAACAGCTATACTTACTTGTATCCAGGTCCAGTCTCCTGAAGGCTACTATATAACAAAACTATACTTCCTGTAATCAGGTTCAGTTTCCTCAAGAAATGCTATATCGCAGCTATACTTACTGTATCCAGGTCCAGTCTCCTCAAGGCAGCTATATAACAGCTATACTTGCTCTATCTAGGTCTATTCTCCTCAAGGTGGCTTTATAACAGCTATACTTACTTGTATCCAGGTCCTATCTCCTGAAGGCTGCTATATATTAGGTATACTTACTGTATCCAGGTCCACTCTCCTTAAAGCGTAACTGTCATTAAATATCAACAGTTCAAGCGATTTTAAGAAACTCTGTAATAGGTTTTATAAACCAAAAGAGTTTCCTTCTGGACTTCTGGAAAAAGCAATCTCCCAGCCTCCCCCTCACTGCAGAAGCAGCAGGATTTCTGTGTCCATTATGTGGCTATGGAGAGGGGAGGGGCTGTTAGGAGTGACTGAGCACGGAGCAGTCCTGCAAAGCACAACACCCTGCAATCTTCTCTCAGTAAGTTCATAGATAAGCACTGACCTTTCTGACCCCAGAATCCTGCGTTTTAGGAGCCTAGAGAGTCTACAAACAGCTGACCTTCATGTCACCTCTTTCTGCTCCCTCATCTCCCTCGGCCCCTCCCCCCTCCATAAGGATAGAATAGAGAGAGCAGAACCCGTCTTCACTGGCTTCTCTGTAATGAAGACGTGTTTGCCTGATAATGCACAGATAAGTAGTCGGGGGGGGGGGGGGGGGAGATTGCTTCTTGAGTACAGAAGGAGGCTTTTTTGGCTGATAAAACCTATTACAGAGTTTCTTAAAATCGCTTATACTACTGATTTCTGCAATAAATAAAATATGACAGTTTTGCTTTAACCCTTTAAGGACGTGGCCCATTTTCGTTTTTACGTTTTCGGTTTTTCCTCCTTGTGTTTAAAAGGTCATAGCACTTGCATTTTTCCACCTAGAAACCCACATGACCCCTTATTTTTTGCGTCACTAATTGTACTTTGCAATTACAGGCTGAATTTTTGCATAAAGTACACTGCGAAACCAGAAAAAAATTCAAAGTGTGGTGAAATTGAAAAAAAAAACGCATTTCTTTTATTTGGGGGAAATGTGTTTTTACGCCATTCGCCCTGGGGTAAAACTGACTTGTTATGCATGTTCCTCAAGTTGTTACGATTAAAACGATATATAACATGTATAACTTATATTGTATCTGATGGCCTGTAAAAAATTCAAACCGTTGTTAACCAATATACGTTCCTTAAAATCGCTCCATTCCCAGGCTTATAGCGCTTTTATCCTTTGGTCTATGGGGCTGTGCGAGGTGTCATTTTTTGCGCCATGATGTGATCTTTCTATCGGTACCTTGATTGCCCATATACGTCTTTTTGATCGCTTTTTATTACATTTTTTCTGGATTTGATGCGACCAAAAATGCGCAATTTTGCACTTTGGGATTTTTTTGCGCTGACGCCGTTTACCGTACGAGATCAGGAATGTGATTAATTAATAGTTCGGGCGATTACGCACGCGGCGATACCAAACATGTTTATTTATTTATTTATTTATTTGTTTACTTTTATTTAAAACCTGGGAAAAGGGGGGTGATTCAGACTTTTATTAGGGGAGGGGGCTTTTTACTATTAACAACACTTTATTTTTTTTTTTTACACATATACTAGAAGCCCCCCTGGGGGACTTCTAGTATATACACTTGGATCTCTCATTGAGATCTCTGCAGCATAGATAATGCTGCAGAGATCCATGAGATCGGCACTCGTTTGCTTTCGGCTGCTGCAGCCGAAAACGAACGAGTGCCGAGCCGAGGACGGCGCCATCTTGGACGCGTCCCCGGCCGGCATCAGTAACGGAGATCGCTCCTCCGGGACAAGGTCCCGGAGGAGCGATCTCCCCCACTAGACCCCAGGGAAACGTTGCCTCCGGTAATCGGAGGCAGCTGTCAACTTTGACAGCTGCCTCGGATTAGCTAATTAGCGGGCACGGCGATCAGACCGTGCCCGCTAATAGCAGCGGTCCCGGGCTACTCGCGGCACCCGGGATCGCGGCACTTCAAAGCGGGGCCGCCGCGCAGCCCCGCTTTGAAGTGCAAGTGCGGACATATGACGTACCGGTACGTCATATGTCCTTAAGAGGTTAACCCCTTAAGGACAGAGCCAATTTCGATTTTTGTGTTTTCGGTTTTTCCTCCTTGTGCTTAAAAGGCCATAGCACTTGCATTTTTCCACCTAGAGACCCACATGAGCCCTTATTTTTTGCGTCACTAATTGTACTTTGCAATGACGGGCTGAATTTTTGCATAAAGTACACTGCGAAACCAGAAAAAAATTCAAAGTGTGGTGAAATTGAAAAAAAAAACGCATTTTGTTTATTTGGGGGAAATGTGTTTTTACGCCATTCGCCCTGGGGTAAAACTGACTTGTTATATATGTTCCTCAAGTCGTTACAATTAAAACGATATGTAACATGTATAACTTATATTGTATCTGATGGCCTGTAAAAAATTTAAACCATTGTCAACAAATATACGTCACTTAAAACCGCTCCATTCCCAGGCTTATAGTGCTTTTATCCTTTGGTCTATGGGGCTGTGTGAGGTGTCATTTTTTGCGCCATGATGTGATCTTTCTATCGGTACCTTGATTGCGCATATACGACTTTTTGATCGCTTTTTATTACAATTTTTCTGGATTTGATGCGACCAAAAATGCGCAATTTTGCACTTTGGGATTTTTTTGCGCTGACGCCGTTTACCGTGCGAGAGCAGGAATGTGATTAATTAATAGTTCGGGCGATTACGCACGCGGCGATAGCAAACATGTTTATTTATTTTTTTACTTTTATTTATAACCTGGGAAAAGGGGGGTGATTCAGACTTTTATGAGGGGGCTTTTTACTAATAATGACGCTTTTTTTTTACTTTTATACTTATACTAGAAGCCCCCCTGGGGGACTTCTAGTATAAGTGCTTTGATCTCTCATGGAGATCTCTGCAGCATAGATATGCTGCAGAGATCCATGAGATCGGCACTCGTTTGCTTTCGGCTGCTGCAGCCGGAAACAAACGAGTGCCGAGCCGGGGACGGCACCATCTTGGAGCAGTCCCCGGCCGGCTTCAGTTACGGAGATCGCTCCTCCGGGATAACATCCCGGAGAAGCGATCTCCCCACTAGACACCAGGGATGACGCTGCGTCCGGTAATCGGATGCAGCTGTCATGTTTGACAGCTGCATCTGATTACTGTATTAGCGGGCACGGCGATCGGACCGTGCCCGCTAATACCAGCGGTCCCGGGCTACAAGTGGCACCCGGGACCGCCGGGGTTCAGAGCGGGGTTGCCGCGCGGCCCCGCTCTGAACTCCCTTACCGGCATCAGGGCGTAAATTTACGCCCAATGTCGTTAAGGGGTTAAGGCAGCTATATAAACAGCTATACTTACTGTATCCAGGTCCAGTCTCCTGAAGGCGGCTATATAACAGCTATACTTACTGTATTCAGGTCCAGACTCCTGAAGGCTGCTATACAACAGCTATACTTACTGTATCCAGGTCCTGTCTCCTGAAGACTGTTATATATCAGCAATACTTACTGTATCCAGGTCCAGTCTCCTGAAGGCAGCTATATAACAATAATGAGCAATAATGCGCAAACTTACAGTACAAAGGAAACGAACCACTTCATTAGCTCTGCAATCTGCTTATACGCCAGATGCCTTTGAAGTCCGTACTGCTTTGCCCTGGATGGCTGGAAAAGGTGGATCCAATCCTGGGAGAAGTTTCCCAGGACTGGATTAAACTTTTCCAGCAACCCAGGGTGGAGTGACACAAACTTCAAAAACAGCAGGTTAATAAGCAGATTGCCAAGCTAACAAAGCGATTCTTCCTGGCATCTACCTGGCTTCTGCTCGCTATCCACAGCTGCCGTTGGAACTTCAACTTACACAGTTGTCAGCCAAAGGCCGATCATCGGCTGATCATTGTCTTTACTACACGGAGCGATAATTTGCTGAGTCAGCCTGATTCACAGATTTTCGCTTTGTATAAAAGGGTTCTAAGTCTGTGGGGCATTAGAGGGGCACTCCAGATACCAAAAATATATTTCAAATACATTCAATAGATTTAATAAAAGTTGTATTACTTTGCCATATAACTTTATTTATTTTTTTAAAAAAGTGTAGTTTTTTTTAATGTACATTTTCCCTACCGTTGACTGGCAGTAGTCAACGGTGTGACACGGCGCCCTCTGCTGCCACCAATGTTTAATCTAGCACTACTGCACAGCACTATACACAGCAGGGTCCCGTTCCCCATGTACAGTATGTTCTTGTATACAGTACCTGCTCGACATGATCGCCGTGTCTGGCAGCATCTACACAATGATCGTTCTCCCCTTCCCTTGGTACTGTATACAAGAACATACAAGAACATTACACAGAGAACGGGACCCTGCTGTGTATAGTGCTGTGCAGCAATGGTTGAGCAGAGCATGGGAAGGGGGGCTGGGTTGCTTCTTACTGCTACCAGTCAACAGAGGCAAAAATGTACATAAAAAAATTACACCCTAATAAAGTTATACTACAAAGTAATACAACTTTTTTTAAAACAATGTATTTAAAATATACTTTTAGTAATTGCAGTACTCCTTTAACATTTTGCCAATACATCTGGCTAAAACATTTATAATTTTCTTCTTTGAAAGAAGGCATCTTGAGAAAGAATCCAGATACAGGCCATGACCACAGACTTTTTTTGGCCGTTTGACAGCTGTTTTTTTTGGTCGGCTGGCATTCGCTGACCAAATTAGGAACCCCCTGGGCGGATTCGGTGCCGAATGCTGCCTTCTATCAGTTTGAATGGGGGGGGGGGGGGGGGCTTGAACCTCTACTCTCCGTGCCTCTCCGCTCAAAGAATTGACATTACTTATCAGCTTCTGTAAGTCCTGCATGAAGTTGTGTATTATTTTCAGTGTGGAGACCAGAAAAGGTTTTCTATGGGGATTTGCTACTGCTCTGGACAGTTCCTGACATGGACAGAGGTGGCAGCAGAGAGCAATGTGCCAGACTGGAAAAAATACATCACTTATATGCAGGACATACAGCAGCTGATAAATACTGGAATAGACAGATGTTAATTACAAATCTCTGGCACAAGTTGATTTGATTTTTTTCTTTTGCTGAACTACCCCTTTAAGACTACAACAACATTCATTCTTGTGGTATTTTTATAGATTTTTTTTGTATTGATCTTGTGGTATTTTCACATATTCTTAGGTCAACACACTGTGGATAGGTAAATGCCATGGCCCGGGGCACTGGATCAGCATCCAGTGTTGCACTAGCTGGTGAGCTTTGGTTATTTGGGGCAACTTTGTCATGATGGCCAGGAGTGGTAGTACCCACCCCCGGACACGTGGACACTGGACCTTGGTAAAACTGGTGTGAGGTTCAGGGTACGGCGTAAAAGTCCCAATTTAAACAGTGGTTTAACATTTCTTGGAAAACTTCAGTGCAATTCAATGTACAGTGCAATTCAATGTATAATAACAATACTGTTCACAAGTGCTAATGTAAAAATAGTACAATACTTTAGTTAGACTCTTGAGGTATAAGTTAGTAGAAGAAAGAGTCTTGTGTGCGAGGATAGTGTAGGGGGTCGGAGAGAAGCCCTTGCCTAAGTAGTAACAGTACTCTGTCAGAATGTGTGTGGAATAAAATATTTGAACGAAGAATCCTCATACTCACGTTCAAAAAAATCTCTTGGTATCTGACCACCAAGTGAGTCCCAAGACTCTGGATGGAGCTGACTAGTGAAGATCGCTTTAACTAATTGAGCATAGTTTCAGTAAAGTACTTTGGCTTAGTGCATCTTTGCTTTATTGGGGATCAGTCCCTCTCCCTTTCCTTAGGGGTGACTATCCTTACTGAAGAAATCCCTGCATAGGCTAGGGTTGGTGCTAGTGTCCAGTTTGCCCACCTCTAGGGCTTAGTACTGCATAGTGTAGGTATCAGTCTCTCATAGAAATAAATCTGTTCTTGCTAAAGGCTCTATATTATGCCAGGCCCGCTTAGTCACTGCAGCTGGAATGCTGGTCTGTCTCTCAAACACACTGTCTAGGAGAAATAACAAGAACAGGAAGTCATCTCACCTTATATTGGGCTGTGTTATATAGATTTTTAATTTACTTTTAATTAAGAATCTCCAGTCTTCCAGTACTTATCAGCTGCTGTATGTCCTGCAGGAACTGGTGTATTGTTTCCACTCTGACACAGTGCTCTCTGGCACCTCTGTCCATGTCAGGAACTGTCCAGAGCAGGAAAGGCTTTCTATGGGAATTTGCTACAGTTCCTGTCTCAGCCAGAGATGTCAGCAGAGAGCTGTGTTTTTTTAAGACTCTTAAATTCAATAAAATGAGGCTCCACGGGCTCTTTTTTGCATATTTGTATTTCCCAGGCAGCAATGCACCTAGGATTTCACTGTATTGAGCGCTTTAACCAGCTGATGACAGCATTATTATTTTTTTTTTTGGCTGGTCTCTATGAGATCAGTGATCTGTTCCCGGCCGGCTGCAGGACTTTGTGGGCCCTTGGGCGACAGAGCCTCAGTGGGCCTTTTTGTGGAGCTAATCATATGGCTAAAGTAAAACTGCATGCCCCTTATAGATGCTCCCCTCTGCCAGGCAAACATCTTAGACACTTATGAACTGTGTCACTGCCCCCCTATTAAAGTGTGACAAAACCCCCTAGATAAATTGGGCCACTGTCCACCTAAATCATTGTTTTCTAACCAGTGACTGTGCAGGTGTTGTCAAAATACAACTTCCATCATGTCCTGCCAGCAGTGGATAATGGAAGTTGTAGTTTTGAAGCAACTGGAGAGCGAGTCACATGTTGGAGACCACTGGAGTAAATAAACTGTTCTCCTTAATCTTTGTTTCCAAAACAGTGGCCTTTCAACTGCTGCCAAACTATAACTCCCATTATGCCCTGCCAATAGTAAATGGTGGTAGTTGTAGTTTTGCAGCAACTGGAAAATCACATGTTAGAGAACACTGAACTAATAAACTGTCCCCAAATCACTGTTACCCAACAAATGACTCTTCAGTTGTTATAACACTACAACCTTCATCATGTCCTGCCAGCAGTGAATGATTGGAGTTGTAGTTTTTTAGCAATTAGAAAGGCACAGGTTAGAAAACACTGCACTAAATTAATTCTTAGTACTTTCAAAAGATAAAGTAGTGGCACTCACCAGTGTAGATTTCCATGCAGGTTCCTTTATTAATAACGCATGGACATAGACAGGGCGGACGCCAGACAGGTGCAGGTTGCAAGCTCCTTTCGCGCTACTGCGCTTCAACAGACCCCCCCTGTTGGCTGGCCGGGCCGGGAGGTGAATGTTTCCTACCTCCAACCAGTTCTCAGTGGTTGTATTGTATAGGTGTTTAAAAGACACCAATGTAGTGCAACGCAGAGACTGCATGTCCTCTCCTGACAGCTCTCCCTCAGCAATGATTAAGTAAGTAATGGCAGGATTGGGCCCCTAGGGGCGCTGTGGGCCCCCCGGCACTTGCCCGGCTAAGCCAGGTGCTGATGCCAGCCCTGGATCTGTTTCCTGTATGGCTCTACTAGAAATTGCTTCCACCTAGCTAGAATCCTGCTTCACATTGATGAGGGGCAGCACCCCGAAACAGCTATCTGGGGACGGATACCTGACCACTTAAAGGGGTTGTCCAACCAACTGGTCTCAGAATATTATATAGATTTGTAATTTACTTGCCTTGCCTCGGTCCTTCCCAGACGGATATCTAGCTAGTCCTGTGTTTTGAGACTCTTAAATAACGCTCCACAGGCTCTTTTATGCATATATGCCTTTGGCATGGCTGTGTAAAGGCTTCACAATGGCAGCCCTGGGGGCCTTCAGAAGGCCCCTGGGATTGCCATGAAAATGATCGGAGGCCCGGACCCTGGTGAGGGACTTCAGATCAGGTGAGTATACTACTGAACCTGACCGGAACCCGTTACATGCCGTTGTCATGACTTGACAGCAGCATATACGAGTTAAAACTACCCGAAGCGGTAAATTGCCACTCCGGGTAGTTGCAGCAGGAGATCAGCTGTCAAGCTGACAGCCGATCTCCTCTGGTACTGGTGCTCCTGTGCTGGTAGCTCAGTTAAAAGCAGACGGGGACGGAATAAAGCCCAGTAGTGACTGCCGTAAAAAGTTTATACAGCGGTCACTAAGGGGTTAAACATATTAAAACTTTGCTAAACTTTTTACAAATAGTGCAGCTCTGCACTGTGGAGAGTGAAGCACCTAGTGGCTGAAGTGAAAATCAGCGGCTAACAGCATTTGGTGTGACACCTGAGAGTTACATTCTGACAGATAGTAAAAAACATAGTGACCCCTGTACTGGGACAGTACATAAAGTCTATAGCAAAATTTTGTAAACTTTACATACAGTATTTTTAGTTGTAGTGTGCTGTGTTTTACATGGGAGAAAAAAAACATGTGAAGGAGCCCTTACATTTTCACAATTCTTCTACAGCAGTAACTCACTTGGCCACAAGAGGGCATCATCATACTTATTTTTTTTTTTTTTCAATACATGCTGCAAATATTGCTAAAAGTGTATACAACCTATAACTATATAAAAATGTTGGACAACAAAATCACCATTTATAAATGAATACTTTATTATTACATATCAAAAAATATCAAAAAATATATTTAAAAACATTAAAAAGGAAGCAAAAAGATACATAGCATATATCAAATGGTATACAAGGCAGAAATAAATAAATGTTCAATACACTATATACTAAATAAACAGTGGTATGTCAATTGACTCCCGGAGGTAAAAAATGTGCTAGTGCAAGTAAACAAAAGACTGAGAAAGTGCAAAGATAACCTCTCTGTTATTATTGCAAGTGCAGTTGAAGGTGCAAAGTCACGTGTGCTATAATAAGCTATAAAGCAAACTAGTAGAGTAAAAATACTTAAACCTCTGGGTCCACACTGTATGCTGCCAAGTATTGCCACTCACTCGACGCAGCGTTTCGCTGTATGAGCTTTATCAAGGGTAAAAGTGGTGTGAGACATTAGCTGGATAGAATCAGAGACACAAGGGTATAGCTTAAAACAGACATTCTCCTGTCTGTTTTTTAGAACAAAAATAAAAAACCCAACCTTCACTTACAGCCATAAAATACAAAATAAACACCACTAATCACTAACTAAACAGTAATACTCCTTTCCTATAGAGGAGACCTCCTAAAATACAATAAACAAGATGTGTTACCCCCATATCAGTATGTCTCAAAGACCCATAAAAGTCTAGCAGCCCTCCGAACTGGCAAACTCTGGCAGCATTTCCCCACAGGCTCTCTTTCCTTTGTGCAGCCTTTGTGCCTCCTCTTATAAGCCTAGTAATGAGCGGCCTCCAGTGGGTTGACATGGGCCAAACTGAGAACCTGGACTGCCCAGAAAGGGTATGGCAAGCCTCACTACCAACCTTCCTGTCATTCTATAAAAGTCCAGGCCCGTAAACAAACATTACTAAAACCCAATGTATACTACATATATACTTTGCTAGAGAATTCCAACTACTCCTAGACTTCTCATCTGTTACCCAGCTTTCCCTGGATAAAATCTGTACTTCCTGAAATGTAGTTACATATGACAGGTATCATTGGGAAATATATAGTGATCTCCCACCACTATTCCTGTCACTGTCTTACAACAATTAAAAATAAAATAATACAGTGCCTTGGATTACGAGCATAATTCGTTCTGGGACCGCGCTTGTAATCCAAATCCACTCTTAAACCAAAGCAAATTTTCCCATAAGAAATCATAGAAATGCAGACTATTGGTTTCGCACCCCAAAAATAATGATTTATTATTCTGAATAACATGTAGAACAGATAAAACAAACATTCAGAAACAGCAGAATATGTGATATTATAAGTTACTGTACAGTAATGGAGGATGGGAAACACAAGGGATGACAGAGACTGCAGGGAGCATGAAGGAATGAGCAGAGTATAGGGAGGGCACATACATGCAGCACTCTCTATCTGGGGAGAGAGGGGTTACAGCTATGAAGAAATTACCTTCACAGTCCTGTCCCCTGATGTAAGCCCCAGCCTGAAGTGGATCTGCTATGATTTGGAAGGTGAGGGAGACTTCCTGGGTCAGATTAAAAAATCTCCAATCTTCCAGTACTTATTAACTGCTGTATGTCCTGCAGGAAGTGGTGTATTCTTTTCAGTCGGACACAGGGCTCTGTGCTGTCACCTCTGTCCATGTCAGGAACTGTCCAGAGCAGTAGCAAATCCCCTTAGAAAACTTCTCCTGCCCTGGATAGTAACTGACATGGACAGAGGTGGCAGCAAAGAGAACTGTGTCAGACAAAACACCACATCCTGCAGGACAAACAGCAGCCGATAAGTACTGGAAGACTGGAGATTTTTTTTAACAGAAGTTAATTACAAATTTGTATAACTTACTGACGCCAGTAAAAAAAAAATTTCATTTAAATTAGCTGGAGTTCCTCTTTAAGGACATGCCTACATCTCCCTTATCCCAAGATTAGGTTTAAACAATGGGCCCAGGAGAACCAGAGTAAACAGGGTGGATCTCAATCCTGACAAGGGGTCATCAGACAGTTCGATTAAAGTGTACCTGCCATGATGTACACTGACCCAATCGGCATAAAATCCATTTTGCTTTCGGAGATTAGGGTTTCCATGGATGAAACCACACTGGGTCGGTACTGTGCAGTAGCCCAATACCCAAACTTCTGGAATGGATTTCATGACGATGGGGTCAGCATACTTCACGACAGGTACATGTTAAACAATGAATGCTATGCTGACCTATCTGAGTGTTTCTTTCAGACATAAGCTGTCTACAGAGGACTGTTCTGCAATCAGACATACTGTTCTTCACTCCCAACTCTGATCTCCTTCCACACACAACATTTCATTACAGGGCTTCCCCTGTCTGGAATTTATGGGATGTCTGAATAAGCCCTTAGGTTAACTGTGGCTAACCTTCATTTTCAGAATTGCCTAAGGAGGATGTCATAAACAGAAGCATAATATAGGGTGTTGGGCCTTGCAACCTGCAGGAACCCAATGACCCATACTCCATGGAAGAAGACACCAGCATTACATATAGCACACAGAAGATATTGCATTAGATCAGTTACCCTATGTCACATGCATATACAAGCAATAATAAGCATTGACAGCAATTAAAATATATATATATATATATATATATATATATATATATACATATATAGTATATATATGTTGTTGTGGTAAAATAATCCCAGAATAATGAATAATGGACATTTTTCTTCTGTTTCAGAAAGAGCTCAGTCTGCCACGTCGGGGGAATGTGTAAGTAAAAAAGATATACTGTATGTGATCATCAGTATAAATGAACAATCTAATATATGGATGCTGCACTCATGTGTCATGAATTGTAATGTTGTTTTATATGATAAATGTCTGATGCAGATAACTAAGAGTAATATAAGAGTGCCGACACACTGCTGAATAACTACTGATCCTGTGAATAAGCCTTTAATAATTTCTGTAGGGGGTGTTCTGCTGCTACACAATGTGTCTCGGCAGGAAACCCTGCTGTCACCAGTGTTGGGTAGTGAAAGGGAATGATTTTAGAGAAGATCAGAGATGCTATCACCTGTCACAAAATTTAAAGAGGCTATTTAAGGGGAGCATAAACTAGTGACATAGAAGCTGAACAGAATGATGTAACACTTACACTGTTCTTTGCAGCGGCTTTGGAGCTATCCTCCTGAGTGACAAAGACAATAACTAGTCCTCACCGATATGTGCATGAGCCCAGTAGTCCTGGATATTCATGAGCAACAGCAAACTCTGCCCACTAGCTGCAGATTTTCACCAATTTATACAGCCCTCATTTAAGACAGCATAATGTGACAGATTCCCTTTAATAATTTTAGAGATGAGCGCAACTCGATCATGCTGGAGTCCCATCGCTTGACATTTGAATACTGGTGGCTGACGAAGTTGGATGCAGCCCTAGGGGAACCTGGTGGATACAGCCTATGGCTGTGTCTGTGACAGACAGTAGTATAAAATGGAATCACTTGCTGTACTGCTGTGAATCATGGCAGAGGGCCCCTGCTCCAAGATGGCACCTCTCATCCTGTACCACTCCCAAATTCTTTTCTTACCCACGGTTGATGGATAGAAGAAATCAATGAACAGAGGATACAACACACCCAACCACTTGCTTTGTTTATGCTTACTATATAAACTGCTTGCTACATATAAGGCTACGTTCACACAGAGCAAAAGGGGCGGATTACGCGAGGAAATATTTCCGCCTGAAATCAACTGACGCTGAATTCCGAGCAGAATATAAGCAGAATGTAAGCAGAATCTCTGCGTATTCCGCTAGGAAAGTGTTCAGCTCGTAATCAGCGCTTGACAAATTCAGCGTGGAATACTCGAGGAATCCGTGCTGAATCCGCATGCATTCAGCGCTGAAATTCAGCGAGTATTTGGCGAGTAAACTAGACTATACCAGAATATATACTAGAATCCTCCTTCCCCCTTTTTCCCCATTTCCGCGCTGATTCAGCGCGTAATTTCCGCTTGTATTACGCTTGTATTCCGCGCAGAAAATCAGAGCCCCATTGATTTGTATAGGCTTCCGCTAGCGGAAGAATGAACATGTTCATTCTTCTGGCGGAAAGCGGATTAGTTCAGTGCGGAAATTCCACAGTGTGAACTGCAGAGCAGAATTTCCATTCAACACAATGGAAATTAGCTCTGCACCTATTTTAACGGCTGAAATTTCAGCGCTGATTCAGCGCAGAAATTCAGCTGCTTTTGCTCTGTGTGAACGAGCCCTAATAAGTATAATCCAGACTACAGAAGCTGTCCAGGGTACAGTTGTGCTCAAAAGTTTACATACCCAAGCAGAATTTTTGCTTTCTTGTTCTTTTTTCAAAAAATATGAATGATAACAAACCAGAGATGCTCCGGTCACTCACACTTAAACGCCGTGGCGCGATCGCAGTGTTTAAGGGGTTAATGGCTGGCAGCCGCACGATAGAGCGACCTGCCATTGAGGGTGAGGGCCTGGCTGCTCCATAGCCTCACCTGCTACTCCATAGCCCGGTACCCCGGCGGGGCGTACATTTACGTCCATTTGCGCCCCATGTTGTTAAGGGGTTAAAGGACAAGAAAGCAAAAATTCTGCCGAGGGAAGTAAAGTTTTGAGCACAATTGTAATTCTTCCGTGTACACGTATACCTTTTCCATAATCTAATCAGGAGCAGGTAGACAATCACTTGGATACAGCTGGTATCCACATAATGTCCATGTTTTCCCTGACTCTCTGGGGCTGCATCAAACTTCTTCAGCCACCGGTATTCAAATGCAGAATGATCCATCTGGAGCATGATCGAGTCTGCAAATGACTTGATCGGATCAGTGCTGTATTCTCTTGTATAGCCTGCACTATGCTGATGCTCTACAGAGTAATTCTGCGCTGTAATGATAATTTGCAGAGGGCTTTTTTTAAAACATTAATCTGACCGCCATATGCTCACTGTAGATGGTGCTATTGATTTAATTTTTTATGTGCCATTATTTTACATTTATGTTTATATAGTACATGTTTGTTTTTAGCCTTATTTCCTACTTCAATAAGAGCTTCACAGTCCTGTTATAGAGACAGTTGTCACAGATAGGGCTGTACTACGTTTAGTTTCGAGGATATATTCACACACAGCATTTTTGCTTAGTATTTTGGTCAGTATTTTTCAACCAAAACCAGGAGTGCATTGAAAACACAAAAAGGCTATGGGGGAGATTTATCAAACATGGTGTAAAGTGAGACTGGCTCAGTTGCCCCTAGCAACCAATCAGATTCCACCTTTCATTTTCCAAAGAAGCAGCGAGGAATGAAAGGTGGAATCTGATTGGTTGCTAGGGGCAACTGAGCCAGTTTCACTTTACACCATGTTTGATAAATCTTCCCCTATGTTCACACACTGTTGAAATTTAGTGGATGGCCATTATTTAATGGCCTATAATTACCTTTATTTTAAAATAACATCCTTCCTTTTGAAATAATGTCCATTATTTGCCATTTAATGCCGGCCATCCTCTAAATTTTAACAGTGTGTGAACATAGACTTTTTGTGTTTTCAATCCACTCCTTGTTTTGGTTGAAAAATGTTAAGCAAAAATACTGTGTAGGAACACAGCCAGAAACAGCAGCATCAACCACTTTATAATGAGCTCCCCATAATCATGATATGTCACATTACCATAAGAAGCAAAAACAAAAATAGCAGTTACTGCCTCTTTTCAGTGCCCAGCACTTATTGGCGATAACCACTTCTGTCTCCTCTTGTACCGGTCTAATCTGTTAGGAGTCGCTAACAGAAGGACAATAACCAAATCAGTTTTCTGATTGCCGTGGCCGAGAGCACAATCATGTGGCCGTGATTTAGATGGTTCCTGTTCACTTGAGTAGTTTTCATGTTTGCATACAAAATCATCTAGGTGGGAATTTGCTACTGCACTGACAGAGATGTCATCAGAGATCACTGTGTCAGGATAACCCCTTTAAAGCTTGAACCCTAGTCCAGCTCCCAAGGAAAAGCTTTAACTTCTTGAGCACTTCTTACTGAACTACTGATATAGAGGCGCCTGACCTAAGGAAGAGGGCATGCCCAGTTACATCCTTATAACCTGCAATGCAGGACCATGTTACTGTCCATAGGGAATGTTCTTTGTACTTTGTAAAGGGTGAACCCCTGGTAGCCAAACAGGGATACTCCCATGCCACTTCAGGGCAGGACATCCCACTAGATCGTCCGGGCAGCCCATAGGGGATAGCGGCGGTCTGCTGCCACCGATCCTATTCCGCAGAGCGATGGCAGCAGATCGCTGCTATCATTGTCGTTTGTCTTAACATGTTAAAAGACAAACAACAGCAATGACCTCGGCTGATTGTTGCCTTCTATTACACGGGACGATTTTCTGCCGATATCAGCCAAATACGGACGATAATCATTCTATGTAAGAGGGCCATAAGGCTGCATTCACACGTCCCAAAAAGTAGGATATGTCCTAGTGGGGATAACGGCACAGATCCCCCACCCCCTGCTGCCGCTCAGCAGCAGAGATTACAGGAGTGCAGAACACAAACACTTGAATCCTCCCCCCCCCCCCCCCCCCCCCCTGCTAGTTAACATGTGAGCAAACCGGCACGGGAGCAGTAGGCGAGTGCCCCCTGATTATAATAGTGCCACACAAAATGTGCCCGCTGAACAGAGCCACATGCCGGACCCCCTGAGTGACAAACATATTGTGTGCTGAGTATTATAGTGAAATATACTGTGCCCCCAAAACTTAGTGTCACACACTTTATGTTCTCTGAAAATGACAATGCTACACGTGAGCCACCAAAAACTGGTCAAGTGCCCTCCTGAAAAATGACAGTCTAATTCACCGTCCCCCACAAGAAATGGTGGCTCCATTCATTGGCAACTAACCTACAATTTGAGTTTCCCAGTAATAATGGCACAGTCTCAAAAGGGTTAAAATTCACTAAGTGAATGGGTTATAGGGGCTGCCAGGGATTGGACTGTGTCCAGAGCAGAAGAGGGGTTATCTGCACTTTCTGTGTGACCTCCCTGACCCCATCATTCAGCACTGCATGACCTCCCCAGACCTGGCCTCTGGAGCAACTGTGAGGAAGGGGACAGCAGCAGCATTGCCAGTAAGGGGAGAGGAGGTCACCAGCACTCTGCTCTGTGAAGAATATTCCAAGTGTCAGGACATTGCATGCTGGGCTAAGAGGCATCTACATAGGCCCCCACTTCCATCCACCAATCAGGTGCAGGACCTTTGCGTGATGCTTGATTAAGCTCAGTGCAGGGTGGGTTTGACAGGGAGAGAAAAGGGCACATAGACACAGTGCCAGGCGCCCCTCTGCACAATTTATACCAGGGACAGAAACAGTAAGTTGCTTAGCCCTGTTAGACTGACTTTACTAAAAATGACAGGGCTGAGTTGTCACCCCCTTGGGGACCCGAGGTTGTGCCGCCCGAGGCCAAGTCCTCACTTTCCCTCATGGCAGAAGCGGGCCTGGCCACACCTCTCGTTGAGGAAGCCTAAGTGCCCCAAGAAAGAAAATTCAAATGTTGGCAACTATACACTATAAGACCTTGTTTTCTCACACAACCCCTTTAATCGGCACAATTGTGCTTATTGGTTCCCCTTAAACACTGGTAACTCTTTCTACGAAATCAGAAGTGCGAGTTCAGAGACTGTAGGTTGCATTTTAATAAAATGGCTGCTGTAGCCAACTTAAAGGGGTACTCCAGCAGGGGGGCACTTTTTTGCTGGGACTGGGGAGGAGGTGGCTGAGGGAAAAGACGTCCACTCACCTACCCGGTTCCAGTGGTCCCGCATCGCGGCGCTCCGGTGCCTGGTTCCCGGCTGCTTCTGGGTGTCTGACGCGTGCCCAAGACGATACGTCTCAGGTCTGCTCAGCAACTCAGTGACAGAGGCGGGATCTGAGCGGACTTGAAACGGATCCCGCCTCCTTCACTGAGTGGCTGAGCAGACCTGAGACGTCACGCTGAAACCCACCCTGGCCGCATCAGCCCTCACCCACCCCGGCCTGGGGTGGGTGAGGGCTGATGCGGCCGGCCTGCAGGATCAGAGAGCGGTGGCCGGCCAGATAGTGTGAGTGGCGGTGGGGAGTCAGCGGCGCGGGCCGCGGGGCCATAGTGTTTCGAGGAAGAGGGGGAGCGGAGGAGGAGGGGGCACCTCTGAGAGCGGTGGCGGAGCGGGCGGCACGTCTGTGAGCGGCGGCGGCGCGGGCGGAGATAAGATAGCACAGGTACTACTCCCCCATTATCTGCAGATCATGAGAGAGTAGTACTTTGTATATGTGCCCATCACCGAGCAGGGAGGGAGGGGGGAGGTAGATGGCACCTCTCTCCCTCCCTGCTCGGTGCCCAGCAAATGTATTTATTGAATACATTTATGGGATACTTTGGGGAGCAAGGACACTTACTCCCCAAAGTATTCCATAAATGTATTCAATCGCAAAGTACAGTACATTACATTACATACACACATCCATTGTAATTCCAATGGAGTGTCCAGCAGGGGCGCACTATATATAGAAGTCAATGGTACTCATTGACTTCTATATATAGAGCGCCCCCTGCTGGACACTCCATAGGAATTACACCATTCGTCGTGACGTCACTGCTTCTGAGAGAATTCTAACACTTCCTGATACACTAAATTAAGGGAAATAGCAGTATATGAGCATTTCCCATAATTAATGTACTTTAGAAAATTGTATAACTTTCCATAAGTAATAACATATAAAAAATAAATTTTGGCCGGACTTCTCCTTTAATCCCTTCGTGCTGCAGCTAGTTTGGACCTTAATGACCAGGCAAATTTTTCAAAATCTGACCTGTTTCACTTTATGCTCTTATAGCTCAGTGATGCTTTAACGTATGCTACCGATTTTGAGATTGTTTTTTCGTCACATATGGCACTTTATGTTAGTGGCAAAATTTGGTCACTACTTTGTGTGTTTTTTGTGAAAAACATCAAAATATCATGAAAAATTAAGTCACATTACCAATATGTCTTCTTTATTCTGGCATAATTTGGTAAACATATTTTACTTTTTTAGGGTGTTATGGGGCTTAGAAATTTATCAGCAAATTATCACATTTTTGTGAAAGTTTCCAAAACTGATTTTTTTAGGGGCCAGTTCTTTTTTTAAATGAATTTAGAAGTCTGGTATCCTGAAAACCCCCATAAGTGACCCCATTTTGGAAACTACACACCTTAAAGAATTAATTTAGGGGTATAATGAGCATTTTAACCCTACAGGGGCTGGAGGAAAGTATTCACAATTAGGCAGTAAAAAAATGAAAAACTAAAATTTTCCAATAATATATACGTTTAGATTAAAGTTTCTCATTTTCAAAAGGAACATGAGAGAAAATGCACCCCAAAATTTGTAACGCAGGTTCTCTTGAGTACAACGGTACCCCATATGTGGGTATAAACCACTGTATGGGCACACAGGAGGGCTCAGAAGGGAAGGAGCGCCAATTAGCTTTTCCAATGCAGATTTTGCTGAAGAAGTTTCTGAGCGCCACGTGCGTTTGCAGTGCCCCTGTAGTGTCAGCAGAGAGGAAACCCCCCATAAGTCACCCCATTTTGGAAAGTGCACCTCTCAAAGAATTCATCTTGGTGTGTGGTGACCATTTTGACCCCACAGGTATTACAGGAAAGTATTCAAAAGAAGACAGTAAAAATGAAAAACTCGAATTCTTCCAATAATATGTTCCTTTAGTTTGAAATTTCTCAATTTCACGAGGAACAGGAGAGAAATGTCACCCCAATATATGTAACGCAGGTTCTCCTGAGTAGAACGGTACCCCATATGTGGGCATAAACCACTGCATGGGCACACAGCCGGGCTCAGAAGGGAAGGAGCGCCAATTAGCATTTTCAGTGCAGATTTTTCTGAAGAAGTTTCTGAGCGCCAGGTGCGTTTGCAGAGCCCCTGTAGTGTCAGCAGAATAGATTCCCCCCAAAAGTCACCCCATTTTGGAAAGTGCACCTCTCAAAGAATTCATCTTGGGGTGTGATGACCATTTTTACCCCACAGGTATTAGAGGAAAGTATTCAAAATTGGCCATTAAAAATGAAAAACTCGAACTTTTCCAATAATATGTTGGTTTAGTTTGAAATTTCTCAATTTGACGAGGAACAGGAGAGAAAACGTACCCCAAAATCTGTAACGCGGTAAAACGGTACCTCATATGTGGGCATAAACCACTGTATGGGCACACAGCAGGGCTCAGAAGGGAAGGAGCGCCAATTTACTGGAACAAAACCGCAGCTAGTAATGGTTATTAGAATAGCGTAGTTACTAAAATAAAATAAAAAAAATGAGATTACAGGTAATGTGGGGTGGTTACGGACAGTCTGGGGTGGTTATGGGCAACCTGAGGTAGTTACAGGAAATCTGGGGTGGTTACGGACAACATGGGGTGGTCACGGGCAACCTGCTGTGGTTACAGCAACCTGGGGTGGTTACAGGCAACGTGGGGTGGTTATGGGCAACGTGTGGTGGTTATGGGCAACGTGTGGTGGTTACGGGCAACCTGCAGTGCTTACAGACAATCTGGGATGGTTACAGGCAACATGGGGTGGTTACGGGCAACGTGTGGTGGTTATGGGCAACGTGTGGTGGTTACGGGCAACCTGCAGTGCTTACAGACAATCTGGGGTGGTTACGAGCAACGTGGGGTGGTTACGGGCAATGTGGGGTGGTTACGGATAAATTGAAGTGCTTATAGGTAATCTCGGGTGGGTACCTGTAATCTGGCATGGTTACCGCAATCTGGAGGGGGTCATTGGCAATTTGGGGTGGTCAGAGGCAACCTGCGGTGGTCAGAGGCAACCTGCGGTGGTCAGAGGCGACGTGGCATGGTCAGAGGCGACGTGGCGTGGTGAGAGGCGACGTGCGGTGGTCACGGGCAACCTGCTGTGGTTACAGGCAACGTGGGGTGGTTACAGGCAATGTGGGGTGGTTACGGGCAACGTGGGCTGGTTACGGGCAACCTGCTGTGCTTACAGACAATCTGGGGTGGTTACGGGCAACGTGGGGTGGTTACGGGCAACCTGCAGTGCTTATAGACAATCTGGGGTGGATACAGGCAACGTGGGGTGGTTACGGGCAACCTGCAGTGCTTACAGGCAATCTGGGGTGGTTACGGGCAACGTGGGGTGGTTACGGGCAACCTGCAGTGCTTACAGACAATCTGGGGTGGATATGGGCAACGTGGGGTGGTTACGGGCAACCTGCAGTGCTTACAGACAATCTGGGGTGGTTACGGGCAACGTGGGGTGGCTACGGATAAACTGAAGTTCTTATAGGCAATCTGGGGTGGGTACCTGTAATCTGGCATGGCCACCGCAATCTGGAGGGGGTCATTGGCAATTTGGGGTGGTCAGAGGCGCTGTGGCGTGGTCAGAGGCGACGTGGCATGGTCAGAGGCGACGTGGCGTGGTCAGAGGCGACGTGGCGTGGTCAGAGGCGACGTGTGGTGGTCAGAGGCAAGGTGCGGTGGTCAGAGTCATCATGCGGTGGTCAGAAGCAACGTGCGGTGGTTACGTACAATCTGGGGGGTTACATGTAATCTGGCGTGATTACGGGGAACCTGGGGGGGTTATGTGCAACCTGGAAGGGTTACAGACAATCTGGGATTGTTACTGATAAACTGAAGTGCTTATAGGTAATCTGGGGTGGGTACATGTAATTTGGGGTGGTTACTGGCAATCTGGAGGGGGTCACTGGCAATTTGGGGTGGTTACGGGCAATGTGCGGTGGTTACGGGCAACGTGCGGTGGTTACGGGCAACGTGCGGTGGTTACGGGCAACGTGTGGTTGTTATGGGCAACGTGCAGTGGTTACGGGTAATCTGGGGGGGTTAGGGGTAATTTGGGAGTAAACTGCAATTATTACTATAATAAAAAGTGTGTGTTTTATTTTTTTGTATGTTTGTCACTTTAAATTTTCAGAGTTGGCTGGTTGTGGAGCGCATGCGCACTTCACAACCAGCCAGGACGCTGAAGAGGAAGGAGCTCCAGGATCAGGTAACGTATAAAGGGTTGGGGGGGGTGACTGGGGGACGGGGGTGACAGGGGGGGTGGGGGGACATTACTTTTTATCCCCTGTCACCAATCATTCATGGTGACAGGGCATAAAATGTGCCTGGAGCACATGGCACAAGCGATCAGCGGTATATAGTATATACCGCTGATCGCTTGTACCGGGACCCCACAGGGGGGTCCCCGATCACTGCCCCATGCTCTCCGCTACCTCCGGTGGCGGAGAGCATGGGGTTTTCATTCATTTTAACTTTTCCATCGCTGTGAACAGACATTAGTCTGTTCACAGCGATGGCGGCGGCCATCTTGGATCTGATGGCCGCCGGGGGAGGGGGGTTAGTGATCGCCCTACTAGGGGGGGCTGATTTGAGGTCTGGGGGACACTTATTTCATCTCCCCCTGCCGTAGATTCACGGCGGGGGGAGATTAAAGGCGGCGGCGGCAACGGTAATCCCCTTTATCGACGGCCGCCGCTATAACGTTAATAGCGGCGATCGTCGGTTAGGGGGGGGGGCGGGACGGACCCCACACACTGCCCCAACCCCTCAGCTACCTCCGGTAGCTGGGGGGGATGGGGTGGGGGCCGTCCCGGCCCTGCAGCCTTATTCTCTGCCATCGCTGTAAAAAGCTGATGGCAGCAGAATAAGGACCCTTAGTGACCGCCGTAAAAAGCCATATCGGCGGTCACTAAGGGGTTAATGCAAATCTAATTCCTAGGTCGCAAAGAGGGACATGAAAGGGGCAAAGAGGGACAGAGGGACGCAAGTCAAAAAGAGGGACTTTCCCTCAAAAAAAAGGACACTTAGGAGGTATGCATACTGTTATTGACCAAATCCTATATACTGAGACCAATATTACCAATAATACCAGTATACAAGAAGGAAATATTACAACCACACTACAACCAATACCATCACCACAATATTGTTTCTGACCAAATCCATTATACAAAAATCAATAAAACACAGTACCAGATAACAAGTAAGAAATATTACCACCGCATACTGACTAACACCACCGCCGCTTCAGAATAAAATCCACTGTACACAGATCACTATCACTTCATCCAGTCATATAGAGGTAGAGCCAGCACTACACAGGTTCTGTACATCATATACATTACAGTGCAGTTACATCAAGTGACTCACAGGGGACATCTTATATGATCACAGTTGTTCCCCTTTCATTTTCTACTTTCTTCTTCTGCCCTTGGCCATCATGAGAACTTCTCTGACCCATGAATCCACAGAATCTGCCAGACAAATATATTAGGCTCCTCACTCTGGAACCATCCTCATCGCTCAACAAACTACACATCTGTATTGGCCCCTTTACACCCTCATTTAGTGGGTAGGCTGACAGGCTTATAGATGGCCACTTGTTCAGTCTTTCCTATATATGGCCCCATGTGCATCTCCTTGAGAGCCCTGCTATAGTATATGGCCCCCTCTCTGTAGCCCTTCCTTATAGATGGCCCCCTCTGTGTATTGCCCCTATAGATGACCTCCTCTTTGTAGTACCCCTTACAGATGCCCCCCCGTGTTGTCCCTTCTGCCTCTTTTATAGATGCCCCCTGTGTGATACCTTTTATAGATGGTCCCCTGTGTGATACCTCTTATAGATAACCCCCATGTGATACCTCCTATAGATGGTCCCCCTGTGTTGTACCCCTTATAAATGGCCCCCCTGTGTTGTCCATCTCCCTTACAGATGCCCCCCCCAGTGTTGTCCATCCCCCCTTATAGTGGCCCCCTGATGGTGTCCCCCCTTATAGATTGCCCCTTATGTTGTTCCCCCTTATAGATTGCCCCCTTATGTTGTCCCCCCTTATAGATTGCCCCTTATGTTATCCCCCCTTATAGATTGCCCCCTCATGTTGTCCCTCCTTATAGATTGCCCCTTATAGATTGCCCCCTTATGTTGCCTCCCCCTTATAGATGGTCCCCCTTACAGTTGCCCCTCTTTGTGCAGATTTAAAAAACCCACAACTCACCTAGCACCTCGCTCCCCCGCCTCGGCTCTTGTCTTCTGCAGTATCACCCCCAGCCGATGCGCGGTCCCTGGGCATGTCCCTGGCACTGCACACACCAATGTGCTCAGAGTGCGCCGAGGCTGGTACTTCTGGCATAGGGAACGTCTCTAACAAGAGCTCCCTGTGCCAGAAGTACAAGGCCGCTGGCTCACGCTGAGGTCACTGGTACATTGTCTGCTGGGGAAATCCCGGGACACCCCCAGAGAGCGCTCATCAGCCGTAGGCGTACTGTCCTATTAATCTTGTGACCGCAAGCACTGTTTTGCTTGTGGTCTCAAGATTGATAGGACAGTATGCAGCGCCTATGGGGAGGGGAGGCAGGGGAAGCCCGAGAGGAACCACCACAGAAGGTGGGCGCTGGGCGGCCAGCTAGGGAAGGGCCCCCCAGCTGGTCGGGAGTGATGTGCCCTGTGCAAGCATACCCCAAAGGCCTCATACCCCAAAGGCTGTCCCTGCTTGGCTGGATCCCCCAATCCCTGAGTGCAGGGGCGTAACTAGAAATGGCTGGGCCCCATAGCAAACCTTTGATTGGGGCCCCCCCTACCCCAAATCCACCCCCACCCCTGACCGACCACTACGCCATCAACACACCCAGATCTACACAGGTTCTGTACTCCATATAAATTACAGTGTAGTTACATCAGGTGACTCACAGGGGACGTCTTCTCTGATCGGAGTTCTTCCCTTTTCATCATCTTCTCCATCTGTCCTGGGCCGTTATGAGAACTTCTCGGAGCCACGAATCCACAGAATCTGCCAGACAGACATATTAGGCTCCTCACACTGACACCATCCTCATCTGTATACAAACTGCACATCTGTAATGGCCCCTTTGTACCCTCTTTCAGTGAGTAGCCCTGACTCCTTGTATAGGAACATATATATATATATATCCCTTATAGTATATGCCCCGCTCTGTGTAGACAGCTTATAGATTGCCCCTTGTTCAGTGCTCCGTATAGATGGCCCCATGTGCATCACCTATATCAGGGGTAGGGAACCTCGACTCTCCAGCTGTTGCAAAACTACAACTCCCATCATGCCTGGACAGCTAAAGCTGTAGTTTTGCAACAGCTGGAGAGCCGAGATTACTTCTGTGTAGTCCTCTTAGAGATGACCCTGTATGTTGTCCACTCCCCCATATAGCCCCCTTATGTTGTCCAGCCCCCATAAAGCCCCCTTATGATGTCCAGCCCCCCCCCCCCCGTATAGCTTCCAGTGTTGTCCATCCCCATCCCACATAGCCCCCAGTATTATGCATCCCCAGCCCCCACATAGCCCCCAGTATTGTGCATCCCCCCACATAGCCCCCAGTATTGTGCATCCCCATCCCCCATATAGCCCCCAGTATTGTGCATCCCCAGCCCCCACATAGCCCCCAGTATTGTGCATCCCCAGCCCCCACATAGCCCCCAGTATTGTGCATCCCCGGCCCCCACATAGCCCCCAGTATTGTGCATCCCCAGCCCCCACATAGCCCCCAGTATTGTCCATTCCCAGCCCCCATATAGCCCCCAGTATTGTGCATCCCCAGCCCCCACATAGCCCCCAGTATTGTGCATCCCCAGCCCCCACATAGCCCCCAGTATTGTGCATCCCCAGCCCCCACATAGCCCCCAGTATTGTGCATCCCCAGCCCCCACATAGCCCCCAGTATTGTGCATCCCCAGCCCCCACATAGCCCCCAGTATTGTGCATCCCCAGCCCCCACATAGCCCCCAGTATTGTGCATCCCCAGCCCCCACATAGCCCCCAGTATTGTGCATCCCCAGCCCCCACATAGCCCCCAGTTTTGTGCATCCCCAGCCCCCACATAGCCCCCAGTATTGTGCATCCCCAGCCCCCACATAGCCCCCAGTATTGTGCATCCCTAGCCCCCACATAGCCCCCAGTATTGTGCATCCCCAGCCCCCACATAGCCCTCAGTATTGTCCATCCCCAGCCCCCATATAGCCCCCAGTATTGTGCATCCCCAGCCCCCACATAGCCCCCAGTATTGTGCATCCCCAGCCCCCACATAGCCCCCAGTATTGTGCATCCCCAGCCCCCACATAGCCCCCAGTATTGTGCATCCCCAGCCACCACATAGCCCCCAGTATTGTGCATCCCCAGCCCCCACATAGCCCCCAGTATTGTCCATTCCCAGCCCCCATATAGCCCCCAGTATTGTGCATCCCCAGCCCCCACATAGCCCCCAGTATTGTGCATCCCCAGCCCCCACATAGCCCCCAGTATTGTCCATTCCCAGCCCCCATATAGCCCCCAGTATTGTGCATCCCCAGCCCCCACATAGCCCCCAGTATTGTGCATCCCCAGCCCCCACATAGCCCCCAGTATTGTGCATCCCCTTCCCCATATAGCCCCCAGTATTGTGCATCCCCAGCCCCCACATAGCCCCCAGTATTGTGCATCCCCAGCCCCCACATAGCCCCCAGTATTGTGCATCCCCAGCCCCCACATAGCCCCCAGTATTGTCCATTCCCAGCCCCCATATAGCCCCCAGTATTGTGCATCCCCAGCCCCCACATAGCCCCCAGTATTGTGCATCCCCAGCCCCCACATAGCCCCCAGTATTGTGCATCCCCAGCCCCCACATAGCCCCCAGTATTGTCCATTCCCAGCCCCCATATAGCCCCCAGTATTGTGCATCCCCAGCCCCCAGTATTGTGCATCCCCAGCCCCCACATAGCCCCCAGTATTGTGCATCCCCAGCCCCCACATAGCCCCCAGTATTGTCCATTCCCAGCCCCCACATAGCCCCCAGTATTGTGCATCCCCTTCCCCACATAGCCCCCAGTATTGTGCATCCCCAGCCCCCACATAGCCCCCAGTATTGTGCATCCCCTTCCCCACATAGCCCCCAGTATTGTGCATCCCCAGCCCCCACATAGCCCCCAGTATTGTGCATCCCCAGCCCCCATATAGCCCCCAGTGTTGTGCATCCTCAGCCCCCATATAGCCCCCAGTATTGTGCATCCTCAGCCCCCATATAGCCCCCAGTGTTCCCCTCTGATAAAAATAAACAAAATACAACTCACCTAACCACACGCTCCCCCGTCGGTCGCCGGTCTCCTCTTCTCTCTTCCTCCGACCAATAAGCCGCTTCCTGCTGAAGTCCCAGGCAGCGCCATCACTGAGCTCAGGCTGCGCCCTGGTGGCTGGGACTTCCTGTACAGGGAACGCAAACCGGAAGTCCCAGCCGCCGCCGCGCTCAATGATGGCGCTGCCCGGGACTTCGGCAGGGAGCTGCTCATCGGGCGGAAACTCTTGTGATCGCAAGCAAAACGCTGCTTGCGGTCACAAGAGTGATTGACAGCGCGGGAAGCCTATGGTTTCTCGCGCTGTCAATCACGACACTTAACACCCGGGAGGCCCGCTCGGCCCCCGGGTGCTTCAGACAGTCAGCTCTGGGGGGCCCAGGCCACGGGCCCCCTGGTGCCAGGGGCCCCGTAGCGGCCGCTACGGCTGCTACGGCGGTAGGTCCGCCCCTGCCTGAGTGATTCACCATCCCTGACCAGCCAGAAGCAGGTGCTGCAACTTCACTGCCGCCACTGCCAATCCCACCTGGAGAAAAAAACAAGGCATAAACAGTATACTCCAAGATCTTTTTGGATAAAGTCCTTATTGTGGGGCTCAACCTCAAAGATGAAAGATGCTTGATAATAATATATGCAGTATGTGTGTATATTTTAAAATTTTTTAATTAAATTCAAAAAGTTCTTTACTTTATTCCAATGTCAGCGTTACAGGTAAAGAATACAGTGCTCTGTGTGGGTGGGACAACAATGAATTGATAAAGTACTGCAAATAATTCAGTAACACAATGAAACTGCAATGTGTGAACACAGCCTAGATGTTCTGCAACAGATTTGGGTGGGGAATGGTCAGGGTGGAGGACTGTGATGAACAGCTGAGAGAAAGCATTGCATTCTGGAACTTGTAGTACTCTGTACGACTGCTCAACCAGGAAGTACAACCACACAATACAGAACAAAAACCCCTGAAACAAATGGATTTTTGGTTGTTTCAAAACTGGGATAGATAGGTAGGTAAGTAATGCTATTTGCTTCTGCAGATGTTTCATTTTTTTAACCTCTTCCGTGAGTTCCCATTTAATTCAACCCTTGTCTTGTGTATTCATTGGGTGGGGAGTTCTTGGGGAGCTGTGGTGTGGGGATTGTTTGGAGTAAATTTATGATCTCACCTAGTTCCTGCCAGTCCACATCTCAGACATATAACCTTCCAAGATGTGCAAGGGTGGGTCCAATGTTGTGGTAACACTGTGCAGCTATAGGACATTGCATGCGGGTGATGATGAGGACTTATGGTGCATTTATCTGACAGATTTTGGAAGCCAAAGCTAGGAATGGATTTGAAAAGAGGAGAAATCTCAGTCTTTCCTTTATGACCTGTTCCACGTTTATAGTCTGTTCCTGGCTTTGGCCTAAAAAAATCTGTCAGATAAATCTCTGTGGAAAAGCACCACTAGAACCACCAATCCATGGAAGGGGATGGGGGTGAAAAAAATCAGCTTTGGGGGGAGGAGTAGAAGGTTTTAGCCATTTTCTGTTGCTTGAACAAATCCCTTTAAGCGTAGCTTCACACATACTGTATCGCAGCGGATTTGATCTAAATAACTGAACACAGCATCAAATCTGCACCATCGAATTTGCTACAGATCTGCTGCGGATCCTGTAAGTGTGAACGCACCCTAACCCAGCTGAAAGTCTACACATATTTATTGCTTTGCTTCTGATCCACTGTGGTTATGTACAGAGACTAAATTATGAAAATTGTTTAACTCTTATTTAATACTTTTGGTGTTTATTGTAAGTAAGTGTTCCATTTAAATTACTTTTCATAATCCTATAAATGCAGAAAAGGACATTTGTGTATTTTTATTTGCAAAAAAATATATACAGGTTGTGGCTATGTTCACACATAGTATTTCAGTCAGTCTTTTGGTCAGTATTTTCTCAACCAAAACCAGGAGATGGTTGAAAACACAGAAACTGTGCGAATGTTTCCATTATAATTTTGCTTTCTCAGTTCAACTCCTGGTTTTGGCTACAAATACAGACCAAAAGACTGACGGAAATAATGACCAAAATGCAATGTATGAACAAAGTCTGTTACTTTTAAGGGGTTTCCAAATATGTCTATATTATTTCAAAGCCTAAAGTGCCTCTCTGCAAAAGATGTTCAGCTTGCAAGATTGGAAGAATATTGGTATAGGTTTTTATATTTTCCTGTCTACATGATTTGTTGCTATGGCAACCAGGACAACACAGTGAGATCAGCGTGAATGGCAACCTGGGGCCTATTTCTCCCTACCAAAGAGAGGTTTTCTTCTCTAGAGAATCTACGATTTGGCCTGTTAATGAGCGTAGCCTGCACACGTGTTATTAGCGTAATTACCCTAGAGTTTTTTCCCAGCTCTGTATATGTCATCTCTGGCGGATTTACTTTCATTTATCTAGGAAAACTGTTCCCTCAAAAGAGGATTCTAGAGTTTTCTTATAAGTCAATTTATATTATTTGTAAAAAGCACTAAGGTATATTGTAATTCAAGACTGTGACCATTAACAACATGGGAAGAGTTAAACATATTCCTACAGTCTTACTGCAACAACATTCGGATGAGATTTTGTGTGTGTTTTATGGAGCATTGTGGGGAACATCTGTTCACTCACATAACACTGCATACACAGCTTATCAAGTGAAAAGCTACAGGTTGGGAGGGGGAAGATCATCGTCCCCGCCAGATGGGACCTGCATGGCACTTGAAGCCTTTCTTGGTGCAGTCAGGTAATAACAGGATGAAGAAGCACCATTAGCACACACAAGCATTCTTCAGCTGAGGCTATGTTCACACAGCGTATATTTCAGTCAGTATATTTATATTTCAGTCAGTATATTTCAGTCAGTATTGCAACCAATACCAGGAGTGGATTAAAAACACAGAAAGGATCTGTTCACACAATGTTGAAATTGAGTGGATGGCCGCCATTTAATGGCAAATATTTGCTGTTATTTTAGAACAACGGCTGTTATATTGAAATAATGGCCGTTATTTACTGTTATATGGCGGCCATCCACTCAATTTCACCATTGTGTGAACAGATCCTTTCTGTGTTTTTAATCCACTCCTGGTTTTGGTTGCAATACTGACTGAAATATACTGACTGAAATATACATATACTGACTGAAATATATGTAGTGTGAACGCAGCCTGAATCTGCAGAGCTCCTTGATTTTTGGAAATGCGAGCTCCATGTTGTGGGCAGTTTTACGTGAATGTAATACCTCCAAAGTAATATATAATACAGTGATCCCTCAAGTTACAATATTAATTGGCACAGGTCACCTAGTGAGTCAGAACAAAAGAACATAAGATCCACTTCATAATTTATTACTAAAAGCACTACATGTTTAAGGCCATATGTGGCCTCTTTATCAGGTGACAAGAGATGAGCGAACCTCGAGCATGCTTGAGTCCATCTGAACCCGAACTTTCGGCATTTGATTAGCGGTGGCTGCTGAAGTTGGATAAAGCCCTAAGGCTATGTGGAAATCATGGATATAGTCATTGGCTTTATCCATGTTTTCCAGACAACCTTAGAGCTTTATCCAAGTTTAGCAGCCCCCGCTAATCAAATGCCGAAAGTTCGGGTTCGGATGGACTCGAAACCGAACCCGGTTCGCTCATCTCTACAGGTGACCATAATGAGTACCTGATGAAGATGCCAGTACAGCCTCGAAACATGTAGTGCTTTTAGGAATAAATTATGAAATAGAACGTTCATGTTCATTTCTTTTAAATTACTTTGTGATCCTGCACCAAGAATACCTGTTGGACTGGTGTGGCAGTTCATTGGCTTACATTTACCCCTTGGAGTAGGAGATATAGGAGCATCTATGAGTTTCATTGTCCTGTTCACACACTGCATAGTATTGTGTATGCCTCGTCCTTGCACAACTGTCCAAGGTGAGATCTTCCCTATCTCTGTGTGTAATTATAGTTACAGCGACACTATGGAGCGCTGTCTGCTGTGTTTTTTCTTAATGTATAGACAATATATAAGGATTTCCCCAATCTCATCCCCAAAATAGGAGATAGTGCAGTGTGTATTTAAAGAAAGAATGGAATTTACCGGTATGTTTCAGTAAAGCTAGTGTCAAACTGTTGTCCCATTAACGTATCCACTTTATGGAGAAATAAAAGCAGATAGTAAAAACAGATGCAATTGTATGCCATTAATTAGGATCTGTTTTCCACTAAGGTTTTGACTTACATTATAAGGCTATGTTCAAACTCTGTAAGAGACCGGCCGTTCTGTGACCCCGGCCGGGTCACAGAACGGCCAGTATCTGCACAGATACTGCAGTATCGGCCGGATGATCTTTATGGCCGCAGTGTTCTGATGCGGGCGCATCAGCGCGCACCTGCATCAGAACTCCCCATAGGACACGATGAAGCAAGCGGCCAGAGCTGTTCACTTCATTGTGTGCACTGAAATGGATTCCTACAGCCGCAATTCTGTCAGTTCTTTGCGGCGTCATACGGGATCCCGGCCGGAGCGTATACGATGTGTATACGCTCTGGCCGGGATCCCATAGAACAATAGGCTATGTTCCCCTCCGCACAATGTACCGCCGTTGTTGCCGATGGCAACAGGAGTTGTGATCACAGATACATCAGTCCAAGATAGGACAAGGTCTGCATGTCGTTTCTTAGGGGTTCTTTATTTGGGTGACCCCCATGATCAGTACTATTGGTTGGCCACAGGTACCCCAGTCCCACACTGGGGCCTGCACAGACTACAGTACAGTCCATTAGTGCACCCTGACATTTATGCTGTATATCCCTCCTGAGAAACCAGGACACATGTATCGGATACCTGGGCGTTCATATGTGTGTGCCATTAAGGCAGAAAGGTGGACATAGGAATAGGTTATAAGGGCCCAAACTCATTTTGCACAGGGGCCCCCTGCAGTCTGTGTCCGCCCCTGGATCAGTGCAAAAGTACCCTACCAGTAGACTGCAAGGCATAGTAGAAGTGAGGCATGGAGTTACAGCCATAAGAAAGGCCCAATAATCTTGGGGAAGCAAGCGTCTGCCTTTCAGTTCAATGCTTGCTTCTCCCTCGTTTCTTGCTGGCTGAATGTGTTATTACACGTACACACAGCGAGTGGGGAGCAACAGTAAGTGCCACCTGTACAATCCTTGCCGATGGCAACAGGAGTTGCTATTACACCAAACAGTTATCGCACTAAACGGTCAGTAATCGGTCAGTAATCGGCCTATAAAGTTCAGTGTAATAGGACCTTAACAGTGGCCTACCTAACCATCAGTTAATAATCATCAGAATTAGGGATGGTCCGAACCTGCCGAGGTTCGGTTTCGTATGAACCTGAGCTCTCGGCATCAGATTCCTGCTGTCTGCCCGCTCCGTGCAGCGGGTGGATACAGCGGGAGGACCGTCTAGAAAACTGGGATACAGCCTATGGCTATGGTTGTATCCCAGTTTTCCAGGCGGTCCTCCCGCTGTATCCACCCTCTCCACGGAGCGGGCAGACAGCGGGAATCATTGCCGAGAGTTCGGGTTTGTACGAACCTGAACCGAACCAGGTTCGGACCATCCCTAATCAGAATATAAGGAGATTATTTTAACCCATCTATAGTGTGAACCACTTCCATGATCAGCATTTCTCCTATGTTCTTGGAGAGTTGACTTTTTGGCATCTATTACACATGGGGGGGGAGTTTATCAAGACTTGTATATCAGTTTTCAGGCATAAAAACAAGTCACAAATTTTTGTGCAAGCCTAATTGTGTTTTTTTTTTTAAAAAAAGGGCATCTTTAGCTGAGCAAACCTTGAGCATGCTTGGGTTCTTCTGAATGCCCGTGGCTGAAGAAGTTGGATGCAGCCCCAAAGCTGCCTGGAAAATATGGATACAGACATAGGCCATAGGCTGTATCCATGTTTTCCAGGACTCCCTAAGGCTGCATCCAACTTCTTCAGCCACTGATAATCAAATGAAGAGAGAGTTCAGGTTTGGATGAATATGAGCATGTTCGAGGTTCGCTAACCTCCCATGGTGTCTAAAAACTTATGAAATGTATTACTGCATGGAAAATTATTAAACGCTGTGCAAAATAGGAATGGAGTAGTTACTTATGGAAACCTTTCTAAGGGGCTTATTAAAAATAAAAGGTGTAATCAGTCTGGTTGCCATTGGCCACAGCTCCACTTTTCCCTTGCACAACTTTGGTTCCATCTCCCCCTTTGTGTCCTATGTGATCTGCCTTCTACTGAAAACCTACTGACAGCCCATTTGCAAATGTATTGTCTATTTGAATGATATTTATAAGCGTTTCCTCCTACTCCACATATGTGTTCATTGTCCATCTGCTGCTCTGTTCCCAGCCAAAATGAGCAGTTTGATGATGTGGGCTCCGATTCTGTTTGTTATTTAAAAAATAAATCATATTACGCTCCAGCTGACATCATTTCAGACAGACCCCTCTTCCCTGCTGCTCTTCCCTGCTCTTTACATTAAGGATGCCCTGTATGAACATGATATGAAACTTAGACGTATGTGTAATATATGTAAATGTATCTTCTTAGCACGTATGGTAAGAATTTTTCTAAAGCAGCTAATTAGTAAAAATAAGAGATGAGCAAATCTCGAGCATGCTCAGGTCTGTCTAAACCCAAGCATGCGGCATTAGATTACTGGTGGCTAGTGTTCTAAGACTGTCTGGGAAACATGGATACAAACATAGGCCACAGGACTCCCTAGGGTGGCATCCTACGTCTTCAGCCACTGGTAGTCAGTGGCGCATGATGGAGTATGGACAGACCCGAGAGTGCTGGAGATTTGCTCATCTCTAGCAATAATATGTTTGCTCTTTATTCTTGGTCTTATGGTGTGTCACTTACCTGAATTGGACCCAGTATTAAGGCACACAGAGGAGGGAGGGGGGGGGGGGGGGGTTGTGATCTACCTGTACGCCATCCCCATGCAGCAGTCTCAGCAACCTACTGTATACCAGCCCTGAAGCTGGTATAGGTTTTCACCATGATTTACACTAACTAGCAGGCATAAATCAGGCTCAGGTTGGCCAGGAAGCCCCAATTTGTTGTAATCCTGGATAACCCCTATGTGCCACCATACTGTACCTCAAAGACTGCTGCAGTACAGATCCATACAACCAAAGTTTCCAAAGTACCCATGTGAAAGTCCAGCAAAAATAAAAAATGTGGTGCAGGCAGGGGTTGGGAGGAACATAATAAATATATATACTTACCCGTCCCCGTGCCCCCACAAGGCCACATCACTGATCCCAGATCCTCGCCAGTGTTTAGCTCCTGCTGCTACAACAACATGACCCGGCTGATGGATTGCCCTCTTAGCCATTTAGTGGCTGGCATGGGACACTGCTGCAGTCACTCACTGGCTGAGCATGGCGTGATATGGCATGGCATGACATCACGTTATGAGTTCTGGTGGCTGTCAGAGAGCCGGTAATGCAGTGCTGCGGGGGCACGGGGATGTCTAAGTATATATTCTTGATTATGTTACCCCCAGCCCCTGCCTGCACCACATTTTTTTAATTATAGCCAGACTTCTCCTAAAGAGCTAAAGGTATTTCATTATCACTAAGAGTGTGGTAGCTCGAGTTGATCCAAACCCGAACTTTCGGCATTTGGTTAGCGGTGGCTGCTGAAGTTGGATAAAGCCCTAAGGCTATGTGGAAATCATGGATATAGTTTTTGGCTGTATCCATGTTTTCCAGACAACCTTAGAGTTTTATCCAAGTTTAGCAGCCCCGGCTAATCAAATACCGAACGTTCAGGTTCGGATCGACTCGAACCCGAACCCGGTTCGCTCATCTCTAGTTACTTTGTTTGTGCAGAGTATGTCCCAGCCATGTCCCATTCCCTCAGCCTATCCTGGGCTTATTCTAGAAAGTTCCCACTAATGGGTCATCGAGGTGCCTCAGCTTTCACCCACCAATAGGGTATTAGCCCTTATAAAGGGGGAAGTATTCAGTTTAGAGAGTCAGTTAGGGCACCATTACTCACAGCAGTTTTTCGACGATTAAGAATAAAGGATCTCAAATGACCGCTAGACGAACGATCTTAAATCATTCACCTATTACACGGAACGAAGATCGTTACTTATGGTCGTTCTTGCGCTTGTCCCTTCCTCACTGATCATTCATTCGAGAGCTATTGCACATAGCGATCTGCAACAGATCATCTTTCTAGTAGGTGGAGCGATTTACTTTTTTTAATGTTTGTGTTCATTTCATAAGTATCACGTAGCTTGCATCTCCTCCTCCAATTAGCGTAACGTTCTTGGAAATAGTTGTAATAAAGTATTTATAGGCCTGTTCTTCCTATGCAACGTATCAATTTTTTAAATACATCATTTAAATTTTTAGTGAAAAAGCATGTTGCCTTTTCTTTGCGTTTATTTGTCCGCAATACATATCCGTTGAATAAACAGACTTTTGACATTTAATACCTGAAATTCCACAAATTTCAGTTGTCAATCTTTCTATACAGTGAACTATATAAAGTTGCATAAATCTCGCTGTTGCCTGGCGCAATAACCGCCATTTTGCTGTTTGATGCCCAAATTTTCAAAATAAACACAATTTCTCGAATGCAGCTTTTCCTTTGCATTTCTTCATACATAGGGTATCCATGTCATAAACCAAGTTTTGGCACAATTTAAAGGGGTAATCCAGCGGCGGGGCTTTTTTTGGATCTGGCCGGGGAGGAGGTGGCTGAGAGAAAAGATGTCGCGATACGGGACCTGCCGCTGGATCCGGGGAGGTGAGTGGACGTCTTTTCTCTCAGCCACCTCCTCCCCGGCCAGATCCAAAAATAGCTCCCCCCCCCCCGCTGGAGTACCCCTTTAATAGCTGCAAATCCGTGTATTTCAGTTCAGTTGCAAATTATTCAATACTGTACAGTATATAAAATCGTAAAAATCTCGCTATTGCCTGGCACAAAAGTCACCATTTCCAGTTGGCACCCAAATTTTCAAATTGAACACCCTTGAGTGAATGTGAACTTTTCTTCGCTTTTATTTGTACACAATATATCCTTTGAATAAACAGACTTTGGATATTTAATACCTGCAATTACACGTGTTTCAGTTGCCAATATTTCTATACTGTGACGTATATAATTTCGTACAAGTCTCGCTGTTGCCTGGTGCAACAGCTGCCATTTTACATTTTGCCGCCAAATTTTCAAAATAAACGCATGTGGCTGAATGCTGGCTTTTTTCTAGTTTATTTGTACGTTATATATTTATGTAATAAACCGATGTTTGACTACATTTAATAACTGCAAATCCATGCATTTCAATTTCTAATCCTTCAATACATTTTACTTTTCATCGCCAAATTTAAAAAATAAACTCGACCGAATGCTTTACTTCGCGTTTATTCATACGTTATGTAGTAGTTTAGAAAACTCTTATTTTATATCATACATTTATTGCGACAATGGTTTGAATTTCCAACCATACGTTTAAGATCGAATTTGCAAAACAGGTACTAATTCTGTTTCTTTTTTTTCCTCTATTTATTACATTCCTATACTTTTTTTAAAATTTATAGCTTCCCAGTTAAGCACATTTTTCTTAAATGGTTGTTAAGGCATACTGACGCTGTTTAGATATTTGATGTTACAGGTAATATTTTTTGCTTCTGGGCACGCTTACTACTGTTTCCCCCTTCACTCACTCATCAACAAGCGGTACATTGACTTCACCCAAAAACTCGATTATATGTAAGTGGATATTTATGTGTTGTTACGAATGTTGGCTCCTGTGTCACATTGGACAACTGGTTTAACTAGCGAAACAACGTATTTTCTCATGGCACACCACACAGTTACCGATTATATTAGTGTGTTCCTGATAAGTCTACTGAGTGAGTTCCTCAGTGCCTGGCCCTCATGGCCAGATGCCCAGACCTCCTTAGGGCCCTATTCCACGGGACGATTATCGTTCGCATAATCGTTAACGATAAACAATTTCAAACGACCGCTATTGCGAACGGCCTAAAATCATTCACCCATTTACATGGAACAATAATCGTTACTTATGATCGTTCTTGTGGTCGTCTTGTTGTCGCTATTTCGTTCGTTGCTACTGCGAACGACTGTCTTATTCAGTGTGAACGATTGGCGAACGAGCAACGATAATAATAGGTCCAGGTCTTATTAAACGATCAACGATTTCTCGTTCATCGTTTAATCGTTAACTGCTTTTCAACCGAACGATTATCATTTAGATCCGAACGATGTAACGATAATTCGAACGATAATCGTTCCATGGAATAGGGCCCTAAGACTGATTTCTTCACAAGCTACTAGCAAGTATTATGAACAACACCTACAAATTTATACAGCTGAAAACCCAAGTAAATCTATATAAAATCACTTTTTATTAGTCTTTCATTAAAATACAACATAGTGGTAGAAGAAAAAATCAGAACTGGATTGGCAGAGCACATGGGCGACTATCTGGTAAACAGCAATAATATAGTATATTACAGGTAAAGGAAGTTACATCCTGGGGGCAAACGTCATACAGCCTCCCATTCATATAAATCAGAAACAAAAAACTGGTAACATCAAAAAGACACACGTATTAGTATACAATGTTCAATACCTCATGAATGTCAATACACAGAAGCCCAGTGCAATGTGCCCCGACGTACGTTTCGGCTGAACGCCCTATATCGAGTATTATGGCCTGCTTAACCCTAAGTAGGGAAACTACCTTTAAGGGGGTCCACAACCTGTGGTGACCATATTCTACAGGTTCTCATCAGGAAGTCCTACAGCTTTAAAGGACTATCCCTTGTGGTGTGTTGATTAAGCTGCAACTTAAACTAAAGTACTCCACTGCTCAATCTCCTTGGGCAATCTTGAGGGATTAGCTCCACCTGGATGTCCTAGCCTGGGGCCCGTACTCTTGGATATGGTACTCTGTAATCTTTTCTGGCAAAAGAGAGTATGGGTTATGTATAGTAGAGCATTAGAGTCATAGTGACAGTGTACAGCACAATTCGACACCTATCTTCAGTGTTACAAGGGATTGGCAATCATACTGAGGCGCAAAACAGCTTTGTCTAAACTTGTTCCAAAAGTTATCCTCTACTGTTCCTTTAATAAGTTTGCCAGTAAAAGTTGTTAACTGGTTAAGTAACCTGGACTCGGTGTTTACGCAAGTGCACCTATAGACCTCAGGGAACAGCAGGGACTTCTACTGGGCGTGTGTTGGGACCCAGGGAGCATTTTGACAATTGCCGCAGCAGTACCGCTACACCTGCTAACAACATCTGACACTCCTTGAGTTACCACACGAGCACGCAGGAGCACATGACCATGTTCCTTCCTTGCATCCTCCACTCCTCCACTGAGCCAGTATTTGCCTATGGAGGACACTGAGGATGGAATGCTATCACATGGTCCTCCGGTAATCCATGGACAGGATCGCTGTCACTGCACAGCTTCCTATAAAGTCACCAGGAGGCACAGCAGGGGCAATTGTAAAAACCTATATGGCATGAAGTTGGTAAATTGTGATATACAGTGGTCAACCCCTAAAACTAATCAGAAGTAAAACAGACATCACAAGGATAGGGGGGAACGTACCAGGAAAGCGAATGCTTTGAAGCTCATGTCACATAATGTAGATGAGAAATGATGTGTACAGCGTTATATACTGCATGAACTATTAAACTTACCGTCACGCAGCAAGCAATGACATCTCTGATCTATAGTGGGAACTGGCTTTATGGGGCACCGATTGGCATTTAGAAAACGGAATATTCTGCCAAGAGCTCGTAATTCATTATATAACCATAATTAACTAATCTGAAAATGTCTGTTTACTTGCCAGCAATTTGTTTGTTCCTCATGAAACATCCACACAAGGGGGTCATCTCATTCCAGCTAGGAGAGCTATTCATGGGATGACCCATATACAGAGAGCACTCTGTAAATTTGCATTACTCAGTCTTTACACACATGCTCCCTCCCTCTCTCTCCCACTTCTCCCTCCCTCCCCAATGGCCAGCTGTGCCTAGTACACTTATTATCTCTGGCTGTGCTGATAACATAAGATCAGACAGGGAGAGTCAGCTACACACTACAGCAGGATTCATCTGCAAGCAGCCATGAAATCCAGGAGAGACAAACTGAAAATCCCATCATTGACGTTGGAGTGAGTATATGCATATGTCTGTCATTTCCTAGGGGTTTATAATGGAGACATTCAGAGAGGTTCATGGTATTTTGGGAAATGGCTGAAACAGCTGTCGAAGCCTTCTGTAGCTTTTTAGCGACCGGTGATATGAGTGCATGCATGACTGTAGATTTATTATACATGTATAGAGATTTTACTATATAACCCTGATGGTATACAGATCTGTGGGAAATAACCATGTTGTCCAATAAATGACAGTGACTGCATGTAAACAACATGAGGATATCCTATAAGGTTTAATGATACTGTCTATCAGTAGATTGTCTCTGGCTATCAGTGCAATGCAGTTATATGGTTAATTGATACACTGCATACGTGAAGGAAGGTTGCACTGACATGTATGACGCAGTATTTGCTACATTAAAAGTAAATGTTGTCCCCTGCAATATGTGAATGGGTTGGAAACACTTGGGATTACTGTATGCATTGTAGGAATAAATACTGATGTACAAAATGAACCACCAATGACTGATGGTGGGCTACTGTAGGCTGTAGTGTATTGTATGTAAGGAAGTCATATGTTTACCTGTATACAGTTGGTTATTGTTAGTGGATAGAATAATAGAACCTTTAACTTTCTAATAAGCTTCTAAATATTCTGCAATAGACTAGTAGACTATCAGGTTGGGTAGCATGATGAAAGTTGGGTACTTACAAGGTCTAGTAGTTAACTATTCATATTATAGTATGTGGCACAAGACACCCCATCCAATAGGAATACATTGAGCTGCACAAAGTGTCCTCAGCATCTCAGCAGAGCTGCAATTTGTTGTTGAAACAGTTGCACCAAGTCAGTGGAAATCATGTTCAACCGCAATGGTTACGTCATTGACAACCATAGCCCGATTGTTGTCATTTTCCATTGAAACTAATATAAACCTAAAATAACATCAGTTTCCAACTGATTTGCCATTAACTTTTTCAACTCTGACGAATTGCCAATCGATTAGTCCATTAACTTATACATTAGGGTATGTCCACACTACGGAATCAGCACGGATTTTCAAGTGGAGTTCACGCCTTGGACTCTGTTTGAAGTTCCGCCTATCCCATTGATTCAATAGGATATCTCACACGCACTCTGCCATTCCTCCAAACAATTGACATGTCACCAATGCACCATGACGTCTTTAACCATCTTTAATGTCTTAGCATGTCATTGTCCATTCGCAATGTATGTTGATTAGAGATGATCAATTCTTGAGCAAGGTTACATCCAAACCCAAGTGTGCGGCATTTGATTATCGATAGCTGAAGAACTTGGATGCAGCCCTAGGGAGTCTTGGAAACATGGTTATGGCCTATCGCTGTATCCATGTTTTCTAGACAGTCTTAGCTGCATCCAACTTTTTCAGCCACATTGTGCTAGGGGTCAGATGAACTAGAACTTTGCTCGAGGTTTGCTTATCTCTAATGTTGATGTTTGTAAAGTTGGTAGTCTTGGGCAACACAGAGAATCTTACTATGAGATAGCTTGAAAATCTCTTGCATTAAAGGGATTGTCTAGCGAGGGCAGTATAATATATAAGAAAGTAAGATATATATATATATATATATATATATATATATATATATATATGTTTATGCCAGGAATGGAAGCTTGAGTGAGTTATTTTTTTACCTACCCACTTCCCTAGTGTGTATATATATTTATACATATATATATATATATATAATGGCCCTGCCTAGACAACACCTTTATCCAATAGATGATTTGTCCAACCATATAGAGTTTTTTCCCTTAGTGAAATCAAGTATCAGTGTGTACCGGTGACGTGGGCGCACATCCGCCCTGTGTACATGTACAGACATTTGCAGAAGATCAGCTTTACACTCAGATGCGGTAACATTATTTTTGAGGATATGATAATGCGACCACTTTGCTATTGAAGGACCTAAGTGATATCCTTGTCTAACTCCTCTTAGAAACCTCACAGTACTGCAGTGGTGCTGATGGGGTTACCATGGAGACAGAATCTTCCAGCCGGAAAACACCCCTCCATTTATAACTCAGCCTAATAGCAAGCACCACCTTTACAAATCTCACACACTGTGTCTTCAGAAAGCCTGGAGTTCCACCGCTTGTCGCTTGAGAACCTGGATTATTTAAAGGGGTCATTTAGCTAAATGTATCATTGCTGCTGTGATACAGACCTTGTAGTTTAGTATTTGAGAGATCCATGAGTAGTTTTAATGGATCTCTATGATAAAAGACACATCTCTGTACATTTTACATTGTCTTATACACAGCATCATTAACATCTTCACCCTATCAGGGGAAGTTTGCTAAATTATTGTATTTGCAGAGATATTAACGAGATAAGAATACCCCTTTAGGCTATGTTCACACTACGTAAAAGTACAGCCGTTGTTGCCATCGGCCGTACTTTGTGCGGAGGGGAACATAGCCTATTGTTCTATGGGATCCCTGCCGGAGCATATACACATCGTATACTCTCCAGCCAGGATCCCTTGCGGCGCCGCAAAGATTTGACATGTCAGTTTTCTGTGGCCGCAATTCAGTGAATTGCGGCCGTTGGAAACCCTGTCAGTTTACACAATATAGTGAGCGGCTTCAGCCACTTGCTTCATTGTGTCCTATGGGAAGTTCTGATGCGGGCGCGCGCTGATGCGCTCGCATCAGAACACTACGGCCATAAAGATCATCCGGGATGATCTGTGCAGAGACCGGCCGTTCCGTGACCCGGCCAGGGTCATGGAACGGCCGGTCGTTCACGTTGTGTGAACATAGCCTTAGGGTGCGTATACACGTACAGAATCTGCAGCAGATTTGATGGCGCAGATTTGAATCTGCAGGTTCAAAGAAAATCAATTCTGAGCCATCAAATCTGCTGCAGATCTGTTGCGGATCTGCTGCAGCTTCAAATCTGCACCATCAAATCTGCTGCAGATCCTGTACGTGTGAACACACCCCTAGGGTGCGTTCACACTGACAGGATCTGCAGCAGATTTGATGGCGCAGATTTGAAGCTGCAGATTCAAAGCAAATCAATTCTGGGCCATCAAATCTGCTGCAGATCTGCTGCAGATTCAAATCTGCGCCATCAAATCTGCTGCAGATCCTGTACGTGTGAACGCACCCTTTGGCAGTTTCAGTGATAAAGAAGCTAAGCTCTGATTGGCTACTATGAACAGAAACAGGATATCGCTTAGAGAGGTTTGATAAACAAGACCCAATTTAGCTTTCTTTTTCTTTGGTAGAGGCAAACATAAATTTTTTAATTCCAAGAAAACCATTTGGGTTTTTATTAATACGTAACTTTTTTTTCTATAGACAAACCTATAACACAGTGCACACAATAAACTCAATAAACTAAGACTATTGTGATCCCAGCACAGATGTGTTATGTATCCCTACAGGAAAGATGTCTGGACAAAACAGGGCAGAAAAGCCGCTAATGCGAGTCCGTCTGTATGTAATTATTAACATGACAAGAGCTGCTCAAGTACATTGCTATGGAAGTGTACATGTAACCACTCAACTGCCCTTCAATCTGAGCCAAGTCGTGGTTGCCAGGTTCTAGTACTTTCTTACAGCAAATCGATATGTAATACAGAGCAGGTAAACCAAGCCTCTGTTTGCATTATGTTTTCCATCCTGTTGATAGGTACTGTTTATAAAAGGTGCCTTTAAAACAGGATTTAGCAGGGTGCTATGCTGTTCTAATTGACTTCTGTGTTGCATAAAACAGAATCCATCTGGATCCTGCTCTTAAAAGGCCTATCCGGCATTAGAAACACATGGCTGCTTTCTTCCAGATGCAACGACCCAGGGGGGCCAGGTGTTTTGTGGCTGGGCTGGTTGTTGTAGTATCAAACGAGGCACATATCATGGTGGCCAGGAGTAGTATATATAGTAGTATATATATATTGCAGAAGGTCCCGTTAGGTCAATAAACCGTTCCTTCACAGTTTAGGAATCTCAAGAATACAATAGAGGCTTGTACGTTGAATAATACACAGCTGGCTTTGCTGGGAGACTAGAGAAATTAAGAGTTGCTACATTCAGGCACAGTGTGGTCGCTGGTAGAGATCTAGATAAGAGTTAAAGCAGTTTCTGTATACTAGGGACACTTGAAGCAGATCAGACCTTGATGAGAATAACTTAGAATAGCCTTGATTTGTAGTAGTTGTAGTTTTGTGAAATCTGTAGGCTACAGACCAGGGGGCCTATTCAGACACGAGGTACTTAGCTAGGGTCATTAGAAGAAAGTCCTGTATCCAGGGGAATGAACATGCCATTTGCCTGAGCTATCCTGTGGGCATGGAATGACTTGAGGTGCTCTAGATTGACATGGCTAGGTTGCCATCAGACATATAGAATAAAGAATAGTCCCTCAACAGGGTCCTGGCCCCATGCCGTGGCCTGGAAGAATCTCTCCACATACACTGACTGGATCTATAATAATTAATAATCACTACTAAAACTCTGCACTCTCCGATAACTAGCCCCAACCCACTACTTATATAGGGGGGATTTATTTGGACAAGGGGGGACAGGATAACCCTTAGGGGGATAGGTCAATAACCTCTGAGGTAGCTAGCTCAGGGATTGATTAATCATAAATCAGGAGACAGTGGCATAGAATACACATAATAGAGAGATCAGTTAAACCTTTTTATAGCTTCACCTTATGTTTGCTGTGCAGTTTCAAAACCTGCACCCACACTGGAGAAGAGTGGTGCTGTCTATGGAAGAAAGTGGCCATGTTTTTCTGAGGCTGGGTTCACACTACGTATATTTGTCAGTATTGTGATCCTCATATTGCAACCAAAACCAGAAGTGGATTAAAAACACAGAAAGGATCTGTTCACACAATGTTGAAATTGAGTGGATGGCCGCCATAGTAAATAACTGCCATTATTTCAATACAACAGCCGTTGTTTTAAAATAACAGCAAATATTTGCCATTAAATGGCGGCCATCCACTCAATTTCAACATTGTGTGAAAACATGGGGAAAAAAACAATAGTAAACGGAGAAACGTCCATGCAGCACGCCACCCATTTAAACTTTATTACTATTAACCAGCCTATGGCTACCTTCACGCAGTGTAAAAAATACAGAAAACTACAGTTGTAGTTTTTATTTAAAACAATGGCTGTAGTTTTCTGGCGTTGCACTTAACATAGCTGTCAAGGCAACAACGGCCGTAGTGCTCACACTTGTGAGTGCACTACAACCATTGTTCACTGCGGCCGTAAAAAAAAGTCTATTTTTGGTTTGGTGAACAGCCGATGTAGATAATCCTCTGTTCACACAATGTATGGCTGTGCTGGCGGTCGTACATTGCACTGAGGGCTATGGCTAATTGGATTGCAGGAACGCTGGCATACTGGGCACATGATATAATTAATGGATTTACTGTGTGATTGGTGTGCTGGTGTAATAGATGCAACGCTGGATGGAACTTTCTTTGTGTACTACAACTGCCGCATTTAAAGCATTTATTCCATTGAAAGTTAACTTTTGATACATCATAAACAGTGGTATTCTCCTATGGCATCTTTGGGTTCCCACCTCGGAAGGAGGGATCATCTAGGCTGGGATGATGCTGTAGGAGAACAGCGGGAGAGCGTGGAAAGGTAAGAATACACAAATTATTATGTTCTGGGGCAGTAATCTATCAAAAGTTATTTTTCTGCGGAACTGCTTTTTTTTGTTACATATTGTACTTTATGTTGGCATTATTTGGGAGACATCCTTGTACCTTTTTAGAATGTTAGAGGGCCTAGAAGTTTACCATGTAAATTAGGCAGTTTGATGCACTAGAGGCAGGACTACCACTCTCAGTGCCCGCCCTCCTAATGAATATTTACGTATCAGCTGCCAGTCTGACGCAGCGCTGTCCATGTCAGGAACTGACCTGACCAGTAGCAGTAGTAGCAGGAGTTTTGTTACCTGTTGTCTGTTATCATCTTTGTCCTGAGCTGGTGTTAAGGTTTGTTTTAGAGCATGTTTTCTTGTTCACAATCCTGCTGCAAGGTAACTGTATTCTTTAGCTTTCATGTTTTTATGTTTGTCAGTACAAGTGTTTGGGAGTGAGTCAATCTTCTCTTTTTGTCTCTAATCATATGTGTTTATTTGTGAGTCATAAATTACAATCCCTCATTGCAAGTGATAGTTTGGGCTAATTTGCTCAGAATATGTTAGTACTTAGTGTCCCTTTGAGGTTTCTATAAATTTTGCGTGAACTTTTAAAATTTAGAAAACCAGCCCTGCCTGTCTGTTGTGTGGTACTAAGTATTTTATTTATGAAAGGGGTACTCAGGGCGGGAAGCCTCTTTTCACTATGGCTGGGGAGGGGGTAGATAAAGGCAACAACGTCCACTTACTTCTCCAGTTCCAGCGTTGGGGGCTGTAATCACGCTGCTTCAGTCTCCTGGTCCCTGGCCGCTTCCTGGTCTGAGACGGGGCTTAAAATGTGACATTTCAAGCCTGCTCAGCCATTCAGCATCTGTAGTGGGCTTGAAAAAAATGCCCAGAGTACCCCTTTAACTATGAAATCTAAGAGTTCCTTTACATGTTCTTTTACTGAGCCCTGAAGAGTGAGAACAGTGCCTGTTTGCAAATGGGGCGGCTGGGCTGCACAAACAATCTATTTAACGTGCGTGCAGCCATGGAACCTGACAGCACAGATATGTATATAGGAGATACTGTACATATAGAATATGTATGTATCTGTGCTGTCAGTTTCCACATCACAAGCAGTGCATACTTGCCTTCTGTGCTGCTGTTTGATCTGGCATCTGACTTCCCTATTCCTCTGGCCACTAGCTGTATTTTCAGGCCCTGCCTCTTTTATATGTCAATCCATTCTTGAGGAGATGGCAGCCTGAAGTTACTAGAGGATGGGAGAGCCAGATGCCAGATCACAAGCAGTGCGAATGGACAATGATTCTCCTGGCCAATAAGTGGCCCATATAAAAGGCCTTTAAAGCGACTCTGTACCCACAATCTGTCCTCCCCAAACCACTTGTACCTTCAGATAGCTGCTTTTAATCCAAGATCTGTACCGGGGTCTGTTCGTCAGGTTATGCAGTTATTGTCCTAAAAAAACAACTTTTAAACTTGCAGCCCTGTGCCAAATTGCCGTGGCCTAGAGTATCTGTGCCCTAACTTTGCACCACCCCTCAGTCCCTCCTCCCCACCCTCTTCATCATTAGGAATGCCACTGGCAGGATTTTTCCTATTCCTCTGCAGTGAAAACTGCACATGTGCCTTAACGATCCAGCCCATGTGCCGTGCTCACACAAGTGAGGAATAGAAGAAAATCTGCCTGGAGCATTCCTAATGATGAAGAGGGTGGGGAGGAGGGACAGAAAGGTTGTGCCAGCCTGATGCACAGACACTCTAGGCCTCGCCAGTTTAAGTTTTATTAGACTGCATTATATGGGAGTACAATGAATTTACATTTGTGTTATTGGTTACCATATACAGGTAAGTGAGTTTGAAACCCTTTCTATTTCCTATAGTGTGCTATAAACTGTTTGGGACCCCCTAGTTCTGAACTTGCTCTTCCTTTACAGTCTGTCTCCAAACAACCAAAGTCCAACTCTGCTCAGTCCCTGTAGTCCCTGCAGCCCAAACAGTCCCCTGCAAACCCTACACCCATGGAGGTAAGAAGCTTGGTGCTGAACCTCAGCTTCTGAATTGTGTAAAGTTTATCTGTTTTCTTTTCTCAATGCTTTAAATCTAAGGATTAAACCATCAATCCTATCTTATAATTTGTCATTTTATATTATGCAATTGTATTTCTAAATATCTACTGTACCTACAGATTTATAGTAGCTTTTTCTTTATGGGAATAAAGGGGTATTCCCATCTCCGCTTGTTATACCCTGTCTATAGGACATTGGACCGCCCCAAAGAGAATGAATGCATAGCAGGCTGTGGCTGGAGAGTTGCTAGGATTCATGGGGCCTCATAGCAAAAAACTGTATGTGGCCCCATGAATCCTGCACGCCCCCTAGGTCACACCAGCACACTCTCTAAATCTCCACCATGTGCTGACGATTCCATTCCTGTGCTTATTAAGTCCTTATTAACCAAAGCAGATGCTTTTTGTTGTTTAATGGGATAGTACTACGGTGAGTGGCCATGTGCTCTCCGCTGTTTGGTGTGGCAAAACAAAACGTTTGCTGCTTGTCAGCTTGAAAAAGCAAAAACCTTCTAACAGGTTCTCTTCTAGATGGTTTTCTGTAAGTTTAACATATTAAACAAAAATTATGTAAAATTGTAATAATAGAAAATGGGTTAATCTCAGTGTGTTTTTTTAAAATTTTATTTACTTTTTTTGAGCAGTGTAGAACCAATATCTTCTTCCCCAAGATATTTTTTAAACAGTGTAAAATCCATAGTTACTTTATCTAAGATAACACTTAACATCTAAAAATATAACCTCAAACATTTTAAAATCTCCTTCAAGTTTATTCAGTGTTTGACCTACACTTCCTCTCCCCATGTGACAACTTCCTACAGGGTGTATGTAATAGCTCCTGTGAGTGGTGGAGAAGAGAGTGTGAGAAATAAAAGGAGTAGAGATAGGTAGAAGAGAAAAGCAACTCTCATTGGTATACAGAACCATAAACAACAATAACCCTTAGCTTACTACAGCTGTGAAACATAAATGAATATACAGAAAGTTACCTCTTGTGGTAAAACTTAAGTATGCACATTCATTACCACTTTATTTCTTACAGTACAAGGCTTTTGCAAGGGGTGTTCTAAGCAGAAACACCCCTGGTGGGACACCACAACAGATTCTTTGAAAAATGAAAGGTGGAATCCGATTGGTTGGTAGGGGCAACTAAGACAACTCTACTTTACACCAGTTACCCCCTTAGTGTAGCTTTGTAGGTATACCGGTATGCCGATGCACACCACAGTATAAAGATCCATCCTTTTTAATGTGCCAAACATAGTTTTAAAAACTGTATACAGGGCTCCTCTTGCGGTCCTCTTCTCCCCTGGTCCCGAGGGCTCCAGCTTCAGAGCAGTCTGTCTAAGTTGTCAGGCCACTCAGCCAATTACTGGTCAGGACCGTCGCCCCCAGTGATTGGCTGATCGGCCTGTCAGCTGAGACAGACTGCTCTGAAGCTGGAGTGCGCGGGACCCGGGGAGAAGAAGACCGCAAGAGGAGCCCTGAAGCCTGGATAGGTAATGTATAAAGTTAAAGCAAGGGCTGCAAGGACATTGGTAACAATGTCCATGCAGCCCTTGTTAAACACTAATCGGGCCGTTAAATAGGCCCAGTAAACGAGCGCCGATCTACCAGATCGGTGCTTGTTTACAGTTATTATCGGGCCCCTATCCGCCCGTGTAATAACACCTTAGGTCTTATGCCACCTGGTTAAAGGTAAGTCTGTCTGCTGTCACACTCTGGGATGATGGGTGCCTTTTTGTACCATTACTGCTTGGCGTGCACTCTCCCCTATCTGTTGTAAGTACAGCTGAAGGATGAAGGGTTAACTAGAGTTCTTTGCTGTTTACTGTTTGACCAATCACAGGTGCAGGTATCTTACACACAATTCACCAACTACAATGGGAGGGCTTTTTATCTAGTGTATGGTGGAGAGCGCAAGCAACACAGAGAGTTCCTGCTGCAGTATATACCCAGCCCTGGCCCAGTGCAAGAGCCCTTGTCTATAGCTACATATTTCTTCTATTAGAGCACAAGATGCATTGCTAAACTCAAATGTGAGGTAACCGTCACCTGGTTCAATCTTTCCTATGCCTGGGATCCTTCTTAAATGTCAGGACAGTCTGTAAAGTCAAGGGACTGATCCTCAGTAGGACAAAGAGCATAAGCTGAAGTATCCTACTGATAACTGCTTGACTTCTTTGGGTAATCTTGATAGGTTAGCTTCGCCCAGATGTTCAAGCCTGGGACTGGTGCTAACAAAACCTGACAGTCTCTGGGCTGGTTTGGCTTAAAGGGGTAGTGCGGCGCTCAACAATTATTCACAGAATAACACACATTACAAAGTAATACAACTTTTTAATGTATGTTATGTCTGTAAATCGCCCCCTTCCCGTCTCCCCCCACTCCCGCACGTGTACCCGGAAGTGTGGTGCGATATACACACCTGACGCGTGTCGACCCCCTTCTTTTGTCGATGCAATCTTCGGGAGGCCGGCCGACTCGCTGCAGCCGTCCCGCATGCCGGACCCCTCTGCAGCGTCATCAGCAGCTCAGCGCCGATTGGCTGAGCATAACTGTGCTCAGCCAATCGCGGCTGAGCACAGTTATGACGCGGCAGAGGGGGGCTGGCAGGAGCGAGTTGGCCGGCCTCCCGAAGATGACGTCTTTGAAGAAGATGGCGGACGGGGTCGGTCGACACGGATCAGGTGTGTATAGCGCACCACACTTCCTGGGACACGTGCGGGGGTGGGGGGACACGGGAAGGGGGCCATTCACAGACATAACATACATTACCCAGTTGTATAACTTTGTAATGTGTGTTATTCTGTGAATAATTGCTGAGCGCCGCACTACCCCTTTAAGGCATCTTCTATTTATTTTCTCTTGTAACTTTAAGTATGAGGATTCTCTACAGTACACTAAGTCACATTCATCAGTTAAATACTGGTAGATAATATACTTACAGTTAGCAGTCGTTGAAGTAGACTTTTTGTTAGTTGAAATAGACTGTAGTTGTAGAGCGTAGGTAGGTTAGGACAGTGGCTCAGCTAGGGCTGTGAGAAACAAGTCCTGAATTTATAGTAAAGGACATCCGCTGAACTATTACGTGGGCACGGAGTGAAACACTATAGGTGTGGTGGTTCTTTTTGTTTTCTTCTCATGTCTCATACACCTGTCCAAAAAGTTCTTTTGTCAGCTTAAGTTATGCTGGAGTGTTTAGAAGATATTTTATTGTTCATCACTAGATGTCAGTGTTGTATATGTCTGAGTATTGCACAGATGTAGTTACTAATGAGAGCTATTCTTTTCTTCCACCTATCCCTATCCTCCTTTCTTCTCACACTCTCTTCTCCACCATTCACAGAGGTTGTTACACACCCTGTAGGAAGTAGTCACATGAGGAGAGGAAGAATAAGTCAGTCTTAGTCTTAGGTTCCTGCACAGGAGAAGACACAAGATAGGACAGTCCCTGCTTATGCCAGGTCCCCTGTCAGGGACAAGAGTCTAGGCTAGACTACACCGAAAACTCATATGGGGAACCCCACTTAATCAAAGATGATAAAATCAGACATTAATTTATCAAAATATATGTTTATTAAATCAATCACAGAAAAAAACAACACTAAAAACGAGACCTGGGGAGGTGGGAGACCAAGTTAGAGTAAGAGTCCAGGCTAGTCTGGTCTGGAGTGTAGTAGACAGACACGTATGGAAGACACAGAGATTTTCTTAAAAGCAACATTTATCCTCAAGAAGCAGGTGTGCCTCCTGTGTGTGTCCTCCAGGTGTGCTGAGTTAGCACAGGCGTCAAGACAACATACCAGCTGGCTGAGCTATACTCCACCGACCAACCACCACAGTAGTCTAGTCACACAGTACCATCTAGCAGCTGCCACAGGCGGCCCACCACATAGGGTTTACAGGTCCACTTAGTGGAAGAGCTAGTTGTACAGGAGACCCTTTAGGAACACGCTAGCAAGCAACAGTAGAGACACTTGGCAGTACTAGGCCACAACTGGAACTGCCCCATTAGTCACACCCCAATATATATATATATATATATATATATATATATATATATATGGCTAACAGGAGGGGATCTGTTTGGGCAATAAGCTAGGAATAACCCTCTGTGATAGGGTAGAGATCCTGAGGTAACAGTGTCAGGAAATACATAACCAATAATATAGACATCAGTTAACCCTTATGTACTTTTAACTATCAGCCGTGCAATACAACAGTGACACCTAGTGGTGGGAGTTGTGTAATACAGAGCCATGGTACTGACCTATACCTCATATACTCCTCCCAGTGTACACAATAGGAAGATCGTGTGTACATTGGGAGGAGTATATATACGGTAAGATCTTGCACCTGTGAGTTGCTGTTGCACTTTTTGTATTTTTGTCTGTACTTAAGCCACAAACAGCGTGCAACGTGCAGTGTGAATAGAGGCATATAGGTGCTGCCAATTTGTTCCTATACATGTTTAGAAAAAGACAGTGCACCCCTCTCTGGGACACTGCAACAGGATCTGCTGTAAATTGATGCATGCATTTAGTTACATTGATAACTGCAAATCTGCAGCAGCTCTGTATGTGTGAATGCATTCTTAGGTCCTATTCACACATCAGTAACCTTGCCTGTAATTGTGGACCCGCAACCCGACCCGATTACAAATTTGCAAGGACCCACTGTCAAGTGGGTGAAGTGGACGTACAGTGGCTTAATAATTTTTATGGCACAGATTATGGCCCCAAAATGGATCTGTAACACCTACAGGTGTATGATTAGGGCCATATGAACTGCATGTGTAAAATGATGTGTGAAAGGGGCCATAACATCACACCATTCATCTAAATATATAACAATTTTTAGGATCCAACTTGCACCACATGATAGAATAATGTGCATGTTTGGGTCTATTAAGAAACCCGACACTTTCTAGAGTAACATAAAAGTTAATTAATGAAAAACTAATTCCTTGGTCAAAAAGAGGGACATTTAAGGGGCAAAGAGGGAGAGAGAGATGTGGGTCAAAAGTAGGGACTGTCCCTCCAAAAGAGGACCATTTGGGAGGTATGTGTCACCCTAATATCCCTGGTGCATGTGTAACATCACTCGTGCACACATGTTGGAATACATACTGGGGTGATGTGTGAGGAAAAAAAAACAGACACAGATTAAAAAACGGATGCAATTACAGACATTTTTTTCTCAGATCAAGGTAGCGGACTTAGATGTCATTCTTAAAAATCACTAGACATGTGAACGGTTGGTACCATGAAATGAGCAGTGTGTTATAGTAATGCATTATAAACACTTAAACACATGATATTCTGTACTAATGTCTGTGATTATATAAAGAGGAATAAGTAATGTCCATATTTCACTGATTTGGAGCCTAATGTGCAGACAGTTTCCTGTGTTTCCCAGTGACCTCTAGGCCACATAGAATATACATGAATCCTATGACAGTGGCAGATTGCCAGTATAGAAGGAAATGTCACATAGGAGGGGAGGGATGTCCCTTTCTCCCACAGAGCACTGGCTGCAGATGTAATGAGGATGGGAACTAATCCATGGCGTTTCCAGGGAAACACCATCCAGCTCCCAGCTAACAGGGAAATAAGGGGTATAGTCACTGCGGAGTGATCGCAGCCGTAGCAGAGCTTGGAAGGGGAAACTCCATGCTGACGAGAGATTAACTCATTCACCACTGTGCAGGCAGAAAGCAATGTGTTATATGTGGTTAAAGGGGAACTATCAGCAAGTTAGACTAATCTAACCTACTGATAGTGTGGTGAGGTTTTTGTTACTACTTGGCTAGGGCCGTATTTACCACTAGGCATCTGTCCAGTGCCTAGGGCAGCCCCTTGAAGGAGGAAGCACCAGGGAGCAGGGGAAAAAAACAACTTTTTTTTTAATAAGTGATAGAGTCCCATGCGTTTAGTATAAGAAAGTAGTTAGTGTAGGGACTCATGTGAACCTGGGGACCTGCACGTGGTACATGCAGGGCTGTATTTACCACTAGGCACCCGTGGTCCAGTGCCTAGGGCAGCACCTTGCAGGGGGGCAGCACCAGGGAGCAGGAGGGAAAAAACTACTTTGTTTTTTGTTTTTTTAGTCTCCCACCTCCTGGTCAGACTTGCCAGTAAATCTGGTGACTTTTTGAGGGGGGGAGGTATGATCAGGTCTGGTATGGCTGTAACACCTGGAGCGATTACCTACAAATCTACCAATCCTGTGGTAAGAATTCCTTCAGGCAATATGCAGACAGCTCTAATCATTCATTGAATGTGGAAATTTATGTTTTAAGCAGTTAAAAACGAAGAAAATGCGATTCAGACAATGTTTCTACATGTAGAAAAATGCATGTGGCCGAAATCACTCTCCTTGTTGCTCCCCAAGATGGGGCATCTTCAGGTATAGTGCCTAGGGCAGCAGCAGCTGTTAATACGGCCCTGGGTACATGGGGCAATATGGTTTGATCAAATTATATACCAACATCCTGGCGTTGGTTTTTAAATGTAGCCGAGAGGCATTAGTGTCAGCCATAGGTGTGAGGTGCAGTGTTCCTTTCTCTCCTTGTCCGTATAAAAGTAGAATACTTTACTGGACAACATTTGCAGCGCTCCTTTCTCTCCTTGTCCGTATAAAAGTAGAATACTTTACTGGACAACATTTGCAGGTAAACAGTACACTCAATACAGATCTACAGTGGAAATCTTGGTAACCGTAGTTGCTGACAGTAGAATGAGAACCAGTGCTGTTAGAAGTAGGTGCTTGTAGTGGTAAGTGCTTATGTAGAAGTAGTAAGTGATTTTGGTAGAGAGGGAAGAGGAGTTGCCAAGGACCCCTGACCAATGACCAATGTAGACTCTGACAGAACTGAAGTGTAACTAGAGATAGGTAAGTGATACTCATACTCACACTAAGTCTGACCGTCTTCCGGCGCCTAGTATTGTAGAACCCGTACTAAGTGGGTGGTACGAGCCCCATTTGTCAATCATCTGAGTGTCGCAGACTTCTAAGATTACCCGTTTGTCTTGCATTGTGCAGTAGTATACGTAAACCTTTCACTCTGGTAGTTTTGTCCTACTGCGGTCGATTCCTCTTGCTTTCAGGAGAGCGCCCTGCAATTTTTTAAGAGGTTCCTGGTGAGGGCTTGGGTGATCTTAAGTGGCTTCTCTCCCCCTAAGGTAGCTTAGCAATGCATAACTGTAGTGACTGTTTGGACAAGGAAAGTCTCTCTCTGAGCTAGTTTCTCACACATCTGTCTCCTTGGACCTCCAACAACTAACTCTTTGTCCGGTCCCTGTCAGGGATTCTGCAGGAACGGGGTTTTGTGTGTAGGATAGACAGAAAGAGCACCTGTAAGTAGTCAGCAAACAACATATGACACAAAACAATTAACCCTTTAGCTCTACAGCTCCCACTTTAACCTGAGTGAATGACTTACTGGGGCGCATACAGTACAACACCCGTGGTGGGACACCACAATAGCTCCCTATTGCGCAGGGGATGCCAAGAATTAAGGTAAGTAAGCAGGTGCAGCAAGAGAACAACACTTCTTTAAAAGCAATGATTACTTTCACTATGCAGTGCTAAGCACCAGTAAGGGAGATTAGCCTCCAAGGAATACCCTAGCCCACGCCAGGAACACGTCTACAAAGTGCAGGACAGACTCCTGAAACGAGAGGAGCTGATCTCAGTAGGACAAAGCTACCATAAAGGTCTACGTATCCTACTGCGCAGTGCAGGTAACTTGCCACAACAGGTTGCTGTGACAAGAGCCCAAGGGACCCATAACAACCTGGAAGGAACCATTTGGAAATACAAACCAGCCATATATAAAACAGGTACCAACATCTTACCTGTGTGCTGGACTAGCATTGGTGTCACGGCGACTACCATCAGTAGCCGTACAACACAGAATTAGCATCACAGGCTATCTCAACTACTGGCCGAGTACCACATTTAGCTTCATTTTTTCTTGTCTGCAACAATTGAATGATAATTTTCTATATATTTAATAACACTATATTTCTCTAACTAATGTATACACCAGTATACAAGGTGCAAATGCCACTATACTGAGACCAAATTAACAATACTACCACATACACATACAGTAGTGACTAAATGATATCACTATACAAGGACTAAATACTGCCACATCATAACCACATATTACCACTGCCGTGGCCCGGGGTAGCTACTAGGTGGTGTTGCATCAAGGTGGGTGTGGGTCACTTGGGCACTTGTCACTGCAGGTGTGTCCAAACCTAACCAATAGAACAGGTTTACTTAGGATCTTCAGTGCAATACAGGTTGAGGCAAAATACACAGGTGTAGCAGAGACAGGAATTGAGCAGTGTAGAGAAGTTGAGGTTGAAGTAGAGGTTGGGACGGTCTTGGGGGCCTTGCCGAGTAGTAGAAATGTAGAAGAAAGAGAGAGTACTCGTGGTCACTTATGGACAGGTTATTGTCTGACCACCTCCTGCCCAGCTAAATCAGCGAGTGCCAAGCTAGGTAGTACAAGCCTTACAACTGGGCAAAGCAGACTTTTCAAGACTTCTCAGAATAGCCATGCAAAGTCAGCAAGATACGTCAGCAGGAAGGACATTTGTCTTGCTGGGGGGGAGTTCCTAGTTGTGGTAACTGCCCTGAGAAATCAGAAGAGTACCTGGCGTGGACAAGGGTTCCCCCTCTGTGGTTTTAGCACTGCATACTGGAGCAGATCTCTCAGTATCTGAAGAGATTGCAGCTGTGTCCTAATTCATCCACACCTTGAACTAACAAAACACCAAAAACTCCTTCTCCTGATATGTTGACAGCTCTTTGTCTTGGATACTGACCACAGCTCTGCTCTAAAAGCAGTCTGGCTGGTGTATATATAGCTATAATGTAGATGTATGCACCAGACAAACCATTGCTTTTAGAGCAGAGCTGGGATCAGTAACCTAGACAATGTGCTTTCAACAATGGGAGGGGGGAAAGGGGCATATCAGGAGAAGGAGGTGAGTTTGTTAAATTAATGTATTTGCAAAAATATATATATATAAGTTGAAAGTGACTCTGTACCCACAATCTGACCCCCCCCCCCAAACCGCTTGTACCATCAGATAGCTGCTTTTTATCCAAGATTTAATCCAGTTATTGTCCGAAAAAACAACTTGTAAACTTGCAGCCCTGTGTCAAATTGGCGAGGCCTAGAGTACCCATGCCCTAGGATCGTGACACCCCTCCGTCCTTCCTCCCAGCCCTCCTCATCATTAAGGATGTCCCTAGAACAATTTCTCCTATTCATCCCCTGTCTAAACACTGCACCTGTGTAATGTTCAGACAGGTGATGAATAAGAAAAATCCTGCCCTGGGGCATTCCTAATGATGAGAAGGGCGGAGAGGAGGGACAGAGGGGCGTCGCAGTCCTAGGGCACACACACTCAAGGCCACACCAATTTGACACAGGGCTTCAAGTTTAAAAGTTGTTCTTTTAGGACATCATCTGCCGAACGGGAAAGATCTTGGATTAAAAGCTATCTGACAGTACAAGCGGGTTGGGGGGGGGGCAGATTGTGGGTACAGAGTCGCTCTAAATAAGTTAGTTGAGATGGGAACCTCCATAAAGAGACAAAGTGAAATACCAAGCCAAGGTCATAAAGACCAATGACAGGCACCTCTGATCAGCAGGTGAGGACCAGCTGAGGGAGACAAGAGTAAGGCCTTGGTTGAACTTGATGGACATGTGTCTTTTTTCAACCATATTAACTATGTAACTATGTAACTATGTAAGGCAATCTGGAATGGCAGGACCGGAAGAGACTAACCCAGAGTTCCAGTCTCCTGACACTACACCTGCCTTCCACAGCATGTATAACAGCCTAATAAAACTAATTGTACTGTAGTACTCGGCCAGTAGTTGAGCTAACCGTGACGCCATTTTTAGTGATGGTATGGTCGTGACACCAGTGCTTTTCCAGTACACAGGTATGATGTTGGTACCTGTTTTGTATATGGCCAGTTTGTGTCCCCAAATGGTCGGTGACCTGCTGGGTTTGTATGGGTCCCTTGGACTCTTGTCAGGTAGTCCTGAGTGGTAACTGACCCACACAGACTATCGGTACCGCCACCCACAGTCCAGGGGAAAAATAACCCATGGTGTGCGGTTTGTGTGTATGGGTGCTGGTGCGTATGAAGTATGACAGCTTTACTGTAGCAGCACAATACACTTTGGTAGAATAGATAAATTTTTGACAAAGACTCTTAATACTGAAATTCATTGTGCTTAAGGAGGTGCTTGGAGAAGTAGAGTAGAAGAGAGGTAGTTGTAGCGGTGCTTGGAGAAGTAGAGTAGAGGAGTTTGTTGGAAAAGCCCCAACCCAATGTAGCTGTGTACTCTGCCAGGAACTTGAAGAGATATACTTTGTAGTGAGATACTTTACTTGTAGTTGTGTTTAGACTGTGTCTGACCACCTTGTGCCTAACAGTGTCGAGCTAACCGCCTTCTCAGGGTACTACAAGCCCCAGCTGTGGTTATCTGGGCTTAGCCAAGTGTCCAGGGGTGTCCCAGTTACCTGCACTGCGAGATAGGATATGAAGACTTTCTTTACAGTAGCTTTGTCCTATCCAGGCTAGTACCTCCTGTGTTCAGGATACTGCCCTACAATTTCTCAGCGTGGGTTAGGGTGTTCCTGGACTCCTCTCCCTTTAAGGGGCTTAGCACTGCATACTGAACGTAGTGGTAGTAGTAAAAGTACTAGTTGTCTCTAAATAAATCCACGCACCTCAGTGTCTAGACTAGACTGCCTTGCTCACTTCCTCCCACACAGAGCTAATTCCTTCTACAGGGGGTGAGCAGGTGTGGAGATCAGGGATAGGCAAAAGAAGAGACCTCCTATAGGTTAGCACAAAACACATGGTACAACAACAACAACAACATTAACCCATTACCTTCCTCAGCTGTGCAATACATAAGCATATAAAACACTGACACCTAGTGGCAAAACTGCAAAGTACCTCACCACCACTTTAACCTGGAGTGAGAACTTTGTGAGATGCTCTTAGGACACTTAATATTGGGACACCACAGTACCTGTACTAGAGCTGCTGGCCAATCCAGACTTCATAAAATTACTGTTTCCTTGTTATCTAGATGTCAAAAAGGCATGTCACAGCTGGCACACATACTCTCTCCCCCTCCCATCCCCGTCTCTCCCTTATTGACGTACAGCCAAACCCGGCTGCAAATCCTGCTCTTGTGCCATGAATGACAATAGCAGCGTACAGATAATGAGATTGTCAATTGTGGGCACAGACCTCAACCACTTACTGCTTGTGCACCACCATTGTCATGCACATGGTTTTCATGCAGGATTTGGCCATGTTCCCACTTAGTAAGAGACTGGCCGTTCCATGACCCCGGACGGGTCACGGAACAGCCGGTCTCTGCCCGGATCATCCCGGGCCGGTACTTAAGTGATATTTCCGGCCGCAGTATTCTCATGTGGGCGCATCAGCGCGCGCCCCCATCAGAACCTCCCGCAGCACACAATGAAGCAAACGGCTGGAGCCGCTCGCTTCATTGTGTGAACTGACAGGTCTTACTGCGGCCGCAATTCACTGAATTGCGGCTGCAGAAAACTGACATGTCAGTGTTTTGCGGCCCCGTACGGGATCCCGGCAGGAGCGTATACGATGTGTATACGCTCCGGCCGGGATCCCACTAAAGATAGGGCTATGTCCACACCTCACAAAGTACGGCCGTTGTTGCCGATGGCAACAACGGCCGTACTTTTACGTGGTGTGAACATAGCTTTTAGCTGTAAAACCACTACTGAAATGAATTGATGTCCTGGCTCACACATACACGGGCAAATGTGGTCGACCAGAGCAAAGAGTCCTCCTAAAAGGGAGCCCTAAGTTAGACATACTCCTCTAATATCTCTATATGTCCAAAGTTGTAAAAATTTGTCAACTCCTAATACACTATACTTTTAATTCTGGTGGCACAATGGTCTTTCTTTCTTTTTTTTTCCTTTAAAGGGGTTATCCAGTGCTACAAAAACATGGCAATTTTTGCACCACTCTTCCCTCCAGATTGGGTGGGGTTTGAAATTCAGTTCAAGTTGAAGTAAATGGAGCTTAATTGCAAACCACACCTTAACTATAGACAAGAGTGGGGCAAAAGTGGCCATGTTTCTGTAGCGCTGGATAACCCTTTAAGGGTACAAACACACACACCGTATACCCAGCAGATACGCAGCAGATCTGAAGCAGATTTGATGGTGCAGATTTGATGCTGTGTTCAGTTATTTAGATCTAATCTGCTGCGTATTTGTTGCGTTTTTGTTGCGTATTTGCTGCATATCGCAGCAGTAAATACGCTGCGTATACGGTGTCTGTGTGTTTATACCCTAAGGGGGAGATTTATCAAAGGGTGTAAAATTTAGACTGGTGCAAACTGCCCACAGCAACCAATCACAGCTCAGCTTTCCTTTCAGCACTGCGTAAAGCTGAGCTGTGATTGGTTGCTGTGGGTAGTTTGCACCAGTCAAAATTTTACACCCTTTGATAAATCTTAAACCCTTAAATCTTTTTATTATGAAAAAATAAAGACAACATAACAGATGGGCAGAGCAATGGCATGATGGTCTTTACCCTATTTATTTGTGACTTGTAAAAATAAATAAAAGTTATATAACATCATAAGGTACATGCAATCTTTATATAAAATGGAGTTGGAAAGCCAGGTAAAAGTAGTTGATATTGCGCCACCTGGTGGCATCAATAGCAACCGCACAACTTAGAAAAAAATTACAACTATATAAAAATCCTTGCTAAACTTCTGTAACAAAAATAATTTATTTTCTCATTGCGATAACCTATGGACTCTCTGGGATTTTTACCGGCAGGGGGGTCTCCCAGATTTAGTGTAGCCTCAATGCAGGTGCCAAGGACTTCGGTGGACTTGCGGCCCCTAACTTTCATGCTTATTACCTGGCCTCTCAGCTGGTGACTGGTGACTTGATATACACTATAGCAATGCTGCATCCTCTCTATATGGTGCCCTTGTTGGTTCTTATGAGAGATTGGATCTGTTTGGCTGAATCCCCACTAGGCCCATTTTATACAACATCCAGCTATGGGTTACTGGGCTTTTGAGGGCTTAAAATATCTCAACCAACTCTTTCTGGACTCCTCCAACTTCACTTCTTCCAAGCATCGAAATCATTGCTGCAGTGCCCCTTGTTGAGTCTATTTAGGTTCCTTCAGCTGAAGCAACTGGCTGTCTGGATCATTGGTGGTGGCTCTTTCAACCTCTAGTCTTGAGACTCTGCTGCACACAGAGGACTTAAATAAGCATTTAACCAAAATATTTGCACTTCTTCAGTTAGCAAGTGATATCCCAGAGCTTATGGCAGATTACTGGGAGAACGTGACTGACTACTTCTGGTCATCTGTGGTAGGGATCTTATTATCCAGTTCCGCTTTCTACATAGAGTATATGTGGTGGACTTGATGGAGGCCAGATGGTGTTTGCCTGTATCAGCTCAGCCAGTGGTGTTAATGTCGTGATGCCAGTGCTTGTCCAGCACATGGGTGGGATGTTAATACCTGTCTGTTTGTGTGGCTGGCTGTATTCCCCAAATGGTCAGTAACCTGCTGGGTTGTTGCTGGTCCCTGTCACCGCAGTCCTCAGTGGCAACTGACCTACCCCGACTGTCGATACCACTACCCACAGAAAGGGGAAAAATGACCCAAGGTGTACGGTGCTGTGTGTATAGGTGCGGGTGCAGAAAGAGGATGACAGAGTCCCTATAGTATAGAAAATATAACCGCTTCACTGTCGGCCTTTGCAAAATAACAGTACACGTTTCACAGAGTAGCTAAATCTTTACCCAGACTTTAGTGCTTAACCTTTTGCGCTTGAGGAGGTGCTTGAGAGTGAGGTCGTTGAAGCGGTACTTGTAGACTAGAGTGGAGCCCCAACCCAATGTAGCTGTGTAGTCTGCCGGAACATGGAGATATACTTTGTAGTGTACAGTTATTTGTACTCATGTATAGACTTTGGTCTAACCACCTTCTGCCCTCTGGTATCGTCAAACCTGTGCCAGTAGGGTAGTACAAGCGCAAGCCGTGGTTACCTGGGTGTAGCTAAGTGTCCGGGATGTCCCAGTTACCTGCACTGCGCGATAGGATACGTAGGCCTTCAGTACTGGCTGCTTTGTCCTATGAAGGCTAATTCATTTGTTGTCAGGATACTGCCCTGCTCTTTTTTTGACGTGTTCCTTGCGTGGTTCAGGGTGTTTCTTGGTTACCTCTCCCTTTTGTATGCTTAGCACTGCATGCTGAACATAGTGGTAGTAGCAAAAGAACTGTTGGTCTCTATCTGCATCTGTACACTCTTGTGTCTAAACTCAACTGCTCTGATCTGAACTCATTGTCCCCAACAGGGGTCCCGGCATAAGCCAGGCCCTGGCTTATCTACTGCAGGGACAGTTGTCTTTGTGTCTTTTCTCTCTGAGAATCTGGGCAAGACTACTCTGCACTTCCTACACCAGGGTATAACTCTTCCTACAGGGGCCTCCGTATGCCTGCCTGTGAGTGGTGGAGATGAGTGTGTGCAGGAGAAAAATAATAGGTTAAAAGTAAAGAGCAGCTCCTATTGGTTAGCAACGAACCCATGGCATACACAAAACATTAACCCAATACTGACTTCAGCTGTGCCTATAAATAAGGACATAGAAAATACTGAACCTTTAAAATACCTCATTAACACTTTAACCCAAGAGAAAAGGCTTTTTGACAGGTGCACAGGAGAAAAAACACCAGTGGTGGTACACCACATATACTTCACCCCAGCCTGTCTTCGACCACTAGGTATACAATACCTGTTTTCGTTTTCAAAGTGACTTTCCTAGGACACTCTCTCCCCAAGTTTTTTTACTCAGTGTCTTAGATACTATTGTGTTCGGCACCTACAGATGACTGTTTTTTTGTATACTACTGTTCTGCGCCAGAAAAATAGTGATTATGTCATGGAAGTCCCCTGACACTCCTACACTAACAAAGTGGAAAGTCCTGGTGAACTTGTATATCCTCCTGTATAAGGTGCTCTATCTAAAGAGAAACTGTCCCCGGAAATTCAACAAAACAAACTGTCCCCAAAAATTCAACAAAACATTGTCCCAGTGGCTTGCAGTGCCAGATACAGCTACATCTCCCTAGGTTGACTATTACCTTATATGGGGAGGGTCGGCAGTGGGGTGTGAGTGTGGCAGTGAGCAGCTTTGTGAGTAGGTCCTAGGGTCTCATCAGTAGCAGCCCTGGGTTTTAGGCAGTTAATTACCGTCCTTCCAGTCCTTATTATCTGACTCATGCGGCACTCATACCGTGATCTGGTCTCATTGACATTGTACTTGGTCTGCCCTGTCCTCTTTGGACTTACGCCCTATCAGGACTGTTTCAGCCTTATGTTGACATTTTAGGATCTGGGAATGGTTGAGTTCTCAATGTTTCTTGCTGGTGTTTGTTTTATATGTGCTTATTCTCACATGACAAATTATGAAAAATAAAACCTTTTTAACAATATGATAGTAATGTGTATGTTGATCATATTTGTTCCGTGTATACTGGTGTTATTTGATAACAATGTGACAGTATTATCATACATATTAAAGTATCCTATTGCTATGTCAACTTTGGTTTTTGTGATACACAACCCCTTTTATGATACACAAGTAAAAAAAAAAAAAGGTTGCCTCATTTAAAAATAAAAAAAAGTCTTGAGAAGTTGTGTGTACTCCGGGGGAGCATATACGACAAGTCCTGGTACTTGCAGGTTGCTGTTGCACTCTTCTATTTTTGTCTGTATATTAGCCACAGCAGCGTGCACCTGCATAGTGTGAACAGTGGTATTGGAGTGCTGGCCAATTTTTGTATTAGGATATTTAATTTGCAACCTGTTCAAACATGTGCATTTTTCTCTCCCAGAGTTGCTTGATTTCAGGTTTTTGTGCTAGGCATGACACTGCCTTCACTATCAGTCATGTATCAGAGCCCCTTTTATTACTGGATTGACCTTTCCCTTTCAAGGTTAACAGGGGCTGGACTAGAGCTGGTTCTCATTGGTTGAGAAAATCATGTGACCAAAGCATCTTACTTTCATACATGTGAACAATGGGTATTTTGGGGGATGTTTTTTTCTAATTTTCCTATCTATATTAAAAAAAAAATCGAACTAAACCTGAGCGGAGACTTCCTCTTGTGTCTGCTGTAAAGTGATCTGTACAGCATCGCAGCATAATGTGATACCAGCAGATAGAGGAGACAGTAGCAGCTCCCTGTGGAATGACCTCAGAGTACACTCAAGGGGACAGACTCCTTTTAGTGTCATCTATGTCTATGAGGCTTGCTGTAAAGCATGTCACTAAATGCTGTTAAAAGCAGCTCAGGCAAGATGGCAACCCCTATAACAATGTACAAAAAGTGAAATAAAATAAATTACTGTCATAAAATAGAAACAAATTAGAATTAAAAAAAAGTAAAAAGTTTTACTATCTGACTCTAATCAGTAAAAAAAATCTAGATGATACATGCCCTTTAAGCAATGTAGCAGTGTAAAGTAGCAGCATACAAAAATAATACATAATACCCTAACACAGTCTAAAGTGCTAAGCAAGATAGTCCTCAGCCCCACAACAAATGTATACATATAGTAGCTTGGCTACGGGTACAAGGACATTGCTTTATGCCTGCTATGACATATGGCCCTTGGTTTTCTTCAATGAGAAACAATTATTTTTTTTACCAAAGACACAGTGATTGTCAGTCTTCTTTCTATGGCTAGCTTTGGAAAAAGTTGTTAACTCCCCTCACCCTTTACTATTTCACAGCATAGGTTTTTTTTGGGGGGTTGCTGTCATTGCCCTCCAATTGTACCAACAGAGTTGCAGATTTGACATCATGTAGACTGCAGTGTATTGCTAGACATGAGGACTTCCAGACGGCACATTTTATTTTTCCATGATGCTGTGTTTGGGCACACAATGATGTGAAAGCATTTACCCAGAGTCACCCATACTACTGAGCTCAACCATGCAGTCAGGAAGGAATTCCAAGATATTTACATCTGCACGGCTGTCGCCTTTATTCAGTTAACTCCTTACCAACAATATGAACACCACTGATGTCACAGCACATGAGAACAGACTGGTAATGTGTCCAGTTAAAAAGATGGTGACATTTTGGAAAAAAAATTTTACTGCCAGGTTCACGTTTACATTGCTCAAATATTAGACAGTATTAGTAAATCTGCCTTAATGTACATACTTGATGTTATCATGCAATGTGATGGTAATATACGTGATAACAAAAATACAAAAAGTGCAACAGTAACCCACAGGTGCAAGATCTTACCGTATATACACCTCCCAGTGTACACACGATAAAAACCTGCTCTGTAGATATTGAAAAATGAGGATTTTAGCAAACTATTTGATCAAAAAGAGTGTACCATGTCACCACATTAAGGTGTCCTTTTTGTCTGTACACAAGCTACAAGCAGCATGCAACCTGCAGTGTGAACAAAGGCATAGAGGTGCTGCCAATTCTTTCTTTTTTTTTGGTAACATATGTGATGTCTGACATAATTAGAAACCACTTAACCCCTTCAAGACGGAGCCCTTTGATGCACAAAAGTCCGGGTCAAATTAAAGCGACTCTATACCCATAATCTGACCCCCCCCCCCCCCCCCCCCAAAGCACTTGTACCTTCGGATAGCTGTTTTTTATCCAAGATCTGTTGTGCGCGGTCTGTTTGGCAGGTGATTATTATCCTATTATTATTATCCTAAAAATATACTTTTAGGCTGGGTTCACACTACGTATATTTCAGTCAGTATTGTGGTCCTCATATTGCAACCAAAACCAGGAGTGGATTAAAAACACAGAAAGGCTCTGTTCACACAATGTTGAAATTGAGTGGATGGCCGCCATATAATGGCAAATATTTGCTGTTATTTTAAAACAAGGGACGGAGGGGTGGTTTAAAGTTAGGGCACAGATACTCCCATTTGGCACGGACTTGAAGTTTAAAAGTATTTTTTTAGGACAATAACTGAATCACCTGCCGAATGGACCGCAGGACAGATCTTGGATTAAAAGCAGCTATTCGAAGGTACAAGTGGTTTTGGGAGGGTCAGATTGTGGGTACAGAGTCGCTTTAATGCAATGTTCCTCCCCGCCTTCTAAGACCCATAGCGCTTTTATTTTTTCACCTACAGGGCTGGTTGGGGTATAATTTTTGTTGCGTCACATGATCTCTAGTTTTTATATATATAATTTATTAACAGCAATCCTGGTGTGTTTTTTTTTTCCATTTACGCCGTTCAGCGCACAGGAACAATAATGTTATATTTTAACAGATCGAACAATTCCACACGCTATGATATGTAATATGTTTATTTATTTTTTTATATTTTTATTTTTATAATGGGCAAGGGGGTATTTTAAACTTTTATTGGGAGGGGTTTATAAGGGTTTTTTTTAACACTTTTAAAAACTTTTTTTATTACCCTTTTTTTTTTTTTTACACTTTTTATCACTATAAATTGCAATAAATTGCATGTAATGATCTATGCTATGCCAAAGCATAGCATAGGTCAGTGTTAATCGGCCTGAGAGCAGACTCGATACATGGATCGCCGATCCGAAAGGACGGAGGTAAGTGACTTATGGTGTGTTTACACAGACAGATTTATCTGACAGATCTTTGAAGCCAAAACCAGGAACAGACTATAAACAGGGATAAGGTCATAAAGGAAAGACTGGGATCTATCCTCTTTTCAAATCCATTCCTGGCTTTGGCTTCCAAAATCTGTCAGATAGATCTTTCTGTGTAAATGCACCCTAACCCCCGCCTGTCGCCTGCTCTCACTGCAGCGGTCCCGCATACATCAGTAAGGGCCCTATTCCACAGTAACGATAATCGGCCGAATCGGCCCCATTTGGCCCGATTCGTCCGATTATCGTTCGGTGAAATAGAGAGAGCGATCAGCTGATGATTGTGTCTTTGGCTGATCGTTCATTTAGGGCCAGACCTAAAATCATCATTCCCCCACTGTGCATCGCTACGGTTGAATAGCGGCGGGCGACCGACGATTTGAGAAGAAGCAGCATCATACGTTACCTATCCAGGCTTCTTCTCCACACTGTCTTCATCCCCGGGTCCCGCGCGCTCTATCTTCAGAATGGCCGGTCAGCTGAAGGAACGCTCAGCCAATCACAGGCCGGGACGCGCGCGGCCATTCTGGAGATAGAGAGCATGTGGGACCCGGGGGTGAAGACAGCGTGGAGAAGAAGCCTGGATAGGTAATGTATGATGCTGCAAGGATCATCGGGCCGTGGAATAGGCCCAGTAAACGAGTGGCGATCTAGCAGATCGCCGCTCGTTTACATCGTTGATCGGGCCCTCCTCGGCCTGTGGAATAGGACCCTAAGCCTCTGAAGCCAGGAACCTTTGTAAAAGTAAAACCTGGTCTGTAGGTAAAGGTGCAGGTGCAACAGATAGTAATGAGTAAAGAGTCCAGCACTATAGGACTTATATACCTTCCTCCCTGGATCTCATCTTAAACCACCTTAAGGCTACAGTGGCCTAGCCTAAAAGTCCCTAAAACTGTTGTCAGTGTTCCTCCATTATGTAAGTAATCAGGCTGCCTGCAACATGAAGCATATTTATTGGAATACATTTTCTGAACAAATAACAAAATTAACATATAAACTAAATTTCTGAAAGTAATTATCCAAGAATAAAAAATCTATGACCTGGTCCTCAGAAAAAGTATTGTCAGATTCTCCGTCATGGATGGCCTCAAATGTCTGGAGAGCAGAGAACAACCTTTTTTTACAGGGGTTGTTCAAATCAACTGATATCAGAAAGTTATATAGATTTGTAGTTGACTTCTATTAAAAAAATCGCAGGTCTTCCCATACTTATTAGCTACTATATGTCGTGCAGGAAATGTTTTCAGTCTGACACAGTGCTCTCTGCTGACATTTCTGGCTGAGACAGAGTAGAAGAGGTTTTCTGTGGTAATAAATAGAATCCATGTACTGTGAAATTGAATGGGTCACATACCCGCTGCAGAATTTTCGTTCCGCTGTCCGCTGACCCATTAACTTTACTGTACCAGGATTTGCAGCGGATTTGGCTGCAAACTCGCAGCGTGAGTTTACAAACGCAGCGTGAGTTTGCAGTCGCAAACGAGAGCTACAGGAAATCATTCACCATATTACACAGATTGATAGCTGTTAAGGTCCACTTACACAGAAAGATTATCTGACAGATTATCTGCCAAAGATTTGAAGCCAAAGCCAGAAACAGATTACAAACAGAGATCAGGTTATAAAGGAAAGCCTGAGATTTCTCCTCTTTTTCAAATCCATTTCTGGCTTTGGCATCAAATCTCTGTCAGATAATCTAATAGAAGGCAACGATCAGCAGAAATCGTTCATGTTGGCTGATCGTTGCTGTTGTTTGTCCTTCAACCATGTTGAAACGACTGTGATAGCAGCGATATGCTGCTGTGATGCCCTGGCCCCTAGGGGCCACTCCGCAGTGTAGATGGTGCTATCAGGCAGGAACCGGGGTAGCTGTAGGATATAGGGTTGTCACGGTGTAGGCACGAGGGTGATACAGCTGGAAGCCGGACTCCTGACCATGCGGGAATACTGGGCATGCGATTCCTCGTTGTCCTTAGTCAGGGCACCAATTATCACACCAATGCCAAGGTTCAGAAACAACGGTAGTTGTATATTTATTGTAACGGTGGTAACTAGTAGTAACAGTCTCTCCGGATGCAACCGGGAATAAGGCAATCTTGAATAAAGCAGAGTAATGGGTGATGACCATGCGGGAATAGAGTAGCGTGCTGAATGATGGGAGTAGTAGTGAAGCTGAAGTTGAGATGCTGGGTGGAATGAGACTTGAATGAAATACTTGCTGTTGATGACTAGAGAAGATGATGATGAGAGGAACTGAAGAATGACTGAAGAATCGACACCCAGATGAGAATCTTGAGACTTGAGACAGGAACACAGCCAGTGGACTGGAGCAGCAGAGCACATGCAGGCCTCTCTCTTTTAGCAGGGAGAGAGAACAGACACACAACTTGTCTCCTGAAGGTGGAGGACAAGACTCGACTGCACAGGAACAGCAGAGCAACACACCCTATCCCCTCTGGGGCAGGAGATAGACTGGGGTAGAACAGAAAGTCACATGGTAACCCCAGCCAAAGCTCGATGACCATTGGAGTTACCATGGAAGCAGGGCACAGTCACGTGACATCCAGCCATTGCATCATCACACCATTAGGCATATACAGAGAAATATACATGAGAAGTACCATACTTGAACACTGGGGGGCAACACAATCCCATTAGAGACTGATACCTGAATATACATGCAATAAATGAATGAAATAGCAGACCTGAATACTGAGAAGGGTAACACAATACACGCAGTTTGCAGTGGGCCATAGCTTTTCAGAACAGAACTGGTTATAATACAAGGGTGACCATGAGAAGGGCTGTTCTGGGACACTGCACTGCCTTCGCTCCGTGTAGCAGGAGCATCAGCAGCAGACCGCCGCTATCCTCTATGGGCTGCCCGGATGATCTAGCGATCACCTGGGCAGCCCCCTTGCACTTAGCCGCTCGCTGACGCCGTGTGCAATAGCGGCGGCAACAAGCGGGGAATGAGGAGCAAATGAGTGCTGACAGCGCTTGTTTGCTCCTCAATGATGTTGTGTCGGATAATCGGCCGGTCACTTGCCAGATGGTAGCAGATAGTGACTCCAATTCTGTGGTGGTTGGCCGAGATACAGCTGGACCTTAGGATGTTACTTCGTGACACCAGTGCCAGTGAGGCACACAGATGTGGTGGCACACCTGCTTTTAGTTTAGGAGGCCAGCTGTACCCTTTTCCCCCTGTGGACAGTGGCCTGCCAGGCTGCTACGGGGTCCCTTGGGTTAGTGTAGTCACGGATGGGCTGAGTGGTGTAGTGACCCTCCCTGACTATCGGAACTGCCACCCACAGAAAGGGGATATGTCATGTAGTGGCTGTAGTGTAAGCTGTGTCGGTGTGGGGTGAAGAATCACGGAGGCTCTTTATCATAAATAAGCTTGGTTTTATTTGACAGTTACCTTGATAAAGCACTTGATGAGACACTTGATAATATGATAACCAGATCTGCGACAGGAATAGAGTGAGGAATACAGTCATGCTGATTGAGTAGCGTGTTGAAGGATAAAAAGAAGGAGAGTAGCAGAGAGGAGGATGTCGTGAGAATCTCAACCCAAGTAGTAGTGTTCTCTGCTTGGATGTTGGAAGATGAGGTAGAAGAATACTTAGAAAAAGAAGAAGAGAATACTTGTGCCCGTGTATTGACTTTTGAGTCTTCACACCACCTTATGCCCACTAGATTTGGGGGACCCATCCTAGAGGGTGACACAAGGCCCAGACCTTGTTACCTGGGATGAGCTAAATGCTGGGGGTTCCCTTGCTGACAACTGCGCTGCGAGGTAGATTTCCGAGGCTTACTGCAACTTTGCTCTATCCCGATCAGTTCCTAGCTTACTGCTGTCTGTGGATACTGTCCTGCTCTGTGACTCTCCTATTCCACGGCGTAGGTTGAAGTTGTCTCTGATTTGTCCTCTCTTGTGAGGGCTTAACACTGCATAGTGTTGTGTAGAGTTAACTGAGAAGAAACTGTGAGCTGTGTATTGTCTTGCTTCCTACCCATATGGGGCTCTGACTAAGGCTGAACTGAGTAGGGGTCCTGGAAGAGGGCCAGGGCCCAAAAAGGACCACTGTAGAGAGCTGTCTAGCTTGCCTCCTTCCTCTACAATGTCCAACACAAAAGACACACACACTTCCTGTACCCATGTGACTTCCTTCCTCTTTAAAGTGCGCTTTGAGTGGGTGAGGATTGCAAAAGAAGAAGTAAAGAGAGAGGTGACAGGAGAGAAGAAGAACAGATTCCTGTTTATTCACAGACCCATGTGACATACAGACAAACAATAACCCTTTACACAATTCAGCCGTGCAGCATTTGAATACACATATCTAATACAGCGACATCTAGTGGTGAAACTTTATCACTACTTTCATCACCACTTCTATACAATAAGTACAGACTTTTCTGAAGGGTGTAACCAATAGCAACACCAGTGGTAGGACACCCCAATGGTAATTTTCTTTACCTTCAACGCTGTTTGCGCTAAATCTTCACTTTAATATGTAAATCAGGCAGTTTGGGGTGGGACCACTGCCCTAAGTGCACTGATTCACCCCCTCTCATAAATATCCCGGTGCTAGCAGAGTCAATCGGTGCGCCAAGTGCTGTTTACTGACCCTACTGCCCCAACCCATATAATTTAAATATTTAGTGAAGATTTAGCTAAGGTGGTGGTGAAGATAAACATAAGAAAATTGCCTTCATTCACAGCGTTCAGTGCCTAAATTTTCACGGTAATCACTTATATGGTCTGCATAGCGCCTGAGTGGGACTGGTATTTACCGCTATATAGCCACTGTGCATAGTGGCTTAATGCTGTACCAGTATGGTGGTGGTAGTCATGGCAATTTTATGTGGTCCCTAAAAATTCTTTTTGGCGTGGTGGAATTGGTGTGATAATGGTATTATGAAAATATGCACAGGGTAACATTTTTGGTATTTTTTAACCCCTTCGTGTCCACAATACATTTATATATGTTCCTACTGCAAACGCCTTGTGCAGCAGGAGCGTATATAAACGTTCCTGACACACATCAGTGTACATACCTCCCAACTTTTTGGACGACCAAAGAGGGAAACCCTAGGGAAATTTTACAGACATTTGTATACTTTTTAATTCAAGGATGCAGTCACACATCCAGGATCTGCTGCAGATTGATGCATTTATTTACATTGATATCTGCAAATCTGGAGCAGATCCTGTATATGTGACTGCATCCTTAGGTCCCAGTCACACATCAGTCTAAAATTAAAGGAGTAGTGCAGCGCTAAGAAATTATTCACAGAATAACACACATTACAAAGTTATACAACTTTGTAATGTATGTTATGTCTGTGAATCGCCCCCTTCCCTGTGTCCCCCCACCCCCACCCGTGTACCCGGAAGTGTGGTGCATTATACATACCTGTCATATGCCGACCTCTGTCCCCGATCTTCTGTGCCATAACGTCATCTTCGGACGGACAGCTGAAGCTCTCCGATCCTCCTGAGTGCCGGCCGTCCTCTGCTGCGTCATCAGATGCTCAGCCGCGATTGTCTGATGACGTGGCACTCGGGGCGATTGGAGAGCTTCGGCCGTCCGTCCGAAGATGACATTGTGGCACAAGATGGCGGACATGCGCGACACGGATCAGGTGCACCACACTTCCGGGTTTAGCCTGGGTGGGGGGGACACGGGGAAGGGGGCCATTCACAGACATAACATACATTACAAAGTTGGATAACTTTGTAATGTGTGTTATTCTGTGAATAATTTCTTAATACAAAAATTTTAAGGATCCAACTTGCACCACATGATGGAATAATATGCACAATTGGGTTTATTATACAGTAAGAAACCAGACACTTTTTAGAGCAACATAAAATGTTTATTAATGCAAATTGTATTCCTAGGTCAAAAAGAGGGACAGAGGGACTTGGCTCAAAAGTAGGAACTGTCCCTCCAAAAGAGGGACACTTGGGAGGTAATAACCAGAGAAAATAACAGGCAGCTGCAATTCCTCAGCTGCCTGTCATCAGCCCCTTAAATGCCACGATCTTTAGCGATCGCAGCATTTAACCCCATAGTGACCGCCGATACGGCTTTTTACGGCGGTCACTAAGGGTCCTTATTCTGCTGCCATCAGCTTTTTACGGCGATGGCAGAGAAAAAGGCTGCGGGGCCGGGACGGCCCCCACCCCATCCCCCCGGCTACCGGAGGTAGCTGAGGGGTTGGGGCAGTGTGTGGGGTCCGTCCCGCCCCCCCCCCCCCTAACCGACGATCGCCGCTATTAACGTTATAGCGGCGGCCGTCGGTAAAGGGGATTACCGGTGCTGCCGCCACCTTTCATCTCCCCCCGCCGTGAATCTACGGTGGGGGGAGATGAAATAAGTGTCCCCAAGACCTCAGATCAGCCCCCCCTAGTAGGGCGATCACTAACCCCCCTCCCCCGGCGGCCATCATTTCCAAGATGGCCGCCGCCATCGCTGTGAACCGACTAATGTCTGTTCACAGCGATGGAAAAGTTAAAATGAATGAAAGCCCCATGCTCTCCGCCACCGGAGGTAGCGGAGAGCATGGGGCAGTGATTGGGGACCCCCCTGTGGGGTCCCGGTACAAGCGATCAGCGGTATATACTATATACCGCTGATCGCTTGTACCATGTGCTCCCGGCACTTTTTATCCCCTGTCACCATGAATGATTGGTGACAGGGGATAAAAAGTGATGCCCCCCCCACCCCCCAAGTCGCCCCCCACCCCCCTGTCACCCCCTATCCCCCAGTCATCCCCCCCTTCCCCATATACTCACCTGATCCTGGAGCTCCGTCCTCCTCGACGTCCTGGCTGGTTATGAAGTGCGCATGCGCTTCACAACCAGCCAACTCTGAAAATTTAAAGTGACAGAGACCAATTTGGTCTCTGTCACTGAACTATGATTACTGAGATAGAAAATATCACAGTAATCATAGTAATACAGTGAAAATGAATATGTAAAGTACAAAAAGTGACAAACATACAAAAAAATAAAACACACACTTTTTATTATAGTAATAATTGCAGTTTACTCCCAAATTACCCCTAACCCCTCCCCAGATTACCCGTAACCACCGCACGTTGCCCGTAACCACCGCACATTGCCCGTAACCACCCCAAATTGCCAGTGACCCCCTCCAGATTGCCCGTAACCACCCCAAATTACATGTACCCACCCCCAGATTACCTATAAGCACTTCAGTTTATCAGTAACAATCCCAGATTGTCTGTAACCCTTCCAGGTTGCACATAACCCCCCCAGGTTCCCCGTAATCATGCCAGATTACATGTAACCCCCCCAGATTGCACGTAACCACCGCGCGTTGCCTCTGACCACGCCACAATGCCTCTGACCACACCACGATGCCTCTGACCACCGCACGTCGCCTCTGACCACCGCACGTCGCCTCTGACCACCACACGTCGCCTCTGACTACCACACGTCGCCTCTGACCACCACACGTTGCCTCTCACCACGCCATGGCGCCTCTGACCACCCCAAATTGCCAATGACCCCCTCCAGATTGCGGTGCCCATGTCAGATTATAGGTACCCACCCCAGATTGCCTATAAGAACTTCAGTTTATCCGTAACCACCCCACATTGCCCGTAACCACCCCACGTTGCCCGTAACCACCCCAGATTGTCTGTAAGCACTGCAGGTTGCCCGTAACCACCCCACGTTGCCCGTAACCACCCCAGATTGTCTGTAAGCACTGCAGGTTGCCCGTAACCACCCCACATTGCCCGTATCCACCCCAGATTGTCTGTAAGCACTGCAGGTTGCCCGTAACCACCCCACGTTTCCCTTAACCATCCCAGATTGTCTGTAAGCACAGCAGGTTGCCCGTAACCAGCCCACGTTGCCGTAACCAGCCCACGTTGCCTGTAACCAGCCCACGTTGCCTGTAACCACCCCACGTTGCCGTAACCACAGCAGGTTGCCCATGACCACCACACGTTGCCCATAACCACCACACGTTGCCCGTAACCACCCCACGTTGCCCGTAACCACCCCACGTTGCCTGTAACCACCCCAGGTTGCCGTAACCACAGCAGGTTGCCCGTGACCACCCCATGTTGTCCGTAACCACCCCAGATTACCTGTAACCACCTCTAGATTACCCGTTACCACCCCAGGCTGTCCGTAACCACCCCACATTACCTGTAATCTCATTTTTTTTGCTCCTGTAAATTGGCTCTCCTTCCCTTTTGAGCCCTGCTGTGTGCCCATACAGTGGTTTATGCCCACATATGGGGTACCGTTGTACTCAGGAGAACCTGTGTTACAGATTTTGGGTACGTTTTCTCTCCTGTTCCTCGTCAAATTGAGAAATTTCAAACTAAACAAACATATTATTGGAAAAATTCGAGTTTTTCATTTTTACTGGCCAATTTTGAATACTTTCCTCTAATACCTGTGGGGTAAAAATGGTCACCACACCCCAAGATGAATTCTTTGAGGGGTGCACTTTCCAAAATGGGGTGACTTTTGGGGGGAATCTATTCTGCTGACACTACAGGGGCTCTGCAAGCGCACCTGGCGCTCAGAAACTTCTTCAGAAAAATCTGCACTGAAAATGCTAATTGGCGCTCCTTCCCTTCTGAGCCCGGCTGTGTGCCCATGCAGGGGTTTATGCCCACATATGGGGTACCGTTCTACTCAGGAGAACCTGATTTACATATATTGGGGTGACATTTCTCTCCTGTTCCTCGTGAAATTGAGAAATTTCAAACTAAAGGAACATATTATTGGAAAAATTCGAGTTTTTCATTTTTACTGTCTACTTTTGAATACTTTCCTCTAATACCTGTGGGGTCAAAATGCTCACCACACCCCAAAATGAATTCTTTGAGGGGTGCACTTTCCAAAATGGAGTGACTTATTGGGAGATTTTACTCTGCGGACACTACTGGGGCTCTGCAAATGCACCTGGCGTTCGGAAACTTCTTCAGCAAAATCTGCATTGAAAAAACTAATTGGCGCTCCTTTCCTTCTGAGCCCTCCTGTGTGCCCATGCAGTGGTTTATGCCCACATATGAGGTACCTTTTCACTTAGGAGAACCTGCGTTACAAATTTTGGGGTACTTTTTCCTCTTGTTCCTCATAAAAATGAGAAATTTCAAACTAAAAGAACATAATATTGGAAAAATTTGAGTTTTTCATTTTTACTGTCTACTTTTGAATACTTTCCTCTAATACCTGTGGGGTCAAAATGGTCACCACACACCAAGATGAATACTTTGAGGGGTGCACTTTCCAAAATGGGGTGACTTATGGCAAGATTTTACTCTGATGGCACTACAGGGGCACTGCAAGCGCACCTGTTGCTCGGAAACTTCTGCAGCAAAATCTGCATTGAAAAAGCTAATTGGCGCTCCTTCCCTTCTGAGCCCTCCTGTGTGCCCATACAGTGGTTTACGCCCACATATGGGGTACCATTGTACTCAGGAGAACCTGCGTTACAAATTTTGGGGTACTTTTTTCCTCTTGTTCCTCGTGAAATTGAGAAATTTCAAACTAAACGAACATATTATTGGAAGAATTCGAGTTTTTCATTTTTACTGTCTTCTTTTGAATACTTTCCTGTAATACCTGTGGGGTCAAAATGGTCACCACACACCAAGATGAATTCTTTGAGGGGTGCACTTTCCAAAATGGGGTGACTTATGGGGGTCTTTCTCTCTGCTGACACTACAGGGGCACTGCAAACGCACCTGTCGCTCAGAAACTTCTTCAGAAAAATTTGCATTGGAAAAGCTAATTGGCGCTCCCTTCCTTCTGAGCCCTGCTGTGTGCCCATACAGTGGTTTACGCCCACATATGGGGTACCGTTGTACTCAAGAGAATCTGCGTTACAAATTTTGGGGTGCTTTTTCTCTCATTTTCCTTTTGAAAATGAGAAACTTTAATCTAAACGTATATATTATTGGAAAATTTTAATTTTCCATTTTTTTACTGCCTAATTGTGAATACTTTCCTCCAGCCCCTGTAGGGTTAAAATGCTCATTATACCCCTAGATTAATTCTTTAAGGTGTGTAGTTTCCAAAATGGGGTCACTTATGGGGGTTTTCAGGATACCAGACTTCTAAATCCATTTAAAAAAAGAACTGGTCCCTAAAAAAAAATCAGTTTTGGAATAATTTGTGATAATTTGCTGATCAATTTCTAAGCCCCATAACACCCTAAAAAAGTAAAATATGTTTACCAAATTATGCCAGAATAAAGAAGACATATTGGTAATGTGACTTAGTAACTAATTTATGTGCTACGACGTTCTTTTTTTAGAAGCAGAGAATTTCAAAGTTCATAAAATGCAATTTTTTTAAATTTTTCATGATATTTTGATGTTTTTCACAAAAAACACACAAAGTAGTGACCAAATTTTGCCACTAACATAAAGTGTCATATGTGACGGAAAAACAGTCTCAGAATCGCTAGCATACGTTAAAGCATCACTGAGCTATAAGAGCATAAAGTGAGACAGGTCAGATTTTGAAAAATTAGCCTGGTCATTAAGGCCCAAACTAGCTGCAGCACGAAGGGGTTAAGGAAGTCAGTGACAGGTTAAGCACCTGTCACTGACGGACCAGGACCCCCACAGCCTTGTACCGACTAATGGGGGGGTAAGTCACTTCCGTTCAGTCGGATGGGCACTGTGTGCATAGAGTCTGCTTTCACGTAGACTTTATGCACAGATCGCCGATAAAAATGATCTGTGCTATGCTATGGCATAACATGCATCAGTATATGCAATCTAATGATTGCATGCTTAACTGTAAATTATAAGTGTTTTAAAAAAGTGTAATAAAAAAGTTTTTAAAAGTATTAAAAAAAAAACTATAACCACACAGTAAAAGTTTAAAGTGGCACTATCAGCAGGTTCCGCCGTATGAACCTGCTGATATGCCGCAGTAGATCATTACCTGATAAGAGCAGGTACTAAATTTTTTCTTCTGGCCCGCATTCGAACCATAGCTCCTAATTGCCCCTATGCTAATGAGGGGTTTAGGAGCATTTGGGGCGTCATCCTAAGCGCCGAGCACCAGCTTGGCCTGCCCAGTCCACAACCCTCCCCCCCCCTTGTTGCCCCCTCCTGTTCCGCTCGCTATGCTTACTTGAATATGTATAGTGGCCCGCATTCGAACCATAGCTCCTAATTGCCCCTATGCTAATGAGGGGTTTAGGAGCATTTGGGGCGTCATCCTAAGCGCCGAGCACCAGCTTGGCCTGCCCAGTCCACAACCCTCCCCCCCTTGTTGCCCCCTCCTCTTCCGCTCGCTTTGCTTACTTGAATATGTATAGTGGGCGGCACCGAGCAACCCCTCGGCCAGCCAGGAGCAACCCCTCCGGTGCCACTCAGGTGACAGCCAATCCGGAGCCCAGGAAAGTATGCTGCTCATTGCCACAGTATGCAGATAGCAGGAGTGTGATCGACGCTGGGAGCCTGGGTTGAGTTGGATGGAAAAGCGCACTCTTCAATGAGGCTCCACGGGCTCCTCTTTTGCATATTCATGTTTCCCAGGGGGCAATGCACCTAGGACTTCATTGCATTGAGCGCTTTCATTAGCAGCCGGCAGTGTTGTCATTTGGCTGGTCTCCCTGAGTTCAGCAATCTGTTTCTCTTATGGCTCTACTAGGCATTGCTCCCACCTAGTCAGAATCCTGCTCCACACTGATGAGGGGCAACACCCCGAAACAGCTGTATGTGGATGGTTACCTAGCCTTGGTTTATCCCTTGTCATTACATTGACTTATAGGGCCACTTAATATGGTGGTTTTGGTGGTTTCCTAACAGGAGCTGCCCCTTGGCTGGGTCCTTTCCGAAGGGATATCTGGCTAGTCCTGTGTTTTGAGACTCTTCAATGAGGCTCCACGGGCTCCTCTTTTGCATATACTGTGGCAATGAGAAGCATACTTTCCTGGGCTCCTGATCGTCTGTCAGCTGAGCGGCACGGGAAGGGGTGGGCTAGGCAACACGGGAGGGGGTTGCTCCGGGCGGGCCAAGGGGTTGCTCTGTGCCGCCCACTATGCATATTCATGTAAGCATAGCGAGCGGCACAGGAGGGGCGTCACGGGGGGAAGGGGGACTGGGCGGGCCAAGCTGATTGTCGACGCTTAGAGTGATGCCCCAAATGCTCCTAAACCCCTCATTAGCATAGGGGCAATTAGGAGCTATTATTCAAATGCGGGCCAGAAGAAAAGATTTAGTACCAGCCCTGCTCAGTGTAGCAGAGAGGAGGATGCCGTGAGAGTCTCAACCAAGGTAGTACTGTGCTCTGCCGCGATTTTGGAGGATGAGGTACAATAATTAGAAAAGAAGAACACCTGTGCCTGTGTACCTTGAATAGTCTTAACACCACCTTATGCCCACTAGACACGACTGACCCTTCCGAGAGGGTGACGCAGGCTCCAGACCTTGTTACCTGGGATGAGCAGAATGCTGAGGGTTCCCTGCTGACACCTGCGCTGCAAGATAGAGTTCATAGGCTTACTGCAACTTTGCTCTATCTAGATCAGTTCCTAGCTCCTGTGGCTTTTGTGGATACTGTCCTGCTCTGTTACTACTCCTAGTCTACGGCGTGGGTTGAGGTTGTCTCTGGCTTGTCCTCTCCTAAGAGGGGTTTTAACAGTGCATAGTGCTGTGTAGCGTCACTAGTAAGAAAGTTCTTGGAGGTGTACTGTCTTGCATCCTTCCCATACGAGGTTCTAGCTAAGACTGACCCTTAAGAGTACGGGGACCTGGCAGAGGGCCAGGGCCAAGAGAAGACCACTGTGGAAAGCTATCTAGCTTGCCTCCTTCCTCCACAATGCCTAACACTAAAAACCTCTGCACCTCCTCCACCCATGTGATATACTTCCCTAGCGGGAGTGGGTGAAGAGTGCAACTGAAAAAATAAGGAGAGAGCTGATAGGAGAGAAGAAAACAGATTCCTATTGGTCTGCAAAATCTTGACTTGTAGATCTTGATCTACTTGATCTTGTAGAAATAAAAAGGGTTAGGGGGTCCGGGCCAATAACAAACGGGCAATGCAGCACAAAAATGAATCCAAAAGATAAGTCAAGGAGGCAAGAAATAGAGACATGTGGAGGATATTTATGAGGCCTAAAGTCCCAGACCCAGGAGAGTTCTGACAGCTGACTGGTGGTGCTGCCTGCCAGTCAGTTTGATTAAAATGATCAACACCTTATGCCGATCGGCCTGGGGCTACATCAGAGAAAAGCACTGCTGCGCCCCTAGCAATTATGCATGTTTACATAGCTTTTCCAATGTTTTACTACTTTATTATTATTTTTTATACAGAAAAACAGTAGATAACAATAGAATAAATCAAATTTGCAATTTACATTTATTTAATTTAAGTTATCTTGGAAAACACGGCACCTCCTGCTTTCTGACTGTTTTGTTTCTCAAACAGTCAGAAAACAGAAAGCCCTGTAAGACCCAGACCATCTGAGCGCTCACAGAGAGAAGGCAGTCATGTGATTGATGGACACATTGAGGCCACACCTCTTCCCCGCTTTGCCCCAGCCTTTTTTCTTCAGGTAGGCGATATGGCTGGTGTATGCCAGGGAGAAGGCAAAAATCTGGCCTTCTTTCATGCCTGAGGCAGACTCTATAAGGGCTCGTTCCCACTGAGCAAAAGCAGCTGAATTTCTGCGCTGAATCAGCGCTGAAATTTCAGCCGTTAAAATAGGTGCAGAGCTAATTTCCATTGTGTTGAATGGAAATTCTGCTCTGCAGTTCACACAGTGGAATTTCCGCACTGAACTAATCCGCTTTCCGCCAGAAGAATGAACATGTTCATTCTTCCGCTAGCGGAAGCCTATACAAATCAATGGGGCTCTGATTTTCTGTTTCAGCGCGGATTCAGCGCGGATTCAGCGCGGAATACAAGCGTAATACAAGCGGAAATTACTCGCTGAATCAGCGCGGAAATGGGGAAAAGGGGGGGGGAGGAGGATTCTAGTATATGTTCTGGTATAGTCTAGTTTACTCGCCAAATACTCGCTGAATTTCAGCGCTGAATGCATGCGGATTCAGCACGGATTCCTCGAGTATTCCGCGCTGAATTTGTCAAGAGCTGATTACGAGCTGAACACTTTCCTAGCAGAATACGCAGGGATTCTGCTTACATTCTGCTTATATTCTGCTCGGAATTCAGCGTCAGTTGATTTCAGGCGGAAATATTTCCTTGCGTAATCCGCTCCTTTTGCTCTGTGTGAACGTAGCCTAAGAAGAGCCCTGATCAAACTGCAGGGGTCCAGATCAGTAAGGGATTCTGTCACTTAGACTTAAAAACTGCGATCGCTTCTGCCTGTCATTAATGGTGAGGGCATGGCCTTTACACAGAGAGATTTATCTGATTTATCTAATTTTTGCAAGCTAAAGCCAGGTACAGACTATAAACAGGGAACAGGTCATAAAGAAAAGACTGAGATTTCTCCTCTTTTTAAATCCATTCCTGGCTTTGGCTTCAAAAATCTATTACATGCACAGCCATGGAGTGGGGAGGAGTGGGGGTCTGCAGGGAGCTGCAGGAAGAGTTGCCCGGACAATCTTTATATCGTCCGGGGGACCCATAGAAGAGTGGTGGTCTGCTACCACCTCTTCTATTACATGGAGCGACGGGCAGCAGACTGTCGCTATCATTATCGTTTTTTAAAACATGTTTTAAGACAGCTGATAGTTGCCTTTTAACATGACCTATTACACTAAACGATTATCAGCAAAGTACGGCCGATAATTATTTGGTGTAATAGAAATCTTAGATGCTGAACATTCTAATTTTAGAATCTTTTCTGGCTGTAAAATCGCTTCATTTCATCAGCGGACAGTGTCACCTAGGCGGGAAGATGGGGCCCAGCTGTCATAAATCCCCTCTTAGGCGACTCTGTCCACTGATGAAATAAAGAAAGAGTAAGGGGGTGACAGTATCACTTTAAAATGGAATATCTATTTAAAAAAAAATCTAATTTGTAAATTCCACCTCCTTTTTGCCTTAATTTTTGTGAAACTACTTAAAGTGCCACTGTTTTTTACTTTTTTTTTTTTTGTAGAAATCAATAGTACAGGCGATTTTAAGAAAAATTCACGCGGATGGATCAGCAGCGGATTTTAAGCTGCAAATTTGCAGCGAAATCCACTGCGGATCCTATGTCAATTACTTTCAATGAGGATACATACTCGCAGCGAGATTTACATGAACTGACAGGGTTTCCTACGCCCGCAATTCACTGAATTGCGGCCAAATAAAACTGGCATGTCAGTTCATGTGTATACACTCTGGCTGGGATCCCATAGAAGAACATGAGGTTACTCCACGCGTACAAAGGCATACCAATGGCAACAACGGCCGTACTTTTACGTAGTGTGAACATAGCCTTAGGGTACAAACACACACAGCAAATACGCAGCAGATACGCAGCAGATTTGATACTGTGTTCAGTTATTTAGATCTAATCCGCTGCGTATTTGCTACGTATCGCAGCAGTAAATACGCAGCGTATATGCCATGTGTGTTTATACCCTTAAGGTTAACAACTTTCTTAAGGCTATGTTCCCACACAGTATTTTGCTCAGTATTTTTCAACCAAAAACTGTTGGATTGAAAACACAGAAAGGCTATGTTCCCACACTGTTGAAATTAAGGGGATGGCCGCCATTTAATGACAAATAATTAGTGTTATTTTAAAACAACCGCCATTGTTTTGAAATAATGGCTGTTATTTGCCATTAAATGATGTCCATCCACTCAATTGCCAACATTGCATTTCTGTGTTTTCAATCCACTCCTGGTTTTGGTTGAAAAATACTGTATGGGAACATAGCCTCAATGTAATTTTTTATACTTAAAGGGGTGTATTTTTTTTTCGTGGGTGTTTCTAACATCTCAAATAAACTTCGAACCTGAGCTGATCCCTAGTATACACTAATCTAATTGGGAAATTTCCTTAAAAATTTGGAAAATATGTCTGCTAAACTTTTCATCGTCTAATGTTCTACAAATGTGAAAAGATGTTACCAGATATTCTAAATGGGGATTATCGACTAATGTATGTGAAATCACTATTTCTCTTACTAGTAGAGATGTTCAAATGTAAATAAATGCAGATTTTTCTAAATGTTGACAATTTTTTTTTCACAGAAAAATGCAGTGTATCAATCATACCTTACAAATAACCACTATTTTATAATATAATAAAATGGAAAATTAAAAAAACGAAAAGAGGATTTACATAAAGACTGGATTTTCTGATGACACTTTCCCTTTAAGAGAGAGCTGAGCTGTGATTGGTTGTTAAGGGCAAAGCCTGACAATTTTGGTGTTAGGCAGATTGGGAAGTCTAGACCGATATCCGTGTATTATCAGCACATTATCTATGTACCTGCGTGCAGCAGTATATATTATATATTATATATGATGATGTCCATGTAGTCTGTGCAGATATATATATATGTATACACAGACACACCTATATTATATCAGGTCCATGTGGCAGTAGTTGCGATGAGGCAATGCTTATATATACTCCTATACATGGTAGCAATACTATATATACTGTGCATGTAGCAGTCTTATACACAGTATATATGATGTCCATGTAGCAGAGCTGGGAGCGCTCCAGCACTGACAGTGTTATATCCCAGAGGCCCCGCCCTCCGTGACGTCACGGCCCCAGCTTCCTGCCGTTGTAGCCCCTCGTTGTGAAGTGACCGGCGGGACCGGGATCCAGAGGTGCAGGGCAGCGGTGAGGGCTGGCGGGTCACCCGTGGTGCAGGGCTACCGGTCTCCCAGACCCATGTAACGGGCATAACGGAATGGCGGCTGCCGGGCATTGTTATACTGAGGAGGAGCACTAGTAGTGAGCGGGGACAACAATGGAGCTTATAGCGGCGGCGGCGGCAGAGCCCGGGGCGGCATAGAGGACCGTGCCCTTATGTGGTGCTGTGTGCCGGGCATGAGGGATGGGGCAGGGCATAGGCTGTACCCGGGGATACCCAGCAGGGCATAGGCTGTACCCGGGGATACCCAGCAGGGCATAGGCTGTACCCGGGGATACCCAGCAGGGCATAGGCTGTACCCGGGGATACCCAGCAGGACATAGGCTGTACCCGGGGATACCCAGCAGGGCATAGGCTGTACCTGGGGATACCCAGCAGGGCATAGGCTGTACCCGGGGATACCCAGCAGGGCATAGGCTGTACCTGGGGATACCCAGCAGGGCATAGGCTGTACCCGGGGATACCCAGCAGGGCATAGGCTGTACCCGGGGATACCCAGCGGGGCATAGGCTGTACCCGGGGATACCCAGCGGGGCATAGGCTGTACCCGGGGATACCCAGCGGGGCATAGGCTGTACCCGGGGATACCCAGCGGGGCATAGGCTGTACCCGGGGATACCCAGCAGGGCATAGGCTGTACCCGGGGATACCCAGCAGGGCATAGGCTGTACCCGGGGATACCCAGCGGGGCATAGGCTGCACCCGGGGATACCCAGCGGGGCATAGACTGTTCTTAGTGCCCAGACCAGGCGGTACCCAGCTTTTTTTGCATCACTGGGTGAGGGGGGGGGTATTCGCTGGGTCTAGGTCTTTAGAGGATCTGTGCCACATTGGACTTGCTGAATGGTGTGCCAGTTCTGAAAGCCCTTATGCCATCACCCACCACCCATTGTTAGAGCTCAGGATGTCGGATCCAAGTTACTGGACAGCGTTCCATGGCTGCAAAGGACACCTGGCAAAGGGGGCGCTACTCCAACGCTCCAAGAGGTAATTGTTTCTGGGTCTGGTGGAGGGGCCGTGTGTGTCCCAACCCTATGTATTACATAGAAGGATAGATCAGCTCTTGGTCTGGGATGCACAGGGCATTGCTATTCCAAACTGGGGCCATATTTGTACTTTGTAAGGGTCCGTTCACACTACCGAATCCTGCCCGCTATCTGTTTTGAATGGGAGGGCTCGTGCACCTCTCCACTCAACGAAGTGACATTCCGTGCAAACCACTGTACGCGGACTGGTTGCCGAATCTGTAGTGGGAACAGGCCCTAAGTCTAAGGCCCTATTAAAAAAAAAAAAGTCTTTTATTTGGGTGGCATGGGGTCAAAGAGGCGGGGCCTAAAACATCTGTGCTCTAGGCCTGCAGCAACTCTTTTTTTTTTACTGGCCGCACCTTCTACATAACAGTATCAGCTCAGTACAGATTTGCTTTAATGTAAATTATGCTAACATACCCTGCATTATATATTGCACAGCTATCCGTGTTTCTCCGTTTAATTTTCGCAGGATTCAGAAGCATTGCACTTTGTTCCTGCAAAAAAAAAATAGCATGGTAAACGTAACACAAAAATGCTGTGTGAATTGGACTGTAGGCCTCAGTTGCATCATTTTTTTTTTTTTTAGCTCTGTATGTCACCAGTATAATGTTGGGATGTTGCCAATGCTTACCAACAACTCCAGGCCCATTGACTTTAGAGTTCTTTTTTTAGTAGTCTAGCAGTGACCAGTAGACATCTGATTAGGGCCCTATTCCACCGGACGATTATCGCTCAGATTATCGTTAAATCGTTCGAATCTAAACGATAATCGTTCGTTTGAAATGCAGTTAACGATTAACGACCGAATGAGAAATCGTTGATCGCTTTATAAGACCTGGACCTATTTTTATCGTTGCTCGTTCGCAAAACATTCGCAAATCGTTTGCATTGAATAAGACATCGTTCGGTCGTTCGCAATAGATACGAATGCAATAGCAAAGAAAAGACGATCGCAATTCTGATCATAAGTAACGATTATTGTTCCATGGAAATGAGTGAACGTTTTCAGGTCTTTCGCAATAGCGGTCGTTTGAGATCGTTAATCGTTAACGATTATGCAAACGATAATCTTCCGGTGGAATAGGGCCCTTATACCTCCTTTGCTTTATGACTCTAGCCTGTGGATAGTTGACAAGTACAGCATTCGGCTCTTTCCAGTGACTCCATAGAGAATGAATAGAGCTGCGGGTCACATGTTGACCTGTGGCTGTATTAAAAAAAAAGAAGAATAGAAAAATTTAGGGGCTGATCTGAAGATTGCCAGGGGAAATGGAGGTCGAATACCCCACAGCAAAAGTTGTGAATAAGATAATGGTGGAAAAGTGGCGTACATCAGCGGCCCAGGAGCTGGCATTTGCAGCAGAGCAGGACAGGTAAGTATACAGCAGTCTTATGTCCCCCAGCAGCGTTATAGGTTAGTAGTTCACGCTAGACAACCCCCTTTAACGGATGCCTAGCATGGGACATCTGTCACCCATAGGCTATTATAGCGTCTGGTTGATAGATACCTATTGTATAAGCTCACAATGTTTTTGCAGAACAGCTCCCATATCAGCCTTTGGGTGATGAATGTTACACATCTGTCTCAGCCTCTGTATTACAAACATATGATGTGAACTGAGCCTTATTTAGGAAAAAATGTGAAGAAACTTGGAAAATTCCCAAACTTTCTTTTTCTCACATTCTGTTGCATTGTAGTTTGCTAAGCTCGGCCCTGTAATCCTCCAGCTAGGTTTACATTGTCTAATGTCACTATATATCTGTATCACCTTTGCCGATCCTTTTCTCCTTCTGTTCCCCTGATCTTTCTTCTTCTTGCTCCCGAGATGGTGACTTGGTGCAGGACCTGCCCACAACAAATCACTGGCTGCAGCGATGCCCCACCTTGGCCAGTGATTGGCTGAGCAGGAAGTCCCAGTTATCTTATCTGACGCCGTCTGCTTCCCAGTATCGGTGACCGCCCTGAGAGGTGGTACGAGTCATAAGTCTTTGTCTCTAGGTGTAGCTCCCACTAAAGCCTAACCCCAAGTGGACAAGTGTCTGTCAGTAAGTTGCTTCGGCTCTTAGCTGCTTTTACTTACTTGGAATCAGTCCTTCTGTCTTTTCCTTAGGTGGTGACTGTCCTGACTGAACAATCCTGAGCGTACGCAAAGGGGTCTCTCCTATGGTCGCAGTTACTCCACCTCTTGGTTTAACTCTGCATCTAGCTAGTTAATTGCTTCTAGCCAGGAGAAGAAGTGTAGTCCCTGTCAAGGCACTGGCCTAAGCCAGGCCTGCTTAAAGAGAATGTACCATCAGGTACACTCACTTTAAAATAACACATGAATCGAACTGCGCTGGCACGGGGAAGCTGGTGCTGTGGTCCTTTTTTTGAACCGCGGCCCAGTTCCCCTGTACGGCGCCGTTCTATTCATAGTTACCGGGCTAGGTTGAACCACTGGGGGGCAGGCCGGCCCGCCTCCAGTGCTTTAACCCAGACCGGCAGGAGAAGCCATAAGTAGTGTAGCAGTAACCTCTGCCCTCAGTGTGTTGTTTTCTCTCTGGTGGAAGAGTGTGTGTGTGTGTGTGTGTATGCTATGCCTGCAGCAGGCTGTGTGTGTGTGTGTGTGTGTGTGTGTATGCTATGCCTGCAGTAGGCTGTGTGTGTGTGTGTGTGTGTGTGTATGCTACGCCTGCAGCAGGCTGTGTGTGCGTATGCTACGCCTGCAGCAGGCTGTGTGTGCGTATGCTACGCCTGCAGCAGGCTGTGTGTGCGTATGCTACGCCTGCAGCAGGCTGTGTGTGCGTATGCTACGCCTGCAGCAGGCTGTGTGTGCGTATGCTACGCCTGCAGCAGGCTGTGTGTGCGTATGCTACGCCTGCAGCGGGCTGTGTGTGCGTATGCTACGCCTGCAGCGGGCTGTGTGTGCGTATGCTACGCCTGCAGCGGGCTGTGTGTGCGTATGCTACGCCTGCAGCGGGCTGTGTGTGCGTATGCTACGCCTGCAGCGGGCTGTGTGTGCGTATGCTACGCCTGCAGCGGGCTGTGTGTGCGTATGCTACGCCTGCAGCGGGCTGTGTGTGCGTATGCTACGCCTGCAGCGGGCTGTGTGTGCGTATGCTACGCCTGCAGCGGGCTGTGTGTGCGTATGCTACGCCTGCAGCGGGCTGTGTGTGCGTATGCTACGCCTGCAGCGGGCTGTGTGCGTATGCTACGCCTGCAGCGGGCTGTGTGTGCGTATGCTACGCCTGCAGCGGGCTGTGTGTGCGTATGCTACGCCTGCAGCGGGCTGTGTGTGCGTATGCTACGCCTGCAGCGGGCTGTGTGTGCGTATGCTACGCCTGCAGCGGGCTGTGTGTGCGTATGCTACGCCTGCAGCGGGCTGTGTGTGCGTATGCTACGCCTGCAGCGGGCTGTGTGTGCGTATGCTACTCCTGCAGCGGGCTGTGTGTGCGTGTGTGTGCTACGCCTGCAGCGGGCTGTGTGTGTGCGTGTGTGTGCTACGCCTGCAGAGGGCTGTGTGTGTGCGTGTGTGTGCTACGCCTGCAGCGGGCTGTGTGTGTGCGTGTGTGTGTGCTACGCCTGCAGCGGGCTGTGTGTGCGTGTGTGTGCTACGCCTGCAGCGGGCTGTGTGTGTGCGTGTGTGTGCTACGCCTGCAGAGGGCTGTGTGTGTGCGTGTGTGTGCTACGCCTGCAGCGGGCTGTGTGTGTGCGTGTGTGTGCTACGCCTGCAGCGGGCTGTGTGTGTGCGTGTGTGTGCTACGCTTGCAGCGGGCTGTGTGTGTGTGTGTGCTATGCTTGCAGCGGGCTGTGTGTGTGTGCTATGCATGTAGCAGGCTGTGTGTGTGTGCTATGCCTGCAGCAGGCTGTGTGTGTGTGTGTGTGTGTGTGTGTGTGTGTGTGTGTGTGCGCGCTATGCCTGCAGCAGGCTGTGTGTGTGTGTGTGTGCGCGCTATGCCTGCAGCAGGCTGTGTGTGTGTGTGTGTGTGCGCGCTATGCCTGCAGCAGGCTGTGTGTGTGTGTGTGTGTGCGCGCTATGCCTGCAGCAGGCTGTGTGTGTGTGAGTGTGTGTGCGCGCTATGCCTGCAGCAGGCTGTGTGTGTGTGTGCGTGCTATGCCTGCAGCAGGGTGTGTGTGTGTGTGTGTGTGTGTGTGTGTATGCTATGCCTGCAGCAGGCTGTGTGTGTATGCTATGCCTGCAGCAGGCTGTGAGTGTGTGTGCCTGCAGCAGGCTGTGTGTGCGTGCTATGCCTGCAGCAGGCTGTGTGTGTGTGCGTGCTATGCCTGCAGCAGGCTGTGTGTGTGTGCGTGCTGTGCCTGCAGCAGGGTGTGTGTGTGTATGCTATGCCTGCAGCAGGCTGTGTGTGTGCTATGCCTGCAGCAGGCTGTGTGTGCATGTGCGTGTGTGTGCTATGCCTGCAGCAGGTTGTGTGTGTGTGTGTGTGTGTGTGTGTGTGTGTGTGTGCTGTGCTGTGCCTGCAGCAGGGTGTGTGTGTATACTATGCCTGCAGCAAGCTGCTCTTGTTTGTTTGTTATGGCTTCAATAGCCTGTGGTGTGTGTGTGTGTTTGAGAGAGGGAGAAATTGAAGAGGTATTTTGGGCAACAATGAAAAATCTAGGGGGGACAGGGAGTGGTGGGATCATAATAAAGAAGTAATATTTACCCGTCCCCTACAGTGCAGCGTCACTACTTGTCCTCCACGGGGCTCCCAATCCTGTGATGTCACAGCCCACTCAGCCAATCAGTGAGTGAGGTGGGGCACAGCTGCAGTCACTGACTGGCTGAGCAGGTAGTTCCTGTGGGGCCGCGATGATTCAGGAGCACGGACGCTGACAGAGAGCTGATAAATCAGCACCTATGTCTGACCTCTGTATCACTATGTCTGACATCTATATCACAGGTATCTGGCATTGTTAGCAGTGTTTCTTTAAGTATTGTGACTATATAGTTAGAAACATAGAAGATTGTCAGCAGGAAAAGATCACCTGCTCCATCTAGTCTAGTTCTGAGTTGTTCAGGACATGGATCACAATTGCAATCACGATCGTTCGTTCGTATATACGTATATGAAGGATTGTAATAACAGTGAGATTAAAAGAGAAGGACAGAAGAAATATAGGGTACAAAGTCAAGCGCACACCAAAGATAGGGTTGTCAGCTGCACCCACATTTTTCGCTATATTTTTGTTATTTCTATTGGTGGTGCCCACCTCAAATTTTTTTGTTTGATTGTAATAACAAACAAGCAATATTTACATATGCTGAAAGAATTATGAACAATTTCAAGGTCTGCTCAAAAGATCTTTCTGTGGAATAGATTTTATATTATATTTGGATAATCAGGATCCCAATATAAAGATAATGCAATAGCAGAGAGAGAGAAATGCAGAATGTGAAGGGTAATACTGACTCAGTATCAGGGCTGTGGAGTTGGAGTTGGAACTAGTTTTGGCTGGAGTCGGGAAAAATGTACATTGGGACATACTTCCTTACTGATTAGCGTTTTCCCTCCCCTGTGTTACCTTGGATACTCTCCCTATAGGACGTGGTTAGACTCTCTGTCCGATCACATGACACATAGGACATGCCCCTCTACTGGTTAGCGTCATTGCTCCCTTCTTACAGTTACCTTGGATACATCCCCACAACTGTGCGTCGCGATGCGGCGGCGTCGCCGGCGTGCTGACGCACCAGGCCATGTGACTGTGTGCGCGTCACGCCTGCGCCGCGGCGCCGCCTTCGTGACGTCATTGCCCTTTATCTCATATATACCGGCAGTTTACCCACATCGGTCACCACCAGATCCTCCACACTATACACTCGCCCTACAGGTAAGATACTGTTCCCAGTATCCCTCTTGATCTCTTGTATTCACTTTCCTTTTGTTGCCGTCTCTCTCCCTTTCTTTCCATGCGTTCTCATTTACCTACCACATTATTTGATCATATTGTGCACGCCATTCCATATAAGCCTAGCTCTCATTATTTCCCTCCCCCCTTTCCTTTTTTCCTTTTCTCTTTCTTTTTTTCTTTTTTCTCTTTTTTCCCCTTTTCTCTCTTCCCCTTTTCCTGCTATCCATCTACCACCTTTTGCTGCTATTTTCTGTGGAGCCATTAGCTAGCTAGTAACTGCTGACGCCATTGTAAATTTCCAGATGTTTTTACAGATTTATTGATCATCTATTTTCTTTTATCACATCACAATTCATACCAGAATAACAACCTGTTAGCCAATACACCTATGTGTTTGGTATATATGGTATATATATATGTATATACGTTTATGTGGATTTACATATGCATAGCTATTTACATTTTGTACATATGTTTTTCGTGATGTATTATTCCACACAGTTTTAGTTTCGAATCTATTTTTGGTTTATACATTCATTATTGTTTTTTCTTTATAGTATGGCTACATAGGCCTGAGGAAGGTCGGAAGCACGACCGAAACGTCGCCCGTAGCATTGCCTTTCTACTCTAATTCACACAGCTTGATCTGGTTGGATTGTGATATATGTACTTCTGAATAAAATTTTCACCAGCATTTAACTTTCTGGTAGTGCAGTGCTTCTGTCTATTTTTATTGGGAAAAATGTACAGACTCCAACTCCAGCTTTAAAAAAAAATCTTAGAAGAATTTAGAGTTGAGTTTTGATGTGAATTTTATAAGTCTTGCTCATCAATATATATTATGAGCATCATTCTAATAGGACACTGGCCCTATTAGATAAGGGTGGTCGAGGAAAGTTGTCGGTCACTATTTGGGAGTTTGTTTCTCAGCTGGAAGAGTCCATTGTGTGGGGGGAGATCTGTGCTGTTCTCTTCCTGGATGCTGGATGATTGTATATGAGTAGCAGTGTAATATGAAGATATCTTATAGAGGAGGGGGAGGAGGAGAAGACATAAGTACTGTAGCAGTAACCTCTGTCCTCAACATAGTGTTTTTCTTCAGTGTTCTATGGCTGCAGCTGTGTGTGTGTATGCTAAGGCTGTGTGTGTGCATGCGCTATGGTGTGCCCCCACACCCACAGTGACCCCTCTATATCACTGTGTGTGACCCCTCTCTATATCACTATGGCTGACCTCTATATTACAGGTATCTGGCATTGTTAGCAGTGTTTGTGTGTATGGTGGATATTTAGTTAGAAACATAGAAGATTGTCAGCAAGAAAAGACCACCTGCTCCATCTAGTCTAATTGTGAGTAGTTCAGGACATAAAGGCTGGAGACTAGCTGCATCCAGCTGCTTTATATCTTTCCTTATTCCCTCAGAAGTCACCCCAGGATCATGTAGGACTTTAGGGAGAAGCTGCTGAGCCAGTGTGATAAATAACTCTCCTGGTATATGACTGGCCATTTATTAAGGAGCACGAGTCAGAGTTTGAGTCGGTCCTGATAAAATTCAAGAGTCAGAGTTGAAATCGGAGCTGCGGCTTACCGACTCCACAGCCCTGCTCAGTATCCAGATACAACTCTAAATATACAATATAGAATACAGAAATGACTTAAAAGATCCATATGACATAAACAGGCAACATAGGATGCAGCGAACGCAAGTAGGATTAGCCCCTGTCCCAAATGGGACAATTCGCTCTACCAGGTAATTAGGCTGGGTTCACACTGTGTTTTTGCAGTCCATTTAACGTATAAGTTTTATTTAAAAAAAAAAAAAAAAACACAGATGCAGTTGTGTGCAATTGGTTTGGATTTGTTTTTTTCACTGACTTCCATTATAGGAAAAAAAACATCAAAACAGATTTTTTTTCATGATTGACCACGTTTTTGTGTATGTTAAAAGTAACAATTTAAAAATAGATATGTTAAATGGACTGCAAAAACACAGTGTGAACCCAGCCATACTCCTTCACACTCTCCATTTCTCTCTCTCTCTCTTCTATTGCTGTCGTTTATTGGTTTTTAGTTGGTGGTCCTAAGTTGTCTCCTGATGATCCCAATATAACGGTGGTGGTGGGGCGTGATACACTTAGTGGGAAATTTATCAAACAAGGTGTAAAGTGAAACTGGCTCAGTTGCCCCTAGCAACCAATCAGATTCCTCACAGACTCTTGGGAAAATTAAAGGTGGAATCTGATTGGTTGCTAGGGGCAACTGAGCCAGTTTCACTTTACACCATGTTTGATAAATCTCCCCCTTAATTATCATCTTTATTGTGGTCTAACTACATTGATTGGGACACTGTATATACCTTGCACATGTTGATAGAGAGGGTCATGATGATAGGTGTTGTGTATTTGCCAGAATTTATACACACCCTTGTTTCAAGTATTTATTTATTTTTAAGTAAAAATGTAAAGTTTGCAATGCAATACGATACAATGCAGTATAACATGAAATCACAATATATTTGCAACCATAACCTAAGGGTATGTACAGTATGTTAACTACATTAAAGTGCCGTAGATGGCTCATGAGTATAGGTTCAGAAATGCAGTAAGTAGTAAACTGCGCTCTGTGGGTATACTGTGGGATACAATGGCATACAGTTCTGTCATTATGGCAGTGTATAACATTGACGTGCAGCTTTTCAATAGTGTGAACCCAGACTAAGATGGGGCAGTCACCCAAAAGTTAAAGGGGTTCTCTGGAGAAAAATAAATACTTTTTAAATCTACTAGCTTTTAAATCTACACGGCTGTGTCACAGAACGGCCGCTGTCAGTGAAGTTCACATTGGCCGGTACAGCAGTACCGGCTGGATGAACTTCACTATTGATTTGGTATGCGGGTGCATTTGGGTGTGCCCACATTCCAAATCACCATAGCACACAATGTAAAGTGTCTGCACTGTTATTTGCGTACACAAAAATGTCAGTTTTTTGATCATCAGAAGTCAATGGAAAAACAGATCAAAATGGATGCACACAATTGCATCCGTTTTTACATCTGTTTTACATTTGCTTTTTTGCTTAAAATAATGAAAAAAAAAAATGATTGCAAAAACACAGTGTGAACTCCTAACTATATTTGTTGAAATAACTCCTAACTATATTTGTTGAAATAAAAATAAGATAAGAATACCCCTTTAAGTGCTTCGGCCACCCTTTTTTGCAAACAAGTGTATATTATAAAACGCATAGTGATGCCTATCTCCATGCATGAACAGTAGTAGTTGAAGTAATGTGAGTTGTAATACAGAGCTCAGTGATGTAGCAGAGACGCTATGCTATGACACGTTCAACAACTGTGTTTCCTGTAAACTTGTGATCTGTTAGATCTGTTTCATTTGTAAGTGAAAGCTAGCAAAATGTTGACCACAGAAACGCAAGAAACAGTATAGTGTGGGAAGAGCTCCCATCCTCTGTATATCACTCTACAGAAATGACAGTCACATAATGATGGGGGGGATATTTCTTTGCTGTGTTTATGACACTGTTGTATAGCCAGCTTATATGGTAACAGTTCATCAAATTGTTGCATTGCTGAAATTAGGTCTATGTGTCTAAACCAGAACCTGTCTGGCAGGATGGGCTGGAGTCAACAAAATACAGTAATATCTCTGTTCTCAAGCACAATTTGTTCTGGAAGGCTGTTCCAGAACTGAGCCGTTTGAGAAGCGAGCTGTGTGTTCCCGTAGGGACCAATGTAAATGTCTTGACTTGGTTTTTACACTCCATGGGTCAGATGCAGAGCACCTGGCCCACAGAACTTGCACCACTACATACTGTAAAGAAGTGGAAATCCCAGCGCTAAACAGGAGTTCCCCACTGAGAGGCAGAAGCAGGGTGGATGTTTGAACTTGCCGTGTGCTGGCCACTGTTAGAACTGTTCACTGTTAGTGAAGGCTGGAGGAACTGTTCCCTGCATCGGGATGGGTGTTGTAGAACAGGTATTTTAGTCATTATGACGGGAATCCCTGCTCCTGTAACCTAGGTCGCAGAACACCTTACTAACTGTCAGCTGACAGTTATATCCCCTGATTTTGTTTGGATACCAATGTTCGATTATCGAACAAAACTTCAAGGGGAAATTTAGTTTGAATACTGAAATATTCAAACACAGAGGTGTTCGGGAACCAAAGTATATCGATATTGCATTTGATAAATCTTGCATAGATGCCAAGATGTGCTTTAAAGGGGCACTTGGAAAAATAAAGAATATTGTTAGGGCCCTATTCCGCCAGACGATTATCGTTCAGATTATCGTTAAATCGTTCGACTCTAAGCGATAATCGTTCGGTTGAAATGCAGTTAACTATTAACGACCAAACGAAAAAAATCGTTGATCGCTTTATAAGACCTGGACCTATTTTTATCGTTGCTCGTTCGCAAATCGTTCGCATTGAATAAGACATCGTTCGGTCGTTCGCAGTTTATACTAAAGCAATAGCGAAGAAATAGGGAAGAACAAACGATCGCAAATATGATCATAAGTAACGATTATCGTTCCATGAAAATTAGTGAAAGTTTTCAGGTCTTTTGCGGTCGTTTGAGATCGTTAATTGTTAACGATTATGCGAACGATAATCGCCCGGTGGAATAGGGCCCTTAGTAACTGCCTTTAAAGGGAAGCTAATAGCAAGTTAGACAAATCTAGCCTGGTGATATCTCCTTAGGCTGCATTCACACGTTCAGTGATTTTCCCGGTCCGTGATTGTGGTCCGGCAGCAACCTCCGTGATCACAGCAGATTACAGCATTTTACATTACATTGATTACATCACATCCGTGTTTTTCACGGATGAACACGGATGTCACATCCGTGAAAAACACGGATCTCATGGATTTCTATGGGGAATCCTTTCCGTGCATCCGTTCTGAGTAATGACATGTCCTATTTTTTAACGGAACGGATCACGGATCCGGGAAATCACGGAACATCTGAATAGCCCCATAGAAAGCAATGGGCTGTAAAATTGTCCGTGCGCACGGATCCGTGAGCACGGACAACTTCCCGTAACGTGTGAACGCAGCCTTAGGGCCCTATTCCACTGGACGATTATCGTTCAGATTATCGTTAAATCGTTCGAATCTAAACGATAATCGTTCGGTTGAAATGCAGTTAACGATTAACGACCGAACGAGAAATCGTTGATCGCTTTATAAGACCTGGACCTATTTTTATCGTTGCTCGTTCGCAAATCGTTCGCGTTGAATAAGACATCGTTCGGTCGTTCGCAATAGATACGAATGCAATAGCGAATAAATAGCGAAGAAAAAACGATCGCAATTACGATCATAAGTAACGATTATCGTTCAATGGAAATGAGTGAACGTTTTCAGGTCTTTCGCAATAGTGGTCGTTTGCGATCGTTAATCGTTAATGATATGCAAACGATAATCGTCCAGTGGAATAGGGCCCTTAGTTCCTTACCTTTATCCTCTGCACTGTTACTGTGCAATTAGTAGTTAGAGCCATATGCTAATTGGGCAGTTTGGAGTACTGGGGTTGGGGCTACCTCCCCCATAGCACCAATCTGCCCCCTAGCTGGCCCACCCCTTGTAAAGAAAATCATCATGGTGGGCCTCCTGGTGTGTCCACAACACTGAGGACAGAGGTTACAGCTACACTACTTATGTCTCCTCCTCCTCTATATTACACAGGATATCTTCATATTACACTGCTGCTCACATACAGTCATCCAGCATCCAGGAAGAGAACAGCACAGATCTCCCCCCACACAATGGACTCTTCCAGCTCAGAAACAAACTGCCAAATAGTGACCGACAACTTTTCCATGACCCCCCCTTATGTAATAGGGCCAGTGTCCTATTAGAATGTTGCTCATAATATATATTCATGAGCAAAACTTGTAAAATTCATATCAAAATTCAATTCTACATTTTTTTTAAGTTTTTTTTTTTTTAAAGCTGGAGTCGGAACATTTTTTCCGACTCCAGCCAAAACTAGCTCTGACTCCGACTCCACGACTCTGACTCCACAGCCCTGGGTATATGGGATATACATATTTCTGTGCTGTCAGTTTTCAAATCACACAACAGTACATACTTACCTAGTGTAGTGCTTTGCTGCTGTGTGTAGTGCTGTCCTGTTCTGGCTCTCCCATCCAGCTGCTGTCTCTTCAGGCTGCCACCTCCTCTAGAATGATTGACAGCCGGAGGAGGTGTGGCCTTGGAGAACAGGATCACAGCAGTAAGTATGTATGTGCTTCTATGTGATCTGGAAACTGACAGCACAAATATATCCATATTCTATATGTATATCCATGTTGTCTGTTTCCATGGCTGCACAAATGATACAAGGATAGCTCATGCAGCCCGGCCATTTTTTTTCTGTGATGTTTTTGGGCTCTGTGTCAGTTTTTCCAAATCACAGTATGCCGAGGTTTTCAGCATTTTTTTGTTTTCTGCAGACTTTTCATTTCTCTCCCCTAGACATCAATAAAATTTCTTCTACTTGTCTCAAAAATGCCAAAGGCCTTATTCCAGTGTTCCGTGCACGGCCTGTAAATACGGACGTGTGCTACGGAATGGACCTTATTATGATTCCAACAGTTCTGAAAATGTTTAAATGTTTGTTTAAAAATGTTTGCTGTACTGTACTGATACAGCAGGTCAGTACAGTAACATTTAAACATTTATAGTTTCTGAGCTCCTGGCAGCTTTGGAGTTGTAAAAGCTTCTTGCTGCCAGGAATTTCCAGGTCAGAGAGTGTGCTTCATATCTAATGGCATAGTTGTGACCCTTAGATGTGTTCTACACACAGATGATGCACAGGGTAACCGGGACTAATGCCACAGGGTAACCAGGACTAATGTGCAGCCTCGAGCACAGATATTCCATCTCTCCCAGACCAGCTGATTAATGTTGCGACACTTGTCATGCTTCAGTGTTTGTGTTGGTGTTGCACGCCTGGAGGTGTCACCAGAAAGCTCAGGGGAAACAAGTCTTTATAGTGTCGTGTGGGGGGGAGAACATGGTGTGTCGTGGTGTGTGTGGGGGGGGAACATGGTGTGTCGTGGTGTGGGGGGGAACATGGTGTGGTGTGGGGGGGGGAAACATGGTGTGTCGTGGTGTGGGGGGGGAACATCGTGTGTCGTGGTGTGGGAGGGGGACATGGTGTGGTGTGGGGGGGGGGACATGGTGTGTCGTGGTGTGGGGGGAACATGGTGTGTCGTGGTGTGGGGGGAACATGGTGTGTCGTGGTGTGGGGGGAACATGGTGTGTCGTGGTGTGGGGGGAACATGGTGTGGTGTGGGGGGGGAACATGGTGTGTCATGGTGTGTCGTGGTGGGGGGGGAACATGGTGTGTCGTGGTGTGGGGGGGGAACATGGTGTGTCGTGGTGTGGGGGGGGGGGAAATGGTGTGTCGTGGTGTGGGGGGGGAACATGGTATATCCCGTTATCTGTATCCTAAATATGCAGCCTACACGATAGTGATAAATGACACATCACTTCCTTTATGATGATCTGTAGCTCTGAGAGACATATGTCCCAATTTACAAGTTTAGAGTTCGCCTGGTCATCTTTCATATAGAGACAGCCTCTTTATCCACAGCGGGCAGTGTCATGTGCTGGAAAACAACAAATCCTTTCTTGACATTTTGGCAGTATTATTCAGAATAATTTAGCACATCCTCTTTCTGTCAAAAATATGAAAAAAATTACCTTGTAGCTGAGCTTTGCTAAAAAAAAATTTTTGTTCAATTACAAATCCCTTTTTTTTAAATTAACTTTAACATTTTAGAAAAAAACAGATATAGATGGAAAACTTGACATCGGAGTTACACTCCAGAAATAAGTTCCATGCTACCTGGTTACCGTGGATACAATTTCAGGATTCCGATGAGTACAGAGATTTGCTGAGATCCCCAGATCCAATTGCTACGTAGACCAGGTCTTAGCATTGCCGTCCGGGTCGAAGACTTTTTGGTGGATCTTGGATGGGTGTTGTTGGACGCACACTCCCGCCCCGTTCCTTCCCGCCCATCCTTTCTGTGTGATCCTCCCCCACTTCCCCCCCCCTTCCTGTTCCAGGTACCTGTCTTTCTTCTCTCTACAGCTTTTCCCTCTGTCTGTTCTCTCTCTCTTCTTCTTTTTGTTCTTTATCTATACTGGAAGATGTGAAAATGGTCCAAGTGGTGCGGGCGGACTTGCCGATCTCTTCTTATCAGCCAGCAACTATTTGTGCTCCCAATTAATGTCTTATTATATCTCATGTTTTGTACTACAATGACAGTTGTTTTGTACTGGAGACTGAGTGGGATGAGTCCTGCTATACACCATTTGTTGTTTTTGTGGCAATAAATATAGAATTTAAAAAAAAAAAAAAAACAGATATAGAAAGAAAAAATACAAAAAAGGATTTGTAATCCAGGCCATGGTGTGAATATATATACAGTATTCTGAGAACACTTGTAGTGTTTGATTATCTTGTGCCTTTTTGTATGCTGAGCTTAGAGTTGGTTACTATGTTATAGTTATTAGGGGGGGGTCACCCTTTGACCCCTCCCCTCCCCCCACCTTACATCCTCGCTTATATTTAGTAACATATGGTTGGTGGATTCCAGTTAAATAACAATGTCTGTTTTATCCTCAGCTGTAGAAGCAGCAACAGGAAGAGTCTGGTGGTGGGATCTCCGTCACCCACACTTTCCCGTCCATTATCGCCACTGTCTGTGCCTACAGGTTAGTTCTGGCTGTTACACAATGTGTATCTCTAAAACTTTGCACCTAGCATCTAAAAATGATACCCTACACTAGCCTCATCTCATATTTTACTACTATCCCTACAATAAACAACTCGAGCGTTGAAGCTGCTTATACATTACCATACCTTCCAAGTTATTTTAATGGGGTGATTTTTTTTCTTTCAAATAAACTGTTGTCAGAAAGTTATGCCGATTTGTATTTATTTCTATTTTAAAAATCCCCAGTCTTTCACTCTTTATCAGCTGCTGTATGCTGTGTATTCTTTTCAGTCTGGCACAGTGCTCTCTGCTGCCAGCTCTGTCCAGAACAGGAAAGGTTTTGTATGCTACTGCTTTGGACAGTTCCTGTTATGGACAGAGCTGGCAGCAGAGAGCACTGTGTAAGAGATTTTTAAATAGAAGTAAATTACACATCTGCATAACTTTCTGACAGCAGTTGACTTGAAAGATTTTTTTTCTCTAGAGTTTTCCTTTTAATAGCATAAGTTTCAGCGTTTTTTGGCAACACTCTTTAATGCTCTTCATGTTCTGTGTGTGCTTTATTTAGTAGCAGTGAGATTCTGTTACACCAATATTACAAATCTAGACTAAATGGCCTATTCCCAGCAGATAATCTGTCCGGCCCAAATGTTGCTAAGTGAGCAAAGCACTTTTATTACTTAAAGCACAGCTGTCAAACTTATGGCCCTACAGCTGTTGTAAAACTACAACTCCCATCATGCCTGGACCGCCAAAGCTTTAGCTGTCCAGGCATGATAGATATTGTAGTTTTGCAACAGCTGGAGAGAGATGCAATGTAACACCCCTGGCTTAAAAGAAACCTGCCTACAAGCTGCCCACAGTATTTGGTGGTAGTTGCGTGACAATTAGTCAATTTTACCGAAAGTGTGGCATAGCTGAAAACTTAATGACAGTAAAAATACTACCAATACTAATAAAAATACTATAAAGAACTACCAGGTAGTGTGGTATCTTAGAGAAACCTGTCATCAGGTGGGTCCCCAGCCGCTTCTCCCAATCCCACAAGGCCTGTCAGATAGATCCCTCCCTATACTCAAATAAGGAAAGATCTATCTTTAAATGATACCTCTCACCTGGCAACTGTAGCAGGATCCTCTGAAAAAAGCTGCCGGTGTTTGGTTCTCTTCTGACATAAGCTTGTGGTATGGAGCTCCTGGAAGCGCCATAGACTGCATTGAAAGTATGTTACAGCGCACTCTTATGGCGCAAGCCGTACCACAGCTTGTGTTAGAAGAGGACTGCCCACCTGCAGTTTTTTTCAGAGGATCCTACCACAGTCGCTAAGTGAGAGGTATCCTTTCTATGTTGGTGGAGCGGAGAGAAGCCACTGAAGTCCACTGTTATGGCTCATGATTCAGGCAGTATAAAAATGGTGAGTGTTCCCTTTAATGTAAATCATTAAAGTGACTGAGTCCCTAGCAATACAGTACACACTGATTATGTGAACATAAAGGCTGTCGTTGCTTGTTCCGACCATATTACGTGAACTTGTGAATCAGTATTACTATTCTGTGGCAGTCATTTTGTGACAATGACATCATCAAGAAGGAAACTGGTCTAAGCCCTGTTAGGCTAGCCTCCCTTTGTCAGATGACTCGGGTTGCTCAGCTCTGATTGGCCGAGCAAGCTGTAAGCCACATAACAGTTCTACAGAGTCAGTTAGACATCCCAGGAGACAAAGTGCATCATGGGAAAGCCCAAACCAGGAAGGGAAGAAAAAAAATGAAGCCACCAACTGGAGCTTCAGTTCAGTGTTTTTTTTTTTTTTTTTTTTCTAATTAGCGACAGAGTTGTCCTTTAAAGGAGAAGTCCGGCGAAACTTTTTATTAAAGTATTGTATTGCCCCCCAAAAGTTGTACAAATCACCAATATACACTTATTATGGGAAATGCTTATAAAGTGCCTTTTCCCCTGCACTTACTACTGCATCAAGGCTTCACTTCCTGGATAAAATGGTGATGTCACGACTGACTCCTAGAGCTGTGCGGACTGTGGCTGCTGGAGAGGATAATGGCAGAGGGACACAGGGCACTGGAGGGACACTGAGCATCCCCCCTGCCATCATCCTCTCCAGCAGCCACAGCCTGCAAAGCTCTGGGAGTCAGTCGTGACATCACCATTTTATCCAGGAAGTGAAGCCTTGATACAGTAGTTAGTGCAGGGAAAAAGCACTTTATGTGCATTTCCTGTGTATATTGGTGATTTGTATAACTTTTGGGGGGCAATACAACACTTTCATAAAAATTTTCGCCGGACCTCTCCTTTAATCCACTGATGCCTCCCTGATGTCACCAGCTATTATTCTGTCAGATACATTTGGCAAATTATGTGGCCACCAGCCATATTTGCATCTATGGCACATCATCTCTAAGCAGTGATTGGCTGCAGGGTGATGTGATCAGGCATTAAAGCAGGTCTGATGGGGGACACTGGAGTGGGGCCAGTTGGGGAAAAAAAACCCTGGAGAACACGTTTTAGAAGCCTGTAGTTGTGTGCTATAGTGACATGTCACTATACAACCATATTGATACCACTAATATAGTGACATGTCGTGATACCACAGATGTTTTCTAGTCATGGTGTTTGCTCTTTCATATTTTCTTTTGGCAGCAGGAAGCAGCCCCCTGGATAGTCCAAGGAACTTTTCCACTAGTGCATCTGTTAACTTCCCTTTTGCTCGCAAGTAGGTATTCGTGGATATTCTATGTTCTTTATGAGTGCATTTCAGGAACATGCAATATGATTTTTATTTCCTTTGTATTTAAAGGGGTATTCTGCTCAAGTAAAATACATACTGAAATGTTGCCCCCTTCCTGGAGATTATTAATTGGTTCCACACATGTCATTTCAGTCTCCTTTTCCCAGATGTGTGTGTGTGTGTGTGTGTGTGTGTGTGTGTGTGTGTGAGCTGTTCTCTCCGTCTGTCTCCCCCTCCCCTCCGAGACGGCTTATGCAAACAGTGTCCCTGGCCGTCTGTCTTTGCACACTCTGATGCTGGGAGGGTTTATCATAGTGAGGTCACCAGCAACTTCATATTAACTCTCCCAGCATTACAGAGTGCAGAGACGGACAGCCAAGGACACTGTTTACATTAGCTGTTTTGGAAGGGATGGCGGAGGAGGGGGAGACGGAGCAAACAGCTAACACACTAGCAATAATAGCAATAGTATCAGGAGTGGGATTAGTAGTAGCATTAGCATCAGGAGTTGAGTAGTAGTAGCAATAGTATGGGAGGAGTAGCAGTAGTGGGAGCAGTAATATTAGTAGTGGCAGTATTGGGAGTGGTATTAGTTGTATTGGGAGTAGTTACTGTATTGAGAGTAGTAGCTGTATTTTAAGTTGTAGTTGTAGTAGTAGTTACAGGGTCGTGTGTTGCCGTGTGGGTCCTCCCCCACTCTCCAGTGACCTGGGTCTCTCCTACCCCAGGGGCACCTTAGTGCCCTGCTGTTGCTCCTGGAGGATCTGCTGCGTGCAGGAGGAAGGGATCTACTGGGTGCAAACACAGCAGCACCCTCTGACCTGCAGCAAGATGCAGCTTGCAGCTGTGGGCCCGGTTAGACTCTGGAAATATTGGGAGTCATCTTATATGCTGCAAAATACGGTCTTTCCCCCTGGAATTAGCCACTCCAAAATGGTAGTAGTATCGCCCATGTTGTGTTGCACCCCCACCCCCCCACCCCCTTTTATTTTTTTTTTATTTTTTGCATCAGTGATATTACTCCATCACTGGGGAAGAAACAGCGTCTTGTCTGTGGCCACAAGAGTGATTGGCAGGGCTGGGAGCTGGTGGCTCTTCCCTTAGAGTACTGCATTTAGAGTTAAAGGGCTAAGTGCAGCACCGGGTGGTCGAGGGTGCCTCCCAAGGAGCACTTGCCTGGGTTTGCCTGCTGGTGATGCTGGCCCTATCACCCACTGGTATGTCATCCACTTTGTACAGATATTTATTGGTTGTGCTATGGCTGGTTCTGATTTTGTTTCTCTTGTTGCTTTAATCCTATGATGCTTGCAGTCATGGACCACGCACTGACAGGTAATCACTGATGGATGTTCGCATGCCTGTAAGCATTTGAAATGGAAAAACATATGATGATGAAGAAGAACACTAACTATCTAGCATAATCTTTTATAGAGCGGATGGGCGTAGATGGTCCCTGGCTTCTCTTCCTTCTTCTGGATATGGTACCAACACACCAAGCTCAACTCTCTCGGTAAGAAATTTGTATAATATTTGTGTACAGTATTCCCACTTCATGCATAATGTATGCCCTTATGCACTGGAGACAAATCTTCTGAAATGACAATTATATTTAAACAAGATGGAGTCTCTGAATTTAATAGAAATTAAGTTGTTTGTAGATTAGGGAAGCTGCTTTAGCATGATGAGAATGTCACTGACCATCTAAAGCGGAAATCCAGTAAGAATAAACTACTCATGAGTCATGGATATAGCTGAGAAGATCACAGTAGTAATGTCAAAAGCCATTTCATTTTTTATTTAAGCTTTAAGGGTGCGTTCACACCTACAGGATCCGCAGCAGATTTGATGCTTTGTTCAGTTATTCAAATGAAATCTGCTGCGAATCCGGTAAGTGTGAATGTACCCTAAAGGGGTTTTCACAGATTTAAAAAGGGAAAAAAATGGCTGTTTTTATCCCAGAAACAGGGGTACCTGTTCACTGGGTATTTTTGGTATTGCAAGTACAGCACATAGCCAATGAACAAGTGGCAGCAGGCCGCTGCCGAAACGTTGTGTCATGGATTTGCTGCACTATGCCTTTGCTGAAAAAAAAACACAGGTTTGAATTTTTTCTTTTGGAGTGCCGTGGATTTTTTCCTGATATTTATGTACAGTCTGAGGTCGAGACCTGGGTCTGCTGGCACCACTTAAAATACCTGCTATCTGTGCTACTTCATTTCCTGAGTATATCTATCTCCTATCTACAGTTGTGCTCAAAAGTTTACATACATTGGCAGAATTCTTGCTTTCTTGTCTTCTTTTTTTTTTCCAGAGAATATGCTATAACACAACCTTTTTCCCACTCATAGTTAGTGGTTGGGGTAGCCATTTATTGTCAAACTAATGTGGTTTATCTTTTTAAATCATAATGACGACAACCAAAAACATCCAAATGACCCTGATCAAAAGTTTACATACCCAGTTCCCAATGCCGTGTATTACCCCCTCTAACAACAACTTGAAGTCTTTTGTGGTAGTTATGGTTGAGGCTCTTTATATTCTCAGATGGTAAAGCTGCCCATTCTTCTTGGTAAAAAGCCTCCATAAAAGCTCATGTACACCAAAATGGTACCACTAAAGGGCATGTATCACCTAGATTTTCTATTGCTAATTAGAATTGGATACTAAAACATGTTCTTTTATTATAATCTATATATAATATAATTTCTCTTTTCTGTGTTTTTTTTTTTAATTTACTGTTTTTACATTGTTATGGGGGCTACCATCTTGCCTGAGCTATTTTTAACAGCATTTGGTGACATGCCTTACAGCAAGCATCAGGGACTTAGACGGCAAAAGACAGACTCTGTCCCCTTGAGTGTGATACATGAGTACTGAGTGTACTCTGTGACCTTTAAGGAGGTCCTTCCACAGGGAGCTGCTATTGTCTCCTCTACTGGTGTCACATGTCGCTGCAATGCTGTACAGATCACTTTACAGCAGCCTCCTTTTTACCACAGACACAACAGGAAGTCTCGGCTTACTATTAGCCCCAGTGGTGAGAATGAAAACTGCAAGATATCAGGATTATTTTAGAATATAGATAGAAAAATTGAAAATTTAGAAAAAAAAAGTCACCAAAAATTCTCAGAAATATGCGTATAACATAATTAGTTATACAATAGTTAATTTTCTGATATCACATTCCCTTTAAGCAAAGATTATGATTTAAATAAGTTTAGATCAGTTGGGGTCTCAGTACGGAGACCCCCTTTAATTATTTGATGGTATAGCTGATGAACGCTTCACTTCCCGACTCCAGGATCCAGGTTCTATAGATTTATAACGTCCCCTCCTCTACTGGGGCTGGACGGCAGTCGTGGGCAGCCAGGGAATGAAGCTCCCTACCACACACTTATGTTAGAACAGGCTCTGTCCTTATGGGAATGTATTCCATCTAGTATTTCACAAGATACTTTGTCAGTCTTAATCTTTACATTTCTTGTGTATATGTGTATGTGTATGTATATATGTATATGTGTGTATATATATATATATATATATATATATATATGATTATATAAAATATATATTATTATTATTATTATTATTATTATTATTATTATTATTATTTATATATATATATATTTTTTTTCTTTAGTCTTCCTCCTCCTCCCAGGAGAGGTTACACCAGTTGCCCTTCCAACCCACTGCTGATGAATTGCATTTTCTCTCCAAACACTTCCGGAGCACAGAGAGCGTCACAGATGAGGAAGGACGGCGCTCTCCATGCATGCGTGCCCGTTCCCGAAGCCTCAGGTGAGGTTTTTCCCACTATGACTTTTTAGTCTTAAAAGGGGTTGTCCCAGGTTTTCCCATAATGGAGTTATACTCGTAGTGTTCATCAAATTATATATTTTTGGCAATACAATCATTTAGCAAACTTGCCTCCTCCTGATATACCTGCTCTTCTCCTCCCATTGTTGACAGCTCATTGTCTAGGTTATTGACCCTCACTCTGCTCTAAAAGCAATGGTCTAGCTGGTGTATGTATAGCTAACGTGTACATATATACATGTGTATACCCTATAGCTATATATACACCAGCCAAACCACTGCTTTTAGAGCAGAGTGGTGGTCAGTAACCTAGACAATGAGCTGTCAACAATGGGAGGAGAAGAGCGGGTATATCAGGAGGAGACAAGTTTGCTAAATGATTGTATTGGCAAAAATATTTTACTTGACAAGCTGTACAAGTTTACCTATGTTAACTGAGATGGGAATACACCTGTTAAGTCTCTGCTTATAGGTTTATTAGCTATGGAATTAAGGCTAGGTTCACATTGTGTTTTTGCAATCCGTTTTTTGCAAAAAAACTGATGAAAAAAAAGATGCATTTGTGTGCATCCGTTTTGATCCGTTCCTCCGTTGACTTCCATTGTGAAAAAAAACGGATCAAAACGGATCCGTTTTTGTGTCCGTCAAAAAAAAACTGATTGCAAAAACGCAGTGTGAACCCAGCCTAAGAGACACTACAATATTTCCCCATTCTGTTCATGCTCCTCTCCGCCCCATCAGACTGATACATTTCTTCCTACAAGGAGAGGTCTACCAATTTAATGGGTATTCCCATGTTCTGTAAACGATCCCCATATATGGATGATGTGCTACGCAATGGAATGCTGAGCTCCCGGCATCATGTATCATTATGGTGTCAGGCGTTCGGAATCAGTTTAAATGTTCGCGGTACTGTACCGATACAGCTGTGTCGGTACAATAGTGCCAAGATTTAAACTGATTCTTAACTCCCAGCATCATAATGTTACATGATGCTGGGAGCACCATGATTCCGGTCTGTAGCACGTCTTCCGTATAGGCAGAAACCACCAGGCGCACCCTGCTCAACCCCTTAACGACCGAGGCGTATATTTACGCCCTGTGGCCGCCTCGGGGAGTTCAGAGTGGGGCCACCCGGCGACCCCGCTTTAAACGCCGCGGTATCGGGTGCCGCATGTAGCCCGGACCCTCTTCAATTAGCGGGCACGGTCCAATCGCTGTGCCCGCTAATTAAGAATTCAGATGAAGCTGTCAAAGTTGACAGCTTCATCTGAATCCTTTATGCAGCCCAATCCCTGGTGTCTAGTGGAGTGGATTGCCCCCCCCAGGACATTGCCCTGGAGGAGCGATCCGCACATCTCTCCCTGGCCGGGGTCAGCGCCATAATGACGAATATCCCGGCTCAGCATCTCATTGATCTATGCAGTATTACTATACTGCATAGATCTCAATGAGAGATTAGTGTACTTATACTGTGTAAAAATAAAGTATTATAAATAAATAAAAAAACTCCCCTAATAAAAGTTTGAATCACCCCTAGAGATGAGCGAACCTCGAGCATGCTCGAGTCCATCCCAACCCGATCGTTCGTCATTTGATTAGCGGTGGCTACTAAAGTCGAATAAAGCCCTTAGGGCTATGTAGAAAACATGGTCATTGGCTGTATCCATGTTTTCCAGACAACCTTAGAGCTTTATCCAACTTCAGCAGCCCCCGCTAATCAAATGCCAAACGATCTGGTTCGGATGGACGAAATTGGCAACACATCTATGACTCTGTTCACACTGCAGGTTGTACGCTGCTTGTGGCCTAAGTACAGACAAAAAACAGAAGGTGCAACAGCAACCAACAGGTGCAGGGGCTCACCGTATATACTCCTCCCAGCGTACATACGGTAAACACCTGCTCTGTAGATATTAAAAAGTGAGGATCTTAACGCCTTAACGTGGCGACATGGTACACTCTGTTTGATCAAATAGTTTGCTAAGATCCTCACTTTTTAATATCTACAGAGCAGGTGTTTACCGTGTGTACGCTGGGAGGAGTATATACGGTGAGCCCCTGCACCTGTCAGTTGCTGTTGCACCTTCTGTTTTTTTGTCTGGACTTGAGGAACAAGTTAGTTTTACCCCAGGGCAAACGGCATAAAAACAAATACCCCCCAAATAAACAAAATTAGGGTTTTTTTTGCCCCCCACACATTTTTTTTTTTTTTTTTCTGGTTTTGCAGTATACTTTATGAAAAAATTTAGCTTGTCTTTGCAAAGAACAATTAGTGGCGCAAAAAATAAGGACTCATGTGGGGTTCTAGGTGAAAAAATGCAACTGCTATAGCCTTTTAAGCACAAGGAGGGAAAAAAGGGAAGTGCAAAAAACGAAATTGGCTCTGTCTTTAAAGGGTTAAGGCAACAAAAAAAATTGTAAATTTTTTATTCACATCCCATTCATGCAATACAATTTTTGGATGTTTGGCATCCGTATTTCCGTAAAAAAATACGGATAAGTTATAATTGACATGTTAAAAACAAAAAGCGGGATTTACAGAAATACGGATGCACTACTTATGCCCAATCCATAATTTTTTGTGGAATGCGCAGATGGATAGCGGGAGGAATCTACAGAAAAAATACTGAACATATACATAAGGCATAAGACAGGAATATCATTAAACAATTCCAATTATACCCAGTAAGAATTTGTTACTTATTTGTTACAAAAGATAACGATTGTTTGGGCATCACATTGTACCATAAGTCTAAACAGAGCTTCAAACTAGGGAAGTTACCAGTCATGCGATGCGCGGAGGAGGTGTTTCTCCAGTACGAGTCAGTCAGAGTTGGGCGTGTCTGCTTTAGAAATCACTGCCAAAGGGGATTGACACAATACCTTTCCAAATTAAGAGGGGGCATTTTCTATGTGTATACGCTATTCACCCGTAAGTTGAATTTATGAACGATATCCACATCTCTTTAGTGAGGGGGCACCTGTCTATCTACCAAAGTGCTATTGCCTTCCTAGCAAAAAACAAAGTTTCCCTGAGAAACATTATCATATGATGTGTCTACACCTCTTCACGTAATACTCCAAACGGGCAGTGGGGTTCAGAGGAACCTGCATAGGTCCCAAAAAAGTGAGTCATCTGGACAGGAGAGGAACAGAAGTAAATTGTCAGCATAAAGTCCAACTCATGTAGGTAAACTTTTACTGGGTCATATTACCTTGGACAATTGTTCAGGAGAAGCAAGAGAGGATGAAGACTGAGCAGTCAGACGCCCATCAGATGGATTTAACTCCCATGGGTCTTTTAATAAAGACCTATGGAAAAAACGTTGATTTCTTTAACATAAGAATAAGTGCAATGCCATAATAAATGCATGCAAATGGGTTTATAGCATTTAAAGGGATAAAAAATAAATGTATGGCTCACAGCTCCTATTAGATTGAATTGTGGGGTTCCCTTATTCCAGATCACTAGGGGCCCCAGTGGTTGAACCCCCTGTATGAGTGGTAAAATGTAAAGGCTGAGCGGTGGTTTGAGATTTTTATTTTTTTAATTGAGGGATGTGATTTTGTGTGAAGGGGCTGATTTACTACAAGTTACTAAGCTAGTGTAAATCTCTGACGCTGGCGCAAATACGCCTCTTGATACATCCAGTGTGATCTCACATAAGTGGGGATTTATACAAGGCCGCCATGTAAAACACTGTTTTCCGTTAATTCCCCCTTTAAGTAGAAGAAAGCAGTATAAATATTCTGCATGGTGCGTTGTTTGGACAGCAGACATCCTGCCCAGTAGATGCTCCATTTCTCTGGTAGCTTCCATACTTTCACCTATGTAAACTTTTTCTCAGATTTTCTCTTAATAAATCAGCGCTATTTTATATTTGTCATTATGGAAAATATTATCTGTTTTAGAACATGGCAGTAAATTTCTAAATAGTTTGTGAATGCACTGTACAGGTAAGGAGATACTTAGGGTAACATTGTGTAATGACCAGTTTTACAGTCACTGTTAGTTATTCTAAAGTTATCCCATTGTTTTTCCTTCAGCCCTGGGCGAGCATCTACAAATTTTGACAATGAGATCATAATGATGAATCATGTTTACAAGGAAAGATTCCCCAAGGTAGGTGCATAAAGAAACCCATGTATTAAAGTGCAGTTCCCACTGTTTCCTATACAGTTTTAGTATAATTAGTTTTTTATTGACACCGAAGAAGCGTTACAAAAGTACCTTCGCAACAAAGAATACAGTAGTGGTGCTGTGAAACAAAGCAGCAGTATACAAAAAAGAGGGGGTGTCGTATTTTACAAACAAATAGAGGCATATTTGAAAAGCATAGCCAAACAGATACAGTCGTATACATGTGCAACAAAGTGCTATAAGTAAACATTTAAAGTTCTACACAATAAAGCTAAAGAAATACCAAGAACGTTGCAAATAACTTCTGTGTAAAGACAAGCTCCTCAAGGAGCATACCAGCACTGTCAGGTTTTCATATAAAGGGGACAGGGAGAGAGAAGCCCAGGATAGGGAGAAAGAGTGATTAGGAAGAGGACAGAACAAAAATAAAACAGAAAACAAGGAAGAGAGGAGAGGAGGGTGGGGGGGAATGTTGGATACGGGAGCCACCGGAGACGTGCATCTCAACGAGTGAGGGCAAGAAACTCTGCAGAATCCATAAAGAGTCGCCATGGGAACCAGATCTTTTCAAACTTATCGGATCGGTCCTGTCCTTCAGCGACTATCTCCTCCATCCGCCCAATGTCTCTAAGTACACTGATCCACTCCGTGAGAGACGGGACTGCGAGATTTCCAATGGCGGGGGATAATCATCCTGCCTGCAGTCAAAAAGTGGCGCAACATCCCCTTCTTAATGGTTGCTATCGTACCAGGGATAAGTGAGAGTAGGGTCAATTGAGGTGTATTCGCCACGCAGTGTCCAGAATAGGCACTATAGATTGCAAGTATTTTATCCCAGAATGCTCGGATACCCAGGCATCCCCACCAAATGTGTAGCATATCTCCCTTCTCTGAGAGGCAGCGCCAGCACACATCAGAGGTTTCGGGGAACATTTGGTGTAAAGTGGAAGGGCAGTAGTACCATCGAGACAAAATCTTGTAATTTTTCTCTTTGGCTTTAGAAGCCATGGATAATCCATGAGAGAGTTCACTCATCTTCTGGACAGACTGCGCATCAAAGGACACCTGTAGATCAGACTCCCACCTATCAAAGAACGAGGCACGGGTGGGATCTAAAGCACTAAGCAAGATCTGATAGACTTGAGACAGGCAGTGGGGGATGGCCGAGGGAGAAGTGACTGGCAAGTCAAAATCTGTCAGCTTAGGTGAGTATGGGACCGAGGAGAACAAGGAGTTCACAAATGAGGCTAATTGGTCATACTCAAGCCAAGATGACACTCGTTCTCCAGCTCTGGCCTGCAAGACAGAGAGAGGCAACAGTGCACGATCAGTCAGGCAATCATGTAGGCAGGGACAGGTCATTCTATCCCAGAGGAGAAAACGAGAAACCTGCCATCGGGGCCGGAAGGAAGGGTTCTGGAGAATAGGACAGGCCTCGAGGACAAAGAATGTTTAGAGACCCATTTGTCCCAAACCCGAAGAGTTTGTGTGACTAGGAAGGGAAGGTCAGGAAGAGTCCGTCGGTCCTGAGGGAGTATTCAAGACAACACAGAGTGATGCACAGGGGCCAGGGACAATTCCAAGTCAACCCACCTTTTCCCACCCACATGGTGAGCCCAGTCCAAGACCCTGCAGAGAACAGCCGCCTTGTGATACAGGCGCATGTCAGGCAAGCTTACCCCTCCTGAGAGTTTACGTTTGATCAGGGTGGAATGCTTGATACGAGGCCTACATGCCCCCCACACAAATTTTTGAATCGCTCTGCGCAGGGCCCTGAAGAAGGTAGTCGGGACAGAAATTGGGACAGTCTGGAAAATGTACAAGAACCTAGGCAATATGTCCATTTTGACCACGGCCAACCTACCGAACCACGAAGTGGGTTTAAGGAAGTATGTGTTCAGATCCGACAATACTTTGGACAGCAAAGGAGAATAATTCAATGTGAACAGGGATTGGAGCTTAGATGGGATCTTAATACCCAGGTAGAGGATATATTCCTTCTGCTATTGGAAGGAAAAGGAGGACCGGACAGCACTAAATTCAGCCTGGGGTATGGTAAGATTAAGACCTTCAGTTTTAGTGAGATTGACTTTAAAATTGCTCAAATTCCCTAATCTGTCAAATTTGAGTACTGAAGGGAGGGAAATGGCCGGTGTGGATAAATGAAGGAGGAGATCATCTGCGTACAATGCAACCTTGTGGTGGTCCTGTCCAATCCCTGCTCCTTGAATAGTGGGGTTTGAGCGGAGGGCCACTGCTAAGTGTTCCATGATGATGACATATAGGAGGGGAGACAAGGGACAACCTTGGCGGGTACCGTTATGTATATCAAAGGGGTCTGACAACAGCCCATTTGCCCGTACCCTTGCAGATGGAGAGTGGTATAGTGCCATTGTCCTACCTATAAGGGCAGGGCCAATGCCCAACTGTCCCAGGGCCAATCGCAGGAACCCCCAATGCACCCTATCAAAGGCCTTTTCGCCATCCACGGATAAGAGACACAGTGGGGATCCCGTACGGCCTGCCCAAGACACCAGATTCAGGGTTTTAAGGGTGTTGTCCCTTGCCTCCCTGCCAGGTACGAAACCCACCTGATCGTTATAAATGATTTTGGGAATGTGGAAATTCAGGCGAGAGGCCAATGTCTTAGCAAAGAGTTTAACATCGCAATTGATCAAAGAGATCGGTCGATAATTCTTGCAAAGCGCCAGGTCTTTCCCGGGTTTGGGCAGGACCACCACATGAGCCCGCAGAGATTGTTTTGGAAAAAGGCAGGTTGGAGAGATGCTGTTGAAGCATCTAGTCATGAAAGGGAGTAGCAGCTCCTTAAATGTTATGTATTCCTATACAGTTTTAATAAAAAGCAAAAAATAAGTAACCCAATCGCCATTATAGACAAAACGTAAAAAAGTAAGGACACATATTTGTCACTTTAGATGAATAATCCTGAAGATTTTTTTAACATTTTGGTTCATTTGTGTCTCTGTATCCTAGGCAACTGCACAAATGGAGGAGAGACTTGAAGACATCATCACAAACCTCTGCCCTAGCCGGACCTTACCTCTTGCCGATGGTGTCCTTGGCTTTATACATCACCAGATTATTGAGCTGGCCCGAGATTGCCTGGATAAATCCAAGGGGGCTGTAGTTACCTCTCGATACTTTGTGGAGTTGCAGGAAAAATTGGAAAAGATGCTAGAAGATGTGAGAGACATTACTGGAGAAATGGGGTCATAACTACTTTTCATTAAAGGGGTATTTCGCTCAAACATAACTTTTCATATGTTGCTGCCAATAGGGAGACCAACCATTATTATCTATTCAGTCTCCTTCCTTCCCCAGTTCTGAGCTGCTGCTCTCTGCTGCATGTACAGCTGGCCGGGGACTTGTTTACATCAGCTTTCTCAGAAGGGAAGGGGAGGAGGGGCAGACCTGAGAGAAAAGCTCATACTTGCGTCAGCAGGAAGCAGCTAAGGACTGGGGAAAGGAGACTGAATAGATAATAACAAGTGTGGAAGGAATTGTTAGTCTCACTATGAGCAGAAACAATTTATGTTTGAGCAGAATACCCCTTTAAATTTGAGTTAAAGCATATGTATGCCTTCACAGTTAATTTTCAATTTGTATTTTAATGTAATTAAGCTATCCACTTTTCATAGAATAGAGAATACTTAGGTGATGGATGGGACTTAACCACTGGGGCCCCCACCAATCACCTCAAAAAGTTAAGTTGCCTTATATTTTATATGTATTGAGAAAGTAAAGAAGTTGTCTGGGAAAACATTTTGACATCTAAAAGTCAAGCTAAAAAAGAAATAAAAAAAAACCCTGTACTCGCCTGCAATATTCTTCTGCTGTTTTTCCAATGATGCCCGGTCCCCACTGCTTACCACTTCCTGGTGATGTAACCACATAAGGAAATGGCTGCTGTGACAGTATATGGATGCAGAGTGTCCACTGCCTGGTTTCAGTGCGCTATAGAGTGGGCCCTGACACCTTTGGTGTGGACAAAGTTCTTTGGGAGGCGAGTGCAGTGTTTCTTTCTTTATGTACTTTTATATTTAGCCTGGTCTGACCACATTTAATCAGAGAACTGCTTTCAATAGTCATTATTTTATTTCGAATAGTCTTTCGAATTGAAGACCTACTTTTTTTTCTTCTGCCTAGGCCTATAATCGCTCTGAGAGTGAAGAAGTTACCTTTATTGTTCAGCTGGCAAGAAAGTTGCTGATGGTTATTGCGCGTCCAGCGAGACTCCTGGAATGTCTGGTAATAAAGCCCCTATTGATAAAGCAAAGGATTGTCATAACGTCACACAAAACTCAGTTACATTTGTAATTTATGGCAGCTTTATTGTGACTTAAATTCTTCCCCCCTTCTCGATTAAAGAGGACCTGTAGCCAAAAACTGCTTAGGGTGCCCTGATTACACATCTCCGGCACATCAAGAAACTGTAAAGAGAAGTTTTTATTTTTCAAATCAAATGGTGTGGAAAAAATTACATAGATTTGTAGTTTGCTTCTATTCAAAGTATAATTATCAGCAGCTTAGACTAAATAGCCCCCAGACTAAAGGCACCGAACAAACATCCAGCCGTCAGTCATCCCTCCTGTCCGCTGCCTTTCCTTCCCATACATGGGAATGTTCGGCATAGCCAAGCTTTCCTGTGTTCTCTATGGGAACGGGAGGGGTAAGCCGACGAAAGAGTGCTTTTTCTGTAGGAGTTAGCAATTATTTTCCATCATGCTTGACCCCTACCACCACAGACATCTTCTCTGCTGTTGGTTGTTCTAGAAAGGCCCACACACCTTATACACCAAACTTGCCGCCATAAGTCTAAGGTGTATAGGGACCTTTAAAATGGAGCTGCCTGAATGAAGATTGCAGTGTAAAGTGATATGCACAATGCTAAATAATTGCACAATAAATTACCTGGAAAAATTTCCTGATATTATACCATGGTGATCCCTAGTGGAATGCATCGCCCCCACGCACATGCAAATAATTGTGAAAATCATAGCTTAACAAAATCCCTTTATCCAAAACCTCTTGCAATAAACAAATTCATCTCTATACTTCTACAATTTCTTAGTAACTGAGAATAGGTATAGATGTATAGATTTCTAGTCTGTGTCCTAATACTATATAATTTTTTTTTGTATGTTTAGGAATTTGATCCCGAGCAGTTCTATCATCTGTTAGAGGCTGCTGAGGGTCACGCCAAAGAGGGTCAGGGTATAAAGACTGACATCCCACGTTACATCATCAGCCAATTAGGGCTCACAAAAGATCCATTAGAAGGTAATATATGAATGATGTCACATGTATCTAATCCTTTCTCTAATCAGTGTCTGTGTAGATATTACAGGACTATAGCTTTGTACACAAGTGAGCAAGTTCCCTACCTTTTTTTGCAGGCGTATTTGTACTATATTATGGCGAGCGAGAAAATTGCTGTTTGGCTCTGTGTAGCTGATTTGTGTAATTCTGTGCAGTGTTTCTGCGAGTACATTGGCACCACACTTGTTTTGGGGTTGGATTGCTGCTGTAGATTTTAGTGGTGGAAAATGGCAATATAGTTAAAATCTGCATTGTTGCAGCAAAACCTTTTCTTCTTGATGTTTGTCCATAAATTGTGACTTACGTCAACCTGGAAAATCTCTAATAAATCATCATCGTATCCGCTGATTTAACCTAATTTGCTCTGGATTTCATGTCTGCACCACAGGTCAGTTCAGCGCTGATTCTGTGTGGATTTTTTTAACTGTACGTGGAAGAGATTTTGTGAAGGATATCTGTCAACTTCAATTCATGTTCCAAACTACTTACAATGTTGGATATCTGTTAGGTCAAGGAGAAACCTGGTACCGTTCATATGTTCAGCTGTGCTTCCAGAACATAAAAAATGCATTTCTTGTACAGTTCAAAGAGTCAAAGAGACTTTCCTGAGTTGCAGCAAGCTGTAAAACCTCCACCCTCCCATCCCTGACCCTGCTGGGACTTGTAGCTATTCAGGAGCTTGGAACTTTGACTCCTTGTAACAGAGAATAAAAGCATGTCTCCATCCTGGAAGCACAGATGATATATGAAAGGTACCATGTGTCTCCCTGACCTAACAGCTATCTTTATAAGTGTGGATAAGATTTTCTTTAAAATCTTATCCCTATTGTTGCTAAAACAAATGTTGCTGATTTTCTTTACACAAAATTCCATGTGTAAAAATAGAATATATGCCACATGTCTCTAGTTCTCAGCAGAAATCATCTGCTCTACACCATGTATTCTCTAGTTACTCTACAGACTGACATTCATAATGTGTAAGTTTTCATGCTAGAACTCTATATAATACAGAAGATAAACCTCCACTTTATTTCTGAGTGAAATCAGTAACATATAACCTCCTTCTCTACAGAGATTGTTCAGCTGGATAACTACGACACAGAATCCACTCTGCAGCTGGAGCAAGAGGAATTTCAAGATGTAAGAAGTATTTCATAGAAAGGCGTCATTTTGTAAAGTGCTATATGGGTATATGTTTCCCTGGGGGCACATGGTTGTAGATTTTTTTTTTTTTTTCACCAAACAGGCATTTTATGCCATTTGTCCCAGTAATTTTGTAGTTTTCTATTTAGAGATGATAGACGATTGTTTTCCGTAGATGATAGGTGTTATGTAGTTTTGTTTGTGCATGAGGGCTTTAATCTAAACTGTTTATTTCAGGCTTGTATTTCAAGTACTCCTACCAGAAAGAAACCGGGAGAGAATGATTTTGAAACTATTAAATTGATCAGCAATGGCGCCTATGGGTGAGTAAAAGAATAATGGATGTGTGAAAAGGTCTTAGAGTTTGCCAGGTTATCAGTAGTATGGAAAAAGAAAAGGTACTTATGTGAAGAACCACTGCTTATATTGTGTGAAAGGAGAGAGAGGAAACCCGCTCACCTGAACATGGCACAACACCTGTGATCATATGGTGGGTATGAGAACCACTGAGGTCCAGAAGGAAGTGTCTGTTCTGGCTGTCCTGGATCTTTAACTGGAGTTGAATGTGAGGTGATTGTTACTATTTGCATCACCTAGCAATCACCCTAGATTTTCTAGTAGAGGCTCAGGCTGATTAAAAATCTTGCACTTTTTTGGGGTGCACAGCATCTTAGCCACATGCCAGCTTTCTGGCAATCCACACCACTAAATCAGTCACAGCTGACTGCAGATGGGCAGTCTTTGGAGAAATTGCTTGGCTTGGCATATTATCCTCAGCCAATGTTCTAAGGCTCCTGGATAGAGTGAGACTTAACTTGAAGGGACATCTCTTTGCCTAAGTGGTGTGTGAGCTTTTTTGCATATTCTTTCTTCCCAGAATTCCCAGTGAAGCAGGAATGGCCTGTAAGTCTCCACACGTCTTTATGACGGCCCAAAATAGTAGGCCTTGGACCCTCTTTTACTTAGAAATATATGGGGAATAAATAAGTTTGCACTTTCACATAACACAACAGTTTATGGCTTTTTAGAAAATAGGGACACAATGTCTAGTTCTATTTAGTTATGCCAAGCCTTCATTACACAGGGCTGGTGTGTGGCTATACAGAGGCTGCTGCACTGATGTTTGCTTGCATGTTTATCTGAAAACAGTTTTCCTGTTCTACAAGTAAAATTAATAACTGGGAACCCTCTTGGAGTAACCTCTTTAATTTGTGTCCATTCTTTTCTCTGGGTAGCGCTGTGTATCTTGTCAGACATAAGGAGACTCGCCAGCGCTTCGCCATGAAGAAGATTAACAAACAAAATTTGATCCTACGAAACCAGATCCAGCAAGTGTTTGTAGAAAGAGACATATTGACCTTTGCTGAGAATCCATTTGTGGTCAGCATGTTCTGCTCTTTTGAGACCCGAAGACATCTGTGCATGGTGATGGAGTATGTGGAGGGTAGGTATCCATCATACATTGTGACAGTGCTGCAACTTTTGAAAAAGACTTTTTTTTTTTTCCTTTTTCTTTAAAGCACTACAACTTTTCTCAAGAAGTGACCTGACATATTCCAATGACTGAAAGTTCCAGATATTTTCCTTTCCCCATAAAACATGTTTTCTCGTCCTCAAAAAAAGAAGAAAAAAAAGAAAATGTGGGTACAACGTGTATGATGCTGTGGTGTTAAAATCCTGTTATATTTTTGATGTTTTTAGGAGGAGATTGTGCCACACTTTTAAAGAATATGGGGCCTCTTCCTGTTGACATGAGTCGTATGTACTTTGCTGAAACTGTCCTGGCCTTGGAGTATCTGCACAATTACGGAATCGTTCACAGAGACCTCAAACCTGACAAGTAAGTAGTTCCCGAAGCCTTTCTTATTTATACATAATGTTACATTGAGTAGCAGTAGTAAGGGGAGACAAGCGCCCCTATTAAATTATCACATTCCTGCACGGTAAGCAACGTACAGTAGGTGCAAAAATAATTTCCAAATAGCAAAATTGCGCCTTTTTGGGCGCATCAAATCCAGAAAATTGTAATAAGTTGCATATACACAATTAAGATACCGATAGAAAGTACATGCCTATGCCAGCGATTGAGGGTAACAGAGGATAATGATTGAGGATAACACAGGTGCAGAAGCTGCACCTTTGTCCTCCGTGGCGGGTTTCGGCTATCAATGATGGCAGTTCCCGGCTAGCAGCCGCGCTCGGGTACTGAGAGTTAACCCTATAGATACTGCGGTCAGCACGACCGCAGCATCTATAGGGCTCCAGACAGAGAATTCTGTGTTCAGTGACCATCGGGGCTCTGCGAAGGTATCGCAGAGCCTCGATGGTAGCCATGGAAACCGGAAGCCTCAGGCTACGGAGGCCAGTGGGGGGAGGGAAGGCAGGGTGCACATTGGGCGCTCTGCCCCCTCCTGTCGCCTGCAGCTGTCACAAAATTGTGACAGCGGCAGGGGACAGAGGAGAGGGGGGCAGAGATAGGGACATCAGCTTATGGAATCATTATGATCCCATAAGCTCATGTCCGAAAACGACCTGGGCATTGATGTATCATCATGAAAAGGTTAAAGAACATTTAACTTTATTTTTAAAAAAAATTATTTTTATTTAAAAGCGGTCAAATAAAATAAGTTATCCAAGTTGCATATCAATGTAATCTTACCAACTTAAAGGGGTATTTCCCCCAAAATTATTTTTGCATTAATACGCTGCCCACCCGTAGCTTTCCATCTTTCCAATATAAAGTTGTTATGGATTCTGCACAGTTTTGCTTTTATCCAGCTGCATTCACCTCCATGGATTGCATAGAATCATCAGACCTCAGTCCAACCCGACACGCTCCCTGCTCCTGGCCCCAACCCTCTGAGACGGCATCACGTGTCCTCAGTCCCAGCACAGTGAAGTGACTGAGAACACTGATGGGGTGGCTGCTGTTACAGAGGGAGACAGTGATCAGCGCAGCTAACTAACAGCAGCCACCCGGTCACCCCCAGCCCAGAGCTCACCCCCTGTGTCCAGAGCCTCCCGGCAGCACACAGGCCCCTGGCCCACAACCAACCGCGCCCCCCCCCCCCCCCCCCCCCCCGCCCATCACCCGTGGCATCCCTCACTCACCCGAGGCATAGCCGCTGCACTCATCCGTGGCACCCCCCCCCCCCCACGCGTGGCAAGCTCCGCCCCCGCGATCGCCCGCGGCAAGCAAAGCCCCCCCCCCATCGCCCGTCTCAAAATACTCAGAGGGACTTGGTGAGTAAGACCAGCTAGGTTTGGGAGCATTTCATTTTTTTTAGCTCTTTGGGGGAATACCCCTTTAAGGAACGACCATAGGGCAAATGGCATACCCCCCCCCCCTCCCCACCAAAAAATTCACTGCGAAAATAATTTTTTTTTCAGTTTCGCAGCATTTTTTATGGCAAATTCAAGTCTGCCATTACAAAGTACAATTAGTGGTGCAAAAAAATAAGTGCTCATGTGGGTCTGTGGGTGAAGAAATATGTGTTAGATAAGTGCTATGGCCTTTTAAACATGAGGAGTAAAAATGTAATTGCAAAAATTTGAAAATTGTCTAGGTCCTTAAGGGGTTTTTGTAAAATGTTTATGCTGAAAGGGAATCTGTCAATAGGTTTATGGTGCCCTAAATGAAGGCAGCATTAACAGAGTGGTGTATTACTTAAATCATTCATTCAGCCGTTCTCCTGATGTGCTGGAGTATCGACTTTGTGCACTACACAGTATGAATAGACAACTGGCAATAAGTGGCTGGTGGGCAGAAGATCGAGCACAATCCATGCACATAATGGAGAGGACTTATTGTTTGTTATTCAGGAGGATATCTCCTAATCAGTTGCACAGAACAATGTAAGCGATACATCATTCTGTTCAGCTTCTGTCACTAGTTGGTTACCCTTTAAGTATATAGAGCAGCATAAACCTAGTCTCTTTAATTTATCCATGTTCTGTTGGCTATTACACTGCAGTTGTGGCAATGTAAATGAGTCTTCCTTTCTCTCTGTAGTTTGCTGATCACTTCTCTTGGACATATCAAGCTTACAGATTTTGGACTATCTAAAATTGGTCTTATGAACATGACAACTAATCTGTATGAGGGTCATATTGAAAAAGACACAAGAGAGTTTTTAGACAAACAGGTTTGTATGCATTTAAATTGTTTTCTAGCCACAGCAGGGATATTAAGCGAGCTGGTGCTCATAGATATTGAGGAATACTGAACAAACACATAATGGAGAGGATTAGTGTGCGGCACAAAGTCCTTGTTTTTTAGGAGGATATTTCCAAATCGGTTGCACTGAACAATGTAAGAGATATATCATTCGGTTCAGCTTCTCTGTCACAAGTTTATGCTTCCCTTTGATTGGATGTCATTAACTTACTTGACACTTTCTTTAACCCCTTAACGACATCGGGCGCCGCGCAGCGACCCCGCTCTGAACCGCGCCGGTCCCGGGTGCCGCGAGTAGCCCGGGACCGTAGGTATTAGCGGGCACGGTCCGATCGCCGTGCCCGCTAATACAGTAATCAGATGCAGCTGTCAAACATGACAGCTGCATCCGATTACCGGATTCAGCCGTTCCCTGGGGTCTAGTGGAGGAGATCGCTCCTCCGGGATGTTATCCCGGAGGAGCGATCTCCGTAACTGAAGCTGGCCGGGGACGCGTCCAAGATGGCGCCGTCCTCGGCTCGGCACTCGTTTGTTTCCGGCTGCAGCAGCCGAAAGCAAACGAGTGCCGATCTCAAGGATCTCTGCAGCATATCTATGCTGCAGAGATCTCTATGAGAGATCAGAGCACTTATACTAGAAGTCCCCCAGGGGGGCTTCTAGTATAAGTGTAAAAGTTAAAAAAAAAGTGTTAATAGTAAAAAGCCCCCTCCCCCAATAAAAGTCTGAATCACCCCCCTTTTCCCAGGTTATAAATAAAAGTAAATAAATAAATACATAAACAAACATGTTTGCTATCGCCGCGTGCGTAATCGCCCGAACTATTAATTAATCACATTCCTGATCTCGCACGGTAAACGGCGTCAGCGCAAAAAAATCCCAAAGTGCAAAATTGCGCATTTTTGGTCGCATCAAATCCAGAAAAATTGTAATAAAAAGCGATCAAAAAGTCGTATATGCGCAATCAAGGTACCGATAGAAAGTAAACATCATGGCGCAAAAAATGACACCTCACACAGCCCCATAGACCCAAGGATAAAAGCGCTATAAGCCTGGGAATGGAGCGATTTTAAGTGACATATATTTGTTGACAATGGTTTAAATTTTTTACAGGCCATCAGATACAATATAAGTTATACATGTTACATATCGTTTTAATCGTAACGACTTGAGGAACATATATGACAAGTCAGTTTTACCCCAGGGCGAATGGTGTAAAAACACATTTCCCCCAAATAAACAAAATGCTTTTTTTTTTCAATTTCACCACACTTTGAATTTTTTTCTGGTTTCGCAGTGTACTTTATGCAAAAATTCAGCCTGTCATTGCAAAGTACAATTAGTGATGCAAAAAATAAGGGCTCATGTGGGTCGCTAGGTGGAAAAATGCAACTGCTATGGCCTTTTAAACACAAGGAGGAAAAACCGAAAACGCAAAAATCGAAATTGGCTCTGTCCTTAAAGGGTTAAAGGGAACCAATCACACAGAATATGCCCCTAATGTTAAGGAAACGATGTACCAGCACTCTTCCCAAACATGCCCCCGTCCCCTCTTTCCCCTCTTTGGTTATGCCGCAATCTTACATTTTTGAAGTCCCGCGCTGTATGGTAATAAGGTGTAAGTAGTCATGGTGTGGGCGTATGTAGTCATGGTGTGGGTGGCTGTAGTCATGGTCCTGGGCAGCTGTGAACGCTGTAGTCACGCCCAGAGGGGCATCATTGAAGGAGCTGGCTCTGCCGACGTCACCCGTGGTATGCGTTCCACGTCGGCGGCGCTGCGACGTCTTCAGCACGCCGCGCATGCGCAGTACGGCAGATGAGGACGCTGATGTTCTGCACTTGCGCGGCGTGTTAATGATGTCGCAGCGCCGCCGACGTGAACGCAGTCCCCCGTGTGACGTCGGCAGAGCCAGCTCCTTCAATCACGCCCCTCTGGGCGTGATTACAGCGTTCACAGCCGCCCAGGACCATGACTACAGCCGCCCACACCATGACTACATACGCCCACCGTGACTACTTACACCTTATTACCATACAGCGCGGGACTTCCAAAATGTAAGATTGCGGCATAACCAAAGAGGGGACGGAGGGGACGGGTGCATATTTGGGAAGCGTGCTGGGCGATGTACCAGCACGTTTCCTTAACATTTAGGGCATATTCTGTGTGATTGGTTCCCTTTAAATACTAAACGTACCTATACAAATTCAATAGCTATGGTCGGTCAACCAAGTTTTCTTGTGTTCTGAACGAAGCAGTTACTATGGAAGTACTTGGTCTTTACATATCCCAATCCTCCAGGATAACTTATTTTGTGACCTGTGAGGAAGTACTTGAAAATCTTTTACATGTTGCTGTTTTTGTTTTGTTTTTTATTTCAAATTAACTTGTCTCAAAGTCACAGTGGTCCCTTAACTTACAATGATCTCAAGATAAAATATTTTCAACATACAATGTTCCTTTCTAGACCGTCGTAACTTGATCAGACTTGACATACACTGCTACAGACAGTCAGGATTTGCAGTACTGTGAATAACTGGATGATCGACCAATAAAAGTGGCCATTTTACTGATTTAAGCCCCAATATTAGTGAACTTCCTGAACTGGTTGGCTGTCTAGTGCCGCCTCTCTACAGTACAGTGTGATATTACATGTCCTGTACTGCTGTGTGTGTCTAGTAACTCCTCTGTACAGTGTGATACTACATGTCCTGTACTGCTTTTTTACCTGTGCCAGGATGAGTCGCTCCAGAGGGGGATGGCATCATTTTATTTTTCTAGGACCCTGTGTGATCTGTACAGGACCCTGAACAAGCTTCCGTTTTCTACATAGAAAGTAATTTACAGTCTCCAGTCGCTCTTTCTGTTTGTTGTATATAAGGACTTGCTTTATCTATATTAGTTATCTACTTATTTTCCTTTTAAATCCAATTTTTTTTTCTCATTTTGGGATGACATTTTGGGGGATTCAGAACCAAATACCAGTTTTCCATAGCATTTCTCAGCATATAATTTTCGTCCTTAAACCACTTAATGTATGTTGAAGGACCACTGTATATAGATTTTATTAATCTCCAGTCTTCCACTACTTATCAGCTGCTGTATATCTTGCAGGAAGTGTTGTATTCTTTCCAGTCTGACACAGTGCTCTCTGCTGCTACTTCTCTCCATGTCAGGAACTGTCCAGAGCAGGAAAGGTTTTTTATGGAGATTTGTTACTGCTCTGGACAGTTTCTGACAGAGGTGGCAGAAGAGAGCACTGCGTCAGACTAGTAAGAATACACCACTACCTGCAGGACATACAGCAGCTAAGTACTGGAAGGTTTGAAATGTTTAAATAGAAATAATTTACAAATACATATAACATTCTGACTCCAGCTGGTTTCATAGAATTTTTTTTTTACTGGCATACTCCTTTGAAGTAAATAAAAGAAATGATTACATTTTCTCATACATGAAGCACTATTTACTGTCCAGTGTGCAAAAATTTTGACTTTTGCATGAATGTATGTCGCTTTTTTCCAGGTATGTGGGACTCCTGAATACATAGCTCCTGAAGTAATACTACGGCAGGGTTATGGAAAGCCAGTGGATTGGTGGGCAATGGGCATCATTCTCTATGAATTCCTGGTGGGTTGTGTTCCATTCTTTGGTGACACTCCAGAGGAGCTGTTTGGACAGGTCATCAGTGGTAAGTGACTTTTAGTTTAGAATTTTGCACTCCAATATGTGACTTCATAAATTGTAGATTTAACCCCTAGACGACCCAGGACGTAGAGTTACGTCATGGAAGTCTGTCACCAGACGACCCTGGACCTAACTGTACGTCCTGGGTGGTTCTCCCGCTATGAAGCGCGCTCCGGAGCGGAGCGCACTTCATAGGAGGTGGGGGCCGGCTGCAGTGAGCAGCCGGGACCTCACCGGTAATGACAAGCTGCAGCGATCGCGCTGCCGCATGTCATTAACTCCTTAAACGCCGCACGGCTGCAGCGTTTAAGTGTAAGTGACGGGGAGTCCCCTGTCACTCACTGATCGGGACCCCCGCAGTGTGACACCGATCACACTGATCAATGCTATGCCTATGGCATAGCATTGTACAGTGTGAGCAATCAAAGTAATGTATGTTAAAGTCCCCCAAAGGGACTTAAAATGTGTAAAAAAAAAAAAAAAAAGTTCAAAACACTATTACACTACCCCAAAACCCCTCCCCCAATAAAAGCTGAAATCACCCCCCCATCCCATTTATATAAATAAAACATATAAAAATAAATAGATAAACATATAATATACCGTAGCGTGCGTAATTGTCCGATCTATTAAAATATAACAAGCGTAATTGCGAACGGCGTACACGAAAAGAGGGAAAAAAGTGCGCGGATTACCGATTTTATGTTACATTATATATTAAAAAAATCAATAAAAAGTGATCAAAACGTCCGATCTTCACAAATATGGTATTAATAAAAACTAGAGATCATGGCGGAAAAAATTACACCCCTTACAGCCCCATAGGTGAAAAAAATAAAACAGTTATAAGCGTCACAATAGGCCCATTTTATTAATAATTAATTGCCAAAAAAAAGGATTTCATAAAAAAAATATATATATTACATTAGAGAATCTGTGTAACCTGCATATGGTTGTGTTCGGACTGACCTATAGAATAATAGTATCATCTCTCTGTTACCATATAGTGTATTACGTAGACACAGGAACCCCCCAAACGTTACCATATTGCATTCTTTTTTACGATTTCACCTATTTATATCTTCATAAATAATAATTTTGGAATTCCATCATACATGTTATGGTAAAATGAAAGACACCATTACAAAGTACAGTGGTACCTTGGTTTAAGAGTAACTTGGTTTAAGAGCGTTTTGGTTTAAGAGCTCACAGTTTTTCAAAATTGTGACTTGGTTTAAGAGCATTGCTTTGGTTTAAGAGCTCCATGTTTTGGGTGGGAGCGCGAGTGGAGGAGGGGCATGGTCTGCATAGCTGGGTCTACAGCACTGTACTCTGACCCAGGAAGTCTCCTTTCACCTTCCAAATCATAGCAGATCCACTTCAGGCTGGGGCTTACATCGGGGGACAGGACTGTGGGGGTAATCTCTCCATAGCTGTAACCACTCTCTCCCCGGACAGAGAATGCTGCTATACTGTGCCCACATCTGTCCTACTCATTCCTTCATGCTCCCTGCAGTCTCTCTCAGCCCTTGTGTTTCCCATCCTCTCCATTACTGTACAGTAGTTTATGATATCACATATTGTGCTGTTTCTTAATCTTTGTTTCATCTGTTTTACATGTAATCAGAAAAATAAATCATTATTTTTGGGGTGTGGAACCAATTGTCTGCACTTCTATGATTTCTTATGGGAAAATTTGCTTTGGTTTAAAAGCAGATTTGGATTACAAGCACGGTCCCGGAACGAATTATGCTCGTAATCCAAGGCACCACTGTACAACTATTCCTGTAACAAACCAGCACTTACATGGCCTTGTAGATAGAAAAAGGGGAGGAGGGAAAAACGGAAACACTAAGATCAAAATTTGCGCGGTCCACTGGGTCATTTTGGGCTTGGTCCTCAAAGGGTTAAAAGCAGTTCAGTTTTTTTTTTTCGCCCCCCCCCCGGATAGCCGCTGTCATGTATACTTACAGAAGATGATTGGAGTCCCGTTCCCGTCCCGCGGTGCCGTTCAAATCAGGCGCACTCACTTCTGCCGGCTGCTGCGAGTCCTCTGACCTGTGATTATACGCCGGAAGTCACTCGCTTCCATGCATTCGCTATGGAAGTGCGTGACTTCCGGCGTTCAAATTAAGGAGTCACAGCGCCGGCAGAAGTGAGCGCGACCGATTCGAACGGCACCACGGGACGGGAACGGGACTCCGATCATCTTCTGTAAGTATACATGACAGCAGCCACCCGGGGGGCCGAAAAAAAAAGGCTGGGTTCACACTGTTTTTCAATCGGTTTTTCTCATCAGTTTTTTGCAAAAAAAAAAAAAAAAAAGATGCATTTGTGTGCATCCATTTTGATCTGTTTTTCCATTGTCTTCCATTGTTAAAAAAAGACGGATCAAAACGTTTAACGTACACAGAAATGGGGTTGACTACATTTTTGTGTTTGTTGAAAAAGGGATCTGTTTTTATTATTATTATTATTATTATTATTATTATTATTATTATTATTATTATTATTATTATTATTATTCAAAGTGACCAGAATGAAAACTGCAAGATTTTAAAAATGAAAATTAGAAAAACATCACCAAAAAGTCTTAAGAAAGCCGTACCTGAGCTTAGCCTCTGATATGTGATGGTGTCCTTCAGATTTCAGTCAGCCTATAACCTGTCCGAATTTCTAGGGAGATTATTTTGTAGTCTGTTTGTAGTAGGACTGTTGCATTTTATGTGCTTTGTGCATTGTAGAGTGGCACAGGATGTCTTATTTCTAATGGTCCAACCTCAGTCACGGTATTACAAGTTATGCTTTATAGAGATAAATATCTTTTAAATCCTTGTTTAGGTAGGAGAACTTAAGTTATCATTACCATCTATTGTCGTGGTAACAACTATTGTCAGTTACATTAGGTGCACCTTCACACATACCGGATTCACAGCGGATTTCACACTGCGAGTTTGCAGCAAAATCCGCTGCGAATCCTGGTAGTGTGAAGTTCTATGGGGTTACATACCTGCAGCACAAAAAAACACAGCAAAATGCAACAGCTTATCTCAATGGCAAGATACAGACCCACCACAGACATGAAAATAGGTAAAAGCAGCCCCCCCCCCCCAACTGCTAAAAAAAGTTCCCACAAAAATAATGAGGCTCCTGGGGTGGCCTCATGTTCGGGGCAGACCCTACATTGTATTATGGCCTCTCCATGATGTCTAAAATGCCTATGCTCTGGGCATGCAAGATCCATCTTATACCGACAAAAGTAATTACACCACCTGAGTGGGATGGATGGAGTGCACAACCAAGTAGAGGCAGCCAGTCCCCCCATCTGGAGCACAGAAAAAAAAAATTTGGTCAGCTCTCCTAGAACACCATTCACACTAGACTTTCATTCTGCTGCGGATATGTAACCCGGCCCTTTAACCCACTGCAGCATACATTAACTGCTCGGCACGGTGGCTGCATGTGAGGCTCCCGGTTCCCGTTGGTCCCCATCAGCCAATCAGTGCTGCCGTGCACTGATTGACTGATGGGGACTGAGGAGACCCGGGAGCCTCACACGCAGCCGCGGCGCCGAGCAGGTTAAAGCTGGAGTCGCTACATTTTTTCCGACTCCAGCCAAAACTAGCTCCGACTCCACGACTCCGACTCCACAGCCCTGCTTATAAGCTACTATATATCTGGCAGGAAGTGTTTTATTTTCATTCAGACACTGCTCTCTGCTGACATCTCTGGCCAAGACAAGAACTCTCCAGATTAGGAGAGGTTTTCTATGGGGATACCCATAGAAAACCTCTCCTGCTCTGCACAGTTTGTTATATATCGGGAGGAAAAAATAGTGTGATCAAAACATGCCATCTACACAAACATGGTACCATTGAAAACTACAGATCATGGCGCAAAAAATAAAAGCCCAAACAGCCCTGTAAGTTGAAAAATAAAATCGCTATGGCTCTTAGAAGACATGGAGGAAAGAACTAAAGTGACAATTGGCGTGGTCACTAATCCACTGTGTCCTTAAACCATATGATGTTTTGTGCTTTATTTGTAGATGATATTGTATGGCCAGGAGGTGAAGAAACTCTTCCAACTGATGCCCAAGATCTCATCACACGACTTTTGAGACAGAATCCATTGGAGCGGCTGGGGACCGGTAATGATCAGTTTTCTACGTGTGTTCATCATTATTAAGTTTTTTTTTTTTGTTTTTTTTTTTCCTAGAACCTCTATGAGGGTGTCTTCACACGTAACTGATCCACAGCGGATTTCACTGAATGGACATCCCGCTGTGAGTATGTCTGCAGCCTGCCCTGTTAACCCCCGCCACCGGAGCGTATACATCACCTTCTCCACGCTCCAGCTTGCTTCGGGGGCACGTCCCGCTCGGCCAATTAGTGCACTGCCCCGCTGCAGCGCACTGATTGGCTGAGCGAGAAGTGGAGATGCAGGTAGCCCCGAAGCAAGCGACAGCAGGAAGCAGGTGAAGTATACGCTCCGGCGGCGGGGGGTTAACAGGGCGGGCTGCAGACATACAGCGGGATGTGCATCCCGCTGCAAGTTTGTCTGCCTATAGAGTGTACAGGGCAGGGATCCGCTGCAGATCCGTTACGTGTGAAGGAACCCTGACAATGTAGTTGTAAAAATGTCACCATTTTCAAAGCAGTAATTACCCTTTAAATATAAGCAAGAATTCTAACCTGATATGTTGCATGTATGTATATCCCCTCAGGTGGTGCTCAGGAGGTAAAGCATCATGTTTTCTTTCACTCCCTGGACTGGAATGGGCTGCTCAGACAGAAAGCAGAGTTTGTGCCACAACTGGAAGCTGATGATGATACAAGTTACTTTGATAGTAAGCATATTACATCTTTTATTACTGTTGGGTGGGGTGAGGGGTCCAGGGCATCCATGGACTTATTTTTGCCTCTTATGTTTATTAGAAAGCTGTGTTTAATTATTTAAAATGTGTTGTCTTCTATTGAAGCATGTAAACCAGGAGCCAGCAATTGGTCCATGTAAACCAGAAGCCAGGACTCTACTGAGAATTTCCCTTTTTAGTAAAGAAAAGAGCTTCTTTGTAAATGCCAACTCCTGTTACTTAGGGTGATACCAGTGGCGTAGCTACCATAGAGGTAGGGTAGGCAGCTGCTATGGGGACTGTGCAGGAGGAGGGCCCGGGGATGCACAGGGAAGATAAGAGCTGCCCTGTGTTCTTCTGCTTAACCCATTATGTACTGCAGTGTGTAAGTGACCCTGTGTTCACTTACATGCTGCTACATAAAAAAAAGGTTAATAAGCAGAAGAAAAGATCTCTGCTTTACTGCTGTGATACACCCTGACCTCTGTTATCCAGCTGCCACAATCAAGTAGGAAAACGTGCAACTCCATGCAGAGGTTACCCTTGTCTTCCTTTTTAGAGTAGCTTCACACGTACCGCATTGCAGCTCAGATTTGACTAAATGAGTGGACATAGCATCAAATCTGCTGTGGATCCGCAGCTGATTTTACAGTGCGGATTTAATGCTGTATTTATTCATTTAGTCAAATCAGCTGCGATACGGTACGTGTGAAGCTACCCTTAACACTTTTCTCTCCTCACCTTCACGACGGCACCACAGGAGTTAACTCATGCCCTAGGGACAGGAAAAGCACAAACACGAGAGGTTAAAAGCCCCTCCCCTTCCTGCTAGCACCAGTGCTTTTCCTGTCCCTGTAGGGCAGGCACGAGAGGTGGGGGATCCATGGTGAAGATGAGAAGATCCCCCTGTTTGAAGATTTTATTTCCCCTTACCAGCAGGGATCGATCGGGGTTTAACCTCCTTCCTTCCCATGGAGGCGGCTGGCTGATCTTCGGATCTGGGGTAAGGGATGGCCCGCTGGTTCTCCTCGCGCCATCCCTGACGTGGCGGGGGCGCGCAGAGAGTTTCCGTTGCTGCAACCTCCGGACCTCTCCTTTGTATACGCGCGTCCCGGGACTGGTCGTGCTGTGGCAGACGCTGTGGCCTAGTGGTCCGCGTTTGCGGCCTACTTCCGGCCGCAATGTACGGGCGTTCGGCGGAGGTCAGGCCTGAGGCCTAGTCTTTCAGCAGTGCCTTCAGTGGGGGGAGCACGCTGACGCCATGTGCCGGAAGAGACAGAACTCCTGGTCTTCCGAGGACGCCGGGCGGCTAGTTTGGAAAATCTGCAGAGTTGTGTGTCATCAGTCTTCTGAGGTCTGATCCACTGCATCACCTATGAGGAATCCTGCTGCAGACTAGCCTCCTCTGCCGCTGCCGGTGGTAAGTGTGCCAACTAAAGTCTGCTACACTTGGGGGAGAGTGCTAGCGGTCAGCTTGTATAGTTCTGACTCTCAGTTTTCTATCTCCCTCTCTTCTTCCCTATACCTTTCAGGGTGATATATAATATATAATTACTCTGTGTGGGCACCAGCGTGCTGTATTCACCTTGGTGCTTAGGACTGTGATATATATACTTATGTATGTATGGATAAGGTTTTGCTCCTAGCTTTATTTAGCGAGAAGGAGCTTTTCCTCTTAGGAGATTTACCTGTTACTATGCAGGCCTCTCTCCTTTATTAACAAGAACATAAAACATCCTGTGTTTAATGTCATCATTATAGAGGATGTTTAAATGGATGGAAGATCTGGCCAATCAGATGTTGCATTTCACCTGTTAAACACTTGCATAACCTAATGTAACTGTCATCCTCTGCGCTGTTTTCTCTCCTCATCTTCCTTCCTATCTGTTCGGTCAGATAATGAAGGATGATATGGCAGCTGCTACACCTATTGCTATACCTTCTTATGGCTTTAGCAGCTTTCAGCGTACCAGAGGTACCTGTTAAAATCTAGGAGTCACAGGGCCTGTCCTTTTGCTTCTAGGCTTGAGTCTTGTACATTATCTGATTCAACTATTTGAATCCAGTAATTTATCTCTAGGCTTCTCTGCTCTATCACATTGATACACAGAGTCTAGGGAACATATTTTGCCATTTGATCTTACCTTCTCTCTGTCAGACTTCCACTGGGATGGAGGATACACAAGAGGTGTGATCTATTGGAGATGAGTTGTTTGCTGGGGTTAGCATGTGGAAGCTAGTTCCTATTCAGCAGACTTCAGGCTTCATCACTGATGATTAACAAAACCTGGGAAGAATGGGATTTAGACACCCAGGTGGTTAGAGTTACTAGCAATCACCTTGCCATTTGTAGACTCTTCAACTGAGGCCAGGAGGATTTGTACAAGTCTTATAGACTGTTACTTTTCTCTTGTGAGAGATGTTGCTGCTACATGTGTTCTTGTGCAGTACATATGGGAATCAATCAGAGACGACCATCAAAATAAATAAATATATATAAAGGTGCCCTCGGGAACACATTATTGATGTGTCTTTTCTTTGTGGCAATTCCTTAGCCTTCTTGGCTGATTCCTCAGCAGTGATGGTCCATATGGTTGCCAGGAATTGGGTTCTACCTTTTCTGCCATTAGTCACACACAAAAAAAAAAAAAAAAAAAAAAAAAAATCTGACAATCCCATTCTATGCAAGGTCTTCAGTTTGCCCTTTATAGTATCTGGGAAATTCTTCTGTTCTAATAGACCTTCAGTAGTTAAGAAGTATGGGTTCAATGTAGCACCATAGAATTCAGGAGCATTATAGGAGGGATGTCTATTGACCTCTCCCAAGGCCTCCCAGGACTACACCAGGTCACTATCCTGGAGGTGGGGGGAGATTCTGGAGTTCAGGAGGCTTGGATGTGTGTCACCCAAGTCATCTGGATCCTGGACGTTATTCTCCAGGACTTCAATATAGTCATCTTCTCCCCCCAAATGTTTCCTAGTCCACCTACCTTCTCAGCTCCTTTAATCAGGACTCTTCTACAGGGTCTAGAAGCTGATAAAACCCTGTGTTGTGACCTCTGTCCTAGTGCCAGAGTTAGAGAAGGGGCACTTTTCAGCTATTCCTTATTTAGTAACTGAACGGAACATACAGGCTTAGTATAAACCTGGAACCCATCAAAATTTATCTGATACAGAGGATTCAAGATGGAATCCATGTAGTCTACTACTCAACTTAATCTATAGGATGCTATGAGGGCGTTAATCGACTTAAAGAGATGCTTCTACTATGTTTCAACTCTTGTCTTTAGTAGAAGTTTGCATGGGCAGTTGTGTCCAGCACTATCAATGCAGTGCTCTCTCCTTCGGGATTCATCAGCCCTTTTGCATCTTCTTTAGTTTATGGGGAAGTTGATTCCCTACCTTCATCGGTTTGGGATAAATATTCCGCCTGTCTGGTTGAGTTTCTTCTTTTGACAGATTCCACATAGAAGCTGTTCAGAAAATAACGACAGCCAGTGGTGATCTTTATTCCTGGGGGTGTCCGATAAACAATCAGTAATCGGATCTCAACCCAGACACCCAAAATATATTTGGGGATCCTCTGGATTCCTAGGTAATAATGTCCTCTCTCCCCTCAGATTGGGTATCTCTGGTGGAGAAGACTAGACTGTTCCCAATGTAGGAGGCCTGGTTACACTTGAGGACTATGTCCATTTGGAATCCATGACTACTTATTCTCCAGTGACACCTTAGAATCAGACTCATTCTAGATTCTTACTGTAATAAACCAATAGACTTGTCATTCGGAATCAGGCACAGGTATCCTTTTCTCCACAGGTCTGGTGGTCTCTATATGTTGGCCTACATGGCTTACTTGAAGATGGGGTTATCTTTGTATCCCTCTTCCTAAGATAAGATTAGTCACAGACGTTGGCCAGTTGCTGCTATCTCCAAGGACAGCAGCAAGGTCTTCAGGCCTTAAAGTGCCTTACAGCAGGCGAATAATATCTGGAATCTAACAATTCACATCTTATTGGACAACAGTACCACTGTGGCACATCTGAGACACCAGGATAGTGCAAAGCAGAATCCACTTCAATCCATTCAGATTGGATCTTCACCTAGGGGAGCGACATATTTATCCCCAACAGCCACATATCTTACAATTCACATGGTTTATCTTAGCAGTCAATCCATTTTCATGAGTGAAGGGTGTCTCAAGGAGGAAGGTCCAGATTTTATCCCTCAATTGGGTCTGCCTCTGATTTGTTCGCAGATTTATCAGAACAAGGAGGTATAGAAGTTCTTTCCAAGCGATGTTCCAGTGGCGGTGGATGTACTTGAACAGCCTTGATTTTCAGTCTTGTATACAATCCTTTATCTTTTGGCTCTTTCCTGGGACACTACAGGAAATCCTAACAGTGGAAATGGCTGTAAGAAGGTAGTCAGGCCTTGTACGAAGACAACTTTTGGATTTGAGCCTTCACCTTCTACTTCTTCAGGGACCAGTTCCGTCCGGATCTGTCAAGACTCAAGATGTCGACCTGAGTCTGTTTGAGTCTGTTTAGGAGCAGAGGCCTCTCTGAGGCTGTAATTCCTACAGTCTAGGAAAATGAGGCCATTCTCTTCTAGGATATATCAGAAGGTCTCAAGTCGGCCACTTAGGTGCATGTTGCAACCTTATCCGCTATTTATTGTTATATGATATATCATCTGCTATTTATCATATATCTTCTGCTATTACTCATTATATCATATATCTGCTATTAATCATTATATGATACATCATCTGCTATGTATCATTATCATATATCATTTGCAATTAATCATTGTATCCATATATCTGCTATTTATCATTATATTTATCATGAATCATAGATGTCTTTAGAACTTATGATGAACGCTTTTAAACAGGAATCCTACTTTTAATCGATATTTCCCTTGGGATTTTAACTTTGTACTTGAAGACCTTAGTCGTCTTCCTTCCAAACCTATTTGGAGTACAGTCTCAAGTTCCTGTTCTACAAGACAGCCATCCTGTGACCATAATCTTAGATAAGACGAATCAGAGACCCGCACACTGATTATCCGTGACTTACTGTCTTTTCCAGAGGGACAGAATAGTGTCACACTGATCCCGATTTGTTTCCGTGGTAGTTTCATCTTTCTTGGTCTTATGATCATTCTGTATCAACTCCAAAGATGATTAAGGATGGAAGTTTTATTCCTGGACCGTAGGGAAACTGTAATATAGTTCCTGGAATCCTGTAACACCTGGATTGATCTTCATTCAATTCCAGAGGAAGAATATACTGAAGAGATTTCCAGCAATTTGTAGCTGGTGGAATCCGGAATGCTGTATGGAAGCGTAGGTATAGGACTTACCTTTACCTTTATTGATCAAGGCCCTTTCATTCAGGGCTGCGTTCACTTCTTGGGCGGAGAAGGCTTACACATCTTTAGATCAGATTGCAGAGCTATCACCTGGTCTACTACTATTGCCATGTATCGTGGTTGGTAGTTTCAGCTCAGTGAAGACCTGGTTGGTAAGAAAGGTCTCCAGGCTGTGGCCCCGCCCTAGGGGAAATTGTTGGTATTTCTCCTGTGGTGCCGTCGTGAAGGTGAGGAGAGAAAATAGTATTAGTCTTACCGGTAAGACGTTTTCTACGAAACCTTCACGACGGCACCAACATCCCTCCCTATATTGTATTGTTGAATATAATACTCACGTGGTGCTCAGAAATTGTTATAATGCACTGGTGCTAGCAGGAAGGGGAGGGGCTTTTAACCTCTCGTGTTTGTGCTTTTCCTGTCCCTAGGGCATGAGTTAACTCCTGTGGTGCCGTCGTGAAGGTTTCGTAGAAAACGTCTTACCGGTAAGACTAATACTATTTTTTTTTTTTTTTGTGTTGCAGCATGTAAGCGAACATTGGGTCACTTACTGCAGTACATAAGTAGAAGCTACTCTGCTCCTGCACCTATGTATTTAACCTTAACAGCTCCTAATAGGCCTCTATACTTAAATACAGTGGACTGACAGAGTAAGCAGCCATCTGCGCTCTGCTCTGCCAGTCATTTTTGTAGCTGCAGTCAGGATTCTGCCTCTGGCCACAAGAGATTATAGATAGATAGATGCAGTGCTTTGTGTTGTGCATAGGGAGGGGACTGTACAGTTTTTTGCTATGGGGCCCATGAATCCTAGCTACGCTCTTCGGTGATAAAATGTCAGTAGTGCTACTTAGGGTTCTATTACACTGGCTGATGAAGGCCTATAATGTAAACGAGCACCGATCTGCTAGATCGGCGCTTGTTTACTGGGCCTATTAAACTGCCCGATAATCTTTTAACAAGGGCTGCAGGGACATTGTTACCGATGTCCTTGCAGCCCTTGTTTAAACTTTATACATTACCTGTCCAGGCTTTAGGGCTCCTCTTGTTCTGTGCTTCTCCCTGGGTCCGCATGTTCCAGCTGTCAGCTGACAGGCCGCTCCAAAGCTGGAGCACAAGGGACCCGGGGAGAAGCACTGAGCAAGAGGAGCCCTGCAGCCTGGATAGGTAATGTATTCTTCTTTGCATATCATCAGCGCCGGAGCCCGACAATTATAGGTCAGAACCTATATCAACAATCAGCCGATGACAAAGATCATCGGCTGATCGTTGTCTTTATTACACGGAACAATAATCGGCCGGAAAGGGCCGATTAGTGTTCTGTGTAATAGTACCCTAAGTAACCAATGACCAATTATCCTTACTACAGACAAAAGTACTTATCGGCTAACACAGGGGGCTGTCACACAGTTACAGGTTATGTCTGTGAAGGAAGGAGTGGTGCCTATTGGTTACAAACAGCGACAAGTGAGCAGTAGATGTAGCATAGAGATCTGCAGTCCAAGTTTGTGCCTGGGCTGTGTTCTTTGCTGGAGGTTGGGGAGATCCTTGAGCTTCTGACTGTCCATTTTCTATACAGGTGCCCTGTAATAACATCCCTTTTACAGTGCCTTAAAGGGGTATTCTGGCAAATAATGTTTTTTTTCTAATCAACTGGTATCAGAAAGTTATAAGGATTTGTAAATTACTGCTATTTAAAAATCTCAAGTCTTCCAGCACTTATCAGCTTCTGCATGTCCTTTAGGAAGTGGTGTAGTCTTTCCAGTCTGACTTTCTGCTGCCACCTCTGTCCATGTGACACAAAAGCTTCAATTTGCAATGTATTTAAAAGAGTAAATTCTCTATTTCTTTATAAATATATTGTATACACCTCGCAATTTCTACCTATGATCAGGATAAAAGTCACTTCAAATGTAGGACACTATAAAAATTATGACCATGAATATCAGGACACAGTCACAAACCAGGGGTGACAATCATAACCGTATACTGCCAGGGTCCTAAGACCACTGAATATCTTAATGCCACTGATACTAAGATAAAAAGGTAAAAAAGGTATTTACTATAATTGGCTTGGTTACTCAATACAAGTCACTTCTATTCATACCAAATGCTCATACTATCCAGTATCTGCCTATCCCACTTCAGGGTCTATATGTCTCAAATAAGTAAAAAAGCAGACTCGCCCATCACTTTATAACTGTCCTGGTGCCAACCCCAAAGTACGTTTCGCCGATATAGCTTTATCAAGGGGCATCATGGGTATAACTTTGTGACACCAGTTGATCTGGAAAAAAAAACCTTTTAGTTTGAGTTCCTCTTTAAAGTAGCACTATTGCTGCAGCCATTTGAAGTAGCACAGACTGACAGTGCAGCCCTCAAACCACAAAAGGCTGTGCACCCTGTAGCTAAAGGTATCAGTCGTAGTGCATCACTTATATTAAGAGAGGTTTAAGCCAAAATAAAGCTGAGTACTAGTCATAATATTGAGGTGCACATCCTCATGAAGAAACTCTGCTCTTTTACACCAAATATTATTCATTTTCTTCTGTGTAGTTGTAATTTTTCATTTTACAAGCAGGTTAGGTTAAAAAAGGAAAATTATCAAGTCCACTAGTGACAGCCTGGATGAGCAAAGATGGAAAACGTATTAATAAAAAAAGTTCTGTTTTGAGAGACACGAGAAAATATTCAACCTGTGCGGTCACTTATTCTGCTTCTTCTATAGGTGTCTTGCTTGTACTTTGTTATGATACGTCTCTTCTCTTCATTGTTTTCTCCAGCACGTTCAGAACGTTATCATCATTTGGCCTCTGAAGAAGACGATGAGACCAATGACGAAGAGTCATCCGTGGAAATTCGGCAGTTCTCCTCTTGTTCCCATCGGTTCAGCAAAGTACGGGATTTTATAAGCTGACTGGCTTTGCTGTCTTATTTGTTTTCCTGTTCATTTAAAACATATAAAATGTGATGATAGTGGCCTGTCTGATGGCTGAAAGTTGTTTTATGATTTGTTCGGGGTTTTTTTTTTTTGTTTTTTGCTTAAGGCCCTATTATACGGAACAGTTATTGGCCATATTCGGCCTCCCCGCGGCCTCCTCTGCACTTACCCGCTCCCTGCCGCCACTAGTAATGGCTGAAAGCACTTTATTGACTTCACAGATAGAATTTCTGTAATGATGAAGTGGATATCACTTTTTTTTTTTATATTTTTTGGCAGGTTTACAGTAGCTCTGAACATCTTGCTTCACAACTTAACCTCAGCTTCTCTTCCACTGACGAACGAAATGACAAGTGGGAAAAGGTCTTGTCCAAAGATGATGAAAAGAGCCAGTTCACTTCTGAAACCAGGTGTGGAAGAAACTAAGAACTTATTTGGCAATAAAACTTCTTTTTTTTATATGCTGAAACCTTTCTTGCACAGAAATTTTGGTTTTGTCATTCTTTACATGTAAAAAAAGCGGGCATGACCCCCCCCCCCCCCTCGACTATTAGCAGTTTGGCACCTGCTAGAGATGAGTCCTACTTGAGCATGCCCAAGTTGCGCCCATCTGTAGCGCCCGCACTACACAGTAAACAGGCCTGGAAGCAGTTGTCTTTGTTCACTGAGTAGCGGTGAAGACCTGTCACTGCAGTTCAGCTCCACATTCAAGTCAACAGCTGAGCTACAGTTATCAGGTCCAGCTGCTACATCGTGAATGGAGATAACTGCTTCAATTTGACTTATTCATTTATCAGCAGTTTTCCCCCATGTAGGCGCTTTACCCACAATCTGACTCCCCTAAACCACTTGTACCTTCAGACAGCTGCTTTTTATCCAAGATCTGTCCTGTGGTTCATTCGGCAGGTGATGCAGTTATTGTCCTAAAAAAATACTTTTAAACTTGAAGCCCCGTGCCAAACGGGAGTATCTGTACCCTAACTTTGCACCACCCCTCCGTCCCTCCTCCCCATGCTCTTCATCATCAGGAATTCTCCAGGCAGATTGTCTCCTATTCCTTACCTGTGTCTGCCCAGCACATGGGCTGGATCGTTAAGGACCTGTGCAATGTTTAGCATGGAGAAAATGTTCCAGTGGCATTCCTAATGATGAAGAGGGTGGGAAGGAGGGACGGAGCGGTGGTGCAAAGTTAAGGCACAGTTTAAAAGTTGTTTTTTAAGACAATAACTGCATCACCTGCCAAACGGACCCCAGGACAGATCTTGGATTAAAAGCAGCTATCTGAAGGAACAAGTGGTTTAGGGGGGTTAGATTGTGGGTACAGAGTCGCTTTAACAGTGAAAGCTTTAATTCCAGCCTTTGGTTGAGACAGAACACGTACTAGAAGCAGCAGTGAGGAAAAACACCACCAAACTCCAACAACAGGAATCCAGGTGCAGGTCCGACTGATGGTAACATAGTAACATAGTAAATAAGGTTGAAAGAAAACAAGAGTCCATCAGGTTCAACCTAGGGAAACTCTACTGGTGACCAGATGAATAATGTAAAACTAGAAAAGTTTATTAAAAAGATCCAACGCGTTTCGGAACCGTACTTTTTCAAGAGTCATATAACATTACAGGAGAGACACACAACACAACTTATACCATACGCTGTTTTGTGTGTAGCCGCAGTACTAACCAATTGTACATATCTTTATGCTATTTGTATGTTTGTTATGTAGTTACAGCTGTAGTACTAATACATTGTATATGTTTTGTGTCAGCTCTTTAGGAGTTAACCCTGATGGGTGGGGTAGCTCCACCTATCTTATTGACATTACTATTTCTTTTTGGTATAAGTTGTGTTGTGTGTCTCTCCTGTAATGTTATGACTCTTGAAAAAGGAACCGGTACGGTTCCAAAACACGTATCTTTTTAATAAACTTTTGTAGTTTTTCATAATTAATCTGGTCACCATTAGTCGGACCTGCGCCTGGATCCCCGTTGTTGGAGTTTGGTGGTGTTTTTCCCCATTATTCCCTTGGTGGAGTTCGGGAGTGGCTGCCGTTTGCAGGTTTATACTTTTCATGCTATTTCGAGAGTTGTGCCTCCTGTTCAGCACAACTCTATCAGGTGAGTGTTACCATATTCTATCCCTTCACCCCTTTTAGTCCAGCTGATCCGCGCTATGGAGCACTGTCCCTTGTTTTTCTTTTAGAAGCAGCAGTGTCTTGTCTTTTTACAGGTGTTCTCCTATTAGCTAAGAACTTGAAAATCTTAAAACGTTGAGACCCAAAGTGTAATTGTATTGTGCACATATATATTTTTTTCCATTGTACCAAGATCATTTTTCCCCTCTTTCCCATATTTTTGTTATTTAGGCTAAGGTCCTGGACATCTTCTGGGTCTTCCCATCACTCATGGCTGAGTGAGCGCAGTGCAAGCCCATGTGTACTCACCAGCACATGTAGCCTGGATACCATGCCCAAATTTGCATTTTCTTCTGAAGATGAGACCTCTGATCACAAGTGTGACAAACCTGTATTCAGCTTAGGGGAAATAAAAGGGGCATCCTCAAAGCAATCATCCCTTTGTGGTAAGTAAATGGAGAAACAGGAGGAGTCTTTCTTGATAATCAGCCTTATAGTGAAGTTAATATATATAGAAAGCAATAAATATGAGGGTGGATGATATGTATTTTTTTCACTTATTTTATTGAAGTTTGTACATCATTTAAAAACAAGACATTACATCTCAGAATACGATCACATCCAAGTATACAATCATGTTCAACGCAGGGCTGTCGAGTTGGAGGTAGTTTTGGCGGCAGTGGTAAAAAATAAAATATGTACCGACTCCAGCTTTAAAAAAAATCTTTCAGAATTATTGAATTGAGTTTTCATATGAATTTTTCTGTAGAAAAACTCCCTGAGAAGATTAAATTTGGTTTGTAATTGTGGAAAAGAACAAAAACCACTATCATCGTAGATGTACTTAATAAAACTAATCTCTTGATTAATCTAATATGTGGGTTCAAGGCGTCTAACAAATGAGTAAACTGAAGGGTTATGCCATATGAGCATGTCTAGCATGTTTATCACTATAGTCTCCAACCACACATAAGCTCCCAATCTATGGAGAGGTAATCGCTTTGTCCCCCTGGGCATACCGCCCTTCAGCACTGGCCATAGTTGACGCAACCTCAAGAAGTATGCAAAATGGTGTTCTTTATTGGGCAAAACACCTGCCTCCACCCACTTACCAAGGTATCTCACCTGTTCCGCTAGATCAGTCATGTCAAACTCTGGCCCGCGTGCCATTATTTTTGGCCTGCCTAGGAAATCAATTGATTTCCTAGAGTTGGCCCGCCAATAGGACATCACAACAGCCGTGCTGATGAGACAGTGGAGCAGTGCGTATTCGGGTATCTGCACACTGACAACACACACCTATGGAGCGGCTTTCGCTTCAGTACCAGCAGGGAGCAAGAGATCAGAAACCTAGAGTCTAGGAGACACCGCCTCGCTGCTGCTGAGCTCTAGCTGGCTGGAACACACAGGAGACAGCAGGACCGGAAGGTTCAGATAGCGCAGCCACCATACAGATTACCATTTTATCTCATGTGCGGGAGGAGGGGGAAGCTGGGTCATCTGTGCGCAGGCGGCCGTATCTCCACGGTGGGACCAGCAGGATGGGGTATTATTGGGGTTGTTTCCAGGGGTAGAGTGGTTTCGGGTGGCCTTCCAGGGGAGACTGGCTTCCTTAACCTCTTAAGGACCCATGACGTCCCGGTACGTCATGCATCACTGTCACTTAAGGACCCATGACCGCATGCGATCGGGAGAGATGGCCTGCAGAAATACACTGCAGGCCATCTCTCCCTGTCGGCATGGGGAGTTGTTAACCCCCCCCCCCCCCCCATGCCGACGATCGCCGCTATTGGCTTATCAGTTCAGATCAGCCAATAGCGGCGATCGGAACCTTTCCGGGCCATCGGTGACCCGATGACCCGAAAAAAAAATGGCGGTCGGTGCTGTCCTAGGACGGCACTGACCGCCATTACTGTAGAAAGTAATGGTGGTCACTGTGCCACCGGCCCGATCGCCGCGAACGGCGATCAAAGTCCCCAAAAGTTATAAATACCTGCTCCGGACCCCTCAGCTAGGTAGCCAGGACAGTAGAAACCCCCCACAAGTGACCCCATTCTATAAACTACACCCCATAAGGAATCTAACAAGGGGGGCAGCGGGTATATGGCCCCCTGGTGACGGCCACATTTGGGACGTGAAAATGAAAAAAATTTTATTTTTTATTTTCACGGCACATGTTCTACACATGTGCCCGTCACCAGTGGGGTCCATATGCTCACTGTACCCCTCGTTAGATTCCTCATGGGGTGTAATTTCCAGAATGGGGTCACTTGTGGGGGGTTTCTACTGTCCTGGCAGCACAGGAGTTTTGTAATTGCGACATGGCCTCCATCCTCCATTCCAGCCTCTAAATGGCGCTCTGTCCCTTTGGTGGCTTGCCCTGTGCCCATATGGGCCATTATGTCCACATGTGGGGTATTTTCGTACTCAGGGGAAATTACCCTACACGTTTTGAGTTTATTTTCTTTTTTAACCCCTTGTGGAAATGGAAAAAAATCAAGGCTAGACCAACATTTAGTGTAATTTTTTTAAAATTTTTACTCTAAATCATTAATCTTGTCATGATTTTTTCATTTTCACAAGGGGCTAAAAGATAAAAAAAAACACAATGTGTAGAGCAATTTCCCCTGAGTACGGAAATACCTCACATGTGGACATAAAGCACCATGCGGGTGCAAGGTAAGCATCCAAAGAGAAGGAGCGCCATTTGGTTTTTTGAGGCTGGATTTGGCTGGAATGGATTTCGAGGGGCCATGTTGCATTTAAAAGGCCCCTGTTTTTTTCCAAGACAGTTGAAACCCACTATGGAAACTACACCCCTCAAGGAATGTAACAATGGGTGTAGTGAGCATATGGACCCCACTGGTGACTGGCACAAATGTGGAACAATGTGGCGTGAAAATGAAATATTACATTTTTTACACTATAATGTTGGTTTAGCCTTGAATTTATCATTTTCACAAGGGGTTAAAAGAGAAAAAAAAACACAATGTGTAGAGCAATTTCCCCCGAGTCTGTAAATACCCCACATGTGGACATAAAGCGCCATGTGGGCGCAGGGCAAGCCTCCAAAGAGAAGAAGCGCCATTTGGATTTTGGAGGTTGGATTTGGCTAGAATAGATGATGAACGCCATGTCGCATTTACAGAGCCCTCGTGCTGCCAAAACACTGGAAACCCCCCACAAGTGACCCCATTCTGGAAACTACACCCCACAAGAAATCTAACAAGGGGTGCAATGAGGATATGGACCCCTTGATGACGGCCACATTTGTGCCTTGAAAGTGAAAAAAATGAAATTTTTCACTTTCACGTCACATTGTTCCACATTTGTGCCCGTCACCAGTGGGGTCCATATCCTCATTGCACCCCTTGTTAGATTCCTTGAGGGGTGTTGTTTCCAGAATGGGGTCCCGTGTGGGGGGGTTCCAGTGTTTTGGCAGCACGAGGGCTCTGTAAATGCGACGTGGCCCTTGAAATCCATTCCAGTGAAATCCAGCTTCCAAAAGCCAATTGGCGCTCCTTCCCTTTGGAGGCTCGTCCTGCGCCCGCTTGGCACTTATGTCCACATGTGGGGTATTTCCGTACTCGGGAGAAACTGCGCTACATGTTTTGTGTTTTTTTTTTTTTCCTTTTATCCCTTTGTGAAAATGAAAAATTGAAGGCTAGAACAATGTTTTTCACGCCACATTGTTCGGAAAATCTGTGAAGCACCTCTGGGGTCCAAATGCTCACCGCACCCCTTGTTACATTCCTTGAGGGGTGTAGTTTTCTAAATGGTGTCCCTTTTTAGGGGTGTTTTTTTTAGGTTTTGGCCAGAGCCTCTGCCAACCTGAAGTGGTACAGTCAGAAATGACCAAATATAATGGAGGCATTGAAATTCACTAGGTGCTCCCTTATATCTGAGGCTTGTGGTTGCGTCAAATAGCGCAATAGGGCCACATATGGGGTATTTCTATAAACTGCAGAAACGGGGCAATAATTATTGGGGTGCATTTCTCTGGTAATAGGTTCATAATTATGAAAAATATTGGATTACAATAAAATCTCTGCACAGAAAATTAAAATTTTTAAATTTCTTACACACTTAGCTTTTATTTCTGTGACTCCCATAAAGGGTTAAAAACTTTCTGGATGTGCTTTTGCAGAGTTTGGGGGGTGCAGTTTCTGAAATGGGGTGCTTTGTGGGGCTTTCTAACACACAGTCCCCTCAAATACACTTTAAACCTGAACAGGTCCCTAAAAATATCCGATTTTGAAATTTTACTGAAAATTTGGAAGTTTGCTGCTAATGTTTTACGCTTTCTATTGTCTAAAAAAAATGAAAGATAGTTTAATAAATGCCGCCAACATAAAGTAAACATGTTGCTAATGCTATTTAATATATAAAAAATTTTTAAAATGCACATCTTTTGAATAAAGGAGAATTTTGCCATATATGGGTGAGTGCCCTTATCTATGTAAAGGAGCACCCCTAAGGAAATTTTATCATAGCCCTCTATGAATGGCGGCATAACACATACAAGCCATAAACAAAGAGTAGTGCCGGTGACCTCTATTTTCAGTCATTATTTAATATATAATTTATGTGGTATAACCATTTTCTGTATAAGCAGAAAAGTTTTAAAGTTGGAAAAATGCAATTTTTCACGCTATTTTGGTTTTTTCATAAAGATTCGTTATTAGTATCGACTCCAATTTACTAGAAATGTGAAGCACAATATGTCACGAGAAAACAATCTCACAATCGTCCGGATAGGTAAAAGCATCCCGAAGTTATTAATGAATAAAGTGACACAGGTCATATTCATAAAATTTGCTCCGGTCCTTAAGGCCATTTCAGGCCCGGTCCTTAAGGGGTTAAAGTGACACTGTCACCCCCTTTGTGCATTCTGACATCTCTACACAGGTGTAAAGGGAAAATTTAGCGTTTTTCATACCTTATTTCATATCATACGTCATGGTATTTGTTCAAGTAAAAAGTGTCCTTTTATCAACTGCAGATTGTATTAAGTGGGTGTGGCCTCGCGGTATTAGCGCCACTTAGCCCTGCCAACAACGGCACCATTGGCCCCGCCCCCTTGACGTCCATTGGTTGGCCGCCGTAAAGGGGGTGGGGTCTAGACCTTTCGGCCAGCCTGTCCCAATGGCCGACGAGGGGGCGGGGCAAACGGTGCAGTTGTGGGCGGGGCTAATGCCGCGAGGCCACGCCCGCTTAATACAATCTGCCGTTGATAAAAGGTCACTTTTTACTTTAACAAACAACATGACGTATTATACGAAATAAGGTATGAAAACCACTAAATTTACCCTTTACACCTGTGTCGAGATGTCAGAATGCAAAAAGGAGGTGACAGTGTCACTTTAACTTCTAGGCTTCTAGGCAACAGACAGAGTCGGCTCCTCCCCATCCTCACTGCACATGAACCAAAACTCTTTGCAGACATAAAGCGCGAGGGCACTGACTGGCTCTTAGTATTGTGCACACCGGGCACTGGAGACTATGCTAGCAGCAGCTGCTATGACCATGGCCCTTCTCCACAGCCAGCAAGAGGACCAACTGGCTACTACAGGGGGTACTATTGTGGAGGACTGGCTACTACAGGGGGAACTATTTTGGAGGACTGGGTTCTACAGGGGGCACTATTGGGAGGGCTGGCTACTACATGGGGCTGTATTGTGGGGGCTGGCTACTATATGGGGCACTATTTTGGGGGCTGGCTACTATGTGGGGCACTATTGTGGGGTATGGCTGGCTACTATATGGGGCACTATTGTGGGGGATAACTACTATATGGAACACTATTGGGAGGGCTGGCTACTATATGGGGCACACTTGTAGTGGGATGGCTACTATTTGGGATACTTGTGGGGGATAGCTACTATATGGGACATTATTGAGGGTGCTGGCAACTTTACTATGGGGCACTATTACTATGCGAGGCACTATGAAACACCTTTGGGGGGGGGGCTGACTTATATATGGGGCACCATTGTTGGGGCTACTATGTGGGACACTATTGTGGAGATTTACCCTATAATTTATCATAGTGCAAAGTGCTTGGTGAGGCACAACCCACTGACAGTGCCAGGAACGCTGCACGCAGCTCTGAAACTTCCAGATATGCTGCTTGTGCACTTCAATGAATATTAAGGAAATATTAAGGTTGGCCCGCGGCTTTGTCCAGGTTCTTAATTTTGGCCCACTGTCGATTTGAGTTTGACACCCCTGCGCTAGATAGTATATAAAAATATCTGGTAAGGCTAGCCCACCTAAATTCTTGGGCCTCTGTTGTGTAGACTGTTTTAATTTGGATCTGTTGGACCCCCATACGAATGGATGATAGAACGAATGTTTCTATAAAAATGTATAACAATCAGAATTACCACTTGTTCTCTATTATATAAACACTTGGGCATAATGTTCATCTGGGTTAAGTTTAAACAACTTGTAACAGTCAGCGGTAATGTCGCCCAGTTGTGAAACTTAGTTTTGACATAGTCTAGTAAAGGAAATACATTCGTTTTCAAATCCTCGAAGAGTACCTATTGATGAGTATTTAAAACTATGAACCACCTGCAGATCACAGACCAGACGGCCCCATCCCTCCAGGGTGGATGATATTAATTAAAACTTCAGGTAAGGAATAGTCAGGTCATTCCCTGTAACTACCAGGGAGGTTACAACTTTTATTTTATTCTCAGAAAGGAGAGCTGAATTCTGATTTGTTGGTGTCCACTACTGATAGATTTTTTTTTTTTTTCCCTTGCTTTAATTTTTATAAAACTCCAGTAAAATTTTTTTTTTTTTCAAGTCAACCGGTGACAGAAAGTTAAGCAGATTTTTGTGGTACATTAACAAATACCATCTAGATTATAATAAATTGTTTAATTTCTCTTTAGCAGATATAGTAGGTCTAAGCCGGACTCGCCTGCGGAGTAACAGCACTGGAGCCAAAAACTCTACCCCTCGCACTCTGGAACCTGGACTGAGTCGCCGCCTTCGCGGTCAGAGGGAGTCACTGGAAAAACAGAACTCTACTCCTGGAAGCCGTGTTCCCAAGTCTGCATCTGTTTCTGCACTCTCCTTGATCATTACCTCTGGTGAGACATCATTGCATTTATCCCTAGGATGCAGGCCTAGGGAGTTCTTGCCAACATGGGTACAATTTATGGTCTATGGCTATATCCATGTTTTCCCAGACTCCCTAGGGCTGCATCCAGCTTCATCAGCCATTGATTTGTGCTTGAAGTTCACTCATCTCTAATCAAGAGAAAATTGTACTGTGTTATCATTTTGTAAGCTGCATTGTAAAAATACAGAACATTTTACCATTCAAGGGGAAAAAGAGTATTGCTGTTTTGTTTAACCCCTTCACGCCAATAATACGTATATGTACATTCTTAATGCCAATGCCCCATGATGATTATATAAGGGCAGACTAGATGGACCAGCTGGTCTTTTTCTACCGACAATCTTCTATGTTTCTATGTAATAGACTACAAGTAAAACAGGCGCTTCACCCTCTCAACAGCAGTACAAATGCTACAGAGGTACCCTCCTGCTTCTAATATGTCACTGATCATCAGCGCACTGGTTATCGCTACATCAGCAGTTGTATTACTCCCTTGCACAGGTGACGTAATTATGCTATCACAGCTCCGATGGTACTGACTATTGCTCTGTAAGTAGTCTCATAACTTCCTTTCACAATGTAATCTTGCCGTAACAGTATCCTCCCTGCTGGTCATATGGCAACCACTATACCTACATCAGTAGTCATATTACTTCTCTTCCATAGATGAAGTAATCGTACCACAGCGATACCATCCTGCCTGTGATATTGCATTGACTAAGGCTACATCAGCAGTTACATGGCACTGAACATTACTACATCCGTAGTCATATTGCCCTGTCCTTAAGTGGAGTAATCATGCCACAGCAATACTATCCTGCCTGTCGTATAGGACTGCCTATCGCATCTGCAGCAGTCATATTACTCCCTTACACAGCTGAAGTAATTGTACCACAGCCATACCATATGACACTGACTACCGCTACAACCGCAGTCATATTACTCTCATCCACAGGTGATTATAATCATGCCACGGCATTACCATCCTACCTGTAATATGGCAAGACTTATGCTTCATTCATAATGCTTCAGCCATATTACTCCCTACCACAGGTGACATACTTGTGGCACAGCGATGTAATTCTGCCTGTTGTATGGTTCTTACTATGGCTACGTCAGCAGTCTTTTTTTACTTTTAAAGCCGATGTAATCATGCTACAATAGTACCATCCTGCTTGTCACATGGTACTGTCTATCGCTACATACGCTGTCGTATTACTTACATCCACAGGTGAAGTATTCATACTACTGTGATACCACCCGACTTGTCGCGTAACACTGACTGTCACTACATATGCACTCATGTTACTCCTTTTCACAAGTGAAGTTATTGTTCTACAGTTGTACCGCTGTAGTTTTTGAAGTAGCACCACTTATTGCTATTTCAGCAGTCATGCCAATCCCTCCCCAGAGGTGAGATACTTCATTCCTGTAGCCCCACCTATTGCAATGTCAGAGGGTGCATTATCCACATAAAAGGTGGAGTAATTATGAGATACAAGGGTACTTCCCCTGTCATTTATTTAGTACTTTCTTCAGCTATCTCTTTTCCTTCTATAAGCAGAGTTAGTGTTCCAGATTTAACTCCTGATCTGCTGCCACTCTTCATTCTTCTATAGGCGGAGTTACTTTATTACAGAGGTATCCTCCTGTTCTTTAAGTAACACCTACTATGTTGACATTAGCATCCACAGTAATTCTTTCTGTAGAAAGAGTATATAAGCTGCACCAGAGGTTCCCTCCTGTACCTTGCAACTACTGTCTCCACACCGCCAATCCCAATACACCCTTCCAAATTTGAGGTATTGAGTGATACAGATTCCCTCCTCAATTACCTGTACTGCCTAATGCGCTACACAGTGGCTGCTGGCCATATACTTTTGTTGTACGGATGGTCCTCCTCTTTAGCCGTAATGCCATAGCATACAGCCCACTGTGCTACCCACATCCACAGGCAGGTTACTTGTGAGTACAGATTCTCTACTGATTCTGTTCTACTTCTCATTGCTGGCAGACAGCTCCAGTCATACACTTATTTCCTATGCCTGCATGACCTGTTCAGACCCAGGAGGGTGAACTCTTACTAGTTTTTCCTCAGCCACGTAGCTGTCCTAAATCCCAACCCCCCATTGGCCTGTCCTTGTGGATGCAATCAGCTTCCAGGTCCCTTTACTAAATCGAGCTCGACTGTGTCGGTAACAGACCTCATTTTATGATGGGAAAACTCACTTCCTTAATGTGACTTGTATACTGTCTTATGCTTTCAAATAGTCATTCAGGTAGAAGTCCCAGCCAGCTTCCAGGTGGACCCTATCAGCCCTTACAGGGGGTTCTTATGCATCAACTGCACATTCAGACATTTAAAGCAGACACTCTTATTTGGTCTCTACTCTGGGTGGGTGGGAGCTGTGTCCCTAAATGAACTTTGACGAGAAAAGGATTTTATGGCAAGTACTCACAAAATCCCATTTTACACCTATATGATACCATTAAATATATAGATCATGGGGCAAAAAACAACACCCCAACCAACCCTGTAGGTCTGTGGTCTTAGTGCCATCCACAACTATTGCATCCTATGGCATACTAAAATAAGTTTTTTGTTTCTGCAGATGATTTTGGAACTGGATCCCTTATGAGTCCTATATCCCCACGTTCACTTTCATCTAATCCCTCATCCAGGGATTCCTCTCCCAGCCGAGACACAACGGTGGCCGCAACAAGCCTGCGCCCTCCAATAATTATACATAGTTCTGGCAAGAAATACGGCTTCACTTTGCGTGCTATCCGTGTTTATATGGGAGAAACTGATGTGTATACTGTCCACCACATGGTTTGGGTGAGTAAAGTTTTCTGTCAAGTTGTGTAAAGTGTTAGAGGTTTCTCAGGTTTAGACAATATTGGCTGCTTTCCTCCAGAAAAAGTGCCACAATTCTCCTCAGGGTGCATGTGATATTGGAGCCCAGCCCCATTCACTTCAATAAAGTTTAGTTGCAATGCAACTGCATTTAGTGTGCTCGGTCTACAACTATGATGGTGGCTGAGGACCTTGAGGACTGGTTCCTTTATTTGTTTTTGATACAACACATAACCTATGAACTGGTGTGGTACTGTTTTCAAAAGACAGTAGCCATGTTTTTCTAATCTAGTCGAGCCCCTTAAAGTGACATTGTCTCCCATTTTGTGCATTCTGACATCTCTACACAGGTGTAAAGGGTAAATTTAGCAGTTTTCACACCTTATTTTATATCATACGTCATGGTGCTTGTTCAAGTAAAAAGTGATCCTTTATGAACTGCAGAGTGTGTGAGGTGGGCGGGGCCTCACGGCATTAGCACCACTTAGCCCCGCCCACAACACCACTGTTTGCCCCCGCCCCCTCACCAGCCATTGGTGGGCCGACCTTGAGGGGGTGAGACCTTTAGGCCAGTCTGTTCCAATGGCTGGTGAGGGGGCGGGGCTAAGTGGTGCTAATGCCGCGGGGCCCCGCCCACTTAACATAATCTGCAGTTGATAAGATGACTTTTTACTTGAACAAGCTCCGTGACATATGATATAAAATAAGGTATGAAAACCGCTAAATTTACCCTTTACACCTGAGTAGAGATGTCAGAATGCACAAAGGGGGCGACAATGTCATTTTAACCCCTTAACGACATCGGGCGTACCCATACGCCCCCGTTGCCTGGGCTTTAACGCAAACGGGCGTATAGGTACGCCCGATGTTTCCCCGATCGCTGTGTGTTCACACACAGCGGTCGGGGAAGATGGCCTGCTATAATGTATAGCAGGCCATCTTAGCTTCACGGCACGGGGGGTGGTTAACACCCCCCGTGCTTACGATCGCCGCTATAGGCTGATCAATTCAGATCAGCCAATAGCGGCGATCGGAACCTTTCCGGGTCATCGGTGACCCGATGACCCGGAAAAAAATGTCGGTCGGTGCTGTCCGAGGACGGCACCGACCGCCATTACTGTAAAAAGTAATGGTGGTCACCGTGCCACCGGCCCGATCGCCGTGAACGGCCGGCCGTTCACGGCGATCGGGCCGGTGGCACGGCGATCAGAGTCCCACAATATAGTAAATACCTGCCCTGGACCAGAGCAGGTATTTGTACATTACTCACCTGTCCCGGGCTCCTGATCGGCGTCTTCCGGGTTCGCGGCGTCCTCGTCTTCGTTCGGGTCTTCGGCTTCCTCCGTGACGTCACGTTCGGCTTCTCTCGGCTATTTTCGGCTCCAGCGTCGGCTTTTTCCGTATTTTGCGCTCTGCTGCCCTCTAGCGGCTGATATGTGTAATACACTTATCAGCAGCTACAGGGATGTTCAGAATATAGAAAAAGTTGTTTTTTGTTTTTTTTTAATTTTTTTTTTTTCTATTTTCCACACCCTATCGCCGCTGAGTGTTGATCAGCATCGCACGAAAGTGCGCTGCTAATCAGCAACTCCTCCTTTTTGGCGTAGGGTGTTTTTTTTCTACTAAGTGCGGCATTTATCAGCAACTCCTTTGTTGGCGTAGGTTTTTTTTTTATACTTACTGTAAAAAAACACGTAAAAAAACACTACATTACACCACACTACATTGAATAAAGTTTGACACCACACCACTACATACCCCATATACTAGTCGCCGTATAAAGATGGCCTCTAGGGTGTTTTCGGTGTCGGACGCATACGTTATTATTGCCTCCGACACCGAAACAGCCAGTAAGGATGAATGGGGGGATCCTTCTTTCCTCCATTCATCCTCATCATCCTCATCATCCAGTGACGTGTCTGGGGGTAGCGTAGCGTACGCTGCCCCCCAGACACGTCTTTTCCGCCAGTACCGTCCCAATAAGAGATGGTGGTATGGTGTGAAATTCTACAAACTGTGTGAGCGTACCTCAGGGTACACTTACAGATATAGGGTACGTGCACACTGCGGAATGGCGAAGGATAACCCTTTGTGCATTCCGCAGCTGGCACCCACCAGCGGACTGATGCGGGCGCATGTCTCCACCCGTGTCATAGACTCCATGTTATGCATGGGCGGATTCCATCGTCCGTCCAAAGAATGAACACGTTGGACGGAGAGCGGAATCCGCCCGGGCATAGAATGGAGTCTATGACACGGACGGAGACGTGCGCCTGCATTAGTCAGCCGGCGGGTGCCAACTGCGGAATGCACGAAGGGTTATCTGTCGCGATTCCGCAGTGTGCACGTACCCTTAGAGTGTATGTAGGAAGGGACACCCGAATCCAGCCCCAGATGCCCCCTCCCCCCCCCCCCCCCATCCTCGGAACAAGTGGGAAAATCGTTCGGGAACTGATCTTCCCACTGCTGGATAAAGGTCACCACCTGTACGGGGATAACATTTATACCAGCACCCCCTCTTCTGGTCCCTCGCTGCCCGAGCTACTGTAGCTTGCGGCATGATCCGAACATATCAGAAGCCGTAATAGAGCCCTAATATTTAGCAGCCATGGAGCGGACCCAGCGCTTCTGGATATGAAGGACCCCGTATCGCACCAGGACAACATTTTCCAGTTGACGTCCCCACACTGGAAAACAGGAGACCCCAGAAGAAGTGCAGAGTGTGGCGTAACAGGGGGATCAGGAAGGACAACATTTACCAGTGTGACGCCTGTCCTGATCACCCCGGCCTCTGCATACTGGATCGCTCCAAGGCGCACCACACGTCACTGGGGTTCTACATTATCTAAATTCTGTCCCTTATTCCTATTTCAGGGGTCACGTTGGTCCAGGGATTATTCTGATCGCCATTATGGAGTCGGGAAGGAATTTTTCCCCTGTGATGAGGCTACTGTCGTCTGCCTCACGAGGGTTTTTTGCCTTCCTCTGGATCAACACAGGTTGAATTTGATGGACACCTGTCATTTCCAACCTTATAAACTAATAATTGGCCTAATACCCCCAAATAAATTAGAATTGTCCCTTTTCCCCAGCTAAGTAGGTATGGCCGCCATTCCCATTAGAGGATGCCATGATGCAATTACAAAGCCTCTGTGCGGCCAGGACAGTAGAAACCCCCCACAAGTGACCCCATTCTGGAAACTACACCCCATAAGGAATCTAACAAGGGGGGCAGCGGGGATATGGCCCCCTGGTGACGGCCACATTTGGGACGTGAAAATGAAAAAAATTGTATTTTTTATTTTCTCGGCACATGTTCTACGTAAGTGCCCGTCACCAGTGGGGTCCATATCCTCACTGCACCCCTTGTTAGATTCCTTATGGGGTGTAGTTCCCAGAATGGGGTCACTTGTCGGGGGTTTCTACTGTCCTGGCAGCACAGGAGCTTTGTAATTGCGACATGGCCTCTATCCTCCATTCCAGCCTCTAAATGGCGCTCTGTCCCTTTGGTGGCTTGCCCTGTGCCCATATGGCACATTATGCCCACATGTGGGGTATTTTCGTACTCAGGGGAAATTACCCTACACGTTTTGTGTTCATTTTCTTTAACCCCTTGTGGAAATGGAAAAAAATCAAGGCTAGACCAACATTTAGTGTAATTTTTGTAAAATTTTTACTCTAAATCATTAATCTTGTCATGATTTTTTCATTTTCACAAGGGGTTAAAAGATAAAGAAAAACATTTAATGTGTAGCGCAATTTCCCCTGAGTAAGGAAATACCCCACATGTGTACATAAAGCGCCATTCGGGTGCAGGGTAAGCCTCCGAAGGGACGGAGCGCCATTTGGTTTTTGAAGGCTGGATTTGGATGGAATGGATTTCGAGGGGCCATGTTGCATTCAAAAGGCCTCTGTGTTGCCAAGACAGTTGAAACCCCCCACAAGTGACCCCATTATGGAAACTGCACCCCTCAGGGAATGTAACAAGGGGTGTAGTGAGCATATGGACCCCACTGGTGACGGGCACAAATGTGGAACAATGTGGCGTGAAAGTGAAATATTACATTTTTTACACTGTAATGTTGGTTTAGCCTTGAATTTATCATTTTCACAAGGGGTTAAAAGAGGAAAAAAAAACAAAATGTGTAGAGCAATTTCCCCCGAGTCCGTAAATACCCCACATGTGGACATAAAGCGCCATGTGGGCGCAGGGCAAGCCTCCCAAGGGAAGGAGCGCCATTTGGATTTTGGAGGTTGGATTTGGCTAGAATGGATGATGAAAGCCATGTCGCATTTACAGAGCCCTCGTGCTGCCAAAACACTGGAAACCCCCCACAAGTGACCCCATTCTGGAAAATGCACCCCTCAAGGAATCTAACAAGGGGTGCAGTGAGGATATGGATCCCTTGATGACGGGCACATTTGTGCCATGAAAGTGAAAAAATGAAATTTTTTACTTTTACGTCACATTGTTCCACATTTGTGCCTGTCACCAGTGGGGTCCATATGCTCACTGCCCCCCTTGTTAGATTCCTTGAGGGGTGTAGTTTCCAGAATGGGGTCACTTGTGGGGGGTTTCCAGTGTCTTGGCAGCACGAGGGCTCTGTAAATGCGACATGGCGCTTGAAATCCTTTTCAGTGAAATTCAGCTTCCAAAAGCCAATTGGCGCTTCTTCCCTTTGGAGGCTCGTCCTGGGCCCCCTTGGCACTTTATCGCCACATGTGGGGTATTTCCGTACTCGGGAGAAACTGCGCTACACATTTTGTGTCTTTTTTTGCCTCTTATCCCTTTAAGAAAATGAAAAATTGAAGGCTAGAACAACGTTTTAGTGTAAAAAATAAAAAAAAAATTTTCACAACATATTGTTCGGAAAATCTGTGAAGCACCTATGGGGTCCAGATGCTCACCGCACCCCTTGTTACATTCCTTGAGGAGTGTAGTTTTCTAAATGGTGTCCCTTTAGGGGTGTTTTTTAGGTTTTGGCACCCCAGAGCCTCTGCCAACCTGAAGTGGTACAGTCAAAAATGACCAAATATAACGGAGGCGTTGAAAATCACTAGGCGCTCCCTTATATCTGAGGCTTGTGGTTGCGTCAAATAGCGCAATAGGGTCACATATGGGGTATTTCTATAAACTGCAGAAACGGGACAATAATTATTGGGGTGCATTTCTCTGGTAATAGGTTTATAATTATGAAAAATATTGGATTACAATAAAATCTCTGCACAGAAAATTAAAATTTTCAAATTCCTTACACACTTAGCTTTTATTTCTGTGACTCCCCTAAAGGGTTAAAACACTTTCTGGATATGCTTTTGCAGAGTTTGGGGGGTGCAGTTTCTGAAATGGGGTGCTTTGTGGGGCTTTCTAACATACAGGCCCCTCAAATACACTTTAAACCTGAACAGGTCCCTAAAAATATCTGATTTTGAAATTTGACTGAAAATTTGGAAATTTGCTGCTAATGTTTTAAGCTCCCTATTGTCTAAAAAAAATGAAAGATAGTTTAATAAATGCCGCCAACATAAAGTAGACATGTTGCTAATGCTATTTAATATATAATTTATGTGGTATAACCACTTTCTGTATACGCAAAAAAGTTTCAAAGTTGGAAAAATGCATTTTTTCACATTATTTGGGATTTTTTCATAAAGATTTGTTATGAGTATCGACTCCAATTTACCAGAAATGTAAAGTACAATATGTCACGAGAAAACAATCTCAGAATCAGCCGGATAGGTAAAAGCATCCCGAAGTTATTAATGACTAAAGTGACACAGGTCATATTCATAAAATTTGTCTGTCATTAAGGCCATTTCAGGCTCTGTCCTTAAGGGGTTAAAGTCTGAAATGTTGACTCCTTTACTCCCTATTCCTCCAGAGTGTGGAAGATGGGAGTCCAGCACATGAAGCCGGGCTGAGAGCTGGAGATCTGATCACACATGTGAACGGAGAGTCTGTCCTCGGATTAGTACACATGGATGTCGTGGAGCTTCTCTTAAAGGTACATGTATTTATTTAACATGTAGTAAAACAAACTACTCCTATTGCTATATTTTTTTCATCTATTCTCCGCTTTTACAGAGTTTTATTGTATGCCGTTTACATTAGAGGCATCAAGTTTTGACCTGGTGCCCCGGATCTTTGGGTGACTGCCACCCTTTGCCATATCTGCATCCTCCGGACACAGTCAAGTAACATGGTGGAACAGGGAGCTGTCATCTCCCTTTCCTGCTAATCAGTCAGGGCTGATGTAGGGCTGTAGATACAGGGTTCACAATGGAGAAATATCTAGGGAGAGAATACTGATGAGGGGTGTATCTGCATTATCCTCCATATCTATCTATCTGTCTATTTATCTATCTATGCACACACATACGCGCACACACATACGCGCACACACATACGCGCACACACATACGCGCACACACATACGCGCACACACATACGCGCACACACATACGCGCACACACATACGCGCACACACATACGCGCACACACATACGCGCACACACATACGCGCACACACATACGCGCACACACATACGCGCACACACATACGCGCACACACATACGCGCACACACATACGCGCACACACACAAACACAAACACACAGTGTTACCTTGGACAACGAGTAACCTGGTGCCTGCATCCTAATACTGTGTGCACTGCAGGCCACTGCAATGTTTAATCAGGCTCCGGGCCGCTGCCCAGCTCTCACAGCAGGAGGAGGCTACCATGTCTGCTGTGCTGCATGTCAGTGTGGTGGGCCGTTGTACTTGTGTGTCAGTTACCTGATGAATCCCATCATCTTCCTCCTCTGTTGGGTCTGCCCCCTTCCTCTGTGATCATCCTGTGTCCTAGCTGTCACTAGTGGTAAAGGGGTGTGACTATGCAGAAAGGCAGATAGTAAAGTTATTAACCCCTGAAGCACCCTTATATAATGTCACATGGACCTGGACCCCAAGGGGGTGGAGGGAGGTTATGGTTTATTGCAGCAGCCCTAGGTAGGAGTTGGTAGGCGTGGGTGGGGGGCTCGAAACTGCTTCAGTGCTAATGAGTTTGTTAACCTCTACAACATCCTTAATGAAAAGCTATCTGGACCACTATGCATGGAGGGCGGGGGTGGTTGTTGCAGCACTCCATTGAAGGATTTTGGGGGGCCACCGCTACTTTAGCAGTGTACTGGAGATGAAGAGGCAGAGCATGCGCTACTGAGCTTGTCCGCCCCTTCATTCTAATGATTGGTGGGGGTTTCTGCACCTGGACCCCATTGATACAAACCTCTGACGTGTCACTATGACCTGTCAGAAGGTTGTTTAAGTGGTAGGTACACTTTAACAGTGCAGACAGACAAGTGTATGTAAAGCTGTCCCTGCCCTGTATTCTATGGCCGGTGTCAGCTGCCTGATATTATCCAAAACAACTTAAACCTTGCACACACACTGGTACACAGTAATATTTTTGGGTTGCGGAACTAATCATCTGTGTTTCAAAGTTTTCTTATGGGAAAAATGTGTTTTGATATAAGAGTAATTTGAATTACTAGCGCAGTCCCTGAACTAATTATGTTCGTAATCCAAGGTACCACTTTATTTGGAGTGGGTGCTTGGACAAAAAATATACATTGGGGCTCATATCATGGTTCCTATTTCTCTGTCCTTTAGCCTGGCCATGTAGCTTTGTCTGAAACGTATTGCATCATCGCATCAAATGACTGAACTCTTAGGGCTCGTTCCCACTGAGCAAAAGCAGCTGAATTTCTGCGCTGAATCAGCGCTGAAATTTCAGCCGTTAAAATAGGTGCAGAGCTAATTTCCATTGTGTTGAATGGAGATTCTGCTCTGCAGTTCACACAGTGGAATTTCCGCACTGAACTAATCCGCTTTCCGCCAGAAGAATGAACATGTTCATTCTTCCGCTAGCGGAAGCCTATACAAATCAATGGGGCTCTGATTTTCTGTTTCAGCGCGGAATACAAGCGTATTCAGCGCGGAATACAAGCGTAATACAAGCGGAAATTACTCGCTGAATCAGCGCGGAAATGGGGAAAAGGGGGGGGGAGGAGGATTCTAGTATATGTTCTGGTATAGTCTAGTTTACTCACCAAATACTCGCTGAATTTCAGCGCTGAATGCATGCGGATTCAGCGCGGATTCCTCGAGTATTCCTCGCTGAATTTGTCAAGAGCTGATTACGAGCTGAACACTTTGCTAGCTGAATACGCAGGGATTCTGCTTACATTCTGCTTATATTCTGCTCGGAATTCAGCGTCAGTTGATTTCAGGCGGAAATATTTCCTTGCGTAATCCGCTCCTTTTGCTCTGTGTGAACGTAGCCTTACTGAACAGAAATTGACATTATGTGGTGGAAAACCAGGAGAAAAAAAAATACTCACTGTATAGCAGTGTAATATTGTAAATGCCAATCATATCTTTTTAGTACCTTATTTTCTGAGCTAGCTCGATGGAATCCATTACTACTTATGCTATCATATTTTCCATAATGGGGGCTGCAGTTTGGAGGAAAGGTTCAGCTACCTTCCATGAGTGTGGAGATGGGAGTCCAGCTTGTGAAGCCAGGCTGAGGGCTGGAGATCTGATCACACATGTGAATGGAGAGTCTGTCCTTGGATTATTACACATGGATGTTGTCAGCTACGTAGCTTTTTCTTGGGCAAATTCCCGTGGCCTGAATGAGGGCATAATTACATATGTGATAAAACAAAAAAAAAGACAACAGTCTATCAGGATTAATCCATAACCCTCTTGTGTGGATCCAGAGGAAGGTAAAAAAGGCAGATGCCAATTGCCCCATATCAGATGAGAGATTCCTTAACAATTCCAATTATGGTAATCAGAAATGGTAATCAGAAATTTCATCAAAGCCCCCCCTTGAAGGTGTATTCCACTCAAACATAATTTTTCATATGTTGCTGCTCATGGTGAAACTAACAATTCCTTCCATACTTGTTATTATCTATTCAGTCTCCTTCTTCCACTTCTGAACTGCTGCTTTCTGCTGAAGACACGAAAAACTGTGTGTGATCTTTTCCCCCCGTCTTCCCCTCCTCCTCCCTTCCCTTCTGAGATGGCTGATGTAAACAAGTCCCTATCTGCAAATTTGTATAATTCTTCCATCTATTGATTACACTTTTATCCATTTTTTGCAGAGCGGTACCAAAGTATCACTGCGGACCACCCCGCTAGAAAACACATCCATAAAGATAGGACCAGCCAGAAAAAACAGCTGTAAAGGTCGAATGGCCAGAAGGACCAAGAAAAGCCGGAAAAGGGAGAACCAGGATAGGTAAAGATGGGAGCTGACACAGTGCTCTCTGCTGCCATCTCTGTCTGAGACAGGAATTGTCCAGAGCAGTAGCAAATCCCCTAGCAAACCTCTCCTGCTTTACTGAGATTTTTGCATAGAAGTAAATTACAAACCTATAGATTTTCGCCGGAGAACCCCTTTAAATGATTGCCAATATGAGCAGAAAGTTTGCCACAGCAGCCAGTCACAGCTCTGCTTTTCTAAGAGTGCTGGTAGAATAAAAGGTGAGCTGTGATTGGTTACAATAAGCAAATGATCTGCCCCACAATGAAGGAAGTTTCTACTTGTGGCAGCTAGAACATAGAGGTTGTAGCTTTCTGTGAACATTTCAGATAGTCAGTCAGTCTTTCCACAGTCTAGTTCGTGGAGGAAAAAAAAAATTTGTTTGTTTTTCTAAATTAACTGCTGTCAGAAAGTTATACAGATTTGTTATTTACCCCTATTTAAAAAAAAAAAAAACAAAAAAAAAAACTCTTTCAGTACTTATCAACTGCTGTGTGTCCTGCAGGAAGTGGTTCATTCTTTCCAGTCTGCCACAGTGCTCTGTCAGGAACTGTCCAGACCAGTAGCAAATCCCCTCCTGCTCTGGACAGTTCCTGAGATGGACGGAGGTGACAGCAGAGAGCACTGTGTCAGACTGAAAAGAATTCACCACTTCCTGCAGGACATACAGCAGCTGATAAGTACTGGAAGATGTTGCGCCAGCTGAGAACCACCTAGAAAAGGTGGATCTGTCAACCCCATAAGTCTGAAAGGGTATGTGTGTTTTATTTTTAGTACCATTGGCAGTTGTATTACTAGAGGTTTCCTGGCACCAGCTATTAAAGGGGTAGTGCGGCGCTAAACAATTATTCATTAAATAACACACAATACAAAGTTATACAACTTTGTAACGTATGTTATGTTAGTGAATCGCCCTGTGTTTCCCCCCACCCACACCAGACCCGGAAGTGTAGTGCTCTATACATACCTGCCTCTTGCCGCGTCATCAGCTGTTTAGCCGCAATTGGCTGAGCACAGTTATGCTCAGCCAATCACGGCTGAGCAGCTGATGACACGGCAGAGGGCAGCCAGCACTAGGGACGGTCGGAGCGGTTTGGCCGGCCATCCGTAGATGACATCATTGGCACAAGATGGCGGACGGGGGTCCGCAAGAGGCAGGTATGTATAGAGCACTACACTTCCGGGTCTGGTGTGGGTGGGGGGACACAGGGAAGGGGGCGATTCACTAACATAACATACATTACAAAGTTGTATAACTTTTGTAATGTGTGTTATTTAGTGAATAATTGTTTAGCGCTGCATTACCCCTTTAAACATTGTTTTCTGTTGTTTTTCTGTATTAAATGTTGAAGGTCTTTGAATCCACCACATATTAAATTTTTTTTATTTTTTTTTTATTTTTTTTTATTTTTTTTGTAGAAAGCGTTCTCTTTTCAAGAAAATTTCTAAGCAATCAACAGTATTACAAACCAGTAAGAGCTTTTCCTCTGGACTTCATCAATCATTGTCTTCCAGTGAGAGTCTTCCAGCTTCTCCGACCCACAGCCTGTCTCCTGGCCCCACAACCCCTAGTCGCAGTCCTGCTCCTGATATGCCCATTGGTAAGTCTTACATGCTTTTTATAATGCTATTAGAGCCTATGGATCAGGGATGTCAAACTCTCTGCCCTCCAGCTGTTGCAAAACTACATTCCCATCATGCCTGGACAGCCAAATAATATGCATTTAACCCTTTGGCAACATCTGCAGTACATGTGTGGTAGATGTGCACTGGGGGGTGGGGGGGGGGGTATTCAGAAAGTTCAGTAGCTGAGCTTTCTCTATACACAATGGATCATTATGATCCCATAAGCTGATGTCCAAAAACGACCTGGGCATTGATGCATCAATACAGCTGGACTTCCTGTCCATTGAAAACCCCTTACATGCTTGTCTTGACTTGACAGTGGCATGTAGTAGCTTAAACTTCTGGGAGCGGAGGATTTTCCACTCCTGGTGGTTACAGCAGGAAATCACCAGTATACTGACAGCCAATCCCCTGCAGTGCTGGTGCAGGAGCACAGCATATCTTTATTCCGACCATGGCGGAATAAGGCCTATTATTGACCGTGGTAAAAAAAGCATATAGGCAGTCACTAAGGGGTTGAGAAAATAAACTACTTAAAGGGGTAGTTCACAAAAAAAAAATGTAAATTGCAAATCTCTAGCACTTGCGGGGACCAGTTGATTTGAAAAAGAAAAAAAAAATTGTGAACTAAACCTTTAACATTGAATTAGAACTGGTCGGTTTTACTTACTAATATTAATTGTGGAACCTTTGTTTCTTAGATAATGTGTCGCCTCAGAGTACATCTCCATGCTCTAGTACACCAAGCTCACCTGCTGGTCACATTCGTCCCAGTTCACTGCAATGTTTAGCACCCAAGCTGAGCGGACAACGATACAAGGTAGGACGAAGGAAGTCCACAAGCAGCATTCCCCCATCTCCTCTCGCTTGCACTCCATCACCTGCTCATCAGGCACCATCTTCCCCACAACGCTCTCCTTCTCCATTGTTGCCTGGGCATTCAAGGACCAGTCATGGTGTTTTCCAGGGAAAGACTTTGTCACCCCCTGCTATTGTACGGCAAGGAGCACGTAGCAGAGCAACAGAAGCTCCTCGCTCGCCTCTTCTAAAAAGAGTACAGTCAGTAGAAAAGATGTCCAGCCACTTTAACTGTGGTCGAAAGACGACGCCTCCAGAAATTCAGCCGTGGGAGGAATCGCACGACAGCACAGATGGTATATCTGATACTGTTAGCCGTAATAAAGACTGGGGAACAGATAAACACGAGCGGGATTCGGAAGTAGTAGTTATGAGAAGGCTTAATCTCTCTGAGAGAAGGGACTCTTTCAAAAAGCAGGAAGCTGTGCAGGAAGTTAGCTTCGATGAGCAGGAGACGGTAGGGGGTGAAAGTGGGCAGAAAGCGGAGGGCAACTCTGTACTATGGGAACGACTGCCGCACCAAACCTCATGGGTTCAAGCAAGACCGGCTAGCATATCTTCAGTAATCACAGCCCATGAACAGCAGTGCCGCTTAGTGCCACAGATAGCTGTTCAGACCTCGGAAAGTGAGGAGCAAGACAAGGCCTCTGGGCTCTGGGAGTGTCAAGCGTTTTATCCCCTTCAACCCACAGGCAGAGACAGATGCCCTCTTGTGTCTTGGTTGTCAGAGCCTTCAGCTGCTAGTCCAGAAAGACAAACCAAGGGTCATCTTAATCCTACGCAGCTGTTTTCTGCAGGCGCAGATGTGCACTCGGAAAGTAACAAAGGGGGTAAGAGCAAAGGACACGAACAGACAGAACAATCTGGAAAGAAGATGAGCTGAGAAGTTTTGGTGGTTAGGACTTTATGGATGGACTAAGTGCTTTGAAACCTCGCACAGAAAATGGGGACAGTACGTAAACATGTGGAAGTGAAAACCTGGGAAACAGAGTTTTTCATTATCTTTTACTTTTTTATGTAATTTAACATGGTATGGTTTTGATACTTCGTAAACCTATTTTATTGTACTTGTATTTATATATGATATCAGTGGCATGCATTGTTTTTTTATGTTACAGTTCAACCTCAAGTAGAAAATGTGTCATCTGTGTTACACTCCTTCAATGCTTTTATTTCAGTATTCTAGATTTATGTTGATGTAGTAAAGCTGGGAGACCCTCACCCATGCTGTTCTCCAAATGACCTTAATTTACTGCCATGAAATCTAATGTAGATCAAGAATACAAATTGTGGACTCTTATAAATAAAACTATGTTTGATTTAAGGGGGTACTCTGGGGGAAAAATAGGTTTCAGATTAATCGGTGCCAGAAAGTTATACAGATTTGTAATGGTGCGTTTACACAGAGAGATTTATCTGACAGATTTTGGAAGCCAAAGCCAGGATTGGATTTGAAAAGAGGAGAAATATCAGTCTTTCCTTTATGATCTGCTCTCTGTTAATTGTCTGTTCCTGGCTTGGCTTCAAAAATCTGTCGGATAAATTTCTCTGTGTAAACGCATCATTATTGACTTCTATTAAAAAAAAATAATCTCCAGTCTTCCAGTACTTATCAACTGCTTTTTGTCCTGGAGGAAGTGTTTTATTCTTTCCAGTCTGACACAGTGCTCTCTGCTGCCACCTCTGTCCATGTCAGGAACTTCCCAGAGCAGAAGAGGTTTTCTATGGGAATTTGCTACTGCTCTGGACAGTTCCTTACATGGACAGAGGTAACATCAGAGAGCACTGTCTTAGACTGGAAAGAATACACCTCTTCCTGCAGGACATACAGTTGCTGATAAGTACTGGAAAACTTGGATTGTTAAACAGAAATTATTTACCAATCTGTCTAACTGCCTGGCACCAGTTAATTTGTAAACAATGATGAGTACCTCTTTAAAACGTGACCTACCCCTAAAGTTTGGTTCCGGTCTGCAGTGCTCATTAAAAGGAGCCTTTACACACACAAGGGAGTTCAGGGCCGTATGAACAAAACGCTAGTTTGGTCACACAGCCCTTCACTTACATTGTCGACTGCACATCCCCTATTCATATAAGGAGATGTGCAATGATTTTTAGGGCTGCTCGATCCCAGCAATCAGCTGTCAAGTAATAATTAAGTATAGTCCAGTTTGGCCAATAATCCCCCTATGTAGCAGAGCCTTTAGTTACTTGCTTGGTGCAGATCCTGAGATCTCCCAGCACCTTATTACACACCTCCCAGGCAGCAGAGGGAGTAATACATGCACGCAGATTCTTAGTTAGCCTATGACAACTGCTTTCAATGACAGAGCAAGCTTCCACAGAGATATTGGTCAATGATCTTTAGCTTTGAGTGAGTAAGATTCCTGAAATCAAAAGAAAATTTGCTTTATGACTTGGGGCTACATGGCGATTCCCAGTTGCACTGCCATAGAAGTGAATGGGGTCACATGAGGCTCGAATTGCTGTGTAGTCCCAGCCTTTCCTCAGGGTTTCTCATTTAAAGATGTCTGTAGTCCACAATGCCCAATCATTTGGTAACACCTCTTTTTGGCTGTAGCATTATTTTTATAATGTAGGATAAAACTTTTCTTGAAGACCTTTGTGTGATATGAGAGATGATTTTTAGGTTTGTTTTGCAGCTAAGACGTCTGCAAAAATATATTGGTGGAAGCCACCATGCCAGTAGAAATCCTATAACACAACCTGCGCAAGGAACATATAGGATTTATTAATAGCAGGTGAAAAGCACAAAGCACCTCATTGTCTGTCTGTACATAAAGCTTCAAATACAGAAATACTTTAGTTGGCCAAATGATACTAAAGGTATGCCACTCAAACATGACTTTTCATATGTTGCTGCTCATGGTGAGACTAACAATTCAGTACTTATCTAATCAGTCTCCTTCCCCCAGTTCTAGGCTGCTGCTTTCTGGTGAAGACGTAAAAAATTGTGTGTGATCTCTTTCTCCCCATCCCTTCCAAAATGGCTGATGTAAACAAGTCCCTATCTGCATTTTTATAGCATATTTGTAATGCTGGACTGGAAAGGATTCATTCAAGTTGCTACTCCTAGTGATTATCCCTACCGACATTACAGAGCTTCTACAGTTGCAGATAGGGATTTGTTTACATAAGCCGTCTCGGGAGGGGGGAGGAGGGGGAGATGGAGAAAACAGCTCAGACATAGTTTTTTGTGTCTCCAGCAGAAAGCAGCAGCTGACAACTGGGGGAGATAACTGAATAGATAATAGAAAGTATGGAAGGAATTGTTAGTCTCACCATGGCAGCAACATATGAAATGTTGTGTTTGAGTAGAATACCCCTTTAATAGCCAAACTAAATTTATTTCACTTGTAATGCCTGTTAGGCTGGGTTTACGATGCGTCTGTAGGTTTTACTGTTTCAATCCATTCTTCTTTATAATATAAGTCAATGCTGTTATATGGCATACATAATTTTTTGCCATTTGTTTAACGTATAAGTTTCTTACTTTTCAACAGTATAAAATCTATATGTTAAATATAAAATCGCAGTGTGAACCTGACCTAAGAGAAAAAAAATGCCCAGAAAAACACATGCAGTGTTCTGGTGAAAAGATGCTGTGAGTGTGTTTTGAAAATCTAAAATGCCATATATACTACAATGTTTGGGGAAGGGAGGGGGGTGGTTAATGGGTGTTTTTACTTACTTGGGGTGATTTCTGTCGGAGGCCCTAGTGACCGTGTCTAAAAAGGCCAAGTCAGCAGTGTTGAGAACACTTCAGCAAAGTGTCCAAACATACGGCATTCAACTCCTGGCGTCTGGTGAAACTGGATGCAACCCTAGGGGGTTCTGGAAAACATGGATGCAGCGATAGGCCATAGGCTGCATCTATTTTTCCTGGCAGCCCTAGGGCAGCATCCAACTTCTCCAGACACTAGGTGAAGACACTCAAGACACTTTGCTGAAGTTCGCTCACTACTAGTCAGATCTGCCACAGCTCAGTAGTGTGGGTTGTTGCACCTTGCCTAATGCTGCATTTGTCACTGGTCATTGTGACTATAGGCCGGGGGCCACATAGAGAGTTTGGTTGTGACATAAGGATTGCATCTCTGTTGCATAACCAAAATATTTCTGCAATTTGTGACTATTGTGTGACAGTAGATTTGAAACAAAAAGTGGATTCAAAAGGAACTGCGGCAGCAGTTTTTCTTTTTCCTTTTTTCTCTTCTTTTATGTTTTAGTGTAAATTGCTATAGGTGTTTTTCCCCTCTAGTATTTTAGCCAATTTTTGTTTTAGTACTAGTCTCGTAATTTTTTTTTTTAAATCATGTAATTTTAGGATTCAGAATTGGGCAAAGAAATGGCAATATAAATATAGACATGGGGGGAGATTTATCAAACTAGTGTAAAGTAGAATTGTCTTGGTTGCCCCTAGCAACCAATCAGATTCCACCTTTCTTTCCTCACAGATTCTTTAAAAAATGAATGGTGGAATCTGATTGGTTGCTAGGGGCAATTAAGACAATTCTACTTTACACTCGTTTGATAAATCCCCCCCATAATGTTTTTCTGGCCTATAAAGGTCTATGGGAGTAAAAAATTAAAGGTGAAGTCCCAGTGGCTGTCAGAGAGTGGCACTATTACTTATTATGTTCCAGCACCCCCTGCCTGTCAGTTATTTTTTATTTTCTTGAGACTTTTGCTTTAATGCAGGCTTTAAAAAAAAATAAAAAACTGCCAACACTTAAAAAAAGGCCAAACTGCCCTGTAAAAAACACCATAGCTTAAAAACTTGGCTTCCACATTCTTGACCCGGAAAATAATTTTAAGTGGTCTAGTCTTATTCCATCCTTATACTTCCCGCTGGATCCACTTTGTGTTCTGGCTAAAAACTTGCAGTGACAGGTTTCCAATAAAAGTGTGTGATAGCAGCCTTAGGCCTTATTCCCACATTCTGTGCATGGTATGTTTTAGTACAGTAGTGCACAGAACGTGGGAATAAGGCCTAAGTGTCATTTTGGCATCTGGCAGGGTTGTGGTTTTGTTACCGGATAGAATAGCATAGACTTTTGAGCTACTACATGTAGCAGGATCCTGTGATTTAAAGAGTAGTACACCATACATCTGTTTGTTTTTTTAACATGGAAGCCTATGTATAGTGGATGCCATAAAGTGTCATTCCTCAAAGCTACAGTGGTTTGCAATAAATTAGAATATCAACAAAAATATATATTTTTTTCAGTAATTCAAAAAGTGACCTCATATATTCTATAGAGTCATTACATACAGTGTGAACTTTTTCAAGCATTTATTTCTGTTAATGATTATGGATTACAGCCAAGAAAAACCCAAGTTAGTATTTCAGAAAATTAGATTATATAAACCCAACTGAAAAATGTTTTTAACACAAATGTCGACCAAATGAAAAGTCTGTACAGTAAATGTCCTCAATACTTGGTTGGGACACCTTTTTGCATGAATGACGGTATCAATGCGCATATGGAGGCGATCAGCTGATGTCACTGCAGAGATATTATTGAAGCCCAGGTTGCTTTGATAGCGGCCTTCAGCTTGTCTGCATTGTTGGGTCTGGTATCTTTCATTTTCCTCTTGACACTATCCCATAAATTCTCTATGGGGTTAAGGGTCTGGCGAGTTTGCTGGCCAATCAAGCAGTGATGCTGTGGTTAGTAAACCAGGTATTGGTACTTTTGGCAGTGTGGACAGGGCCCAAATCCTGCTGGAAGATGAAAATTCCATCTCCAAAAATCTTTTCAGCACAGGGAAGCATGAAGTGCTCTAAAATTTCCTGGTAGACGGCTGCATTGACTTTGGTGTTGATGAAACACAGGGAACCTACACCAGCAGATGACATGGCTCCCCAAACCATCACTTTTCCTCCAGACTCTGAGACCTTGATTTCCAAATGAAATGCAAAATTTACTTTCAATTTACTTTTCCTTGGCCCAGATAAAACTCTTCTGGAGTTGTTTATTGGTCAGGAGTAGCTTGATACATGAAATGCAACACTTGTAGCCCATGACCTGCAGTATGTGGTGGCTTTAGAAGCACTGACTCCAGCAACAGTCCACTCTTTGTGAATCTCTCCCAAATTTTTGAATGGCATTTTTGTTTCAATCCTGTTAAGACTGCAGTTCTCCCAGTTGCACCTTTTTCTACCACATTTTTTTCCTTCCACTCAACTTAATATGCTTTGATACAGCACTCTGAGAACAGCCAGCTTCTTTAGCAATGAACTTTTGTGGCTTACCATCCTTGTGGAATGTGTGAATAACTGCCTTCTGGACATCTGTCAAGTCAGCAGTCTTCCCCATGATTGTGTTGCATACTGAACCAGACTAAGGGTACTTTTACACGGAGCGATAATTCGCCCGATTGCACGATTAACGATTTAGAATGAACTATGTTTTTTTCATAACGATCAGCGTTTACATGGAACGATACATCCTACGTAAAAATCGTTTTGCGATCGCTTAAATAGGATGTACCACCCGGTAGATCCTCTTTAACCTGAACCCACGGATCGATCGGCGCCGGCACGGGTAAGCCGGTGCCGCGGTTCGTTTTTCGGACTGCTGTCCGGTTCACGTGCACGGCGCCGTTCAATCCAGCAGTACCGGCTGGTGCTGAAGCACTGGAGGTTGGCCTGCCCACCCCCAGTGGGAGGGAATTCCCTCCCCTATATGACGTGGCTCCATTCATTCTAAGCGAGCCGCGTCATACAGGGGAGGGAATTCCCTCCCACTGGGGGCGGCCCGGCCGACCTCCAGTGCTTTAGTACTGGCCGGTACCGCTGGATCGAACGGGGCCGTGCACGGAAGCCGGGCGGCGGTCCGAAAAATGGACCACAGCACTCGCTTCCCCGTGCCGGCGCCGATTGATCCGTGGGTTCAGGTTAAAGAGGATGTACCTAGTGGTACATCCTCTTTAAGCCTATCTCATAGGTGAAATCGTTGAAAGACTGTTTACATGGAACGATCTGCAAATTTTTTGCGAACGATCAACGACGATTTGAGAAGTTGTTGAAAGATCAAAATGAACGATTTCTCGCTTGTCGCTTAATCATTCGCTGCGTTTACACGTACGATTACCGTTCGAATTCAACCATTATCGTGCAAATTCGAATGATAAATCGCTCCGAGTAAAACCACCATTTAGGGACCCTTTATAACACTTAGGAAGCCTTCAGGTGTTTTGGGTATTATTCTAATTTTCTGAAATACTGACTTTTGGGTTTTTCTTGGCTGTAATCAATATTCATCAACTTTAACAGAAATAAACACTAGAAAAAGTTCTCTGTTTGCAATGACTCCATAGAATATATGAGGTCACTTTTTGAATTGAATTACTGGAAAAAAAAATTATTGATAATTTATTGCAAACCACTGTATACAGCAGAGGTATCTGTTGGGGAGCCCTCTAACGTATACCTCCACCAGTGGTGTGAAAAGAGTCTTGAGGAGTATGTGTTGAGCGAACCTGCCAAAATTGTAAATTTTCAGTGCAGTTCCTGAAATACTCTTGTAGAAATCAATGGTGATTTATAATAAAAAAAAAAAAAAAACCTGAAAAGATTACATGTAAATCAGGTGTTTTCAGAGCATTTTTTGCCCGTGCAAAGGGGCCAGTAATTTTAAGGGGTTATCCTGGGAGCAGAAAATAACTTGTCTTCCCTCCGTGACGCTTACTTATGCTGTTTCCCTGTCTCAGAAGGATTCCTTCCAAGATGACAGGAGCTGGGTGTATGTCCTGATCACTGCGAGAAAAAATGTGAATCCAACAACCTCCTTAACAGGGTTACAATAAACCTAGCTGCTTTTTCCCAGTTGTATTAAAGTAAATGGAGACAAGTTGTAATACCGCATACTACCAGAGGACAGGTGTGGGCGCTCTTTTTGGAGGAAAGTGGTGATTAGCGTTGAGCTGAGTGGCCAATTTGTTTAGTTTCATTCAAATAACGAGTGTTGGGGTCCATTTACACATAAAGATTATCTGCCAAAGATTTGAAGTAGGATGAAGCCCTAGGGAGTCCTGGAAAATATGGATATATTATAGAAAATATGGATATATTATAGAAAATATGGATATATTATATATAATATAGGCTGTATCAATATTTTCCTGGCAGTCCTAGTGTGGCATCCAACTTCAGCTGACAGGAGTCAAATGCAGAGTGTTTGGGTTCAGAGAATGTTGCTGAACCTGAACAGTTTGGCCAGTCTGTTCAACACCAGTGGTGGTTTATTTTAATCCTGAATAACCCCTTTAACTTGCCAAGTAATATCCTCTTAACAGGTCATAATAAAGCTTTGTGGTAAGAGATCACCTTTTAAAATGTTATAATTTCAGTCCTTTTACTGCCATTTTCTTTTTACCCTTTGATTTCATCCCCTTAGGCCTTACTCCCACATTCCGTGTTTCACGGACAATGTGGACGGCCTGTAGCGGAATTCCACGCGGCAGCGTCTCCAAAAGCTTTTCTGGTGGTATTCCTATAAGGGGGTTTGTTTGACACATCAGAAGTTTACAGGCTACTCTGTGTTATCTCTTGGGTTAGTCTTGGGCTATATTACTGACTATGCGGCAGTGATTTGGGCACTGTCATATTTGCTCGCAGCCTACATCTCTGCAGAAGTGAGCAGCAGACTTTCTCATGGTGTCTGGATGAAGAATTTATTATAGGGGCATGTAATAATAACTGTTTAGAGGATATAAGGTTTATAAATCTGGTGTTTTATATTTATAACAAAGCTTTGGACAGGTGTAGGTGAATCATCTGTATTTTCATTTCTCTTCATAAATTTTGACTTATTAGACAGAACACAGACACAGGTTGTTTTCTTGAGTGAACTGGTTTTTGTCAGAGCCCAGTTAAATGATATATAGACTGTCACTTCAAACAGGTTCTTATCCTGACTGCTCCTGCAATATCAGGTCTGGGACAGCTGCATTCTGTTCACCTCTCTGGCTGTGTTCAGTATGTAACATTCATTTTAGTGATCAGCAGTAAGATTGTGTCTTGGCATAACTAAACACTGTTTAATATTAAAACTTTCCTCTCTGCCCAATACTTTAGCCATGTACAATTGTTTGTGTTCTCTGTGCATGATATTGTACCTGTCCAGTATGGTGCAGTAGCTCTGTTCAAAAGGACAAACAAAATCTCTTGTCTTTTACAACTTTTTTCTTTTAGTAATATACAGTGGTGCCTTGGATTAGGAGCATAATTTGTTTTGGCACTGCGCTTGTAATCCAAATCCACACTTAAACCAAACCAGATTTTCCCCATAAGAAATCATTGAAATGCAGACAATTGGTTCCACACCCCAAAAAACATTTTTTATTTTGAATAACATGTAAAACTAATGAAACAAACATTTAGAAACAGCTGAATATGTGATATTATAAGTTACTGTACAGTATAGCAATCAGCACATGGAGTATAATGTATAGTGAGGGCATAAACCTGAAAAACAGCCGCAGTTTGTAGATACAGGATGGAAGTGCAGATCCCCATAATGCAGTAGTGTAGTACAACAGGCTAGAATAGAAAAGCAGGGTCGCTGTCAGAGGTCTGTGTGGTCACATGACAGCAATGGGGAAGGGTGTGTGTGTTCAGCATGGACCAATCAGGAAGGGACATTCACAGAGCTGTGCAGGAGGATAGTGGCAGAAACTTTATATACAGCAGTGTGAGTGCAGGCACATTATAGCAGCAGTGTGTATAGCTGAGTGTAAGTGCAGGCACATTATAGCAGCAGTGTGTATAGCTGAGTGTAAGTGCAGGCACATTATAGCAGGAATGGAGAGGATGGGAAACATAAGGGCTGCCAGAGACTGCAAGGAGCATGAAGGAGGGAGCAGGGCAGATATGGGCACAGTATAGCAGCATTCTCTGTCCGGAGAGAGGGGTTACAGCTATGAAGAGATTACCTCCACAGTCTTGTCCCTTGATACAAGCCCCAGCCTGAAGTGGATCTGCCATGATTTAGAAGGCGAGGGAGACTTCCTGGGTCAGAGTACAGGGCTGTAGACCACTTCACCTCCTACCCAGTACAGGGAGCTCTTAAACCAAAGTAATGCTCTTAAACCAAGTCACAATTTTTTTTAAAAAGTGAGCTCTTCTTGCAAAATGCGTCTTTACGTCTTTATGTTTAAATCAGTGTTATACATACAGCCAAACTGTGGTCCATGCTACCTCTGTGCTGATATTTGGTCTTTACTTTGCTCAAAAAGAGACCAAACACAGTCCCAGTCCTTTGTGCACTCAGTGAAAGACACCTGTTTGTCATACAGGTTGTATATACACTGAGGGCTTAATATAATTAGTAAAAGGTAATATAATATCAGCTCTGCAGCTTACCAGGAGACAATGCTCTTTGTTATGTATAATTTATTTGTGTGGTTACAGAGGTGTCGGTGCTGTGTGACAGGAGAGTTGACCATACAATGCGAGCACCCCCAGAATTCTCCGCTACTAAATGTGGACACGCATCAACTGCACCCATACGCAGTGAAGGGACACACCTAGTGGCCATATGTATAACGTTGATTTAAACATGGAAAAATAGAGTATTTTGAAAAACTGCTTGTAATGACAACCCCTCTTGATTTTCTTAATTTTTTTTTTTTTTGCTACACTCCCACTTCAAAAATAAATGACAGCACGGATATCCGTGCTGCCAGTTACCTACTAAGCAGACATCTTGTAGGTACCTTCCTCTTTGCTGTGTGATCTGGACTCTAGTAAAACTATCTTTATTTCAGTCCGTCCGTCTCAGAGAGGTGGGTCTATAATATTGTGTGTGCCCGCCCTGCTGTCCAGCTGTGTCTTCAAGCCACCCCTCCGCCTCTGGCAATGATCGACAGCCAGCTTGATTTCAACGTAGCTGAAGATGAGCCATCTGTCAATCATTCTAGGAGATGATGTGCAGCCTGAAGACAGGGCTGGAAAGCAGGGGAAGAGCAGACAGTGTTACAGACCTGCATCTGTGGCATGGTCAAACCAAGATAAAGAACTTATTTTTTTTTTTCCAGAGACACTGGATCACACAGCAAAGAAGTTACCTCTGGGATACCTGCTAAGTAGGTATCTGGAAACTAGCAGTGTTCCCAATAATTGAGCTCCCAGTATTTTACAGTGTGCAGAGGGTAAGCACATACAAAGGCTTTGTGCTTTCTGCTTTGTTTCAATAATCCTGGATAACTTCCTTTAAATGTCTAATGAGTAGTTTGTTCCAGAGAGACTCTTTTCACACTAGGTTTCTCGTGTTTATACACCCTAGTCCTCTCAAGAAGAGAAAAAATAGTAAGTCCCATCTGTCATAGCCATACAGCAGAGGTATACACAGGCAAGTTCCCAAATATATACCCATACTGGACTAAAAATGTAATGGCCACTCGTTTTTCCTCAATCTTAGTCATTGGTTGAGCAAAGAAAAACTCTTCTGCTTGGTTAGAAACTTTTAATAATGGAATCGGACAGACGTAAGGCCCTATTACACGGCGTGTCCACTTATTGCTTACTTTCCCCTCATTCCCCACTGCTATTACACAGACGGAGTAGCAGGAGGGGCTGCCCATGCCATCCTTAGATTGTTCAGGCTGCCCATAAGTCAGTGGCGGTCTGCTGCCACCGCTCTTATTACACAGAGCAACGAGCATTAGACAGTCGCTGACATGATCGTGCTCTTTCAACATGTTCAAAGACCACAATCAGCCGACATCTGGCATTTTGATAATCATTTCGTGTAATAGGGCCTTCAAAGTGCAGTTCCTGTTTCTCTTGATCTCTGTCAATCTCCATTGATTGTAAATACACATTCTTCTAACAATAACTACAAGCAATAATGATAGTCATTCATATTCATTCAGAGAATCTTCTGATTTGGCTGACGTTTATGACAAAGCATACAGTATATTGTGTCTTCATAACTGAACAAATGAGCTGCAGCAACTTTGGTCCCTATCATAAAATCCTATTCCTACAGACATGTATGTGCATAGATTACTTATCGCACAGCTGCCACCAGTGGAGTAGTCTCGAATTGCCAAGGAATATTTTCTTTAATATTGATGTTATTTGTCTACTACCAATGCTATAACCTTTTGTACGATTGTTCTGTGCTGGTTTACTGAATATGAAAATGTATGATTGCTTCTTTATGAAGATGATTTTTATTTTTTATTTTTTTTACTACAAATTACTGTTTTATAACCTTTTACTCTATACATACGATGCTGCAGGCAGAACAGACCAAAAGTGTTGCGAGTGGCTAAAAGTGCAATGTATCAGCTTATCCGCTCTTACCCTATTATCTGGTCTTTGGAAACCAGTGTTTCCGACACCTTCTAACACTGACCTGTAGCATATCCATACATGTGCTGCTCTTACTTAAAGGGGTACTCCGGCCTTGGGGCTTTTTTTTTTTTAATATAGCAGGGAAGGAGGGAGCTCCGGCTTCCTGGTGTCTGACGTGAGCTTGAGAAGCGGCCGGGCAGAGGGGACCGGAGCGCCGCGATACGGGACCCGCTGCTGGAATCGGGGAGGTGAGTGGATGTCGTTGCTCTCAGCCACCTCCTTCCCAGCCATATATAAAAAAATCCCCCAGGCCTGAGTACCCCTTTAATCCTGCCTGAAGTTGCTATACTTGAGGTGTGTAATAAAAAACCATCAACATCTCTATTTAGAATAAAGACATTAAGAGAAGGTCTCTAAGTAATAGGGCAGATCAGATGTAGTGCAGACGTTGATCATGCATAAAGAATATAGTGACTTTAAAGGGCAACTCTTAAAATTCCGTCAAATCAACTGGTTATAATTGTATAGATTTGTTAATCTATTTAAGAATCTCCAGTTGTCCAGTACTTATCAGCTGCTGTATGTCCTGCAGGAAGTGGTGTATTTTTTTTTTCAGTCTGACACAGTGCTCTCTGCTGCCACTTCTGTCCATGTCACGAACTGTCCAGAACAGTAGCAAAGCCACATACAAAACCTCTCCTGCTCTGAACAGTTCCTGACATGGACAGAGGTGGGAGCAGAGAGCACTGTGTCTGACAGGAAAGAATAAACCACTTCCGACAGGACATACAGCAGCTGAATAGTACTGTACTGGAAGACTGGAGATTTTTAAATACATGTAAATTACAAATCTATATAACTTTCTGACACCAGTTGATTTGAACGAAAAAAAAAATCCCCTTTAATAGCACTGGAAAAGCTAAGTCGTTATTTGTAATCCCCAAAGCTGGCCATACACATCCGATAAGAACTTAGGGCCCTATTCCACGGGACGATTATCGTTCGCATAATCTTTAACTATAAACGATTTCAAACTACCGCTGTTGCGAACGGACTGAAATCGTTCTCCCATATACATGGAACGATAATCGATACTTATGATCGTTCTTGAGGTCGCCTTGTCGTCGCTATTGCTTTCGTTGCTACTGCGAACTACGTCTTATTCAATGAGAACGATTTGCGAATGAGCAACGCTAAAAATAGGTCCAGGTCCTATTAAGCAATCAACAATTTCTTGTTCGCCGTTTAATCGTTAACTGCTATTCAACCGAACGATTATCGTTTAGATCCAAGCAATGTAACGATAATTCGAACGATAATCTTCCCATGGAATAGGGCCCTTAGCCTGCTGATTTTGGCAGAATTGGTTGATATATTGTGAATATGAGGCCTCCAACATTCTAAAATGTTGGGAATAAGCAACTGCTAACACGCCTAATCCTTCTTTCCAGATTGAAATAAACCGGGATATTTGTGGTAGAGTTGGGGAATATAGCACATGGCGGACATCTATTGCTTGTGCATGATTAGGTTTAGTGCAGTGGTCTTCATCTTGTGGAAAATGACAATTCCCAGCTCTGGAAAATGTAGTGTTTGCAATAGCTTAAGGTCCGCTGCCTTAGAGCATTGGTCTGGATAATGTGTCTGTTATAACGCTCTCTATTGAGAATGCTGTAAGAATCTGCTGGGATCTTATTAAATTGGATACAGCTTAAATTGTGCTGGTTCCCCCCCCCCCCCCCCCCCCCTGTACATGGCCTACCTGCCGCAAGAGCAACACTGAGATGGGAAACAGGATTGTTCTTCTCTTTGCACGTTTAGATTTTGCACCATAAATGTTTACAAGGGCATGTGTGTTGTCTTTTTGTTCTGTTCTTGCTATTGACACACTAGCACCTTTGCTAAGGGCGGATCTACCCTGTATTTCTATATAACAATGCTGCGTTTTGTAATAACTTTTGAATGTGTCAGTGATGTGGGATCGCTGTACGAAAACATTGCAGATCTGTTTATAAATATATTATGCAAATATGACCGATATTCTGTTTGTTTTTTTTAAATTTTGGATAAACCCTTTAAAGGGTTACTACAGCAAAAATTCTTTCAAATCCACTTGTATCAGAAAGTACCAGAGATTTGTAATTCACTTCTATTAAACAAAAAAATCTCCAGTCTTCTAGTACTTATCAGCTGCTGTATGTCCTACAGGAAGTGGTATATACTTTCCAGTCTGACACAGTGCACTCTGCTGCCACCTCTGTCCATGTCAGGAAGTGTCCAAAACAGTAGCAAACTTTCCCAATCTGGACAGTTCCTTACGTGGACAGTGATGGCAGCAGAGAGTACTGTACTGTGTCAGACTGTAGAGAATACACAACTTCCTGCAGCTGATAAGTACTGGAAGATTACTGGAGATTTTTAAATAGAACTAAATTACAAATCTGTAAAACTTTCTGACACCAGTTGATTTAAAAAAAAAAAAATCAGCGGAGTACCCCTTTAAAAGAGGTCAAGCTAATTGTCCATGAAAAAAATTAGAGTGGCTATAGCTGAAAACTAAAGTGAGCAAGCTCAATATATAATGCACATAAAGCCATCAGGAGAAGAGATGTGAAAAATGATGGGTACTGTAGTCTGCCGATGAAGCAAAGTCCAGTCTAGCTGTGCCAAAAAAGAAGCACATAAGTGTAATAAAGGCAAATATAAATGTTTATAGTGCAGGGAAAAAAGATGATGAAGAGAATTGTACCTCTTTTGAATTTTGGCTAAAATACTGACCAAACATTACTTTGTCCCCAGCTTGCTCTGTGTATAATGATCCTGCATTCTTCTTTCAAGTTTTTCAAAATGCTAGAATATCCCTTTAAATAAGATCTGCTCCCTTCCAAAACAGAATTGGGATCTACTTCTGGTGCAGCCTCTTTGGTGAGATGAAATGTAGTGTTCAACAGACTTGCTGAACTCTTCAGATTTGGCAACGTTCTCTGCAGTTGTCAGAGAGAGTGTAGTCTAGCCTCTCAATGAGAGGAGAGTAATCCAGAAAAGCCTGGTGCAAACCTCCTGCTGAGATTCGGTTCATTCCATTATTCCAACCTAATCCTTATCTGGGTACAGGAGGAAGTTCCTGTTCAGAAGAGATTGTTCACAAGGTTGTTAGGTCAGTTCAGCATGAACCTAACTGCTCCTACATTAGGATCAGGGCCGCCGATAGGGCAGTACAAGTGGTACTGCCGTATGGGGCCCGGTCCCTAAGAGACATGGGGGGGGCCCGCCGGCCGCCGCCCCCCGTCCGCTACGCTAGGGGGGCCCGCACGGCCCCCCTTGCCACCTGTTTTTGAGCATCCCGAGAAGCTGCGGCCGCGCAGCTTCTCGGGATGCACTGATCGCTTTAATGTTCCGCCCGCACAGTGAGCACAGTGAGCGGGCGGAACATTAAAGCGATCAGAATACAGGAGAAGGACCTGTCACCGTCCTCCTCCTGTATTCCCTCCCATAGGCTGCCGGCACTTCATACCAGCAGCCTATGGGAGGCCGGGCCGTGATCATGTGCCTTTTTCGGCAGGCGTGATGATGTGACGTCATCACGCCTGCCGGAAGTCCCGTCCCTGCGGCTCGCAAGATGGAGCCCGAAGAGGAGGAGGAAGAGCTGCTACCTGCACAGCGCGGATTAGGTGAGTAGGATGTTTGTTTTTTTAGGGGCACCTCTGGGTTGCATTATTAGTGTATGGGGGCACCTCTGGGGGCATTATTAGTGTATGGGGGCACCTCTGGGGGCATTATTAGTGTATGGGGGCACCTCTGGGGGCATTATTAGTATATGGGGGGCACCTCTGGGGGCATTATTAGTATATGGGGGGCACCTCTGGGGGCATTATTAGTATATGGGGGCACCTCTGGGGGCATTATTAGTGTATGGGGGCACCTCTGGGGGCATTATTAGTGTATGGGGGCACCTCTGGGGGCATTATTAGTGTATGGGGGCACCTCTGGGGGCATTATTAGTGTATGGGGGCACCTCTGGGGGCATTATTAGTGTATGGGGGCACCTCTGGGGGCATTATTAGTGTATGGAGGCACCTCTGGGGGCATTATTAGTGTATGGGGGCACCTCTGGGGGCATTATTAGTGTATGAGGGCATTATTAGTTCATGGGGGCACCTCTGGGGGCATTATTCATGGGGGCCACCTCTAGGGGCATTATTAGCTCATGGGGGCACAGCTGGGGATCCTACATACAGGGGGCATCCCACACAGCGCAGTTACTATGGGAGCCTACAGGAGGGAGAAAGGAAAGGAAGTTGCTAGAAATGTGCGGAGCCTAAATTGTTTGTCTCGCAGGTTCTAAGGGGATGAAACATATCTGGAAGGAATCATCATGGAGGACTGGACTGGATGGAGAGGAAAAGGGAAAGTGACGCCTCAGATCAAAGAAGACGTCACCTGTGAGTCACTGTATGACACTTTTCTTATTTTGTAGAACATCATTTAGTAGGGGTGCCCCGAGGTGACAGCTACTACATTATCTGTACTCAGAGATATCACTGTGTTATCTGTTGTGTTACATAGGACTGCAGGTGACATCTACATTATCTGTACTCAGAGATATCACTGTGTTATCTGTGGTGTTACATAGGACTGCAGGTGACAGCTACTACATTATCTGTACTCAGAGATATCAGTTTTATCTGTGGTGTTACATAGGACTGCAGGTGACATCTACTACATGATCTATACTCTGAGATATCACTGTGTTATCTGTGCTGTTACATAGGACTGCTGGTGAAATCTACTACATTATCTGTACTCAGAGATACCACTGTGTTATGTGGTGTTACATAGGACTGCAGGTGATATCAGGTGATTTCTCCAGGTTGCAGAAGTTCAAACTTCATCGTGCCCTGGTGTGCTGGTGTCTGTATACATGTGTGCTGGTGTCTGTATGTCTGTATACATGTGTGCTGGTGTCTGAATACATGTGTGCTGGTGTCTGTGTGTGAGATCAATTCTAGAGAACTGGCTCATATATCCCATTTTCCCCAGTGGCTTAAAATGTAACCTCTGTTATACAGTTATAAAATTGTAGCAATTAAATGTGAACAAGGTGCAATTCAAATAGACACCTATTTGTATAGCTGTCTCTTGTGCTCTGTATGCAGTGCATTATATTCACCCTTGCAACGTACAATTTATAGCGTGTCTACAAGCCCAGCGGGGCTCATTATGATGGAGACTAAAACTTATACAAGAGTGGGGTAGGGGTTCCCCTGTATTCAGAATGCTGTTGAGTGCTAGGCAATGCCCCGTCTGGGATTATTGAATTTCGAGGGTCTATGCAGAGCAGGATAAAGACACCTCTGCTGCACAAACAGGATCTCCTAGAAAGCGTTCTCACCGCCATGTATTCGCTATCACTGTCTTGGGTGAGCTAAACTAGTCTGCCTGGGGGGGGGGTGTGATTTGTATATGCTCACTAACATGGAACTGCCTCATTATATTAGCCTTATCAACATATTCTATGTTAGTGAGCATACCGGGGGGGGGGGGGGGGGGATATTAGTGAACATATACAAATCAAACAGCCCCCCAGACCCTTGAAATTCAATAACCCCAAACGGGGCATTGCCTAGTACTCAACAGCATTCTGAATGCAGGGGAACCCCTACCCCACTCTTGTATAAGTTTTAGTCTCCATCATAATGAGCCCCGCTGGGCTTGTAGACACGCTATAAATTGTACGTTGCAAGGGTGAATATAATGCACTGCATACAGAGCACAAGAGACAGCTATACAAGTAAGTGTCTATTTGAATTGCACCTTGTTCACATTTAGTTTCTACAATTTTATAACTGTATAACAGAGGTTACATTTTAAGCCACTGGGGAAAATGGGGTATATGAGCCAGTTCTCTAGAATTGATCTGAACCAAATTATACCTTTTTTATTAATGTGGGGGGCCCAGACACTTTGGTTGTATGGGGCCCCGAAATTCCTGATGGCGGCCCTGATTAGGATAGAAGCAGGCTTCTAAATCACCATTCTCCAAGATCTGTGAATGACCCCTTACTCTATACTATCTCCTACTATTGTCACACAATGCAGCACGTCTGATCCCTGATCTGAATAATTATGCCACCATGGCCCCTTAAAGAAATTGTCTGAATTATCTAAACCATTATTGTCAGATTTTTTTTTTTTAGATAATATATTGCCTGTTTTATTTTTGCAGGGAAGTTACAAAAAAAAAAAAATGGCCGAAGGACCAGAGCGGCAGCACTGGACATGGTGGGGATAAAACAAGAGAGGATGGTGTACTAAGGGAACTAATTGTGCGACTGTGCCCCCTTAAGTAATTTAAAGGGGTTCTCTGGTTGAAACATACTTGTTTTACAGGATAGGGGGACAAGTGCGAGATTTCGAGTGCGCCTTTATTTGTATAGTGCACACAGATTCCGCAGCACTTTCATAGTTTGGCCAATTATTGCTCCCTGTCCCCAAATAGGGCTCACAATCTAAATTCACCTATCTGTATGTTTTGGGTGTGGGAGGAAACCGGAGTACCTGGAAGAAACCCACGCAAACACGGAGAGAACATACAAACTCTTTGCAGATGTTGCATTCACTCCCTGTCTGCTTTGTAGCATCACACCTCACTCTCCCTAGCATTCCAAATAAATACACTGCTCAAAAATAAATAAAGGGAACACTAAGTATGCCTTTACACAGACAGATTTATCTGACAGATTTTTGAAGCCAAAGCCAGGAGTAGACTATAAACAGGGAACAGGTTATAAAGGAAAGACTGAGATTTCTCCTCTTTTCATTTCTGTTCCTGGCTTTGGCTTCAGTAATCTGTCAGATAAATCTCTCTGTGTAAACCCACCATTAAACAACACAATTTAACTCCAAGTAAACCAAACTTTCATGAAATCAACTTGTCCACTTAGGAAGTAAGGGCCCTTTTACACAGAAAGATTATCTGTCAAAGATTTGAAGCCAAAACCAGGAACAGACTATAAACAGAGATCAGGTCATACATGAAAGCCTGAGAGTCCTCCTCTTTTCAAATCCAGTCCTGGCTTTGGCTTCAAATCTTTGGCAGATAATCTGTCAGATAATCTTTCTGTGTTAAAGGGCCCTAACACTGACAATCAATTTCACCTGCTGTTGTGCAAATGGAATGGAGACCAGGTGGATATTATTGGCACTTAGCAAGACACACTCAATAAAGGAGTGGTTCTGCAGGTGGGAACTGCAGACCTTTTCTCAGTACCTATGCATTCTGGCTGATGTTTTGGTTACTTTTGAATGTTGGTGGTGCTTTCACACTTATGATATAACATGAGAGACTCTACAACCCGCACAAGTGGCTCAGGTAGTGCAGCTCATCCAGTATGGCACATCAATGTGAGCTGTGGCAAGAAGGTTTGCTGGGTCTGTCAGCATAGTGTCCAGAGGCTGGAGGCACTACCAAGAGACAGACCAGTACACTAGGAGTCGTGGAGGGGGCCGTAGGAGGGAACTAACCCAGCAGCAGGACCACTACCTCCGCCTTTGTGCGAGGAGGAACAGGAGGAGCATTGCCAGAGCCCTGTCAGAGCCCTGTGAAATGACCTCCAGCAGGCCACCAATTTGCATGTGTCTGCACAAATTGTTAGAAACCGAGTCAATGAGAATGGTATGAGGGCTCTATGTCGACAAATGGGAGTTGTGCTCACAGCCCAACAATGTGCAGGACGCTTGGTATTTACCAGAGAACACCAGGATTGGCAAATTTGCCACTGGTGCCCTGTGCTCTTTACAGATGAAAGCAGGTTCACACTGAGCACATGGGACAGAGTCTGGAGACGTTGTGGAGAGCGATCTGCTGCCTGCAACATCCTTCAGCATGACCGGTTTGGCAGTGGGTTAGTAAAGGGGTAGGGTGGCATTTCTTTGGAGTGCCGCACAGACCCCGTGTGAGACCATATGCTGGTGCTGTTGGTCGTGGCTTCCTCCTAATGCAGTACAATGATAGACAGACCTCATGTGGCTGGAGTGTGTCAGCAGTTCCTGCAAGATGAAGGCATTGAAGCTATGGACTGGCCTACCCGTTCCACAGACATGAATCCGATTGAGCACATCTGGTTCATCATGTCTCGCTCTATCCACCAATGTCGCGTGGCACCACAGACTGTCCAGGAGTTGGCGGATGCTGTAGTCCAGGTCTGGGAGGAGATCCCTCAGGAGACGATCCGCCACCTCATCATGAGCAGGCCCAGGCGTTGTAGGCACGTGGAGGCCACACACAATACTGAGCTTCATTTTGACTTTCATATATGAATGTGTATATATGACAGGGAGATTATGAAGTAGACTGGAATGACTGGTCAGAGATGGTGACTAGAGTGGGACTAGAGCTCAGAGACAAGATCCAGCCAAGCGTCCTGTGAGATCAGAGGATGTTGGAGATGCTGGGAGCCCAGTTTTCTTTTCTTCCTTGGTGTAAAAACTGCACAGACATGGGAATACATTATGTTGTGACATCTCTATAACTTTTAATGATTTTTTCCTAGCACTCGTAGCACCCGCTTGCAGCATAGCAACCTAGACGGCTATATCTGTTTTGGAGCAGCAGTGTGACCTACACAGAGTCTAAGCCCTGGCCTGCAGCACAGTTGAAAGGGAGCCAGGAATAGACAAAACTCTTGAGAAGGACATTACCCACTTGTCCATGGGCTTGACCCTGTCTTGGGTGGTCATCCAGCTGGAAGCCTAGCTTCACGAGTTTTGCCGTGGTTGCTTGTGCAGCGTGAGCAGAGTAGTTGTCTTGCAGGAACAAGATTCCTTTGGACAGATTGCCACTCCTTTTAGCCTCCAGAGTTGCCTTTAATTGGTCCAAAAGTTCAATGTAATACCTTGCATTGATGGTGGAACCATTTTGAAGGCAGTGCACTAGCAGAATACCCTCCTTATCCCAGAACACAGACGCCATCACCTTTAGTGGCTGATTTTTGCATCCTAAACTTCTATGGACCAGGACAACCACTGTGCCGTAACTCTTCTGACTGCTCCTTGGTTTCAGGGTCATACAAATAAATCAAGGTCTTATCCATAGTGACTAGAGATGAGCGAACCTCGAGCATGCTCGAGTCGATCCGAACCTGAACTTTCAGCATTTGATTAGCGGTGGCTGCTGAAGTTGGATAAAGCCCTAAGGCTATGTGGAAAACATGGATATAGTCATTGGCTGTATCCATGTTTTCCAGACAACCTTAGAGCTTTATCCAAGTTCAGCAGCCCCAGCTAATCAAATACCGAACGTTCGGGTTCGGATCGACTCGAACCCGAACCCGGTTCGCTCATCTCTAATAGTGACCAGTTGATCCAGGAAGTTCTTATCAGTCTGGAGACGCTGACGAATGGACCGGCAAGTTTTCACTCACATGCTTATCAGATCTGTTGTCAGACATTTGGGGACCCACTTTATAGATATCTTTTTCACGTTGAAATGTTCACAGATAATAACACAAACCTGTTCAAGAGAAATCTTCATGATATCTGCTATTCATTTAGCTGAAATTCGCTGATTCTCTAGTATGAGGTTGTGCACAGCATAGTCGTTTTCCAGAGCAAGAACTACTCTTGGTCGTCCAGGACGTTCCTCATCATTGTGGCTGAAGCGGCCCATTTTAAATTTGGCAATATGAAGGGCATTGATCGCCAATGTCTGGAACATATAACCATGAATATACTTTACAGAAACAAGAATTTTATCACTCCTCTGTTCTCATTTGATGTGAATATCGCCTTCTACTCTACCATTTTGGGTTTTTTTTCTGCGTGCCTAGATCACTGTTGCCATAAGATACATACACAAAATCTGGAAAACATATGCATATACAGCAGCCCCTCATTTATGTCTGACCTGGGTTCCCTCAACAGATGATAAGAGGAGACTTTTTTTTTTTTTATAACCAAAATCTTTTCAATAAAATAAGAATAAACATGAATACAATTTTCTGATGCAGGTCTACCCTATTAAGCAGATACAAATGACCTGATGCAGCAGGAAGAATGACTGTAACGTCGATAAGAGCACAACACTAGTAAGGACACCTAGGAGGAGGGGTGGATGGAGAGTTTCTCTAGCCCAGTCCCTCCTCCTATGCTGGATGTATCGCTGGCTGGGTGCAGGTACAGGTCCTCCTTTCTGTATCACTAGTCAATCTTCTGGCTATCCCTCCAGCTCTGCCTGCATTGCTACAGTGGTAAGGGGCATCTGGGCTGGTTCGTAATTGAGCAGTTATGGTGCGTTTACACAGACAGATTTATCTGACAGATCTTTGAAGCCAAAGCCAGGAATGGATGTGAAAAGAGGAGAAATCTCAGTCTTTCTTTTATGACCTGTTCCCTGTTTATAGTCTGTTCCTGGCTTTGGCTTTAAAGATCTGTCAGATAAATCTGTCTGTGTAAACGCACCATTAGGGTGCCTTCACACCTACCGACTCACAGCATTAATAACGCTGCAAGTCGGCTAGGTCCTGGCAGATCACTATCATTACATACACGCAGTAGTCTGAACGACCGCTGCGTGTATGTAAATCTGCCAGGCCTCTTAACCCCTTCTGATGCTGGCTGCCTCCCGCTCCAGCTCTGTATACATTACCTCCTCGCTCTACGGGGTCCCGACGTACTGCTCTCCCGCCTGGCCAATCAGTGGCTGCGGCAGGGCAACACACTGATTGGCCAGACGCGAGAGCAGGACGCCGGGACCCCGTGGAGCGAGGAGGTATGTATACAGAGCGGAGCGGGAGGCGGCCGGCATCAGAAGGGATTAAGCGGCCGGCAGATTTACATACACGCAGCGGTCGTTCAGACCACTGCGTGTATGTAATGACAGTGATCTGCCAGGACCTAGCCGACTTGCAGCGTTATTAACGCTGCGAGTCGGTAGGTGTGAAGGCACCCTTATGGTGCGTTTACACAGGCAGATTTATCTGACAGATTTTGGAAGCCAAAGACAGGAATGGATTTGAAAAGAGGAGAAATCTCAGTCTTTCCTTTATGACCTGTTCCCTGTTTATGGTCTGTTCCTGGCTTTGGCTTAAAAAAAATCTGTCAGATAAATCTGCCTGTGTAAACGCACCATCAGTCATACTCATTGCAACCCCTCCTGCCCGAACAGCGGTGACTGGTGTGGAAATGCCCTGCACTCAGGCTGTCACAAAGTGCATGTGACTGTAAAACTCATCGTAACTGTCAAGAATACTGTTACTTTTGAGTTCTATGTGGCATCACTATGTCAGGTCGTGAGCCTGGTGTGACCGAACAGATTCACTCTAAAAGCTAAACTGTTTGAGCTTAAAGGGGAACTATCAGCAGGTAAGACAAATCTAACCTGCCAATACGTCCCTATTGTTGTTTACTCCTTGGTCCGGTAAGACTGTTAAGAGCACGGCCCCGCCCCCTAGCGATGATCCAGCCCGCTCCATTGATAATCATTAGAAGGGGTGGGCCGGCTGGGGTTAGATCGGCGCTATGGGGGTGGGGCAGTGCTCCTAACTGTCATACTGGACCAAGGAATAAACAACTAACTGCATAGGAATAGCGCTTCCTGCTCAATAGGGAGCTATCAGCAGGTTAGTTTGTCTAACATCCTAATACTTCCCCTTTAAATTAGACATTGTAAGCTGGAGGCCCATGTTTCACAGCGGCTTATGCTTTGTGATACATTCAGCATCTTTAGACTTGTCTAGGTGCAGATTTTCAACCCTAACACTTAGACCCCTTTCACATTTGCGGACAGAATGGGAACCCATTGATTTCTGAGGCCTCTTAAGGTCCTATTCCACGGAACGATTATCGGCCGATAATTGTCCCTTGGAATTGACAGCAATGATTAGCCGACATCGTTCATGTCGGCTGATCGTTGCAGTCGTTTATTTTTCAACATGTTGAAAAACAAACGACTGATACAGCAACAATCTGCTGCCGTCGCTCCGTGGAATAGGAGCGTCGGCAGCAGACGCTGCTGTATCCTATGGGCTGCCCGGACGATCAGCGTTTCCCCAGGCAGCCCCCCCCCAAGACTCACCTGCTATAGCGGCAGCAGCGAGCAGGGAATGAGGAGCAAACGAGCGCTAATAGTGCTCGTTTGCTCCTGTCAGTCGGCCTGTGGAATAGGGGCTTTACACACATCTGCATAATCTATAAATCTGTATTGGGGTGGTTATCTGTGCCAAAAATAAAAAACAATGCGGCATTTGACTCCTGGCATCTGCAGAAGGAGTCCTAGGGAGTCCGGAAAAACATAAGTACAAGCATAGGCTGTATCCATGTTTTCCTCGCATCCCTAGGGCTGCATCTAACTTCTCCAGATACCAGGAGTCAATGGCCAAGCATTCAGGTTTGGAGAACATTTCCAGTTAGGCAAGTCTGCTCAACACTATTACTGATGGCCATCCATAATCATGTCAGCAAGTCTGCGGTTATGGACAGGATCCCTTATGTGTCGTATGCAAGCAAACATTCTCTTAGTAAGCCGCGTTCTTAAAGAGGACCAATCACCTAAAAATCACTATCCCTATAATAAAAGATTCTCTGTCCCTAAGTCTATTCCTGAAGATACAGACTGCCTGTGCAGTCTGTATCTTATGCTTTTACCTAATCCAGTATAGCGGAGAAGTAAGGCCGGGGGCGGCCATCTTGATGACGTCACAGTGGTGCGTTCCAACGCTGGAACGCAAGGGACGTAATCAAGATGGCGCCCGGCTTTACTGCACCGCTACAGAGGAGTAGGTAAAGTATAAGATACAGACTGCAAAGGCAGTCTGTATCTTCATGAAGTTTATTTCTGAAGATACAGACTGCCTGTGCAGTCTGTATCTTATACTTTACCCACTCCTCTGTAGCGGTGCAGTAAAGCCGGGCGCCATCTTGATTACGTCCCTTGCGTTCCAGCGCTGGAACGCACCACTGACGTCATCAAGATGGCCGCCCCCGGCCTTACTGCTCCGCTCCGCTCCGCTATACAGCTATAGGTAATGGCATAAGATACAGACTGCACAGGCAGTCTGTATCTTCAGGAATAGACTAATAGGCCCAGTTAGGATATTCATACACAGCGATCTCGCGCTGTATAGCGCGGGATCACTGTGTACTTACAGAGCGGTGGCAAAGGCTCATGGGAGCCCTTCCTGCCGCTCGGCATGCCGGGAGCTTCCTGTCGCGCGCCGGCTCTTTTCAAAAGAGCCGGCGCGAGACAGGAAAAGAAAGTCGGTATATTGTGAAAACGCGGCCCTAAAAGTAATTAATTCAAATTACAAATATTAATAAAATAACAATTTTAATCTAATTATCGAAAAAAAAAAAATGTAATTTCCGCCCATGATTGGTTCTCTTTAAATCAAACAATTTGATGGATCCAAACATGCATGGTATGTCAGATCTAGTCAGACTAATCTCATTGATTTCTTTGATTATGTCACAAAAGTGCTGGATGAAGGTGGTGCTGTGGATATCGCCTATCTGGACTTCAGCAAAGCTTTTGATACATTTCCCCATAAAGACCAGATAAAGTTACAAAAGATTGGACTTAATCCCTGGATAGTTCAGGAGATTTGTGGTTGGTGAAGGATAGATATCAGAGGGTTGTTGTTAAAGGGAACCTGTCACCCCCCGTACCGGGGTGACAGGCTCCCGACCCCCCGTTAGAGACCCCTATACTTACCTCATCCCGCCGGGTCCCGCTTCTGGATTCGGTCGGGTCCCGGAGATCTCAGCCGCTGCAGCCCGGCGCGCGCGCTGAGAGATGAGTCCAACACCCATAGAGAATGACAGGAGAGTCCAGCGCTCCGTCATTCTCTATGAGCGTTGGACTCATCTGTCAGCGCGCGCGCCGGGCTGCAGCGGCTGAGATCTCCGGGACCCGACCGAATCCAGAAGCGGGACCCGGCGGGATGAGGTAAGTATAGGGGGTTCTAACGGGGGGTCGGGAGCCTGTCACCCCGGCACGGGGGGTGACAGGTTCCCTTTAATAGTGTATATTACGAGCAGAGACTGGTTACAAGTGGTGTACCACAAGGGTCTGTTCTGGGCCCTATTCTTTTTAATATGTTTGTAAGTGACATAGAAGAAGGTTTGGTAGGTAAGGATAGTGACATAGGAGAAGGGTTGGTAGGTAGGGTTTATTTGCTGACGACACAAAAGTGTGCAATAGGGTTGATATTCCTAGAGGTGTCAGTAATATGGAAAATGATTTACCTTTGCTAGATAAGTGGCCCAAACATTGGAAATTGAAGTTCAATGTTTCCAAATGTAAAATAATGCACTTGGGGAGGAGGAATCCTCTATCCGAGTATCACATCGGCAGTATTGTGTTGGAAAAGACTTCAGAAGAGAAGGATTTAGTAGGAAGAGGAAGATTATGATCTGTATAGAGCTCTGGTGAGACCACATCTGGAATACTGTGTCCAGTTCTGGAGACCTTACCTACAAAAAGATATTGATAAAATAGAACGGGTCCAAAGACGGGCTACAAAAGTAGTAGAGGGTGTCAGACATAAAACATATCAGGAATGACTTAAGAATTTGGAGGAAAGAAGGGAAAGGAGGGGGGGGGGACATGATCGAAACCTTTAAGTATGTTAAAGGACTAAATAAAGTACAGGAAGAAAGTGTTTTTAGTAAAAAAAAAAAAAATAAGAACATAGTTAGAGGTAAGTTGGGGGAAAGATCAGAAGCAACTTGAGAAAATATTACTTTACTGAAAGAGTAGTAGATGCCTGAAACAAACTGCCAGCAGATGTGGTTGGTATATCTACAATAACAGAATTTAAAGTAAATGTACCATCAGGCTAAAGCACTGGATGCGTGCCGACCCACTCCCAGTGGGGGGAACCCCCCCCCCCCATCCCCTATTGATTCTAATGGAGCCACATCATAAAGGGGCGGGGGGGGTTCCTCCCACTGGAGGTGGGTCGGCCCGCATCCAGTGCTTCAGTTGGGCCTGATGGTACATTCACTTTAACCCCTTAACGACATCGGGCGTAAACTTACGCCCTCACGCCCTGGTACTTGGCGCATCAGGGCGTAAATTTACGCCCGATGTTTCCCCGATCGCTGCGTGTTCGCACTCAGCGATCGGGGAAGATGGCCTGCTATAAATCATAGCAGGCCATCTTAGCTTCACGGCACGGGGGGTGGTTAACACCCCCCGTGCTTACGATCGCCGCTATAGGCTGATCAATTCAGATCAGCCAATAGCGGTGATCGGAACCTTTCCGGGTCATCGGTGACCCGATGACCCGGAAAAAAATGGCGGTCGGTGCTGACCGAGGACGGCACCGACCGCCATTACTGTAAAAAGTAATGGTGATCGCCGTGCCACCGCCGTTCACGGCGATCGGGCTGGTGGCACGGCGATCAGAGTCCCATAAAATAAAAAATACCTGCCCTGGACCCCTCAGCTAGGTAGCCGAGGGGTCCAGAGCAGGTATTTGTACATTACTCACCTGTCCCGGGCTCCTGATCGGCGTCTTCCGTTTTTGCGGCGTCCTCGTGTTCGTTCGGGTCTTCGGCTTCCTCCGTGACGTCACGTTCGGCTTCTCTCGGCTATTTTCGGCTCCAGCGTCGGCTTTTTCCGCATTTTGCGCTCTGCTGCCCTCTAGCGGCTGATGTGTGTAATACACTTATCAGCAGCTACAGGGACGTTCAGAATGTAAAAAAGTTTTTTTTTTCCCCAAATTTTTTTTTTCTATTTTCCGCACCCTATCGCCGCTGAGTGTTGATCAGCATCGCACGAAAGTGCGCTGCTAATCAGCAACTCCTCCTTTTTGGCGTAGGGTGTTTTTTTTTTCTATATTCTACTGCCATAAGTGCGGCATTTATCAGCAACTCCTTTGTTGGTGTAGGTTTTTTTTTTATACTTACTGTAATAAAAAACACATAAAAAAACACTACATTACACCACACTACATTGAATAAAGTTTGACACTACACCACTACATACCCCATATACCAATCCCCGTATAAAGATGACCCCCAGGGTGTTTTCGGCGTCAGAGGAATATGTTATTGCCTTCGACACCGAAACAGCCAGTGAGGATGAATGGGGGGGATCCTTCTTTCCTCCATTCATCCTCATCATCCGGTGACGTGTCTGGGGGGTAGCGTAGCGTACGCTGCCCCCCAGACACGTCTTTTCTGCCAGTACCGTCCCAATAAGAGATGACGGTATGGTGTGAAATTCTACAAACTCTGTGAGCGTACCTCAGGGTACACTTACAGATTTAGAGTATGTGCACACTGCGGAATGGCGAAGGATAACCCTTCGTGCATTCCGCAGCTGGCACCCGCCAGTGGACTGATGCGGGCGCATGTCTCTACCCGTGTCATAGACTCCATTCTATGCACGGGCGGATTCCGTCGTCCATCCAAAGAATGAATACGTTGGACGAAGAGCGGAATCCGCCCGGGCATAGAATGGAGTCTATGACACGTGTGGAGACGCGCGCCCGCATCAGTCCGCCGGCAAGTGCCAACTGCGGAATGCACAAAGGGTTATCTGTCGCGATTCCGCAGTGTGCATGTACCCGTAGAGTGTATGAAGGAAGGGACACCCGAATGCAGCCCCCAGATGCCCCCTCCCCCCCCATCCTCGGAACAAGTGGGAAGATCGTCCGGGAACTGATCTTCCCACTGCTGGATAAAGGTCACCACCTGTACAGGGATAACTCTTATACCAGCGCCCCCTCTTCTGGTCCCTCGCTGCCTGAGCTACTGTAGCTTGCGGCACGATACGAAAATATCAGAAGTAGTAATAGAGCCCTAATATTTAGCAGCCATGGAGCGGACCCTGCGCTTCTGGATATGAGGGACCCCGTATCGCACCAGGAGAACATTTTCCAGGTGACGTCCCCCACACTGGAGAAAGGGAGACCCCAGAAGAAGTGCAGAGTGTGGCGTAACAGGGGGATCAGAAAGGACGCCATTTTCCAGTGTGACACCTGTCCTGATCCCCCCGGCCTCTGCATACTGGATCGCTTCAAGGCGTACCACACGTCATTGGGGTTCTACATTATCTAAATTCTGTCCCTTATTCCTATTTCAGGGGTCACGTTGGTCCAGGGATTATTCTGATCGCCAATATGGAGTCGGGAAGGAATTTTCCCCTGTGATGAGGCTACTGTCGTCTGCCTTACGAGGGTTTTTTTTGCCTTCCTCTGGATCAACACAGGTTGAATTTGATGGACACCTGTCCTTTTTTCAACCTTATAAACTAATAATTGGCCTAATACCCCCAAATAAATTAGAATTGTCCCTTTTTCCCAACTAAGTAGGTATGGCCGCCAATCCCATTAGAGGATGCCATGATGCAATTACAAAGCCTCTGTGCGGCCAGGACAGTAGAAACCTCCCACAAGTGACCCCATTCTGGAAACTACACCCGATAAGGAATCTAACAAGGGGGGCAGCGGGAATATGGCCCCCTGGTGACAGCCAAATTTGGGACGTGAAAATGAAAAAAATGGTATTTTTTATTTTCTCGGCACATGTTCTACGTAAGTGCCCGTCACCAGTGGGGTCCATATGCTCACTGTACCCCTTGTTAGATTCCTTATGGGGTGTAGTTTCCAGAATGGGGTCACTTGTCAGGGGTTTCTACTGACCTGGCAGCACAGGAGCTTTGTAATTGCGACATGGCCTCCATCCTCCATTCCAGCCTCTAAATAGCGCTATGTCCCTTTGGTGGCTTGCCCTGTGCCCATATGGCACATTATGCCCACATGTGGGGTATTTTCATACTCAGAGGAAACTACCCTACACGTTTTGTGTTCATTTTCTTTTTAACCCCTTGTGGAAATGGAAAATATCAAGGCTAGACCAACATTTAGTGTAATTTTTGTAAAATTTTAACTCTAAATCATTAATCTTGTCATGATTTTTTCATTTTCACAAGGGGCTAAAAGATAAAAAAAAAAACACTAAATGTGTAGAGCAATTTCCCCTGAGTACAGAAATACCCCACATGTGGACATAAAGCGCCGTGCGGGCGCAGGGTAAACCTCCGAAGGGAAGGAGCGCCATTTGGTTTTTGAAGGCTGGATTTGGATGGAATGGATTTCGAGGGGCCATGTTGCATTCAAAAGGCCCCTGTGTTGCCAAGACAGTTGAAACCCCCACAAGTGACCCCAATATGGAAAACACCCCTCAAGGAATGTAACAAGGGGTGTAGTGAGCATATGGACCCCACTGGTGATGGGCACAAATGTGGAACAATGTGGCGTGAAAATGAAATATTACATTTTTTACACTATAATGTTGGTTTAGCCTTGAATTTATCATTTTCACAAGGGGTTAAAAGAGAGGAAAAAAAACAAAATGTGTAGAGCAATTTCCCCCGAGTCCGAAAATACCCCACATGTGGACATAAAGCGCCATGTGGGCGCAGGGCAAGCCTCCGAAGGGAAGGAGCACCATTTGGATTTTGGAGGTTGGATTTGGCTAGAATGGATGATGAACACCATGTCGCATTTACAGAGCCCTCGTGCTGCCAAAACACTGGAAACCCCCCACAAGTGACCCCATTCTGGAAACTGCACCCCTCAGGGAATCTAACAAGGGGTGCAGTGAGGATATGGACCCCTTGATGACGGGCACATTTGTGCCATGAAAGTGAAAAAATGAAATTTTTTACTTTTACGTCACATTGTTCCACATTTGTGCCCGTCACCAGTGGGGTCCATATGCTCACTGCACCCCTTGTTAGATTCCTTGAGGGGTGTAGTTTCCAGAATGGGGTCACTTGTGGGGGGTTTCCAGTGTCTTGGCAGCACGAGGGCTCTGTAAATACGACATGGCCCTTGAAATCCATTCCAGTGAAATCCAGCTTCCAAAAGCCAATTGGCGCTCCTTCCCTTTGGAGGCTCGTCCTGCGCCCGCTTGGCACTTTATGTCCACATGTGGGGTATTTCCGTACTCGGGAGAAACTCGCTACACATTTTGTGTCTTTTTTTTCCTCTTATCCCTTTAAGAAAATTAAAAATTGAAGGCTAGAACAACGTTTTAGTGTAAAAAATAAATTTTTCTTTTTTCACGCCATATTGTTCGGAAAATCTGTGAAGCACCTGTGGGGTCCAAATGCTCACCGCACCCCTTGTTACATTCCTTGAGGGGTGTAGTTTTCTAAATGGTGTCCCTTTAGGGGTGTTTTTTAGGTTTTGGCACCCCAGAGCCTCTGCCAACCTGAAGTGGTACAGTCAGAAATGACCAAATATAACGGAGGCATTGAAATTCACTAGGCGCTCCCTTATATCTGAGGCTTGTGGTTGCGTCAAATAGCGCAATAGGGCCACATATGGGGTATTTCTATAAACTGCAGAAACGGGCCAATCAATATTGGGGTGCATTTCTCTGGTAATAGGTTTATAATTATGAAAAATATTGGATTACAATAAAATCTCTGCACAGAAAATTAAAATTTTAAAATTTCTTACACACTTAGCTTTTATTTCTGTGACTCCCCTAAAGGGTTAAAACACTTTCTGGATATGCTTTTGCAAAGTGTGGGGGGTGCAGTTTCTGAAATGGGGTGCTTTGTGGGGCTTTCTAACATACAGGCCCCTCAAATACACTTTAAACCTGAACAGGTCCCTAAAATTATCTGATTTTGAAATTTTACTGAAAATTTGGAAATTTGCTGCTAATGTTTTAAGCTTCCTATCGTCTAAAAAAAATGAAAGATCGTTTAATAAATGCCGCCAACATAAAGTAGACATGTTGCTAATGCTATTTAATATATAATTTATGTGGTATATCCACTTTCTGTATACGCAAAAAAGTTTCAAAGTTGGAAAAATGCAGTTTTTCACATTTTTTCACATTATTTGGTTTTTTTTCATAAAGATTCGTTATGAGTATCGACTCCAATTTACCAGAAATGTAAAGTACAATATGTCACGAGAAAACAATCTCAGAATCAGCCGGATAGGTAAAAGCATCCCGAAGTTATTAATGAATAAAGTGACACTGGTCATATTCATAAAATTTGTCTCTGTCCTTAAGGCCATTTCAGGCTCTGTCCTTAAGGGGTTAAACATGCCTGGGATAAACATACATCTATCCTAAGATAATAAAAAGGGAAATGCTAAAAGGGCAGACTAGATGGACCCGGTGGTCTTTTTCTGCCTACATTGAGCATCTACACCACATAATAATAGTTTTTTAGATGACGATGACGACACTGCGCGTTGTGCACTTTATTACAATATTAAAGCGCTACAAAAACATGCCACTTTTCCCCCTATTGTTGTCTCCTGTTCAGGTGTGGTTAGAAATTAACTCCATTTACTTCAATGGAACCGAGTTTCAAAAACCCACCCAAACTGGAGACAACAGTAGGGGGAAAGTGGCCATGTTTTTGTAGCGCTGGATAACCCCTTTAAGGATAATGCATCCAGGCATAACTTGGCCTCTATGAGGCGTTTTCTTCACGTCGGCCAGGAATAGCGATTGGTCGGTTTATTCTAGTGTATCCCTAAAAAGTGTGCCAAACTGGTGGTGCGCCCAGTCACAATAAACAAAAAGTGTGCCAAACTGGTGGTGCGCCCAGTCACACTAAAGCCGCCTCTTTTTTACCTTGTTAAAAGGATGGAGCTCTCTATGTTTATACAGGAAACACATGGAGATCTCTAGGGGCTGTAACATCAGGACTATAATTTTGTCAGGCATAGAGCAATAAGAAGAAGCGTGTGAAGTCCTCGGTCACAGTGTGTGTGTCTGGGAAGTTGGGGGCTTCTCCTCCAGGCCTGTCATACTGATGCTGGCTAGAGGGCGCACTGTTGCCTTTCAGAGAAGCGGGACTCCGCTTTGCCTCATTCGGATCGTCTTTCAGCTCTTCGTTCTTTTCCGTCATCTCTCGGCTTCGCCAGGATACGTCAATTCGGAAGTTTCCGGAATAGCTCTGCTTCGCCATGATACGTCACATCGGGATTTTCCGGAATCGCTCGGCTCTTCTGCTGGCTGCATGATGGCAGCTCCCGGGAACCTCGGCGTGTGAGGGCTGGAGGAGAGGAACTGGGGGAGGCAATGCACTGGGGCCGGCGAGGAGAGCACGGAGCGGTAAGATGTGGCGGAGCCCGGTGCACACTGTGCGGCTTCTGCACAACAGGGGAGTCTTCATGGGCGCAAAGTTACAGGAGAGGCGGACGGCAACTAGTGGAGGAGGTCGGTGGCAGCTCAGCCCGGGCCTGTACACACGTGCGCCCCGGGCACTGCTCTGTCTGTACGGGAGCCGAGCTGCAGCTGCGCTTTGTCTCTGTGCGACATATGTGCTTTGCAGAGGCGGGGAGCCTGACCGCAACATGATCGAATGCTATAAGCCTCCCGGAGCCGCACCACTTCCCTGAGCCTCCCCTGAGCCGCACCACTTCCCTGAGCCTCCCCTGAGCCGCACCACTTCCCTTATCCTCCCCGGAGCCGCACCACTTCCCTTATCCTCCCCGGAGCCGCACCACTTCCCTTATCCTCCCCGGAGCCGCACCACTTCCCTTATCCTCCCCGGAGCCGCACCACTTCCCTTATCCTCCCCGGAGCCGCACCACTTCCCTTATCCTCCCCTGAGCCGCACCACCTCCCTGATCCTCCCCTGAGCCGCACCACTTCCCTGATCCTCCCCGGAGCCGCACCACTTCCCTGAGCCTCCCCTGAGCCGCACCACTTCCCTGAGCCTCCCCGGAGCCGCACCACTTCCCTGATCCTCCCCTGAGCCGCACCACTTCCCTGATCCTCCCCGGAGCCGCACCACTTCCCTGATCCTCCCCGGAGCCGCACCACTTCCCTTATCCTCCCCTGAGCCGCACCACTTCCCTGAGCCTCCCCGGAGCCGCACCACTTCCCTGAGCCTCCCCTGAGCCTCCCCTGAGCCGCACCACTTCCCTTATCCTCCCCGGAGCCGCACCACTTCCCTTATCCTCCCCGGAGCCGCACCACTTCCCTTATCCTCCCCGGAGCCGCACCACTTCCCTTATCCTCCCCGGAGCCGCACCACTTCCCTTATCCTCCCCTGAGCCGCACCACTTCCCTTATCCTCCCCTGAGCCGCACCACCTCCCTGATCCTCCCCTGAGCCGCACCACTTCCCTGATCCTCCCCGGAGCCGCACCACTTCCCTTATCCTCCCCGGAGCCGCACCACTTCCCTTATCCTCCCCGGAGCCGCACCACTTCCCTTATCCTCCCCGGAGCCGCACCACTTCCCTTATCCTCCCCGGAGCCGCACCACTTCCCTTATCCTCCCCGGAGCCGCACCACTTCCCTTATCCTCCCCGGAGCCGCACCACTTCCCTTATCCTCCCCGGAGCCGCACCACTTCCCTTATCCTCCCCTGAGCCGCACCACTTCCCCTTATCCTCCCCGGAGCCGCACCACTTCCCTGAGCCTCCCCTGAGCCGCACCACTTCCCTGAGCCTCCCCTGAGCCGCACCACTTCCCTGATCCTCCCCGGAGCCGCACCACTTCCCTGATCCTCCCCGGAGCCGCACCACTTCCCTGAGCCTCCCCGGAGCCGCACCACTTCCCTGAGCCTCCCCAGAGAAAATTTTTATTAAAGTATTGTATTGCTCCCCAAAAGTTATACAAATCACCAATATACACTTATTATGGGAAATGCACATAAAGTGCTTTTTCCCTGCACTTACTACTGCATCAAGGCTTCACTTCATAAAATGGTAATGCCACGACCCGACTCCCAGAGCTATGCGGGCTGTGGCTGCTGAAGAGGATGATGGTAGAGGGGCACTGAGGGACACAGGACACTAGAGGACACTGAGCATCCCTCTACCATCATCCTCTCCAGCAGCCACAGCCCCCACAGCTCTGGGAGTTGGGTCGTGACATCACCATTTTATCCAGGAAGTGACATCACCATTTTAGCCAGAAAGTGAAGCCTTGATGCAGTAGTAAGTGCAGGGAAAAAAGCACTTTACAAGCATTTCCCGTAATAAGTGTATATTGGTGATTTGTGTAACTTTTGGGGAACAATACAATACTTTAATAAAAATGTTCGCCTGACTTCTCCTTTAAGCTTTCTACTAGTGATCCACAGGCCTCTAGGTAATAGTTGTGCCTAGTGTTACGGTGTGAGCATATTAGTAGCTTGGTGTTACAGTGTAAGGCCCCGTTCCCACTGAGCAAAGCTAGCGGAATTCCGCGACGGAATTGTCCGCCGCGGAATGCCGTTAGCCTCCCGCTCATAATGGGACTCTATGGGAGGCGCGCGCTCCTGCCCTGTCCGCGCTGAAGAATGAACATGTTCATTCTTCAGCGCGTATAGAGCAGCAGCGCGCGCCTCCCATAGACTCCCATTATGAGCGGGAGGCTAACGGCATTCCGCGGCGGACAATTCCGTCGCGGAATTCCGCTAGCTTTGCTCAGTGGGAACGGGGCCTAAGCAGATACATAGTACATGTCATGTCTGCACATGCACAGTATTATTATTGCTGGTATTATTTTATATTCCGTTCTCTTACTGTATGTGTAATACTGGAGTCAGGAAGAACCTAGGAGAATAAAAACTATTTTCCTTTTTTGAGAAGTAGATTAAAGAAGCGACATGTGACCCCCAGTAAATAACTGTCAGATGATATAGCCGTATGGGGACACTGTTGTGTTGCCCGATCCCTGCGCAGGGGTGCAGCGATTTACAGTGCACACAGAACACCTATCCAAGCCGCTCTCGGGCGCCCATATTGCTGGCAATTCTAGTAATGTGGACTTTATAAAGGTAATAAATTCTGTCTGTATTATATTGGCCTTCTCAGCTAATAAAAGTAGTTATATTTGTAGGACTTATAAGGTAAATATCTTTGCAAATACATTCATACTTGCCTCTTTTTCCTGATAGGCTGCTGTTTCCTCCCATTGTTGACAGCTCGTTGTTTAGGTTACCGACCACTTCTCTGCTCTAAAAGGCAGTGGTCTGTCTGTTGTATATAAGGCTATCATATAGATGTATAGAGATATAGGGGAACATTTATGAAGACTAACGTACGAGTATGCTGATCTTAAATTAGGCCCTGTCCCCTTTTCCCGGACAGATTCACTAAGAGGTGTATGCTTCTAAGTAAACCCAACCAGCCCGGCGCAAGCATTTTGTGACAAATCTACACCTGCTTTCAGTAGGTGTAGATTTGTATCCTGATTTACACCTTCGAGCAGGCCACTCCTTCTCCCCACATTGCCACCTCAAGTTAAAGGGGTTATCCAGCGCTACAAAAACATGGCCACTTTTCCCCCTCTCTTGTCTCCAGTTCAGGTGCGGTTTGCAATTAAGCTCCATTTACTTCAATGGAACTGAGTTCCAAACCCCACCCAATCTGGAGACAAGAGAGGGGGGAAAGTGGCCATGTTTTTGTAGCGCTGGATAACCCTTTAACCCCTTGCCTCTAAAGCCTGTTTTGGCCTTAATGACCAAGCTAATTTTTTAAAATCTGACCTGTCTCACTTTATGCGCTTATAGCTCAGTGATGCTTTAAAGTATGCTAGCGATTCTGAGATTGTTTTTTCGTCACATATGGCACTTTATGTTAGTGGCAAAATTTGGTCACTACTTTGTGTTTTTTTTGTGAAAAACATCAAAATATCATGAAAAATTTTAAAAATTTGCATTTTATGAACTTTGAAATTCTCTGCTTCCTAAAAAAGGAAGTCATATCACAAAAATTAGTAACTAAATCACCTTATCAATATGTCTTCTTTATTCTGGCATAATTTGGTAAACATATTTTACTTTTTTAAGGTGTTACGGGACTTCGAAATTTATTAGCAATATATCAAATTTTCATGAAATTTCCAAAATGGATTTTTTTTTAGGGACCAGTTCTTTTTTTAAATGGATTTAGGAGGCTTGTATACTGGAAACCCCCATAAGTGACCCAATTTTGGAAACTAGACACCTTAAAGAATTAATCTAGGGGTATAATGAGCATTTTAACCCTACAGGGGCTGGAGGAAAGTGTTCACCATTAGGCCGTAAAAAAATGGAAAATTTAAATTTTCCAATAATATATACGTTTAGATTAAAGTTTCTAATTTTCAAAAGGAACATAAGAAAAAAAGCACCCCAAAATTTGTAACGCAGGTTCTCTTGAGTACAACAGTACCCCATATGTGGGCGTAAACCACCGTATGGGCACACAGCGGGGCTCAGAAGGAAGGGAGCGCCAATTAGCTTTTTTAATGCAGATTTTGCTGAAGAAGTTTCCGAGCGCCAGGTGTGTTTGCAGCACCCCTGTAGTGTCAGCAGAGAGAAACCTCCCCATAAGTCACCCCATTTTCGAAAGTATACCCCTCAAAGAATACATCTTAGTGTGTGGTGACCATTTTGACCCCACAGGTATTAGAGGAAAGTATTCAGAATTAGACAGTTAAAATGAAAAACCTGAATTTTTCCAATAATATGTTAGTTTAGTTTGAAATTTCTCAATTTCACAAGGAACAGGAGAAAAAAAGTACCCCAAAATCTGTAACGCAGGTTCTCCTGAGTAGAACGGTACCCCATACATGGGCATAAACCACTGCATGGGCACACAGCCGGGCTCAGAAGGGAAGGAGCGCCAATTAGCATTTTCAGTGCAGATTTTGCTGAAGAAGTTTCTGAGCGCCAGGTGCGTTTGCAGCGCCCCTGTAGTGCCAGCGGAGTAAAATCTCCCCATAAGTCACTCCATTTTGGAAAGTACACCCCTCAAAGAATTCATTTTGGGGTGTGGTGAGCATTTTGACCTCACAGGTATTAGAGGAAAGTATTCAAAAGTAGAGAGTAAAAATGAAAAACTCGAATTTTTCCAATAATATGTTTGCTTAGTTAGAAATTTCTAAATTTCACGAGGAACAGGAGAGAACATTCACCCCACAATCTGTAACACAGGTTCTCCTGAGTAGAAAGGTACCCCATATATGGGCATAAACCATTGTATGGGCACACAGCGGGCTCAGAAGGAAGGGAGCGCCAATTAGCATTTTCAGTGCAGATTTTTCTGAAGAAGTTTCTGAGTGCCAGGTGCATTTGCAGAGCCCCTGTAGTGCCAGCGGAGTAAAATCTCACCATAAGTCACCCCATTTTGGAAAGTGCACCCCTCAGAGAATTCATCTTGGGGTGTGGTGACCATTTTGACCCCACAGGTATTAGAGGAAAGTATTCAAAAGTAGACAGTAAAAATGAAAAACTCGAATTTTTCCAATAATATGTTCCTTTAGTTTGAAATTTCTCAATTTCACGAGGAACAGGGGAGAAAATTCACCCCAAAATCTGTAAAGTAGGTTCTCCTGAGTAGAACGGTACCCCATATGTGGGCATAATCCACTCTATGGGCACACAGCGGGGCTCAGAAGGAAGGAGCGCCAATTAGCATTTTCAGTGCAGATTTTGCTGAAGAAGTTTCTGAGCGCCAGGTGCGTTTGCAGCGCCCCTGTAGTGCAAGCGGAGTAAAAAAAAAAACCATAAGTCCCCCCCATTTTCGAAAGTGCACCCTTCAGAGAATTCATCTTGGGGTGTGGTGAGCATTTTGACCCCACAGGTATTAGAGGAAAGTATTCAAAATTGGCCATTAACCCCTTAACGACATCGGGCGTAAACTTACGCCCTCGCGCCCTGGTACTTGGCGCATCAGGGCGTAAATTTACGCCCGATGTTTCCCCGATCGCTGCGTGTTCGCACACAGCGATCGGGGAAGATGGCCTGCTATAAATCATAGCAGGCCATCTTAGCTTCACGGCACGGGGGGTGGTTAACACCCCCCGTGCTTACGATCGCCGCTATAGGCTGATCAATTCAGATCAGCCAATAGCGGCGATCGGAACCTTTCCGGGTCATCGGTGAGGACACCGATCGCCATTACTGTAAAAAGTAATGGTGATCGCCGTGCCACGTGAACGGCCAGCCGGCTGTTCACGGCGATCGGGCCGGTGGCACGGCGATCAGAGTCCCATAAAATAAAAAATACCTGCCCTGGACCCCTCAGCTAGGTAGCCGAGGGGTCCAGAGCAGGTATTTGTACATTACTCACCTGTCCTGGGCTCCTGATCGGCGTCTTCCGGGTTCGCGGCGTCCTCGTGTTCGTTCGGGTCTTCGGCTTCCTCCGTGTCAGAGGGATACGTTATTATTGCCTCCGACACCGAAACAGCCAGTAAGGATGAATGGGGGGATCCTTCTTTCCTCCATTCATCCTCATCGTCCTCATCATCCAGTGACGTATCTGGGGGTAGCGTAGCGTACGCTGCCCCCCAGACACGTCTTTTCTGCCAGTACCGTCCCAATAAGAGATGATGGTATGGTGTGAAATTCTACAAACTCTGTGAGCATACCTCAGGGTACACTTACAAATTTAGAGTATGTGCACACTGCGGAATGGCGAAGGATAACCCTTCGTGCATTCCGCAGCTGGCACCCGCCGGCGGACTGATGCGGGCGCATGTCTCTACCCGTGTCATAGACTCCATTCTATGCACGGGCGGATTCCGTCGTCCATCCAAAGAATGAATATGTTGGACGGAGAGCGGAATCCGCCCGTGCATAGAATGGAGTCTATGACACGTGTGGAGACGTGTGCCTGCATCACTCCGCCGGCGGGTGCCAACTGCGGAATGCACGAAGGGTTATCTGTCGCGATTCCGCAGTGTGCATGTACCCTTAGAGTGTATGAAGGAAGGGACACCCGAATCCAGCCCCAGATGCCCCCTCCCCCCCCATCCTCGGAACAAGTGGGAAGATCGTCCGGGAACTGATCTTCCCACTGCTGGATAAAGGTTACCACCTGTACAAGGATAACTTTTATACCAGCCCCCCCTTGCGGCACGATACGAAAATATCAGAAGTAGTAATAGAGCCCTAATATTTAGCAGCCATGGAGCGAACCCAGCGCTTCTGGATATAAAGGACCCCGTATCGCACCAGGGCAACATTTTCCAGGTGACGTCCCCCACACTGGAAAACAGGAGACCCCAGAAGAAGTGCAGAGTGTGGCGTAACAGGGGGATCAGGAAGGACGCCATTTTCCAGTGTGACGCCTGTCCTGATCGCCCCAGCCTCTGCATACTGGATCGCTCCAAGGCGTACCACACGTCACTGGGGTTCTACATTATCTAAATTCTGTCCCTTATTCCTATTTCAGGGGTCACATTCATCCAGGGATTATTCTGATCGCCATTATGGAGTCGGGAAGGAATTTTTCCCCTGTGATGAGGCTACTGTCGTCTGCCTCACGAGGGTTTTTTGCCTTCCTCTGGATCAACACAGGTTGAATTTGATGGACACCTGTCATTTTCAACCTTATAAACTAATAATTGGCCTAATACCCCCAAATAAATTAGAATTGTCCTTTTTCCCCAGCTAAATAGGCATGGCCGCCATTCCCATTAGAGGATACCATGATGCAATTACAAAGCCTCTGTGCGGCCAGGACAGTAGAAACCCCCCACAAGTGACCCCATTCTGGAAACTACACCCGATAAGGAATCTAACAAGGGGGGCAGCGGGGATATTGCCCCCTGGTGACGGCCACATTTGGGACGTGAAAATGAAAAAAATGGTATTTTTTATTTTCTCGGCACATGTTCTACGTAAGTGCCCGTCACCAGTGGGGTCCATATGCTCACTGCACCCCTTGTTAGATTCCTTATGGGGTGTAGTTTCCAGAATGGAGTCACTTGTCGGGGGTTTCTACTGTCCTGGCAGCACAGGAGCTTTGTAATTGCGACATGGCCTCCATCCTCCATTCCAGCCTCTAAATGGCGCTCTGTCCCTTTGGTGGCTTGCCCTGTGCCCATATGGCACATTATGCCCACATGTGGGGTATTTTTGTACTCAGGGGAAACTACCCTACACGTTTTGTGTTAATTTTCTTTTTAACCCCTTGTGGAAATGGAAAAAATCAAGGCTAGACAAACATTTAGTGTAATTTTTGTAAAATTTTTACTCTAAATCATTAATCTTGTCATGATTTTTTCATTTTCACAAGGGGCTAAAAGATAAAAAAAAACACTAAATGTGTAGAGCAATTTCCCCTGAGTACGGAAATACCCCACATGTGGACATAAAGCGCCGTGCGGGTGCAGGGTAAGCCTCCGAAGGGAAGGAGCGCCATTTGGTTTTTGAAGGCTGGATTTGGATGGAATGGATTTCGAGGGGCCATGTTGCATTCAAAAGGCCTCTGTGTTGCCAAGACAGTTGAAACCCCTCACAAGTGACCCCAATATGGAAACTACACCCCTCAAGGAATGTAACAAGGGGTGTAGTGAGCATATGGACCCCACTGGTGACGGGCACAAATGTGGAACAATGTGGCGTGAAAATGAAATATTACATTTTTTACACTATAATGTTGGTTTAGCCTTGAATTTATCATTTTCACAAGGGGTTAAAAGAGGGGAAAAAAAACAAAATGTGTAGAGCAATTTCCCCCGAGTCCAAAAATACCCCACATGTGGACATAAAGCGCCATGTGGGCGCAGGGCAAGCCTCCGAAGGGAAGGAGCGCCATTTGGATTTTGGAGGTTGGATTTGGCTAGAATGGATGATGAACGCCATGTCGCATTTACAGAGACCTCGTGCTGCCAAAACACTGGAAACCCCCCACAAGTGACCCCATTCTGGAAACTGCACCCCTCAGGGAATCTAACAAGGGGTGCAGTGAGGATATGGACCCCTTGATGACGGGCACATTTGTGCCATGAAAGTGAAAAAATGAAATTTTTTACTTTTACGTCACATTGTTCCACATTTGTGCCCGTCACCAGTGGGGTCCATATGCTCACTGCACCCCTTGTTAGATTCCTTGAGGGGTGCAGTTTCCAGAATGGGGTCACTTGTGGGGGGTTTCCAGTGTCTTGGCAGCACGAGGGCTCTGTAAATGCGACATGGCCCTTGAAATCCATTCCAGTGAAATCCAGCTTCCAAAAGCCAATTGGCGCTCCTTCCCTTTGGAGGCTCGTCCTGCGCCCGCTTGGCACTTTATGTCCACATGTGGGGTATTTCCGTACTCGGGAGAAACTGCGCTACACATTTTGTGTCTTTTTTTTCCTCTTATCCCTTTAAGAAAATGAAAAATTGAAGGCTAGAACAACGTTTTAGTGTAAAAAATAAATTTTTCTTTTTTCACGCCATATTGTTCGGAAAATCTGTGAAGCACCTGTGGGGTCCAAATGCTCACCGCACCCCTTGTTACATTCCTTGAGGGGTGTAGTTTTCTAAATGGTGTCCCTTTAGGGGTGTTTTTAGGTTTTGGCACCCCAGAGCCAACCTGAAGTGGTAAAGTCAGAAATGACCAAATATAACGGAGGCATTGAAATTCACTAGGCGCTCCCTTATATCTGAGGCTTGTGGTTGCGTCAAATAGCGCAATAGGGCCACATATGGGGTATTTCTATAAACTGCAGAAACGGGCCAATCAATATTGGGGTGCATTTCTCTGGTAATAGGTTTATAATTATGAAAAATATTGGATTACAATAAAATGTCTGCACAGAAAATTAAAATTTTCAAATTTCTTACACACTTGGCTTTTATTTCTGTGACTCCCCTAAAGGGTTAAAACACTTTCTGGATATGCTTTTGCAGAGTGTGGGGGGTGCAGTTTCTGAAATGGGGTGCTTTGTGGGGCTTTCTAACATACAGGCCCCTCAAATACACTTTAAACCTGAACAGGTCCCTAAAAATATCTGATTTTGAAATTTTACTGAAAATTTGGAAATTTGCTGCTAATGTTTTAAGCTTCCTATTGTCTAAAAAAAATGAAAGATCGTTTAATAAATGCCGCCAACATAAAGTAGACATGTTGCTAATGCTATTTAATATATAATTTATGTGGTATATCCACTTTCTGTGTACGCAAAAAAGTTTCAAAGTTGGAAAAATGCAGTTTTTCACATTTTTTCACATTATTTGTTTTTTTTTCATAAAGATTCGTTATGAGTATCGACTCCAATTTACCAGAAATGTAAAGTACAATATGTCACGAGAAAACAATCTCAGAATCAGCCGGATAGGTAAAAGCATCCCGAAGTTATTAATGAATAAAGTGACACAGGTCATATTCATAAAATTTGTCTCTGTCATTAAGGCCATTTCAGGCTCTGTCCTTAAGGGGTTAAAAATGAAAAACTCGAATTTTTCCAATAATATGTTGGTTTAGTTTAAAATTTCTAAATTTCACGAGGAATAAGAGAAAAAATTCACCCCAAAATCTGTAACTCAGGTTCTCCTGAGTAGAACAGTACCCCATATGTGGGCATAAACCACTGTATGGGCACACAGCAGGGCTCAGAAGGAAGGGAGCGCCAATTTGTTGGAGCAAAACCTCAGCTAGTAATGGTTATTAGAACAGCGCAGTTACTAAAATACAATAAAAAAAAGAGATTACAGGTAATACAGGAATAATCTGGGAGTAAACTGCAGTTATTACTATAATAAAAAGAAGTGTGTGTTTTATTTTTTTGTGTTTGTCACTTTTTGTACTTTTACACATTTGATTCACTGTATTACTATGATTACTGTTATATTTTCTATCACAGTAATTATAGTTCAGTGACAGAGACCAAATTGGTCTCTGTCACTTTAAATTTTTAGAGTTGGCTGGTTGTGAAGCGCATGCGCACTTCATAACCAGCCAGGACGTCGAGGAGGAAGGAGCTCCGTGGATCCGGTGAGTATATGGGGACAGGGGTGACAGGGGGGGTGGGGGGCGACACTGTAACACTTTTTATCCCCTGTCACCAATGATTTATGGTGACAGGGGATAAAAAGTGCCGGCAGCACTGGGAACAGGCGATCGGCGGTATATAGTATATACCGCCGATCGCCTGCTCCGGGACCACACGGGGGGGTCCCCGATCACTGCCCCATGCTCTCCGCTACCTCCGGTGGCGGAGAGCATGGGGCTTTGATCATTATTTTATTTCCATCCCTGCGAACAAACATCGTTTGTTCGCAGGGATGGGGGCGGCCATCTTGGATCTGATGGCCGCCCATGTACGGTGATCTGGGGTCTGATCGGGGGGCTGATCTGGGGTCTGAGGGGACATTTTTCATCTCCCTGCTCTCGGCGGGGCCGGTAATTCCCGGTACCGGAGATCACCGCTATAACGGTAATAGCGGTGATCTCCGGTATCGGGGGACAAGGGGAGGGGGCCGAGGGACACACTTGTTGTGGCGGTGGGGGGAGGCAACGTGCTGCAGCCTCCCCCCGCCGCCCGATCTCCCCATAGACGCTGCGGTCGCATTGACCGCTGCGTTTATGGGGTTGACTGCCTGGGGGGAGCGCGGCTCCCCTCCGGGCAGAGGCAGCAGGAGGATGCTGTGTGACATAGCATCCTCCTGCTGCCCGATCTTCTATAGGGACAGCGGGGGGAGGCAGGGAAGCCATGACGTTCCTGGAACGTCATGTTGCGGGAACTACCTGCTTTACATGACGTTCCAGGAACGTCCTCATGTCAGGTCCTCATAGCAACCAAAACCAGGAGTGGATTGAAAACTCAGAAAGGATCTGTTCACATAATGTTGTAATTGAGTGGATGGCCGCCATATAACGGTAAACAACTTCCATTATTTCAATATAACAGCCGTTGTTCTAAAATAACAGCAAATATTTGCCATTAAATGGCGGCCATCCACTCAATTACAACATTATGTGAACAGAGCCTTTCTGTGTTTTCAATCCACTCCTGGTTTTGGTTGCTATACAGCCTCAAATATACGTAGTGTGAACATAGCCTTAAGGGGTAGTGCGGCGTTCAACATTTATTCACTAAATAACACTCATTATAAAGTTATGCAACTTTGTAATGTGTGTTATTTAAGTGAATGTCCCCCTTCCCCGTGTTCCCCCCACCCTGGCGGTGTGGTACAGTATATGTACTCAATTGCTGTCAATTGCTATGCTCAGCCAATCGTGGGTGAGCAGCTGATGACGCGGCAGAGGGGGGCTGGCATGAGGGATGGCTGGAGCGGGCCTCCCGAAGATGACGCTGTCGACCCAAGATGACGGCCGGGGTCAACAGCAATTGAGTAAGTATACTGCACCACACTTCTGGGGTGGGGGGAACACGGAGAAGGGGGCATTCACTTAAATAACACTTTAATGTTTAAGTATAACTTTGTAATGTGTGCTATTTAGTGAATAAATGTTAAACGCCGCACTACCCCTTTAATGAATCGTCACTGGCGTGGGGATGCCAGTTGGCAGTTCCCAGAGCAAGGCAAATTATTGCACCCCCTGATGCCCCTAGTATTGTAGTTAGCCCCCAGTGATACCCCTGGTATTGTAGTTACCCCCCCCCCTTACCCTACCCCCATGCCCCTGGTAGCCGCACATGACCTTAGTAATGCCCCTTGTAGCCGCAAATGGCCCTTAGTAGTCTGTACTAAATAAAAAATGAACATCCCATCCCACTCACCTTTCCCCCCACTCCTTCGTTGGACGAATCCTCCTCTTTTTCCTGCAGTCTGTGCCAGATCGGTCCAGGTATTCTCAAGCAGTTGGCCAGCAGGAGAAGACCTGCTCCACTGTGGTGTGCAGGAGTCAGTATGCACAGCACCCCCTGTGTCTGGTGGCTGCCCCTCTTAAGGCCTTATTGGAGGAAGTGTGCGACGACCTGTCAGATCAGTGCTAGCTTCCTCCTCGTTCCCCGCTCCCTGCCTGTGCTATTACACATAAAGACGTCAAACAAGGAGGAGCAGGAGGGGCCACAGGAAGCTGCGGGGGGCTGCTGCCTGGATGATCTTTAGATCGTCTGGGTGGCCCATAGGAGAGAACAGCGCATTGCTGCCGCTGCTCCTATTACACGGCGTGACACGCAGCAGACTGTTGCTGTGCTGAGTTTTTTTGTTTCTGCATTTGAAAAGATCATGATCAGCCGACATCGTGCATGTCGTCTGATCGTGACCTTTCAATGAGCCCTATTACTCTAAATGATTATCGTCCGGAATGGTTGGTAATCTGCCATGTACTGCAGACAATCGCTTTGTGTAATAGGCAGGATGTGGCCTGCGGGCTTTAGGTTCCCCACCTCTACTGTAGTGGCACAATATGGTCAGTGCCCTGCTGCACCCATATCCCCCCTTCTCTGCTGATCTGTTAGATGTTTGTGCCCGTACTTGCTGCTTTGTTGTGTTTCCTTATCCTTATGTTGCCTGACAATTTATCATGAGGACCACCGTAGTTTTCTATGTTTTTCGTATCTGAGCGGTTGGTTGGGCACATTAAGGCCATATAATTTGCTGACTTGGGTAGATATCCCCCTGTGCAATAGAGACAATAATCGGCCAGGAGGGGAGCAGTTATTCACTCGTCAGCTGATTGATTTTAAACAACAATCACTTCATGTAATAGCTGATGTGTGACCGACAGCTGATTAAAGCGACTCTGTAGCCACCAACCCACCACACCAAACCGCTGGTACCGTCTGCTTGATGACAGTAAATTCTCACCGGTCGGGTTTTTTAAAATGTGCCTTGTGCCTTGTTTAGAGCAAATAATTATTTTTTAATCTCTAGCAGACGAGTCAAACTGGTGTGGCCTAGAGCATCTGTGACCCATGTCTGCGACACCTCTCCTTCTTCCTCCCCTCCCCACCCTCCTTGTTAGGAATGCCCCCAGGCAGGATTTCTATTCATCGCTCGTCTAAACTGCACCTGTGTCGCTATGGCACATGTGCACTGTTTAGACAAGTGATGAACAGGAGAAATCCTGCCTGGGAGTGTTCCTAATAATGAGGGAGAAAGGAGAGGTGTAACAGACCTGGGGCAAAGATACTTTAGGCCACACCTCTAGGACTCCCCTGCTAGAGATTAAAATATCATTATTTCCTCTATCCAAGGCATCAGGCCCATTTTAACCCCTTCCCGTCAGTAATACGTGTATATATATACATTCCTACTGCACATACCCAGTGAGAGCGGTCTTACACACATCAGTGTGTCTGGGGACGGAGGTAATGAGAGGCAGCTGCGATCCCACAGCTGCATCTTATTAACCCCTTAAACGCCGATCGCGGCGTTTAAGGTACTTGGCGACAGAACAAGCTTCTGTCACTGAGTAATCGGGATCTGCGCAGCCATGGGTGCGGGGGTCCTGATCGCATGTACCGAAGGGCAGGGGTGAGCCTTTTACCTCCATCCTGTCGGTTCAGCGATCTGTGCATAGAGTCTGCTTTAAGGCATAAACATATTACATATCGTAGCATGCGGAATTGTCCGATCTATTAAAATATAACATTATTGTTCTCACACGGTGAATGGCGTAAATGAAAAAAAAAAACACACCAAAATTGCTGATTTTATTAAATTATATATCAGAATTTGTTTTTATAAAAAGCGATCAAAATTTTTCTGTCACACCAGTATGATTTTAATAAAAACTAGAGATCATGGCGCAAAAAATGACTCCCCAACCAGCCCTGTAGGTGGAAAAATGACTGGAGCGGTCATTCTCTATGGGCGTCAGACTCATCTCAGCGGCGCGTGCGCTTCAGGAACGGGACTCATCGGAAAGGGTAAGTACCTCTGTCCTCAGAGAGATAATCTGCAGCCAGAGCTGTGACTTACTTCTATTTAAAAATCTCCAGTCTTCCAGCACTTATCACATACTGTACGTCCTACAGGAAGTGGTGTTTTCTTTCCAGGGCTCTCTGCTGCCACCTCTGTCCATATCAGGAACTGTCCAGAGCTGGAGAGGTTTTCTATGGGGGTTTGCTGCTTCTCTGGACAGTTCTCATGGTGCACTGCATTGTAAATAGAGTCTCATGGTGCACTGCATTATATCTAGCTATCTATGTCTTATGCACTGCATTATCATTGAAGCAGACTGTTTGTTTAATAACTACCACTGAGGGTCTGCCGCTGCCCCTGATATGTAAATGTACCTGTAGCCATGTTGTCTACCTCACAGCTGCCTCAGTTCATTTTCTCCCCGTCTGTATATGTAATATGATGCCATGACGGTTCCTTTCCTGTTGGCAATCACAGTGAAGTGCTGATAACTTCCTCCTGCACATTTTTAATGCTTACTAGTTTACACGGCTTCAAAGTCTGCCGCACCTTACAGGATGCCCACAGTTTACAGTCTGGTCATAGGAGGCTCTGCTGGCGTCCTTCATGCTGTGAATGTGGTCGACACCTCCAGGGATTCTACTAAGTTTGAGGGGGCAGGGCGACCTCTCCACCTATTTTGTGCATTGAGATTGGGCCTGGACTCTTTGTGCTTAAAATGCCATAGCAGTTGCAATTTTTCACCTAGAAACCCACATGAGCCCTTATTTTTTGCGCCACTAATTGTACTTTGCAATGACAGGCTGAATTTTTGCATAAGGTACACTGCGAAACCAGAAAAAAATTTGGGGTAGTGCGGCGGTAAACAATTATTCACAGAGTAACACACATTACAAAGTTATACAACTTTGTAATGTATGTTATGTCTGTGAATCGCCCCCTTCCCGTGTCCCACCACCCCCGCACGTGTACCTGGAAGTGTGGTGCATTATACATTACCTGATCCGTGTCGCGCTCGTCCGCCATCTTGTGCCAGGACGTCATCTTCGGACGGACGGACGGCCGAACCTCTCCGACCATCCCTAGTGCTGTCCGCCTTCTGCAGCATCATCAGATGCTCAGCCGCGATTGGCTGAGCATAACTGTGCTCAGCCAATCGCGGCTGAGCACCGTTATGACGCGGCAGAGGGGGGGCCGGCATCCCAAGGGGACCCAGAGGAGTCGCTCGTCTCCCGAAGAGGACGTCCTGTCACAAGATGGCGGACGGGCGCGACACGGATCAGGTAATGTATAATGCTCCACACTTCCGGGTACACGTGCGGGGGTGGTGGGACACGGGAAGGGGGCGATTCACAGACATAACATACATTACAAAGTTGTATAACTTTGTAATGTGTGTTATTCTTTGAATAATTTCTTAGTGCCGCACTACCCCTTTAATGTGTGGTGAAATTGAAAAAAACAAAAAAAAAAAACGCATTTCTTTTATTTGGGGGGATATATGCTATTACGCCGTTTTCCTTGGGGTAAAACTGACTTGTTATGCATGTTCCTCAAGTCGTTACGATTACAACGATATGTAACATGTATAACTTTTAATTTATTTGATGGCTTGTAAAAAATTCAAATTATTGTTAACAAATATATGTTCCTTAAAATAGCTCTTTTCCTATGCTTATAGCGCTTTTATCCTTTGGCCTATGGTGCTATGTGAGGTGTCATTTTTTTTGCGCCATGATGGGTTCTTTCTATTGGTACCTTGATTGCGCATATGTGACTTTTTGATCGCTTTTATTACAATTTTTCTGGCTTTGATGCGACCAAAAATGCGCAATTTTGCACTTTGGGATTTTTTTGGTTTGCGCCGTTTACCGTGTGAGATCAGGAATGAAATAAATTAATAGTTCGGGCGATTACGCTCGTGGCGATACCAAACATGTTTGTTTATTTTTATTTATAACATTTGAAAAGGGGGGTGATTCAAACTTATATTAGGGGAGGGGGCTTTTTATTAATAATAACACTTTTTTTATTATATTTTACACTTATACTAGAAGCCCACCTGGGGTCCTTCTAGTATAAGCACAGTGATATGCTGCATAGATCAATGAGATCGGCACTGGATTGCTTTCGGCTCGAGCGCCGAGCCGGGATCAGCGCTATTACGGCACAGACCCCGGCCGATGCCGGATGTGTGAATCGCTCCTTCGGGACAACGATCCACCCCACTAGACACCAGGGAAGGCGGACAGCAAGTAATCAGATGCAGCTGTCAATTTTGACAGCTGCATCTGATTACTTAAATAGCGGGCACGGCGATCCGACCGTGCCCGCTAATAGCCGCAGTCCAGGGCTACATGTGGCACCCGGGACCGCGGCGGTTCAGAGCGGGGCCGCCATGCGAAAAACTTTTTTTTTTTAAGTCAACTGGCGTCAGAAAGTTATATAGATTTTTTTAAATTTACTACTATTAAAAAATCTCGAGTCTTCCCATACTTATTAGCTCCTGTATGTCATGCAGGAAATGTTGTTTTATTTTCAGTCTGACACAGTGCTCTCTGCTGACATCTCTGGCCAAGACAGGAACTGTCCAGAGTAGGAGAGGTTTTCTATGGGGATTCATAGAAATCCGAGACAAAGTTCCTGTCTCAGCCAGAGATGTCAGCAGAGAGTACTGTGTCACACTCAAAATAAAACATTTTCTGCATGACATCAAGTAGCTAATAAGTATGGGAAGACTTGAGATTTTTTAATATAAGTAAGTTACAATTATAACTTTCTGGCGCCAGTTGATTTGAAAGAAAAAGTTTTTCCCTGGACAACCCCTTTAACTCTTAAACCGGAGTCCATGTCTGGACAGAGAAATGCTGTAGGCATTGTTTTTCTTAATTCAACATTTTTCCTGACTTCTGACTTGGTGTTTTTTATGTACTGCAGCTTAGAGCCATGCGTTTCATGGCCAGTGTACTGTATATACAATAAGATGGCTCCTGAATCTAACCCCCACTCCCAGGGCCGTCTTAACAGCATTATGGGCCCCTGGGCAGAGGTGCGAATTGGGCCCCCCACGGCCGCCGCCATCAAAACCCCCCCATCTTTGCAACCCCTCCCCTAGCCAGTACAATTACTTCTGACCCCCCCTACACACACACTACCCCCATCTTCCCCCCCTCCTCCCCCTAAGCACACACTACCCTATCCTCCTCCCCTACCCCCATCCTCCTCCTACACACACACACACAACCCCCAGCTGACCCATACACACACACACACACACTACCCCCATCCTACTCCTCCTTCACACACTACCCCATCATCCTCCTCCTCCTCCTACACACACTACCCCCATCCTCCTACACACACTACCCCATCCTCCTCCTCCTCCTCCTCACACTACCCCATCCTCCTCCTCCTCACACTACCCCCATCCTCCTCCTCCTCACACTACCCCAATCCTCCTCCTCCTCACACTACCCCCATCCTCCTCCTACACACACTACCCCAATCCTCCTCCTCCTCACACTACCCCCATCCTCCTCCTACACACACTACCCCCATCCTCCTCCTCCTCACACTACCCCAATCCTCCTCCTCCTCACACTACCCCCATCCTCCTACACACACTACCCCCATCCTCCTCCTCCTACACACACTACCCCCATCCTCCTCCTCCTACACACACTACCCCCATCCTCCTCCTCCTACACACACTACCCCCATCCTCCTCCTCCTACACACACTACCCCCATCCTCCTCCTCCTCCTCCTACACACACTACCCCCATCCTCCTACACACACTACCCCCATCCTCCTACACACACCACCCCCATCATCCTCCTCCTACACACACTACCCCCATCCTCCTCCTCCTACACACACTACCCCCATCCTCCTCCTCCTCCTACACACACTACCCCCATCCTCCTCCTCCTCCTCCTCCACACACTACCCCCATCCTCCTCCTCCTCCTACACACACTACCCCATCCCCCATCCTCCTCCTCCTACACACACTACCCCATCCCCCATCCTCCTCCTCCTACACACACTACCCCCATCCTCCTCCTCCTCCTACACACACTACCCCCATCCTCCTCCTCCTACACACACTACCCCCATCCTCCTCCTACACACACTACCCCCATTCTCCTCCTCCTCCTACACACACTACCCCCATCCTCCTACACACAATATCCCCATGCTCCTCCTCCTACACACACTACCCCCAATCTCCTACACACAATATCCCCATCCTCCTACACACACTACCCCCATCCTCCTACACACACTACCCCCATCATCCTCCTCCTACACACACTACCCCCATCCTCCTCCTCCTACACACACTACCCCCATCCTCCTCCTCCTACACACACTACCCCATCCTCCTACACACAATACCCCCATCCTCCTCCTCCTACACACACTACCCCCATCCTCCTACACACAATACCCCCATCCTCCTACACACACTACCCCCATCCTCCTACACACACTACCCCCATCCTCCTACACACACTACCCCCATCCTCCTCCTCCTACACACACTACCCCCATCCTCCTCCTCCTCCTACACACACTACCCCCATCCTCCTCCTCCTCCTACACACACTACCCCCATCCTCCTCCTACTCCTACACACACTACCCCCATCCTCCTCCTCCTCCTACACACACTACCCCCATCCTCCTCCTCCTCCTACACACACTACCCCATCCCCCATCCTCCTCCTCCTACACACACTACCCCATCCCCCATCCTCCTCCTATACACACTACCACCATCCTCCTCCTCCTCCTCCTCCTCCTACACACACTACCACCATCCTCCTCCTCCTCCTCCTACACACACTACCCCCATCCTCCTACACACAATACCCCCATCCTCCTACACACACTACCACCATCCTCCTACACACACTACCCCCATCTTCCTTCTCCTACACACACTACCCCCATCCTCCTCCTCCTACACACACTACCCCCATCCTCCTCCTCCTACACACACTACCCCCATCCTCCTCCTCCTACACACACTACCCCCATCCTCCTCCTCCTACACACACTACCCCCATCCTCCTCCTCCTCCTACACACACTACCCCCATCCTCCTCCTCCTCCTACACACACTACCCCCATCCTCCTCCTCCTACACACACTACCCCCATCCTCCTCCTCCTACACACACTACCCCCATCCTCCTCCTCCTACACACACTACCCCCATCCTCCTCCTCCTACACACACTACCCCCATCCTCCTCCTCCTACACACACTACCCCCATCCTCCTCCTACACACACTACCCCCATCCTCCCCCTCCTACACACACTACCCCCATCCTCCTCCTCCTACACACATTACCCCTATCATCCTCCTCCACACACATTACCCCCATCCTCCTCCTCCTCCACACACTACTACCCCCATTCTCCTCCTCCTCCTCCTCCTCTTACACACACACACTGCCACCCCCCGGCCGCCAACACTATTCCCCACACACTATCCCTGCAGACCACCATCCCCCCGCCCCAAACACACACAGTAATCCTCCGGGGGTTACAATACTCACCCCCGTGGCCGTGCAGCAGTCTGAGGTAAAGGAGCGTGGCGGGGGAAAAGCCTCACGCCGCTACAGCTACTTGTGGACAGGAGAGAGGCGGGGGCGGAGCGTGCGGCCGTCCACTGCGGCCCTCCGTCCAATGAAGAGTGGGGTGATGACGTCACGATGGCGTCCGGACGTACGACGGCACTAAGTGATGCCGGCTGATCCCGCTCCCGCCGAAGTAACAGCAGCATGGGGCCTCTGATAGTGATCTCTCACAGGCCCCGGCTGCTGTTATTTCGGCGCTGGCGGGATCAAAAAGACTTTCAGGGCCCCCTCGGACGCAAGGGCCCCCGGGCAGCCGCCTACCTTGCCCAATGGGTAAGACGGCCCTGCCCACTCCCCCTACCATTGCCTTATCATCAGCATTAGTATTTCAGCGTTTAGTGTAACCTCTATTTTGATAAGCTAGCGGCTGCTGTTCTTTCAACTCTGCTTACAAAGTACCTTGCGTAGTCGGTGCATCTTCTCCCTCCACATGACATGTATAATGCTTTAAATCATCCCCCAGCACAGTGCTCACTGTTTCAGTCCAGTGCACTTTCACCAGCACTGTGTTATGGCATAGCAGATTGGAGTAGGTGCAGCCATGTCATTAGCCAGACAGGTAAAGGAGAGGAAGTCCAAGTGTGAGTACTGCTGGCACACAGCTTAGCTCTGGCCCTACCCCCACACATGAAGAGAAATAGCTGTAAACCATAAAGAGGAATCTGGGGGGCTCAGTAACAGAATTGGTAGCCAAAAAATGACTGTCTCCAATCTGGGGTTGAATAAAAAAAAACCTTGTAGCACTACAGGTACACTATGAAGCAACTTAAAAAAATGGCTTATATGGTAACCGAACTTGCCAGGAGTGCCCCAAGTATAATGGTGCCCCTGCAGCGATGACGATTTTGGTCTTCTGGTGGTCAGAGATTCCATGGCCCCCTCTGGAACTGCCTGTTCAGTAAATCAGTTACTGCAGTGGTGTCCCACCGTACTCCCTGATTGGCTGAGCAGACAGGTCCTCTACAAGTCCATTCACAGTCTATAAACTAAACAAGGACTAGTCCATAGTATACAATGGAAGGGTTGATTTACTAATGCATCCTAAGAGCCAGCGAATCCTAAAATATGCTTACTATAGATAAGTGCAACTGGAGCATGCTCGAAACCATGGATTTAGCCATAGGCTGCATCCACCAGGACTCCCTAGGCTGGCATCTAGTGCCTACCTCAACTTCTGATTCCTAGTCGGGTTTAATCCTAATGTCCGCTAAGAACCTCAGATGTATAATATAGTAAATATAGCAGGAATATAATGTAAGGACACCGCTCAATGTTTGCTTATTTGCATTGGAGTGCAAGAACATTTTGCATTTGCCCATTTATTTTATCACTCTTTTTAGACATTGGTGACTTTTTTGTTTGCAATTTTCTTCATGGCAATGGTGATAGAAAATAAGGAATCAATATGTAAAGCAGTTACATAACTTGCACAACAGTTCTGACCCAGAGACAGGAATCAATGAGTAACCCAGTAGAGATAAGCGGGCAGACACAGACCTCTAGGACTACCACCTGCTATTATGACTCTTGGGTGTGACTGGACTTGCATGTTCAGACACCATAATAACGGCCTTCATTTCAAGGGTGTGTGAACATAGCCTGTGGAAATGCATAGGGATAGGGATGCAAAGTATTCTGTTCTATTCTTTAATACTTTCAGTTACGTCATCACTAGAGATGAGCAAATCTCGGGTTCTTGTGAACCAGAACTCTAGGCATTTGATTACTGCTGGCTGACAAAGTTTGATGTAGCTCTTAAGGCGCTATTACGTGGATCGACTATCGGCCGTGTAATAGAAGGCAACGATTAGCCAACAGGAACTATGTCGGCTGATCGTTGTAGTCGTTTGTCTTTCAACATTGTTGAAAGACAAACGACTCACAGCAACGATCTGCTGCCGTCGCTCCGTGAAATAGGAGCGGCAGCAGCAGACCGCTGCTATATGCAATGGGCTGCCCGGACGATCTAGCGATCACCTGGGCAGCCCCCCATGGACTCACCTGCTTGCTACCGCCGCGTGTAATGGCAGCGAGCAGGGAAAGAGGAGTAAACAAGTGCTGACAGTGCTCGTTTGCTCCTCATAGTCGCCCTGTGGAATAGGGGCTTTAGTTGTTTCCCCTAGTCATCCTGTTTTGATTGTTTCATTACATAAAGAACTTCCCTCTGACATCATATCCAGGTTGCAATAGTCAGCTGTGCTGACATTACAGTCTCCATACTCCATACTCTTCTCTCTGTTTACCCTTCCCCTAGGCAGGCTGAACGGGAAGCCATGTTACTATAAGTGTAGGTCTGTAGGGCAACATTTATTTATTAATTTATTTAGTGTTCAAATAATTTTTATTGACTTTTTTTTTTATATTGTATAAAGCCAACCATGTGCATGTAAGAAGGGCTGCCTTATGGTTGATGGAGACCCTAGGACATAACGTTGCAGCTGGAAGATCTGCAGGACACTGTTGGCTGTCAGCTATACCCAGGAGCAGCACTACGGCCGCTTGACTGCTTTTGCCCCTTCTTCTCACGATTGGTGGGGGGTCTCAGCACCTGGAGCTTTGCCATTTTTTAAAAACGATAGTTGCACTTTAAAACTGCGCAGCTGTACCAGTAGTACAGTAGCTCGAACATTTAAACTCTTTTGCATAATGATACATAATGCCGGGAGTTCCGATATTCTTTTGCGTTATCCATATGTACAGACCTTGCTCAGAATGTGGGCATAAGGCCTTACTCTACTTAAGGTGATTCTGGTAAACTCATGCATAGCTTCTTTGGAGAACTGTGATAGGATGTTGTGGCCTTGTTGTGTATTGGAGCAGATTCTGTGAATTTTAGTCAGTGCTTCCGGCATTGTAAGAGGTTAAATGGATAAGAGCAGGGACATCTGGTCTGTATTAAGCTGCGGACCCCCCTATCTGCCAACACACAATAGATCTCCCTGCAGCATCCATGTTCTGTTCCTGGAGATACTTCTTTCCTCTCATTGAATGCATTTCCCCTGGTGTAGTTATCCTTGTATATGCAGCTTCATCTGTACGCCATTTGTTTTGTTGTATCCCATCAGAAGTAGGTCATGCGTAGCATGCGGCTCACCACTTACCGCAGTCCATCCTGACTGAGAGGTATCCCGTAAATACGCCAGCCCCTCTATAAATTAGTAAGACATCGCTATCCATTCTGTTTTTGTGCCCATGTGACACCTTTTGTAAACTGTTAGGTCATAGGTCACATCTGTCAAGAAACAGAGGGCTCCGTTCCCTGGGAATGTTCAACTTGAAAGCCTTGTCAGTTCAGGGGGTGAAATAAATAATTCCAGCACTGTTAACCCTTTAGTGCGCTGTGGGCAGAGGGTCCTCGGCTTGTTTGATTTCTCACACAAGTTTAGACTCCATGCTTTGTACAACCAAACAATCGCCAGAAGCCTTCCTGGATCTCTTATATATGCCTGGTCTCAGACTGCTTAGCCTTGGGATCTTGTATGTGAACATCTGCACAGAGTTTGTATGTTCTCCTATAGATGTGAATCGGTGAATACCATCACCGCATAGCAGAATGTGGAATTGCGGTATAAGAAACTATAAATGTCTCTAAACAAACATAGATTTGTGTTGCTTTATGTACACACTTGTTAGGTTCGGTTATTACTAGGGAGGAGTGCAACTGGAGCATGCTCAAGTCCGATCACTCTGCATTTGATTATCGGTGGCTGAAGAAGTTGGGATGGAGGCCTAGGAAGTCCTGGTGGCCTATAGCCTATGGCTGTATACACATTTTTCTGGACTCCCTAGGGCAACTTCTGCAGCCACCAATATACAGATGCTGAGTGATTTGACTCCAGCATGCTACAGTTGCACTCATCTTAAGTTATTACCACAGAACATAAGGAATGAGGGTAGAGATGAGCAAATCTACAGTAGGAACAAAGCGAATCTCTTCATTCCTATCCGCACTCGGCTTATCAGGCTGCGGTGCTCTGAAGTCTGCTCTGCTCCCTGCCACTCCTTCCAGGGTGCTGGAAAAAGATGGATCCAGTCCTGAAAAACTGGGAAAAGTTTCCCAGGACTGGATCCATCTTTTCCCAGCACCTCGGGAGGAGCAGAGTAGACAAGCCCTGCAGCCTGATGAGCGCAATGCAGATAGGAACAAAGCACTTTGTTCCTACTCTAGATTCGCTCATCTCTAAATAAGGGGATTAAAGTTTTCTGGTGCTTGAAGGGATGTTTCCAGAAATCTGCTGATTGATGCAGGCCCAGCTTCAGAAAAAGTACGGATTCCTCCTCCAATGGGAGTCTTAAAGGGAATCTCTTAGCTGTAGTTCACATTCCAAACTGCTGACACTGATAGCTGTTAGGTCAAGAAGACACCTTGTACCTTTCATATATCTATCTAACTGTAGCCTTGCAGCGCTGGGGTCCTGGGTTCAAATCCCACCAAGGGCAATATCTGCAAAGAGTTTGTATGTTCTCTCCGTGTTTGCATGGGTTTCCTCCAGGTACTCCAGTTTCCTCCCACACCCAAAAACATACAGATAGGTGAATTTAGATTGTGAGCCATAATTGGCAGTACTATGTAAAGTGCTGGGGAATCTGTGTGCGCTATACAAATAAAAGCATAATAATAATAATAATAATAATAATAAATAATAATAATTGTTGTTATTATTTATCTGACAGATTTTTGAAGTCAAAGCTAGGAATGGATTTGAAAAGAGGAGAAATCTCAGTCTTTCCTTTATGGCATGTTCTCTGTTTATAGTCTGTTTCTGGCTTTGGCTTAAAAAATTTGTCAGATAAATCTCTCTGTGTAAAGGCACCCTATGGGATGGAAGGGGAGGATGTTTGACACTTTTCACTGGAGATTTAATTTTTTTTTCTATGTTCTGGAAGCACAGACATATATGTTGGGTACCAGATGTCTCCAGTGTCCCCAGTGCACTAGTCCCCCCCCGACTCGCACCTTCTAATGAATATCCGCAAAACAGGCCGGATGGGGGAGGGGAGAATCGGTGCACTGGGGGGCAGTAGTTCGCTCCCAGTGCACCAAAGCTCTTAATTAGCATAAACATTAAAGGAGAAGTCCGGCGAAAATCTTTATTAAAGTATTGTACTGCCCCCCAAAAGTTATAAAAATGACTGACTAATATACACTTATTATGGGAAATGCTTATAAAGTGCTTTTTCCCTGCACTTACTACTGCATCAAGGCTTCACTTCCTGGATAACATGGTGATGTCACGACCCGACTCCCAAAGTCGTGCGGGCTGTGGCTGCTGGAGAGGATGATGGCAGGGGGACACTGGCGGACACAGGGCGCTGGAGGGACACTGAGCATCCCCCTGCCATCATCCTCTCCAGCAGCCACAGCCCGCACAGCTCTGGGAGTCTGGTCGTGACATCACCATTTTATCCAGGAAGTGAAGCCTTGATGCAGTAGTAAGTGCAGGGAAAAAGCACTTTTTAAGTCAGAGCTAGTTTTGGCTGGAGTCAGAAAAAAAAAAATGTGCCGACTCCTACTCCAGCTTTAAAAAAAAATCTTTAAAAAATGTAGAATTGAATTTTGATATGAATTTTACAAGTTTTGCTCATGAATATATATTATGAGCAACATTCTAATAGGACACTGGCCCTATTACATAAGGGGGGTCAGGGAATATATCCGTAATAGGACACTGGCCCTATTACATAAGGGTGGTCGGGGAATATATCAGTAATAGGACACTGGCCCTATTAGATAAGGGTGGTCATGGAAAAGTTTTCGGTCACTATTTGGCAGTTTGTATTTGAGCTGGAAGAGTCCATTGTGTGGGGGGTAGATCTGTGCTGTTCTCTTCCTGGATGCTGGATGACTGTATATGAGCAGCAGTGTAATATGAAGATATCCTGTGTAATATAGAGGAGGAGGAGAAGACATAAGTAGTGTAGCAGTAACCTCTGTCCTCAGTGTGGTGTTTTCTCTCTGGGAGAAGATTGTGTGTTTTTCTCCAGTGTTCTGTGTGTGTGTGTGTGTGTGTGCGTGCGTGTGCGTGCGTGCGTGCGGGTGCTATGGCTGCAGTAAGGTGTGTGTATGCTATGGCTGCAGCAGGCTGTGTGAGTGCTATGGCTGCAGCAGGCTGTGTGTGTGTGTGTGTGTGTGTGTGTGTGCGTGCGCACGTGTGTGTGTGTGTGTGTGTGTGTGTGTGTGCACTATGGCTACAGCAGGCTGTGTGTATGTGTGCTATGGCCGCAGCAAGCCGAGTGTGTGGTGTGCGCTATGACTGCAGCAAGCTTTGTGTGCGTGCTATGGCTGTAGCAGGCTGTGTGTGTGAGTGCATGCTATTGCGTGCCCCAACAGTGACCTTCTATATCACTGTGTGACCGCTATATCACTATGTGTGACCCCTCTCTATGTCACTATGTGTGACCCCTCTCTATGTCACTATGTGTGACCCCTGTATATCACTATTGCTGACCTCTATATCACAGGGATCTGGCATGGTTATCAGTGTTTGGTGAATATTCAGTTAGAAACATAGAAGATTGTCAGCAGGAAAGACCACCTGCTCCATCTAGTCTAGTTGTGAGTAGTTCAGGACATACAGGCTGGAGACTTGCTGCATCCACTGCCCACACAGAGGAGAATCTGCTTTATATACAGTATTCCTTTATTCACTCAGAAGTCGCCCCAAGGATCATGTAGGAAATTAGGGAGAAGCTGCTGAGCCAGTGTGATTAATTACTCCCCTGGTATATGACTGGCCATTTATGAAGGAGCAGGAGTCTGAGTCGGTCCTGATAAAATTCAGGAGTCGGAGTTGAAGTCGGAGCTGCGGCTTACCGACCCCACAGCCCTAAATACTTTAATAAAATTTTTCGCCGGACTTCTCCTTTAAACTCCTAGTAGCATGGAAACTGCACTGAGGATTAGGATAGGAGACATACCTTCATCCTTAGCGCCCTGGGTGCAGTAGCAGAAGAGTTAGAAGAAGTAGTAGAATTTCCCTTTAAGGGACAGACTGCTGAGGCCAGCATAACCTGACTGGATCCCTTTAAGTATACACTGTGGCCAGTTAATGCTTGAGGTGGATGGTCATAGTGAATCCAGCCTATGTAGTTTATTCCTTTGAATTGTATCCTGCTGTCTTGTCATTTGTCACAATTTTAAGAAAACGACTGAAGATGTTCTCCAGCGTTGGTATCTAGCCGTGCGATGTCACAGAAATGTTCAGACCTTTCCTGTTCACTCACAGCTAAATTGCTGTAAATTCTCTGTTTCTTTGTCTCCGGAGGCAGCAGTAGGAATTTTCAGCAGATGTGACCTACTAACTGCATCCCTCTTGTACATCTACCTTCCATTCATTGCACTACTGACTGCTCAATGCTTCACTCTATATACTACATGTCATGTATTGTTCTATTAGTATTAAGTACCCTGTGACCCTGGAGGCCTCCGGATAATGATAAATATATAACCACTAAGGCTTCTATACATCGGCCTGGATTTATCAATCAATCTGAGAAAAAATCAGACACACTTTGGCCTGGACAGATGGCAACCGATCACCATCCATGAAAGCTGAGCTGTGATTGGTTACTGGGGTAAATGTGTTGGCTTTTTTTGTAGACAGATCGATAAATCTGGATCATTGTGTCTGTGATATACCACCGTATACTGAACCATTTGCTCAAAAGGACCAAACCTAATAAACAAATTTTTTTTTTATTCATTTATTTACATTCGGTCCATTTTCTGTACATATACCAGGACTTTTATTTTGTGGAGAGTATCTTATTAGGAACATATTTAGTAATAAATTACATTTTGTCCAAAAGGTGAGGGCTAAGCTGGGTTGTTTTTGTGACACTACAAGAAGGATTTGAACTATTGAGCTAAAGCTGCAGTCCAGAGCTGTCACTCTGTTGCTAAAATCAATTTTGTAGCGCTCCAAAAATTTGCAGTGTAGACCCGGCCTTAAAAGGGTACAGCGGGTGGGACCCTTTTTTAATATATGCCCGGGGATAGGTTGTTTGAAAATAATAAAGTGCACTTATCTTCCTGGCTGCCGCCAGTATCTTACCGATCCGTCCCACTGTTAGGCCACTTTCAGGACCTAGTGTCGTGATGTTGCATGCCCGCACAGCCAATCAACAGCTTGATCAGTGTCCTGCCTCATTCACTGATTGACTGGCCAGGCCTGCAACATCACGGCCCCAAGAGCTGAAAGTGGCTGAACAGCAGGACGGATCAGGGAGGTAAGTGCACGGTGTTGTTTTCAAACAACTTCTCGCCGGGCATATATTAAAAAAGGATCCAACGCAGAGTCCCCCTTTTAGGGTATTTTCATCTGGGCATGTTATCTCTAATCCAAGAACGGGGATGCTTTTGACTTAAATTGAATGGGAGCACCCAGCATGCCCGTGTGGCTCCATTCATTCTCTTTTTGACCCGCCGATGCCTCAGAGTTCAGCGCTCGGCAGCATTCATTGGCCCCTTAGAGAGTGAATTGGAGCGCATACACGCTGGACACCCCATTCACTGTTCTCTGTGGCATAGAGCAGTGATTTTTCAACCTTTTATGAGCCGCGGCACACTTTTTATACTTAAAAAATCCTGGGGTACACCACCAACCAAAATGGCACAAAATGACACTAAAACAGTACATATTATACATATAGTTAATAATATAGATTCTAAATGTATTTATACTCACTCAGTGTGAAACCTGGGCCTGTTTTCTTCTCCCCCCTGTGCTTCTCTCCTGTGCTTCTCTCCACCATACTTCTCCCCCCTACTTCTCTCCTGTGCTTCTCTCCACCATACTTCTCCCCCCTGCTTCTCTCCTGTGCTTCTCTCCACCATACTTCTCCCACCTGCTTCTCTCCCCCGTGCTTCTCTCCCCCGTGCTTCTCTCTTGTGCTTCTCTCCACCATACTTCTCTCCCCCCTGCTTCTCTCCGCTGTTTCTCTCTCCCCTGTTTCTCCCCCATCCCCAGGTTTCTCTCCCCCATTGTTTTCTCCTGTTTCACAGGGGCACCATAGTTTGGGGAACTTTCCCCGCGGCCCACCCGAACAATGTGTCGCGGCACACTAGTGTGCCACGGCACACTGGTTGAAAATCACTGGCATAGAGCACAAACATGTATGAACCCAGCCCCCTAAATAAAAGTTTCTCACACCAAAATTGTGATTAAGGCTATGTTCACACTACATATATTTGAGGCTGTATATTTGAGGCTGTATAGCAACCAAAACAAGGAGTGGATTGAAAACACAGAAAGGCTATGTTCACATAATGTTGTAATTGAGTGGATTGCCGTCATTTAATGGCAAATATGTGCTGTTATTTTAAAACAACGGCTGTTGTATTGAAATAATGGAAGTTATTTAACCATTATATGGCGGCCATCCACTCAATTACAACATTATGTGAACAGATCCTTTCTTTGTTTTCAATCCACTCCTGGTTTTGGTTGCTATGAGGACCTGACATGAGGACCAAATACAGCCTCAAATATACATAGTGTGAACCCAGCCTAAAGGTTTACAACAACTGGAGTCAGACAAGTTATACAAATTTACTTCTATTTAAAATCTTCCAGTACTTTTCAGTTACTGTATGTCCTGCAAGAAGTGTTGTATTCTTTCCAGTCTGACAGTGCTCTCTGCTGCCACCTCTGTCCATATCAGAAACTGTCCAGAGCAGTAGCAAATCCCTACAGAAAACCCCTCCTTCTCTGGACAGTTCCTGACATGGACAGAGATGGCAGAAGAGAGCACTGTGTCAGACTGGAAATAATACACCACTTCCTGTAGGATATACAGCAGCTGATAAGTACTGGAAGACTAAAAGGGGTAGTGCGGTCTAAAAGAATTTTTCACTTAATAACACACATTACAAAGTTATACAACTTTGTAATGTGTGTTATTTAGTGAAAAAATCTCTTAGACCGCACTACCCCTTTAAGATTTGTAAATAGATTTGTAATTTACTTCTATCTAACTTTCAGACATCAGTTGATCTAAAAGATAACCATTTTCTCCGAAGTACCCCTTTAAACACAATTTTTGTTTGAGCAACTTTGTTTTGGGGGCTGGGTTCATATGTTTGTGCTCTACCTCGCTGAGAACACAGAGTCCCCCTTAAAGTAGCATATTTCACTGTATTATACTAGTTCTATGTGAACACTGAGCCTTTTCACAAGTCTCTATACTCTTTGTCTTTCAGATTTGCAACCTTCAACACGTTTGAACATTGATTAAGGAAGTACTGGAAGCAAAGGCACGGTCCTTCCTCCCCTCCTCCATTTTTTTGTTTTTCCTTCATTTGCCGCATGATCCCTGAGAACTCCTGGATTATGTTTGTCGCACTCTTCTTGTGCTCTATCGTCTGGCTGAATAGGGGCTTCAAGCTCAGAATAAGAGGCAGCTAAAGGCGCAGTTGTCTCAGTTACACTACGCTCTGTGTTCTCTCTAATTTCTGTTATGTGAATGTGAACTCCACTTCTGTATACTCTGTAAAGAACAATGTTAACAGAAAGCCCACCTTTTCTCAGTGTAATTTTTCCCCTTTCTTTGGTGCTGTAATGCACTAAGGACATAACCGACCACCTGAGACTTCCAGGACATTTAGAAGTCATTATAGGAGTCCTCCTGTACCAATGTCCACCGAAGGGTTCCAGTATCGAGCTCTGTATCCATATGAGAGAGAACGAGAGGAAGACATAGACCTTCTGCCCAATGATGTTCTAACAGTCAGTCGTGCATCTTTGTTAGCATTAGGGTGTAAAGATGGAGATGAACGGGACCCACAGCGTATTGGCTGGATTCTGGGAGTCAATGAAAGAACCAAGCAGAAAGGAGACTTTCCAGGAACTTACGTTGAGTTTATCGGACCTGTACGAATGTCACTGCCAGCCCATCGTCCACGTGGGCAGCGACCACTGCCTGCAACCCCTACTGTATCTAGAATAGACCAGTCCAGCTCATCAGGTGGGTTACTTTTGCACTTTTATGACACTGATAAGCTTTATGTGGCAAAGAGTCAGAGATTGTAATAAAAAAAGAACAAAACAGCTACTTATTATAATCACATGGACAAGTCATACAGGTTTTTTTACTTATTTAGTGCTGCTCCTCTCTGTGCCCCTCCTTCCCGGAGCTTTGTGTAATAGAGCCTTAATTTTGCTCCTCCCTAATTCGGTCCATAGTCAGACCAGGACTTGTGCCATATAATGCTTGTCTGACACATGTTCTGTTGCCTAATAATCTTCCTATACCTAAAGGTAAACTTTTTAAATAAAGCTGCTATATATGTTGTTATAGTTATCAGATCCTGTATGTGTAGACATACAGACATAAAAAACATTATGCATTTTGGAACCTACATAACAGGGAATTTTCATCTCAACTAATATAATTAAACTTGTAGGGCTGGTTTGGTTAAATATGTTCTCGAATACATTAATTTAGCAGACTTGCCACCTTCCCCTGATATACTGCTCTTTCCTTCCCACTGTTGACAGTGCTTTTAGAGCTGATAGGTGGTCGGTAACAACAAGTTGCCAGCAATGGTAGTAAAAGAGCAGCATATCAGGAGAATGAGACAAGTTTGCTAAATTAATGGTTTTGTAAAAGTCTTTAATTTAATGAGTCCTGCAGTTCTAACTATATTAGCTGATATAGGAATACCCCTTTAGTTCTTTGTTAATCAGAGAGACTTTAGATGGTGTCTGGCTAGACTTAGAAGCGTATTTACGCTTTTAGCCTCTTGTGTTTCCTGGTGCAGCATACAGTGCCCTATGTGTGAAACTCACTTTGTTCTCTGACTCTGGCCCACAAGCTGTCGGCATCAAAGAAAGGCCAGGGAGGGCCGGCCGGGTGCATAATTCCTCTTTTGTTCCTCTCCCATCCTCATGCCAGCTTCGATATCGTCCCTTGTCACAAACATTTTCAGTTTGTGGACAGCTTTTCTCTTGCCAGATTTCTTTTAACCCTTGTGCTGCTTCAGGTCCCAAAAGCCAAATTACTGTAGGTAAAAGGAACTGTACAGATTTGGAATAAGTAATTTATTTCTAGAGATGAGCGAATCGGGTTCGAGTCGATCCTAACCCGAACATTCAGTATTTGATTAGCTGTGGCTGCTGAACTTGGATAAAGCTCTAAGGTTGTCTGAAAAACATGGATACAGCCAATGACTATATCCATGATTTCCACATAGCCTTAGGGCTTTATCCAACTTCAGCAGCCACCGCTAATCAAATGCCGAAAGTTCGGGATCGGATCGACTCGAGCATGCTCGAGGTTCGCTCATCTCTATTTATTTCATGTTTTGCCCTACGCTACGCCAACATATTGCTGATTATGGAAAGCCCCAAATCTGTGCAAAAACCTGTGAGTTTTCTGTACATGTGGCCCTCAAGATGTTGCAATTGTCTTCAAGCAATATACAAATATATTAGGAATTCCAGAGAATATCGTAAACTTAGGTGCAAAGCTACATCTACACACACCAGCTGGAGATTAGAAGGTAAGAGGTTAAATTAGGGTGATCTGTAATGTCCCCAAAAAATGTTGATCCGTTGTCTGACTTCTATTGGCTAATTCTTTTGCACTTATGGCCTGTACTAGGACATGTCCTATTTTCATATTTTGTGGATTAGATTGTGGAGTCGTAAAACTACGGATAGTGTGCATAACCCAATAGAAATCATTGGGCTCAGATCCACAATTATGGACAAATTTACAGAATGTTTATAGTACAAGATTAAAGAAGAAGTCCTCTGAAACTAAAAAATTACAGGAAGGCAGGTGGGTGCGGGAACATAATAAACAAAGTATACTTTGCCTGTCCGTAGCCCCCACAGAGTGGAGAGACTCTACCTGTATTCAAAATAGGTATGGGGGTGCTCTCACTAAATCTCCTTAAGGGGGTGCAGCCTAGTGTCAAAAGACAAACGCACAACCAAGAAGAAAAGAGCTAGACACTATACAGGTGCATCAACCACCATATATTACAATATACAAGAATGACTTTATTGATACACAAATTACATGACACCACAAAGACAACTTGGTTAAAAACAATTTAAAAAATACATACGTTATAATTATGGATGGTTGGACATGATAATCCACCCATTCAAGGGTTAAAAAAAACATGGAGGTATAAGAAGGTAGAAATTCTATCCTAAAAAAATCCTATCCTAATTGTATGGACTTAATGGATAATGTCCTCTATGCATGGACATTTATGGCATTTCATATCCTCTGAAATATTCCAGTATCGTTTGGGCATTGGTTCTATTGCCTAAAACCTTACTTGTACACTGACTGGTGAATACTGAGATCCATTCAGGACAGGTGTGGTGGCCTTCAGTCCTGTACACTATGATTTTCTGTCCCTTTAAATAAAGTGTAGACTGACGTAAAGCTGAGCAAATGTGTTAGCAAGTGGACTATATTTAATGTAATATACACTACTGTTCAAAAGTTTGGGGTCACCCAAACAATTGTGTTTTCCATGAAAAGTCACACTTCTTCACCACCATACGTTGTGAAATGAATAGAAAATAGAGTCAAGACATTGACAAGGTTAGAAATAATGATTTGTATTTGAAATAACATTGTTTTTACATCAGACTTTGCTTTCGTCAAAGAATCCTCCTTTTGCAGCAATTACAGCATTGCACATCTTTGGCATTCTAGCTGTTAATCTGTTGAGGTAAGCTGGAGAAATTGCCCCCCACGCTTCTAGAAGCAGCTCCCACAAGTTGGATTGGTTGGATGGGCACTTCTGGCGCACCATACGGTCAAGCTGCTCCCACAACAGCTCAATGGGGTTCAGATCTGGTGACTGCGCTGGCCACTCCATTACCGATAGAATACCAGCTGCCTGCTTCTGCTGTAAATAGTTCTTGCACAATTTGGAGGTGTGTTTAGGGTCATTGTCCTGTTGTAGGATGAAATTGGCTCCAATCAAGCGCTGTCCACTGGGTATGGCATGGCGTTGCAAAATTGAGTGATAGCCTTCCTTATTCAGAATCCCTTTTACCCTGTACAAATCTCCCACCTTACCAGCACCAAAGCAACCCCAGACCATCACATTACCTCCACCATGCTTAACAGATGGCGTCAGGCATTCTTCCAGCATCTTTTCATTTGTTCTGCGTCTCACAAACGTTCTTCTTTGTGATCCAGTGTTCCTCTGTCCAGTGTCTGTGTTGTTTTGCCCATATTAATCTTTTTCTTTTATTGGCCAGTCTCAGATATGGCTTTTTCTTTGACACTCTGCCCTGAAGCCCAAAATCCCACAGCCGCCTCTTCACTGTAGTTGTTGACACTGCTGTTTTACGGGTACTATTTAATGAAGATGCCAGTTGGGGACCTGTGAGGCGTCTGTTTCTCAAACTAAAGACTCTAATGTGCTTATTTTCTTGCTTAGTTGTGCAACGCGGCCTCCCACTTCTTTTTCTACTCTGGTTAGAGCCTGTTTGTGCTGTCCTCTGAAGGGAGTAGTACACACCGTTGTAGGAAATCTTCAATTTCTTAGCAATTTCTCGCATGGAATAGCCTTCATTTCTAAGAACAAGAATAGACTGTCGAGTTTCAGATGAAAGTTCTCTTTCTGGCCATTTTGAGCATTTAATTGACCCCACAAATGTGATGCTCCAGAAACACAATCTGCTCAAAGGAAGGTCAGTTTTGTAGCTTCTGTAACGAGCTAGACTGTTTTCAGATGTGTGAACATGATTGCACAAGGGTTTTCTAATCATCAATTATCCTTCTGAGCCAATGAGCAAACACATTGTACCATTAGAACACTGGAGTGATAGTTGCTGGAAATGGGCCTCTATACACCTATGTAGATATTGCACTAAAAGCCAGACATTTGCAGCTAGAATAGTCATTTACCACATTAGCAATGTATAGAGTGTATTTGTTTAAAGTTAGGACTAGTTTAAAGTTGTCCTTCAAAAATAAAGACATTTCAATGTGACCCCAAACTTTTGAACGGTAGTGTACATAATATTTCTGTGTATGCATCGGAATACATTTTTGGTGATATCCCAAAGAGACAGAAAATGAGTTGAATGAATTAAACTCATAGTTATAGGCATATACATAGGCATACTTTTTTGTTTCTTTATTTAAAATTCACTGCAGAAGATACAATAACCTGTATATGATAGACTGCTTTATTATTCAATTTTATTGCAAAGTGTATATTTCGGAGCATAGAAAGCACATTGCGGACCCACATTCACTGGACATGGCCCCCTTGATCACATCAGGATTGATCACATTAGGACTAAAAACATGGAATTCCTACTTGAATGTTGGACACAAAGCATGGAATTGAAGATTGTTTTCTTGAATGAAAAGATACCAGCAGTGAACAAGGGATTTTAGATATCAAATGAAGTAGCTGACCGCTGTGACCAGATACTGCACTGTTCTGATTTTACTACAAGTCAGGTTTACTTACAATCCTTATTAATGTGGTTTTGGCTTTTAAAGTGATACTGTAACATAACCGCCACGTCACCGCCTCTCCACCAGAAGTGGGGCTTCAAGCCAGTGGGGCACCATCTCCCCACCTAGGTGACATTGTCCACTGATGAAAAGAAGCCACATTAACAATCATTGGAAAGCAGGGGATTGGCTGTCGGATCAGCTGTTGTCTCTGTTCATTGTGTAGCAGCTGAGATGTGTAACCGCAGCTCCTATTCACCTGATTAGGAGCTGAGCTGATGTTACATATCGCCAACTGTACACAATACCTTAAGCCACTGTAGTGCGAAGCTGATCGGCATGGGTGCCACATGTGGGCACCCTGTCAGTTACTCATAAGCTATCCCCAGCATACCCCTTTAAGTTGAATGCCAACCTACGGGGTCCTAGAAAACATGGATGCAGCTGTGGACTGTATCCATGTTTTCCTGGCTGCTCTAGGGCGGCAATTTCTGCAGCTGCGGGGAATCGAACACCGATCTTTGGGATTTGGAGAACAGTGCCGAACCCAAACAGGTTGTCACAATCCTTGGTCTCTATGCAGTCCACTAAAATCTAGGGATGAAACTGGGAGCAAGTGGTGGGCTCCCCTGCAGCACCTCCACAGGGGAAATAAAACATTACATGGGTCCTCTCAAATCAAGGGGCTGGTCATGTAAAGCAGCGATATAATCTATACCAGTGCTCTCTGCTTCAGCCTTCTGGTGGAGGGGCTGTGAACAGGGGACCACCCTCTAGTGATTGCCCCTTTTTAAGGCAAAAAGATTCTTGCTACATGGTTTTGTCATCAGTAGTTACTAGGAAAGCTAAATCGGCATTTAAGTTCCACAAAGTTGTGTCCTTCCGTCTTGTTTTATTTAGGTAGACAGGACTTTGCTGTAACTTTTCATGCTGTCAGGTTATATACGCATGTGATATTTCATTGTGTTGCAGACATTGCAAGTCGATCTTGCTGAAACCAGTTTGAGAGAGTTTTTTTTTTTTTTCTGCCTTTTCAGACACGTGGTAGGAATTCAATTGGTTTTATGGGAAGCAGCAAAGCCGCAGAGAGAGAAATCCCTCATGGAACATGGAAGGAGGAGGGGGGAGCGTTCCATGTCTCTGGCAATTACTCCCTCCTTGTAGCGTGAGAGTATTCTTCCCACATAGTTTCCAGCTTGAGGTGTTTTTTTTTTCTTTTTATGAAGGGAACGTAGAGAACACATTAATGATATAAAGGCTGCATGTGTTCCCAGTTTGACAGACAAGACATCTAAAGTACATAGCAGATTTTGCCTAAAGGGGGTTCTCCAGTGATAAGGGTTTACTTTTAAATGGTGTCAGAAAGTTGTACGAATTTCTCCCTTGGGTTCACGCTGCATTAATCCATATATCCTAGCTGTGCGTCAGCACCTCAACAAAAATCACAGCAGCCATTTATTTAAATGGCTTGAACATAGCTAGTAATAAAGTTTGGGACACTCTCCTTTCCCAGGTGTTTTTTTTGCTGTGCTCAATACCACAGAGGACCATGATATCAAGTACAGCAAAAAAAAAAAGTGTAAACTTAGTCACTAGCTGACATTGTTAATGCATTTAAGAGGTTGTCCGGGCAAAATGAACTTTTCCCCATCCACAGTAAGAAATTGTGGGGCTCTGACCTCAGTAACCAAACTCAACCCCCCCCCATCTCTGTATCGGTCCTTGGCATCTGTGTTATGGATGGAGCTGCAGGTATGGCACGTGACCTGCAGCTCTATTTATTCCTACAGAGGTTACATAGTTAATACGGTTGAAAAAAGACACATGTCCCTCAAGTTCAACCAAGGAGGGGATGGATACAGGGAAGGGGGGTATACAAGGAGGGGATGGATGCAGGGAAGGGTGATATACAAGGAGAGGATGGATGTAGGGAAGCGGGATAAACAAGGAGGAGATGGATAAAGGGAAGGGGACATATGATGATAGGTTCTATACATATACAAAGAGCAGAGTAAGGGCCCTATTACACTGGACAATTATCGCGTGAAAAATCGTTGAATCGTTCGTATTTAAACGATAATTGTTCTGTGTAATTGAAGGCAACGATTTAAAAATCATTTGTGTGTCAATGATTAATGATTTAGATCTGAACATAAAATTATCGTTAATCATTCGCTGTAATTCCACATTCGTTCGCTCAAGTTCCACATTTTTTCACTAATCGTTCAGTGTAATTGCACATTGTTCTCGCCACTAACGATTATCGCTCTATGTAATATGATGAACGATTTCAGGTTAACGATAAACAATCTTTCTTGCTATCGTTAGTCGTTAATTGTTAAAAATCGCTCCGTGTAATAGGAGCCTAAGGCGGAAGAACGATGTACTCTTCTCTCTCTGGCACTGCCATAGGAATGAATAGAGACGTTGGTCATGTGCCTTACCCTTGGATCTATTTATAACACAGAAGCCGGGGACCAGATACGGAGATCGGTGGGGGGTACAGAGGTCAGACCCCCCACAAGACAATAATCATAGTCTTGACAGATTTTTGACGCCAAAGTCAGGAACAAACTATTAACTGAGAAAAGGTCATAAAAGACAGATTTCTCCACTTTTCAAATCCATTCCTGGCTTTGCCTTCAAAAATCTGTCAGATAAATCTCTCATTGCACAGAGCAATAATCTGCTGAAATGGCCTTATAACTAGCAGGTTATTGCTCTGTGTCATGTGACCCTTAGATGTATAAGATTCTGATCTCCAGCATGTGACAGTAGAGACCAGATATTTGTATACAGCCATACATATATGCTAAACCACATGCTGTATTAAAGATGAGAGGCTGATGTTAACATTATATAATACTTGATTCTGCGGCCAATGACAGTGTATTCCAGTAATCGTTCATGCTGCCCGGCCACTGTGTAAAAAGACACTGCAAGCGAGCATTGATCTCACTGATTGAAACTCTTTTGCGGCCATACAGAGTCGCATATTGGGCCATTTAAAGTCGTTGTAGATCACAAAAGTACCTAATACACAGAATATACCCATAAGAAACTGTATTTTTATGGAAAAAGACCAAATTCTATACAAAATCCCCCCCCCCCCCTTGTGCAGGCCTGGAAACTGACAGCACAGCTCTGTATATAGGATATACTGAACATATAAGAGATATATATCTGTGTTTCCAGATTAGTGTGTTCATTCCAGATTAGCAGTGTATACTTATCATCCAGGCTGCTTGTGATCCTGCATCTGGTTCTCTAGTCCTCTGGCTGAATCTGGGCATTATTATTATTATTATAACTCATGTAAAAAAATAAATAAATAAAGGGGCTTTAAAGGGGATATACGTACATTTCTAGCAGCTTTTTAAAGGGGTTATACAAAATTTAACCAAAAATGTCATACTGTAGTGTCCCTCCACTGGGCAATTCCATAAAAAAAATTAAAAGCACAAAAAGCATATAGGTGCAATCCCCCACCGATTGTTTGACTCCTTTTCCACTTGTCTACGCTGCTCCTAGCACCAAATTCAAACTTTTACAAATGGTCCCAGTATTCCATCACGGCACCCGGCCAGGAAACTACATATCCCAGCATGCATTGCACATCAGAGCTAACTGTTGGGTACTCTCCCCTGTCTTGTAGCATTCACCCACCACTAGCTCAATCTGCTTTTGCTGTAAACACAGTATCTATCTATCTATTAACATAGATAGAGACAACACTGTCTCCTTTCCCCTTTACTACTCAGGAGAGGCTGGTGATCACTGTGTGATGTCAGTAGTGGATGGGGTTACAGATGAGGTGTTACAGCTTGCCTGGCAACAGAAGGGACAGAGATCATACTTTTTCTTCACACTGCTATTGGTTAAGACCAAGCATTTTTTAGGAGAATGGATGCTTAACTACACAGGGAGTTAGAAACCAGGACTGCACGGCCATGTGGCTTGTGAAGACTGTGATCCCACCCGCCGCTCATCTGCCAGGAGGAGTCTCCTTGTAACAAATCTGTGATCCTGCAGTTGATTACTATTGGCCTACTAGATCTTCATTGATAACTTTCTCTGAATGGATGATGTTTCAGGACCTGATTGATCCACGCTTTCTACAGCAATGAACGGCCGGTTTAGATCGGTCAGCCAGTCCGTCACATTATTCTAATGCTTATTAAGGACTTTTTTTTTCAAGTTTGATTATCTTTGATCACTTTGCACTTTTTGCACATATAAATATGGCCTTAAAGGACATATCCCGCCACAGGTGTGGGATCTTACCCTGCACTGATTGTGAACCGGACCTAGTGTTTGATTCGTCCCTTACACATGATTGATATTTTCACCAATAGTAAGCACTTTATTGAATTGTGTCACTATTTAAAGATTGGAGGGGGTTTGGCAAATTGCACTTAAAAATGACGGAAATGTCAATTGAAATGTTGTAACGCTAATCTATGTGTTGCTTTCACTGTTATTTGCCGTCATGGAATAAAGATTTGCAGCTTTGTTCAAATCATTGGGAGTGCTGTTGATATCTTGTGATCTAACTTCAGTTGGTTCCTGTCAGAACCCTGTACTACAGGCATCTGTCCGTCAAATACATTGCTGTGCTGCTTTTCTTCACTTCTCTGTCTATCTGTTTATCTACATAGAGACAACAAAGTCTCCTTCAAACACACTAAATCTCTCAGGTTAAGACCCTATTCCACGAAACGATTATCGGCCGCTACGGACGATAATCGTCCCGTGGAATAGAGTGCAATGATCAGCCGACATCGTTCATGTCGGCTGATCGTTGCAGTCACTTGTTTTTCAACATGTTGAAAAACAAGCAACTGATATAGCAGCGATCTGCTGCCACCGCTCCGTTGAATAGCAGCATCGGCAGCAGACGCTGCTGTATGCTATTGGCTTCCCGGACGATCAGCGATCACCCGGGTAGCCCCCCCGCAGCGAGCAAGGAACGAGAAGCTGACAGCGCTCGTTTGCTCCTTTATGATGACCCGTGGAATAGGGCCATAAGTCAGGGGTACCCATCTATTCACAATTGGTCAAAAACCGCAGGGCACTAAACCCCTATTACTGCAGTAACCTCACCCCTAAAATAGCAGTATAGAAGTTTAAAAGCACAATGTCTAGGTGAGTCGTATCAATCACTGGTTCTAAACTGTCCCTCATAATACCCAGGATGCAGCACTGGGAAATTTCTCACCCTGACCCTAGACCCGCTGTCTAAAATCAATATATGTGCCCCATTCAACATGTTTTGACGCTAAGCAATGTCATCTGGAAGATATGGCATCAAACATATCTTGATACCATATGATTGATGTCATACGACATCAAGATGGTTAAGGGGCACATATACAGTTTTTAGATAGCGATTGTCACAGTGAGAAATTTCCCAGTGCTGCAGCCTGGGTATTCTGAGGGACAGTTTAGGACCAGTGATACTACTCACCTGACATCATGCTTTTAAACTTCTATACTGCTTTTATTATTCACTTATTAAAAGTTATATTTTAGGGGGGAGGTTACTGCAATAATAGGGGTTTAGTTCCCTGGGCTTCGGTCCAAGAGTTTTTGGCAAATTGTGAACAATGTCTCCTTTCCCCTATACTACTCGGGACAGGCTGTTTCTTCCCCGCCTTTGGCCAGGTGATCACTGAATGATGTCCGTGGTGGGCAGGGTGTAACACCTGTAACAGCTTGCCTGGCAACAGAAGGGACAGATGAGTGGAGACAGTGAAGCAGGAAGTGAGGATTTTCTGCAGCTTCAGGGTGTGAGTCAGGATGAGCTGCAGACAAACTGATCAATTCATATAATATAAACCTATTACATATAAGCTTAGATTATGGGAGGGGATTGTACAGGGTTAAATCTTTGTTATCTGGAGTTTCTTATTAAGTGGCTGCAGTATAACCTGCAGAAGCTAATTACTGGCCTCAGTGAGTAACAATATGTGTGGTCAACTTTATTCTAATGTTGACATGCTGGAATTTTATGCAACAAAAATCATTTATTGGGCATTGAAGCTCATTAAGTCTTCTCTTCATTCCTTGTGAGAATACAGTGTTTGGTAATGGCAGCAGTTGGCATATACTATGCAGGTTTCTTTCTGATACAAGGCTGAGCTGCTAGACTAGATGTCTCCTAGTATGGCCAATGCATTCTATAAAGGGTTAATGTGCTCGGAGAGCCTGGAATTTGCTGACAAGGCTAAATAAGCCTGGCTGAGGATTAAGCACAGAGCCAGGATGTGTGAGGAGGAGGAGGAGGAGGGGGCCATCAAAGTCTCGTCTGCATCTTTCCTCTATTTCACATTTCTCCTGAGCTTGGCTGAGGGCTGACACACATCATTGTCCTGGAGACTACAGGAGTCCCTAACTGTTCTGATTCGCCACACAATGGAATATAAAGTGTACAATCGCACAATTTGGTAAAGTCTTGTGTAAAAGAAAAAATGGAAGACAATTTAGTTTATGAGATGAGAACCGGCCCAGTCTGATTCAGCCTTGTGACGCATCCTGTGCGCTCTGATCCAGTTTACTTATAGGAAACATCAGGAGCACCATTCACATCAAGGTTCACATCTTCCCTGGCTGATCAGATCTGTTCCAGAACTTTCTTCCACTCCCCAATATATCTGCCTGCAGAAACCAATGTGCTTGTCAGTGAAATGTCCCCATTCAGATTAGCGAATTCAGATGTTTACAAGAAGTTGGCTGCAGGTGAATTCACTTATATTTGGGCTGTATTACACGGCCTGATTTTCTATTAAGAGAGCACTAATCTGCTAGATTGGCGCTCACTTACCAAGCCTATTACACGGCTCGATAATCATACAACAAGGGCTGTATATAGAAAATAATAGAGTTAATACTTACCTGTCCATGCTCCCCAATGTCCTTCTGCGTATTCCTTGCTCATCACAGCTGCTGCTGACACTTCCTATCCAGTCTGTGCCACTATCCTCTATGGGCTGCCTGGATGATCTAGCGATCACCCGGGAAGATCCCCGCGGCCCCTCCCGCACTCACCTGCTCGCTGCCGCCGTGTGTACTAGCGGTAGCAACGAGCGGGGAACGAGGAGCAAACGAGTGCTGGGACAAGGGACAAGGGAAATGCAATGTAATTGCATTATTGAATTGCAGTAATTGATCATTTCATTGCTGTACAGCCATCCTTCATTGCATTAATACTGTGAAACTCCAGTTTGTGTAAACATATCCTCAAAGGGATATTCCCATGTCAGATAATATAGTATATACCTGTAGAACTTAATAAGTTAAATATTTTTGCAGATACAATTGTTTAGCACATTTGTCTCCTGATCTGCTGGTCTTTCTTTTGTTGACAGCTTGTTGTCTAGGTTACCAACCACCACACTGCTTTCAAAGCAGTGGTCCTGTAAGTCGTGTATTATTATTATTTATAAAGCGCCCTTAATTCCAGAGCACTATACAAGCAATAGGGGTAACAAACAGGAACACAACAAGATCAAAAACACATTACATGATGGCAAATGGCAGACTGGTACATGAGAAGAGAGGACTCTACCCGCGAGGCAGGCAGTCCTATAAGGTACTGGGAGAGAAACAGGAGTTAAAGTGCAGCCAAAATTGATCCAAAATTGTACAAGCCAAAAAGACTGAAATGGCTGCACATCACACCCATGGTTGACATGAAAGCTTGGTCAGCTACATTAAAAACCAACATCAGAAGTTAGTATATAATTTGATCAAACCATATTGCCTCATGTACCAACGTGCAGGTCTCTGATACACATGAGTCCCTAACCAAAAAACATCACTGTGGCGGTCAGCGAACACAATCCCCGCAAAGCGTACGCAAACAGAGAACGGGGCCACGGAATTGCCTGCAACCCCAATGTCACACGGCCAAACCCCAAAGGGCCCCCCCAAACCCTGCAGGCACCGCCTGCGGAGAGAGTGGGAGCCAAACAACACAAGTGTGAACAAGCTCTTACCTCTTACCTCTCACCATTACTCCTGCAGGTAGAATGGGAGAATCAAAGGAGGTACTTACCATATGTACTCTGGTGCTTCCTGCACGTTGGTACATGAGGCAATATGGTTTGATCAATTATATACTAACTTCTGATGTTGGTTTTTAATGTAGCTGAACAAGCTTTCGTGTCAACCATGGATGCGATGTGCAGCCATATCTGTCTTTTTGGCTTGTGATACAAAATTGTTATAGGTTGTAGCCTAGTTTGAAGAGATGGGTTTTCAGGTTACTTTTGAAGGACTTGATGGTGCATAAGAGCTGGATGTGTCATGGTAGTGAGTTCCAGAGTATGGGGGAGGCTTGGGAGTCTTGGAGGCGGTTGTGTGAGGTACGAACAAGGGGGGCACAAAAGGAGGTCACTGGAGGATCGAAGGTTGCGTGAGGGACGGTAGCGGGATATCAGGTCAGAGATGTACGGAGGAGAAAGGTTGTAGATGGCCTTGTACGTCATGGTCAACAATTTAAAGTGAATACGTTGGGCAATGGGGAGCCAGTGAAGGGATTGGCAGAGGGGAAAGGCAGAGGTGAAGCGAGAGAAAAGTTTGATTAGTCGGACAGAGTTAAGTATAGACTGGAGGGGAGCAAGGGAGTTAGATGGAAGGCCAGACAGGAGGAGGAGGTTACAGTAGTCCAAGTGGGAGATAATGAGAGCAGTACCAGCAGTTTTGTGGAGTCAGGGGTGAGAAAAGAGCGGAATCAGGAAATGTTTTTAAGGTGGAGGCTAGAGATGATCAAACAGGGCCGAGGTTTAGATTTGTACGAACCCGAACCATCGGCATTTGACTCCCGTTCCGTGGGGAAGGTTGAGACAGCCCGAGTACCGCCTGGAAAACAGGGATACAACCTATTACCTAGGCTTTCCAGGCAGTACTCGGGCTGTCTCCACCTTCCCCACGGAACAAGAAGGCAGCGGGAGTCAAATGTTGATGGTTCGGGTTTGTACGAACCTGAACCTTGGCCCTGTTCAATTATCTCTAGTGAAGGCGGCAGGAGGTGGTCAGGGCCTGAATGTGTGGTTTAAAAGACAGGGCAGAATCAAAGGTGACCCCAAGGCAGCGGACTTGAGGGACAGGGGACAAAGTGCAGCCATAGTGATTGGGGGTATAGATATACAGCGTATAAATACGCTATATATTTATGTGTGAGTATGTGTATATGATCACTGATAACTGGAAATCTATTTTAAAACAATTTCTTCTTTATGTACTTATAATTAAAACAAGAAAACCACTTTTATATACATCACCATCTAATCTGCGCAGCCATCACCAAAACCCTGGTAGTTCTATGACATAGTTCAGATTATGCATCACACTTATTGCACCTCACGCGTTTGTTGTTTTTTTTTGCACTTTGACTTTTTGAGAATGTAGTGCACTTTGATGTAAATGCACTTATTAAACGACAAGTTTTTTTTTATTGCACTTTTAATTTTTTTAAGGCTATTGCAGTTGCAGTTCCTTAGTTCAGCATAACACAAGTCTCTGTTGATTCCCAAAATGCATCATATATATCTTCTTCAATTATGAGCATCCATATATTTTTTTCTATGAAGTGAAGGTTTGTTACTTCCCTTTATTCCCTTGGAAGCTCTTCAGACTGGTCTTGTGGCCCAACGTGTTTCTTTTGCAGCTGATCTTCAGGGGCCTTACTGCTGCTGTTCATTCTTATTCCATTTTGGGACTTTCCTGGTGCACAGCTCTGATGATGGCAAGTGCAAAAAAGAAGTGCAATAAGTGTGATACATAATCTGAAGTACTGTATGTGATAGAGCTACCAGTGTATTGGTGATGGCTGCGAAGATTATATGGTGAATATACAGAAAAGTGGTTTTCTTGTTTTAACTATACAGTACATAAAGAATAATTGTTTTAAAACTGATTTCCAGCTATCAGTAAGCATATATTAATTTATGGGAAATATTGATGTCGGTAAACAAAAGGATCAGTGCTATTGTGTGTGTATATATGTGGATATATAAATATATGTATACTGTGTTTCCCCGAAAGATGCTCTATGTCTTATTTTCAGTGGATGGATTATTTTTCCCTGAAGAATTTACACATCAGCTTTTGAATCCTACTGTCTACCTGTGGAGAACATAGATTCAGCTAGAGGACAGGCTGGAAAAAGTGAATACAGCTTATGGCCTTTTGCTGTATCCATGTTTTTCAGACAGTCCTCAGGCTGAATATACCTTCTTCAGGCAGTGGTAATTACAAACCTGAACTTACGGTACGTTTGCTCTTCTCTAGTGCCTGGTTCTATAGCATTTTACTATAACATTGATTGATAGGTCTCCTGTAAATAGGAATTCTCATCTAAACTTTTATTAGTAATGGAGTTGCTCCCGCTGAATGTGAGCCTGCCATCCGTCTACCAGAGGACTTTCAGATTCTGCAGGGTTTCCTAATCTTCAAGAGCTGTCATTATAAAGTGGTGAAAAAGTCACTTTTAGACTACACAAATTGAGCCTAGCATTTTATATATATTTTGTGTGTGTAATATGTATATTTAATGTACATGCCGTAAAACACATCTTTTCCCTTTGCTTTAGGTACCCTCCTACTTGAACTTGTCGATCAGTTTTCTACACCTGAAGAAGCTCCTCCTTTCCTTGTAAGGTTGCTTAAAGCAATTGAAAAAAAAGGTGAGATCTTTTAGACTGCTAATATAGGTAGAGGATAGTAATAAAAGGTGTTGTCCAGCTCCACAAAAAGGTTAATTTGTCCTGAAACCCTGCTGTGTCTGAACCAACAGTACCTATTCACAGCAATGCACTGCTTCCTGCTTTTATATGGACTCGCAGGAAGAGCCCACTCAGCCAATCACTGACTAGGTGGATCACTGCTCTGGCTAGTGATTGGCTGGACAAGTGCTTCATGAGTGGACAAAACCATGAAGCACTGCTTATCTTAAACTAGGCACTGGGGCGGGATCAGGGCAGGGGAGCTGAACCTTCTTTTTTTTTTTTTTCTTTTTCTTTTTCGTTTTCATTTTTATGCCAGGCTGAGCCCATAGGCAAAAATTTTGTGGGGCCAGACAACCTCTTTTTTAAGTATTTTGATATTGACATGCATTTGAGCTTGTTTGTGGTCAACTTTCATTATTCCAACCTTATATAAAATAATATAATAGATTATTATGAATGGTGATGAGTGAACTTTAAAAAATAAAATTTTTAGTTAAAAAAAAGTGTCATAATTAGAGATGAGCAAACCTCGAGCATATGCCATTTGATTACTGGCCTGGCTGCTGAGGGAGTTGGATAGAGCCATAGGTTGTATCTATGTTTTTCATGACTACCTAGGGCTGCATCAAACAACTTTAGCCACTGGTAATCAAATGCTCTAAGCGTGACGTCACTTGTGTGCTCTCAAAGCTAAAAGAGAGAGAAGAGCACAGCTTAAAATACAGGTGATTATGTTTGTTTTTTCTCCTCAGTTTTTACGGTCAGAAAACACTGATTGTTTCCCAAAGTCTCCTGAGAGTATTCCTGATCCGTGATTCCTGACCGTAAAAATGTCCATGGACGTGCAAAGGAGGCCTTAATATGCAGCAAATCTGCAGCCCTTATAGTTATTGTATTGGATGGTGAAGAGGTGACTTTAACAATTACCTTTTGTAGTAGGATACTTTAGTAATGCTGGTGTTTTGGCATGTATGGCTAATACAGTTTTCTACTTAGAGGGATCTTGTAATCTCTTATTTTTGGTGCTCAATGTCAGATTATGAATAACATTTATGGGTGATGTGTGTAATGTATGTATGGTGTGAGCCTGCGGTTACCTAGTATAATGTAGGGTCGTGAAGGCATATGGCGTGGGGGCTGGGAGCAATGTAAATTAAATCTGTATGCTGTTTTCCCCTCCGTAGGACTGGACAGTGAAATGCTTTACAGGACCGCTGGCTCAGAGTTTAGACACACACTAAAAACCGGTAAGAACCAGTTCTCACAAGGGCTTGTATAGCGAACAGTGGGAAGGTCTGATCATTCTGTGCAGGAGATACACCAAGAAAATCTTGTGCCCAGTTTACTTTGCCTGTCACATTCTCTACTGGTTTTGTCGTAGTTAAATTTAGCCCAGTGTTCTGCAGTTATATAGTTATACAGTATAAGAACACTGTACAAGTATAGAGTACATAGTATAGACTCAAAAACAAGAAACTAGTGAGCACCACTTAAAAAAGAGTGCAAGCCTACATGGTAATACACCTACACAAAAAGGTGCAAACAAGAAACATGCAAAAAAAAAAAAGACATGCCAAAAAACACTGACAGTATTTACTGGATCACAAGGCCAACAATGACAATATAGATTCCACAAAACCAGTATGATAAAAATGCTAAAAAGTTAAGACAATAAATTCCTTCCAGCCTCTGGGAAACTGGGCAGGACCTATAGAAAGTAACAAGAGTGGGATAAATGACAGGAAATAGTGTATATAAAGTAGTGCACATATCTAACAAGTGTCCAGCACTGCTTCTTTAGGAGTATATCCGAGTATAACCAGCATGCACTATGTCGTCTGATTCTTGTCTTTCACATGTTGAAAAATATTAGAACAGTAGATATGGTCTGCTGGCCGTCACTCTGTGTAAAGGAGTGGCGGTAGCAGACCGCTGCTATATCCTATGAGCTCCCTGGGCGATATAAAGAGAGCGCCCAGGAGAACTTTACTGCTAAAGTATGCAGAATTATAGTGGAAGCCTGCGGAACTGCCGGTAGACGCGATTGCTGGTTCCATAGGCTCCACTATAATTCTGTCTACTGCTACATTAGCAGTGAGAGTGGAGATGATGGGGCAGCGTGAACCTGGCCCAGCATCACTCCGGTGCTGCATTCCATCATACACTGGCATTCCAGCTTCGCCATACTGCTCCCCACCATACACCTGTACACCAGCCTCGCCATGCTGCTCCCCACCATACGTCAGTACACCAGCCTCGCCATGCTGCTCCCCACCATACGTCGGTACACCAGCCTCTTCATGCTGCTCCCCACCATACGTCGGTACACCAGCCTCGCCATGCTACTCCCCACCATACGTCGGTACACCAGCCTCGCCATGCTGCTCCCCACCATGTGTCGGTACACCAGCCTCGCCATGCTGCTCCCCACCATACGTCGGTACACCAGCCTCTTCATGCTGCTCCCCACCATGTGTCGGTACACCAGCCTCGCCATGCTGCTCCCCACCATACGTCGGTACACCAGCCTCTTCATGCTGCTCCCCACCATACGTCGGAACACTAGCCTAGCCATGCTGCTCCCCACCATACGTCGGTACACCAGCCTCTTCATGCTGCTCCCCACCATACGTCGGTACACTAGCCTAGCCATGCTGCTCCCCACCATACGTCGGTACACCAGCCTCTTCATGCTGCTCCCCACCATACGTCGGTACACTAGCCTAGCCATGCTGCTCACCACCATACGTCGGTACACCAGCCTCTTAATGCTGCTCCCCACCATACACCAGTACACCAGCCTCGCCATGCTGCTCCCCAACATACACCGGTACACCAGCCTCGCCATGCTGCTTTCACCATACATCGGTACATCAGCTTCGCCATGCTGCTTCTACGTCCTGCTTTAGGACTGCTTACACACCGCTGATCACCATCGGTCTTTTAGGACTGCCGTCATTTTGAGTCCAAATAACAGCAGTTTTTTTTAAACCACTGGCTGTCATTATATGAATAATGGCCAATATTTGTCATTTAATGATTACTGTCCAATAAAAATGGGTGTGTGAGCATAGCTTAAAACTGTAGCAGTGAAGATATTATATTGCGAGTATTATACTGATTGAATGTGTAAACCCTCTCTGCTGTTATTTTTGACTTTGTAGTTCCCGATCTGTATGGGATAGACCTGGAGGTGGCAGATACTCATTTCCTCACAGACATGGTTAAGTCATTTCTGCACGAGTTACCTAGTCCCGTCATTCCAGTGCACGTCCACCGGGATCTCATTCAGGCCTTACTAGGTAAAAACCAAAACCTTCCAGTTTTATGATCTCTGTTTGTCCAATACTCACATATGTTAGATGCTCTGTTAATAATTCATCAGTCCTTATGGGGAAAAAATGGATGCAGTTGTATGCCATTCATCACGTTTTCCATTGACTTGCAAATTAAAAAAAAATTATCGAAACAGATCCTTTTTTTTTTTTTTTTTTGTAATTTTATTTTTTGAACGTACACAAAAAAACATAGTTGATTACCTTCTTCTCTGTTAGAATTAAACGTTTAAAAACAGATGTAAAAATACAGAAACTATTTCTAATATTATACTTGTTCCTGCTCTGTATACATAGTGACCCTACACTTTTATGTATATGGATGTTCACATGATCTGTTTGTGGAATATGCCCATGGCTCAGTGCAGAAAGTTGGATGGTGCTGCCCCCTAATGGTGCAAGGTCAGGAGGTTTGTATGAGCTCCTAGTTCAGTTTAGCACTATGAATACAATTCTGTTGCTCATAGTCCCATCATTATAACTTATTTAGTTCAGAATAAGAGTCCTGGTTTTACATGTTGATTGTCATTTGGTTAGGCTAGGTTCACACTATGTTTTTTGCAGTAGGTTTAACGTTTATATTTTATGAAAAACAGATGCAATTGTGTGCAATCCGTTTGGATCCTTTTTTTTTTTTCAAGCATACACTAAAACATGGTTGGCCACGCTTTTGTGTATGCTTAAAGTAACCATTTAAAAAAACAGATCTGTTACACGAACTGCAAAAATGCAGTGTGAACCCAGTCTAATACTGTGAGGCAGCCGTGTAGTCACAGGTTCAGTATAGTTTATTCTAATGCTTGCTTTCTGTTTCATATATACAGACAATGGGGAAGATGTACAGAAGAGAGCACACGTGTGGTCCCTCCTACAACCACCTACAGTTCCCATACAGCACAGTCTCACTTTCCAGTATGTCCTCCGACACATCCGAAACGCATGCAGCCTCAGTAACATCAATGGATTCACAGTGAAGTTTGCTGTGGAGGTGTTTGGACCTTTGCTTTTTCGGCCGGTCATTGCCGGGTGAGCTCTTGTGTATAATGGACGTGATCTTTAGTACCGATGTTAAATAACATTGCTCACGAATTATAAAGGGTTTCATCTGTATTATATAAGCGGTAAACCTATAGAAACTTACGTATTTCTTGTGGTACATTACTGATTTACCTTGTGCAGTATTCACCATCATAATGATAGTTTGTATATAGTTTTGTTCACTGAAAAATTGTTGCAACACCTGACTACCATGGCTTACCTTTAGGGCAGGCTCTTCTCTTGCGAGATGGTTGGTTTCGTGGCCTTCCTCTGGCAATCGGTTCACATGTCCTACTACTGATCGGGATCTGAAGTCAGGGCTTCTCCTTGTCCTCTCCCTCCCCTCTTCTCTCTCTGCAATTTTCTTCTTCTTTTCTTATCAATATCTATCTGTTACTTTTGCATTCCTTATGTTTCTATTGGGTCATTAGATGTTCTTGTGAATCATCCCTTGCTTTGACATGTTGCGGAGACAATCCTAGCGGATATTTTGAGCATAATGCATGTTCCCTATGGAGGAACCTTTCAACCTGTTTGTTCTTCAACAATGGCCTCACTAACCCAATGGACTCTTCATTGCTTTTGCTGTATTACCTGTTGGTACTTCACATATTTGAGATTGTACTGTTTTCTTCTTCTCTGTTCTGCTTAAAAATTGAAAATAAAATCCAGATTTACAAAAAAAAGAAAAATTGATGCAAATGTTTGTAAATCTGCTTCAGCCGTGCATCTGTATCAATATAGTATTGCAAAGATTTCGGTGCTCCCGGCATCATAATGATACATGATGCCAGGAGTTCTGATAATCTGTTCCGGTGCACACAGTCTGTATATATGGACTGTTCGCACATGAGGCCTAACTTGTCATATACCAGCAGCAGAGACCTGAAATGTATATGGGACTGAAGGCAAAAGGAGAAAAATTTGGGTAAGGATAGTGAGTGAAAAGATTAAAATGGCCTATGAAATGCTTCACCAGCAGAACATGTGGGGTAACACTTCCTACCACCAATACTAGTAGAAAAATAAAATAGTGTGCTCATTGGTTTATGGAGTAGATGACCAGAAGTTTCTATAGTTTTTGTCTTTTCCTTGTAGGGCAGAAGCTGTGCCAGATTATCCTGCTCTGCTCCTGGAGCTTCTGCTTCAGGATAATGAAGTTCCGCAGGATCAGCCTCCCCCAGGTACAGCCGCACTGGAGTGATGTGATTTTATGGAAAGTATACTATGTTACGTCTTGTCCTTCTGTGCCTTAAAGGAGAAGTCCAGCAAAAATGAAAAGTATTGTATTGCCCCCCAAAGGTTATACAAATGACCAATATACACTTATTACGGGAAATGCTTATAAAGTGCTTTTTTTCCCTGCACTTACTACTGCGTCAAGGCTTCACTTCCTGGATAAAATGGTGATGTCACAACCCGACTCCCAGAGCTGTGCGGGCTGTGGCTGCTGGAGATGATGATGGCAGAGGGATGCTCAGTGTCCCTCCAGTGCCCTGTGTCCCTCAGTGTCCACCTGCCATCATCCTCTCCAGCAGCCACAGCCGGACAGCTCTGGGAGTCGGGTCGTGACATCACCATTTTATCACCATATGTGACCTATATATATATATATATATATATAGTGTGTGTGTATATATATATATATATATATATATATATATATGTTACATTAGATTATGAAAACTTCCTTACATTCTGTTTTTCTCCTTTGCAGCTCTCCCTCCCAAACCAGTGAAACCGAAACTGCCAGCTTGTACAATCAATGGGGTCGGAGGAACACTTCAAGAGGCAGAGTGGTATTGGGGAGACATTTCTAGGTGAGATTATATTTTTCTTTATGAATCCTGTAAAATTTCTACTATAGAGATCGAGCTTGCATGACCCATTATGGTGTGTGCACCTATAACTGTTACTGAGATGTCAAAAGTAAGTAGTTTAACAGACTATATGGGTCATGCACAACCTTATTCTATACTGCGTGTGTATATTAGGACTTTTGTACATATGTTCATACAAATATCTTAGCTTAGCTGCATCTTCTCAGGTCTGTTAAGTAAGGGCCCTATTACACAGAGCGATAATCATCCGATTCAGAAGATTATTGTCCGTGTAATAGAGACAGCGATCAGCCGGTGACAACGATCATCGGCTGATTGTGTCTTTTAGTCCTGACCTGAAATTAATAGTAAAGTAAACTGTATACATTACCTGTCCACGGTCCCTGTGTTCTTCTGCCCAGGGACCGTGGATAGGTAATGTATACAGTTTATGGGCAAGGGCTGCATGGACATCACTAACAATGTATATACAGCTCTTGCTAAACGATCATTAAGCTGTGTAATAGACTCGGTAAGCGAGCACTGATCTAGCAGATCAGTGCTCACTTACAGGAGGCATCAGGCCCTTAGTGTAAATCCACATAAAGAAATCAAGAATTAAGCAGCACTATGATTATATATCAGGGGTACTCAACAACTTTTAGTGAAGGTCCACTTACCGGGGTCTATTGCCAGGTGAAGGTCCAAGCTGAACATCAGTAGAAAAGGGGTTTTGTTAACTTTTCACAAACGTTGTTGAACTATTTACATACACTTGCTTATTAGTGCGAAAACTGGCATTTTTTTCTCTATCACCAGCCCTTTGAAATTAGGTACAAAGGGGGTGACTGCCCCAGTAGTGTATAGCCCCCCCTGTGCGCTCTCCCCCAGTAATATATAGCCCCCCCCCCCCCGTACACTCTCCCCTTGTAGCATATAGCCTCCCTGTGCGCTCTCCCTCTCCCATATAGCCCCCCCTGTGTGATTCTCTTCCTGTAGTATACAGCCCACCTGAGTGCTCTCCCCCTCCCATATAGCCCCCTTTGCGCTCTCCCCCTCCCATATAGCCACCTGTGCGCTCTCCCCCTCCCATATAGCATGTAACATTAAAAAAAAAAAAAAACACTTATACTCACCTGGGTTCGCCATCTCCTCTTCTCTTTCCTCTTGTGGCCGCCCTGCAGCGGTCACAAGAGGCCGCTCTCCCCTGTCCTGGCACCGACACCAGAAGGGGAGTGCGGTCTCTTGTGACCGCTGCGGCCACAAGAGTGACTGACAGGGAGGGAGCCGATGGCTCTCTCTCTGTCAGTGCTGCTGCCGCACGGTATTTATGAGCGCTCGTTACAAGCGCTCATAATTACTGTGCAGGGAGCAGCGCCGCAGCCGGGGTCCGGACAGCTGGCCCACGCGGTCTGGGTTTGGACCGCGGTCCGCCAGTTGGGGACCCCTGATATATATGAGGGGACTTAAAGGAATCCATGCATATGTTGCAGCAATGCACTATATTCAGATGCATGGAACAATTACAAAGTGTTGATATTCTGATTATACATGAGTACTGAGTATACATGAATACTTATGCATTTCTGCTTACAGTCTGTTCATGAAAATATGCTTATTTGTGAGAAACAAATTTTGCAACAAAAAGACTAATTCTCTGTCACACTTATGCATTTGATTCCAGAAGCCAGACTGGTTTATTTTGATGGAAATGATAATGGGTCAGGTGAGGTTATGTGCCTTTGATATAACATTGCAGTATTGATTAAAGGGGCTATGCAGCCTTAGGGGGTATTAACACGGACCGGTATAATGGACCTCCCCAAACCGTTTGGGGATAGTTGTGTGGCTGTAATGATAGTTGCGTGGCTGTGTCAGTACAGTAGCACAAGCATTTAAACTGTTTTGGAGCTTCCACACACAGACCATAATCATGGAACATGTGAATGCCCCCTTAGAAAAACATGGTCGTTTTCTTCCAGAAACAGCAGCACTAAAATCAATGGAGCCAAATTGCAAAACCTTGGCACAGGGATGGTGCTGTTTTGGCAAGAACGTAGCTGTCCTTTTTCTAATAACCCTTTTAAAATCTAAGCATTTACTACTTCAGTTCTGCTATTGCCTGGTTTCAGGGAGGAAGTCAATGATAAACTTCGGGATACACCAGATGGGACATTTTTGGTGAGAGATGCTTCTAGCAAAATCCCTGGGGAGTACACTCTTACCCTGAGGTAATATAGCTCTTCCTGGATGTGTGCACTTTGTGGTCATGTTTTACCCTGTTACCATCAGTGTTTCTATAATAGCCAGCATTCATATCCAGCAGTTACGTTCTAACTCGCTTTGGCCTTTGTATTTTAGGAAGGGCGGGAACAATAAGCTGATCAAAATATTCCACCGTGAAAACATGTACGGTTTCTCAGAACCCCTGACTTTTACTTCAGTTGTGGCTCTCATTGCACATTACCGGCATGAGTCTCTAGCGCAGTACAATGCTAAACTGGACACCAAGCTTCTATACCCCATGTCCAAATACCAGCAGGTGAGGGTCGTTCATTGGGGATTTTACTGATGTGTTGTGGTTTTCATCTAATCTTATTTATTTATTTGGGAAACCTAGGATCAGATTGTGAAGGAAGACAGCGTGGAGGCCGTAGGGGAACAGCTGAAAGTGTATAGTCAACAGTACAGAGATAAAAGTCGTGAGTTTGATTCCCTCTATGAAGAATATACCAGGACAACTCAGGTAATCCACTGACTTTGCTTAGTTTTAGTGGGATATTTGGCTCTTTGCAGGTTTAAATCCTATCGGCCAACCCTCTGTTTTTAACAGGAACTGCAGATGAAGCGGACAGCTATTGAGGCTTTTAAAGAAACCATCAAAATCTTTGAGGAGCAGTGTCAGACCCAAGAAGCATTTACAAAGGACTATATTGAGAAGTGTCGCAGGGAGGGCAACAACCAGGAGATAGAAAGGTCAGAATAACATGAAGGAAACTTCTTGGAAGTCCTGGAAAACATGGATACAGCCATAGGCCATAGACTGTTTCCACAAGGACTGCCTAGGGCTGCATTTAACTTCTTCAGCCACCAGTAATTACAGTAAATGCTTAAGGATCAGACTGGAGCAAGTTGCTCTCAGCCTGTCAAATAATATGGAAACATATTTCCTTATAGTTCTAAGTTCTGCTGTTCCTCAATTATTCTTACTTGCAATGAGTAAATGGCCTATTGGTGGTTACTAGAGATAAGCTTCATTAAAGGGGAACTAACAGCAGGTACGTGCAAACGAACCTGCTGATATCTCCCTGCAGCATGGTTCCTGACAATTGCCCCTTGCTTCTTGTCTCTGTCGGTCCCGCTGTTTTTGTTCAGTTTGTACGAAGACCACATTGAAAACATGAATACAACCTTTGGCGTATGGCTGTATCCACATTTTTCAAGACCATCATCTGGCTGTCTCCACCTTCTCCATGGAGCGGGCAAACAGCAGGATTCAAAAGCTGATGGTTCAGCTTTGTACAAACGTTAACAAAGCCTGCTCCGCTCATTTGTAGTGGTTACTATGACAGAAATAGACAGTGGTGTGGCACCATCTTACTAATGGCAACCAGCAGAATGTTACAAACAGTTCAGTATATGATTTAAAAAAATGTAAATATGAAATAATCGGTAGAAAAAACAAAAATGTCTGTTTTGATATATTTATAACCTTGAATATTTATATACAATGCCAGAGCTGTCGTGCGCAGTTTACATTGCATACATCCAGATTCACCCGTTTAATGTATGTTTAGGGCCTATGTACACAGTCATTTTACAGATTCCTTTTGCATGAACTCTGTGCTGAGTGACTTCCATACACTTCTATAAGCCTTAATGTGTCTGTAAAAATGTTTTAATCCAAATGTGAAAATATTATTGTTTCTTGGTTTGCAGATAAATTATAAAGAGTATTCCAAAACAGGTTATCCATTGTTATCTGGATTTTAAGCAAATAGTTTTATTTACTATATTGCTTTGTGCAGTGAATTTTTCAGGCAGCGCCAGCACAGTGGATCAGCATTTTCCAATTCCAATGCAGTTCACTGTAAAGGTGGGTTCAGACTACGGAATTCTCGCGGATAAATTCTGCGAAATACCGTTGCCTGTACGTGCTCACGGCCGTGCGCATTTCTGCCGGCTCCATAGACACCATTCTATGGGCCGGTTGTCATGGCAAACAATGCCAGTGAGTTAGGCCTCCATAAAACACTAATACCAGGACTAAAAAGTAATCTAAACATTATTAATTGTTTCAAAAATTGGTTTACATTTTTTTAAATTAAAAAAAAAAAAAAAAAAAAAAAAAAGTTTTATATGATGAAGCAATAAAATTCAGTTTTCAATTAAAAAGATTAAATCAGGTAAAACCTGAAACCTGCCCTTGTTTCACTATATGTTTCTCTGTCCAATAGAATCATGATAAATTCTGAAAAACTAAAATCTCGGGTAACAGAGATTCATGACAGCAAAAAGAAACTGGAGCAGGACCTAAGGAAGCAAGCAAATGAAAACCGAGAGATTGACAAGAAAATGAATAGCTTGAAGCCAGATCTGATGCAGCTGCGGAAACTTAGAGATCAGTATCTTGTGTAAGTAATCCGGTTCAGTGCTTCTTCTCCCTCATTTAATAAAGAACTCAATCTATCCATCATCCTTACAATGCTTTACGTTATGGTACATGTAGAACAGCGGCTCAGTGGTTAGCATACATTATGGTACATGTAGCACAGTGGCTCAGTGGTTAGCAAGCATACATTATGGTACATATAGCTCAGTGGTTAGCTGACTTTATGGATCATGTAGCGCAGCGGCTTAGGGTCCTATTCCACGGGCTGACCAGGGCCTGATAAACGATGTAAACGAGCACCAATCTGCTAGATCGGTGCTCGTTTACTGGGCCTATTCCATGGCCCCACAATCATTTAGTGAGGGCTGCAGGGACATCGTTACCGATGTCCTTGCAGCCCATGTTTCATACATTACCTGTCCAGGCTGCAGGTCTTCTCCTTCTCCCGGTCCCGCGCCACATCAGCTTCGGAGCTGCCTGACTGAACTGACAGACCACTCAGCCAATCACTGCCCGCGGCCGTCCCGGCCAGTGATTGGCTGTCTATCAGCTCAGACAGACCGCTCCGAAGCTGATGCTGCCGTGCCGGACCCGGGGAGAAGGGGAAGACCTGCAGCTTGGTGAAGTATAGTTATGATATTTTCAAATCGTCGCCCGCTGCGCACCGCTATTCCACGTAGCAATGCACGGGTGGCGACCAATGATTTTAGGTTTAAACCTAAATGAACGATCAGCCGATGACACAATAATCGGCTGATCATTCTCTCTATTCCAAGGAGCGATAATCGGCTGAATCGGGCCGATTATCGCTCCGTGGAATAGGCCCCTTAGTGGTTAGCAGACATGGTACATGTAGCAAAGCGGCTCAGTCATTAGCAGACATTATGGTGAATGAAGCACAGTGGCTCAGATACATTATGGATAATGTAGCACAGCAGCTCAGTGGTTAACAGACATTATGGTACATGTAGCACAATGGCTCAGTGGTTAGCAGACATTATGGGTCATGTGGCTCAGTGGTTAGCATACATTATGGTATATGTAGTTCAGTAGTTAGCATACAGTACGGTATATGTAGCACAGCGGCTCAGTGGTTAGCATATAGTGATGAGCGAATAGTGAAATATTCGATATTCGTACGAATATCTCCCGAATATTCGATCCCATCAAAGTCTATGGGAACAAGTATTCGATTATTGAAAAACATCTATTCGACCACTTGGAGGTAAAAACTGGATTTGGGATCCAGGTTTTTACCAGGTTTTTTTAACATTTATCGAATATTTATCAAATATTCTGCGAACTATTCGATAATATTTGATCGAATACCTTACTATTCGATCGAATATCTATTCGATCGAACAGTATTCGCTCATCACTATTAGCATACATTATGGATAATGTAGCACAGTGGCTCGGTGGTTATCATACATTATGGTACATGTAGCACAGCGGCTTAGTAGTTAGCAGACATTATGGTGTATGTAGCACAGCGGCTCAGTGGTTAGCTGACATTATGGTGTATGTAGCACAGGGTCTCAGTGGTTAGCTGACATTATGGTGTATGTAGCACAGCGGCTCAGTGGTTAGCTGACATTATGGTGTATGTAGCACAGCGGCTCAGTGGTTAGCTGACATGGTGTATGTAGCACAGAGACTCAGTGGTTGGTAGACATTATGGTACTTGTAGCACAGCGGTTCATTGGTTAGCACTGTAATCTCACAGCATCGGAATTTGGGTCCCAACAAGAATGACATCTACAAGGTGTTTGTATGTTCTCCCTAACGACCTGAAGGAAACCAGGTTCTTCAGTTTTCTTCCCACACTCCAATACCATACAAATGAATGAATTCAGATAGTGAGCCCTAATAGGAACAGTTACCGACTTGAGCGATGACAAGCTCTGTATAGCACTACGAAATATAGCATATAGCACTATACAAATACAGGAAATATTATTATTATGTAGTCCTTTTAATTGGAATTAACTGAAGTCTGGGAAAAGCGAACACTAGCTTTACTGTGTTAAAGGGAATCTGTCCGCTGCAATTAATGTGCCAAACTGCTGATATGGTTAACTGGTAGTTGAGAGCAACACCTGTTAACTTTCATATTTCTTTGATTGGGAGAGCAAGGCTTTTAATATATAGTAAGAAGAGTCATAGAGGCTTTTCTGAGCTCCTGAAGTGCAGCAAGCTGTAACACCTCCTCCCTTAATTATTATTTGAGTTAATGAAAGTGACTTTGCTTTTTTAATCCTGGGTAAGCACTTTAAAGGGGTACTCCAGTGATTTTTTTTTATTTCTTTTGAATCAACTGGTGGCAAAAATTGCCAGAGATTTGTAATTTACTTTTTTTTTTACACTATAAAAAAAATCCTCTCTTCCAGTACTCAGCTACTGTATGCCCTGCATAAAATGTATGTGTATTCTTTCCAGTCTGACACAGTGCTCTCTGCTGCTACCTCTGTCAATGTGCAGTAGCAAATGCCCATAGAAAACTTCTCCTGCTCTGGATAGTTCCTGACATGGACAGAGGTGGCAGCAGAGAACACTGTGTCAGCCTGGAAAGAAGACTCCACCTCCTACAGGACATACAGCAGCTGGAGTATCCCTTTAACTTTTTGTTGGCTTTAATGGGGAGTAATTTGTTAGGTAACTGTATTGTATCACTGATTTGATGCCCACCACGTTGTAATCTTAGTAATCTTAGGCCTTATTCACACATTCCCTAAATTAGTCCATAATTGCATATCCACAATTATGGACAAATTTATGGCCCATTGGTTTCTATTGAGCTATTCACACTATTTACAGTTTTATAGATCTGCAGTCCATTCTGCCAAAAGTAGGACATGTCCTAGTGCGGACTGTAATTGTGGTACAGATTAGCCAATAGAAGTCTATGGATCCGCATCTTTTGTAGACATCAGGCCCCGTTCACACAGAGCAAGAGAGGCGGAATTGTCTGCCGCGGAATGCCGCCAGCCTCTGTGTCATAATGACACGCATCGCTCAGGGTCTCTCTGCGCTAAAGAATGAACATGTTCATTCTTCAGCGCTGAGAGATGCAGCGTGTGCGCCTCCCATAGAGTGTCATTATGACACAGAGGCTGGCGGCATTCCGCCTCTCTTGCTCTGTGTGAACGGGGCCTTACAGATCACCTTCCCAATTTTTGCAGATCTATGTCCTCTATATTCTCGTCAAAATAGATTCTTTGGAAAACAAAAGCTAAAATGTAATTGTCTCCTTTGGGTAACTACTATAATGTTGTCTGATAAATCTACCACGTTGTCTTGTCAGATAGTTCTCCAGTGTATTCTTGTATGGCTAGTGCCCCTTTGTTTTTTGCTTTCTTTCTTGCCATACTTTTGTTGTGTTTTGTGTGTGGTTTCCATTTTTATTTCTGCGTCGATACAATCGTAACTTGCTGACCTCCTTGCTGTAGACCTTGATTTTTTTATTTTTTTTAAATTTTTTTATTATAATCTCTGACTATTTATTTCTATTGATATTTTCAGCTGGCTGGTTGGAAAAGGTGCTCGACAGAAAGATATCAGTGAATGGCTGGACATGAAGAACGAGCCTGAAGAGTAAGTGTTGTTAAAACATAATAACTTAAATAAAGTCTTTCCACAAGAGAGTACACCTCGGCACTACTGACCAGTATATACAGCAGCGTGTGAACTGTAACTAGTCGCCCTCCGATACAGGTGGTGCTCAATCATCCGAAGTCACAGATGCATAAAGATAAAATCTTCATATAGAAGTTAAAGATGAGGCACTCACCCAGCCATCGGTAATCATGTTGCTTAACTTTATTTAAGTCTCATCTCGGGAACACAGGACGCGGTCGAGTGAGTGAGCCCGCTCACTCACTCGACCGCGTCCTGTGTTCCCGAGATGAAACTTAAATAAAGTTAAGCAACATGATAACCGATGGCTGGGTGAGTGCCTCATCTTTAACTTCTATATGAAGATTTTATAATAACTTAAATATTAGTCATCACCTAATGTGGCATTGATCACTACAGTGTAAGATACAGATATTATATCAACTATAATATACAGCCTATGGATGTATTCATGTTTTCCCAAACTCCCTAGGGTTGCATCCAACTTTTTCTGCCACTTGTATTCAAATACCAAACAATCAAACTCACACATGTTTCAGTTGCGCTTATCTCTGATAATAACCAAATAAATGACAATTAAAAAAAAGGTTCACTAGGAAAAAAATATATTTATAACCTGCCAAACATATATGCATATTTAAGACTAAAAATTGATATTGAGCACAGACTTGGCCTCCAAAGATAAGTAATACTCGCCTAACTCCTGCAGCTCCCATTCCTGTGCCTTTCATTCCCCTGCTCACCATCACTTCAGAAATGCGACTTTTTAGCACGACTGTCGTTCCTCAGCCAGTCACTGGCCGCCGCAGAGGTGTCCTGTGTCAATGATTGGCTGAGCAGGCAGGTCCTATTCAAGCATCTTGACAGCAACAAGTGGTGAGGAGCTTCTGGGTAGAGATGAGATACAGCCTGAGGACCGCCTGGAAAACTGGGATACAGCCTATGGCTATGGCTGTATCCCAGTTTTCCAGGCGGTCCTCAGGCTGTATCCACCCTCTCCACGGAGCGGGCAGACAGCGGGAATCAGAAGCCGAGAGTTCAGGTTCATACGGACCCAAACCTTGGCCATTTCGCTCATCTCTACTTCTGGGGTAGGTTAGAATGGCTTTTTTATAAAATATATATATTTATTTTAACCACTCCCTCAGTAACATATTAGTTTTTTTTTCTTTTTTTAATGGAATACCCCTGATCTATATATATATATTTTTTTTTTTAGTCCATACTCCATGATGGACGATGAGGAGGATCTCCCTCATCATGAAGAGAGAACCTGGTACATGGGAAAGATGAAACGCGAGCAGGCTGAAGAAATGCTTAGTGGGAAGCCAGATGGTACTTTCTTGATTCGGGAGAGCAGGCAGAAAGGTTGCTATGCATGCTCAGTTGTGTAAGTAAAAATTTACTTACTTAAAATATTAACCCCTTTTAAATAGGTAGTTTTTATCAAATTAACTGGTGCCAGAAACTCCCAGAGATTTTTAATTTACTTCTATAAAAAAAAACTCAAGTAGTTCCAGTAGTTATCAGCTTCTGTATGTCCTGCAGGAAGTGGCTGTGGGAGGGGGGGGGACGCCAAGCCAGGGTCAGTGTCATTAAGTTGCTGAGCCCCGGTCCAGGTAGTAGGCGATCCTGCCACTAGACCACTGGGGGATCCTTTTTAACAACATTTAAATGCCACTGTCAAGTTTTGAGAGCTGCTTGGTACTAAGCAGTGTCACCGCATGATCCCTCTATGTACCCCCCTAAAGGGCCACATGACGCACCAGGTATGTCATGGGTCCTTAAGGTGTTAGTTTTCTGGATAGCATATATTTTCTAAATGCTTTTTTGTGCATTAACACTATAAATCTCTTTTCTAGGGTTGATGGTGACACAAAACACTGCGTTATCTACAAGACCGCTACTGGCTATGGCTTTGCTGAACCCTATTACCTTTATGCTTCTTTAAAAGAGCTAGTCCTGCATTACCAGCACACATCCCTGGTACAACACAATGATGCCCTGAATGTCACTCTGATGAACCCTGTGTTGGCCCCGCCATCACGGTGAACCTCTAATCATCTACCAATGGTATCTTCTACCGCATTTTGATGATCAACTCCTCCTAGAAGAATCTTCAGGGGAATTAATGGCTTTAAGGTCATTTGGCTGTTCAGTTCCTTCAGAACATTACTTCTTTCCTTAGAAGGAATTGCTTTTTTTTGAGCCTTGTGAAGTTGGTTGTCTTTATATGCTGCATTTATATCAGTAGCATTATGTCATCTAATGCTTTTGGTAAATGCTTACACCATATACGGTAGTAATTGAAAGTATGATTTAATTTTACAACATGCAGTAAGAGCTATGCCTCCCATCTACTCTTAGAGGTGTTTGATTTTATATTGTGTTTTGTTTTTTCTCCTTGCTGGAATTTAATTCAGGCAAAATCCAGATTCCTTTCTCATATAGGACATTATACCTTCAGTCATCATCCTCTCCACCTTCTGATGTAGTCCTGAGTCTAATCAGAATCATAAAGGGTTATTCCTACCTCCCCCTTTTACTTTGCATATTGCTTGAAGATTGCTCCACTTCCTGGTTTCCTCTGTGGGCGGGCTTCTTCACTATGTTTGGTCCTCTTCACCTGCAGCACTAGGGCTGGCATCATGACTGCTCTGCTGTTCTGTGCTGAGCTCAGCTACACCAACTCTGACAGCTGCACAGAGAAGGGATCTGTCAGTGTAATGGATTACTGCAGAGATGAGGTGGCCGGCTAAAGCTTTGGCTGTCCAGGCATGATGGGAATTGTAATTTTGCAACAGCTGGAGGGCCTGAGTTTGACACCCCTATTTAGATATAGTTATGGAGTTGGGAATACCCCTTTAACTATAAATCACATAGGGCAGCAGAACTAGAATGGAGATTGTTTTGTACACAAAATAATAAGCTATACAATATTTTCTGTTATGTGTAAAGCACAGAACCATTCACAGTCTGTATACATGGGCAACACTGAGGGTGTTCCGGGCCAAAATACTGGTAGTGAATGTGAATGTAATGCTCCGATTTGGATGCTCCTGTTTTTTTTCATACCTCTACGCAGTCATACAAGATGAGAGATGTACCGGAAATGTAATTTCAGCTTGAAACCCATATGCTATCATATTATTGTTGTGAGAGGGCAGCCAATAGTGATCGATCTGAAGATCAATTAAGACAGAGAAATATATAACAAGGAAGTAACATTCCTATATTTGGCTATGAAGATTTTGGGCTGAATTGTTCCTGGATGGTTGTAGTCCTCACTTACTACACTACTCCTTACTTGACGATCTGAGAATAGATTCATATTGTGCTGGTATCCTGTTTCCATAATGGTCTTCTGGGTGGCAATGGTATGTCATTTCTGTTATTGCAAGTAGCTCACATTGGTGACAATTTTAAGTGTACGCTGCTTTGGCTCAGCAGAGTTTTTAGGGTTCTGGAGGTCGACCATCCAGTTTGTGATGCTGTAACAAAGCCCAGCAGTATATGTATATAAATGTGTCCCTAGCATTGGGAAAGTGCTTCGATACCCAAGTGATATCCCAGTACAAGAGGATACTTTTTGTATAAATCATTAGTATTACACAATGTGGAGGTTCTTGCCCTTTTTATTTACTTTTCATCTTGTTGGAATCGATGGGCTCTTTTGATTTCAGAAATACTTTACTTCCCTGCCATAAGACAAGCTAGAAGTTTCCAACATTCCTGTTTTTTTGTACAATTATTGCTTAGCTTGTTGTTTTCCATCACATGATATACTTTTATGTTTGGACCCATGGAAGTCTGACTGCCATGACTCCTAATGATCCTTAAAATGAATGAACCACTTAGTGGTTGAAGTGAATCTGTAAGCTGCAATTCACATTCCAAGTATTAGACAGCTGTTAGGTGATGGAGACACATGGTACCTTTCCTATATCTGTCTGTGCTTTTGTAACATAAATATTCTCCAGTGCAAAGTGTCAGAGGTTTTCCTCGGCTCTTGAAGTGCAGCAAGCTGTAACATCTTCTCACTCCCCCTCCCTTCCCTGACCCTGATTGTTTAATTGTCAGTCAGCTGGAAGCTGATCCGTAATCAGTAAAAGGAATGGGAAAAGCTTGCAGCAATTCAGAAGCCTGGGAAAGCCTCTTTGACACTTTGCATCAGAGAAAAAAAACATTTTTGTACATTATGGAAATACAGACTGATATATGAAATGCTTCATGTGTTTTCTTGACCTAACAGTGTCAGCAATTTGGAATGTGAATTGCAGCTGTCAGATTCACTTAGTCTCTCCACAGTTTTTCCCTGGCAGCATTTCTTATAGCCGAAGATCAGGATTTTTGGGATCACATTTTAGAGGGATGAATTGCTTTCATTTTGTCTGAATGCTATATTGCACTGAAACCTCCTACATTATGCATAGATCCTCAGAAGGACAGAGTAAATGATTACTGCTGTATAGCAACACTATTTTGGGTTGTTATGATTAAAGGGAATGTGTCATCAGAAAAATGATTTATTTTTAGATAACATTTTCATGTTTAAAAATTTTTAAGAATTTTTGATGACCTTTTTTTCTTTTCCATTTTTTAATTTATATTATAAAATCTTGATATCTTGCAGTTTTCATTTTCACTACTGGGGCTGAAACTAAGCGGAGACTTTCTGTTGTGTCTGTGGTGATGAGACTGCTGTAAAGTGATCTGTACATTATTGCAGCATTATGTGACACCAGTAGACAATAGCAGCTCCCTGTGGAATGACCTCTTAAAAGGTCACAGAGCACGCTCAATGTAACACCAGTCAGACATTATGTGACACCAGTCAGACAATAGCAGCTCCCTGTGGAACGACCTCTTTAAAGGTCACAGAGCATGATGTTTTACATTCATCTCAAGGTGACAGTCTGTATATTGTCATCTATGTCTATGAGTCTTGCTGTAAAGCTTGTCACTAAATGCTGTTAAGAATAGCCCGGATAGCAAGATGGCAGCCCCCATAACAATATACAAAAAGTGAAATTTAAAAAATTCATTCAAAAAATAGAAACAGAATAGAATAAAAGAACAATTTTTGTATTTGACTAATCATTAAAAGAAAATGTAGGTGACACATTCCCTTTAAGAGTGATCTCCATTCAAAGCATAACCATCATCCCACCCATAAATATGGAAATATAATGCAGTTCTCCAGGAGAAATTATAGGGAATTGTTTAATTGTGCCGACAATACTGGTTTATGCTAAGGTGGTCATTACTTATATCAGTATTGGCTGAGAGCAGTGTGTAAGGCTTTATTAACATGTCACAATGATGTCGGGAGCTCTGCAACTTTTTCAGTCTTTGCGGCATAAATCCAGTCCGTAGCACATCTTTCATGCACAGACTGTAATCACGGGAAGTGTGAATGCCCCCTAAGAGGATAGCTGTATTAGAGTGGCTGAAAAGTAGCTCCCAAACCCATATGAGAGGACTTCAGGTTAGTTATAACCTTTCTAGGGCTTTACCTAAACAGGTAAAATGAACAGCAGTTATATGAAATAATATTTGCACATTTAATGTACTGTATTTAGACGAAAACACACTGTTTCTACCTTCCTAAATAAGAACTCCGGCAGCTACACAAGTAACTCTGTCCCTGCCAGCGGAGACTGGAAATGTTGGCAACTACCAGCACTGCCGCAAGGTAATGCATGGAGATCCGGCATTGTCACCAACTGAGGGGCTGGTTACTAAACCAGAGACACTTCAAAAACAACCAAGAAAATAAAGACTGGACAGGGGACTCCCCATGTCTCCCTGTAATATTTGTCTGGATTCAGAGTAAAAAGTGACCGTGAAGCTGAAGATTTCAATGCTTCTGGAAGTCACCGTTCTGGCTGGATGCCGTATTCTTTCTGATAACCTAGACTTGATTCCACTGTACATAAGCTGTGATTTATCTTGTAAGTTCATCATTTCTGGAGATAGATGTACCATCCAGCACTAGAGTCTTTTATTTTAGTTTTGGAATTCTGCTGGACTACATCTATTATTCCTATAGAAATGTATCAGATTGCCGATTCCTAAGCAATCACGACCAAATGGTAAAACACTAAATGTTCATGTTGTTGCGATAGTATACCTCACAGTAAAGCTGACCATAGACTGGCTGTCCCAAATAATTCCCTGACAACTTGTTGGAAATGTTCTATGGATGGGGAATAGGTGACTGACAGATCATCTGGCTTTGCCCATTTTTCCCCTCTAATCCTATGTTAGTCCCTACAGATGAGGCTGTCCCTACACACTTTGTAGGGTGTTTTTTTTTTTTTTGTCTGCCATCAAAAACCAGTCAGTTTGTCCTATTATCTGTTGCACTTTAGCCTTTATAAGTCTGGTACAAGCTTCACAGCATTGTTGTATGGTCCTTCACAGCCTTGTTATTTAGGCCCAGTCATTGGGGAACTCATTGGGGAGTGTGTATTTTCTTAGAGAACACCAGGATTTCATTCTAGCATGCAGATGATGTGCCCTTAGCGCATGCTTTCTCTAGTTATGGCTAGTGGCAGACAACTAGCTACTCTTGAACTCGAGTGGAGTCTACCTTATGCATTTACTGATGGCCTCCATGAATGACCTTCTAGTAATATAATGCTGTAAGCTTTTCTTCATCCCTGCCCTCAGTGCTTTTAACATTTTAAATAAGCTCTTTTTTATTTTAGAATGTGTGCCTATTTTCTAAATATGCTTTTTCTGCAGTTTTAGAATGAATATGTAGGTTTGCAGGGGGTCATTGCACTAGACTAAACCTGCCCCTTGAAACAGTCAGAAGCAATGTGTCACATCCTATCAAGAAAAAAATAGGGAAAAACTGTGAAGAAATTTTATTAGCGGTACACAAAAAAGTTAGTCTCATGAAATCTAAAGATTTGTTGAAGACATTGTTGGGTTGCTAGTTGTTGAGCAAACTTTGAGCATGCCCAGGTTAGCGGTGGCTGCTGAAGTTGGCTAAAGTCTATGGCCTATGGCTATGTTTTTCGAATCTAGACTCTCCAGGGCTGCATTCATTTTTAGCAGCCACCAGTAATCTCATGCTGCACCAACAATGCAACCAATTGATTTTTTCCCCATCTGTTAAAACTGTAGGTTTAATGGGAATCTAAAAATGTAATAAGACATGGACTCAGATTTATCAATCTGTTTAAAATAATAAAAAAAAGGTATGGTTTTGCCCATAGCAACCAATCAAAGCTCAGCTTTCTTATATTAAAAAGCCCTGCTAAAATAAAGGCTGAGCTGGGTCTGGTTCCTATGGACAGCTGACCGTTTTGGTTAGAGAAGGATTTATGGAGAACATGGTTACATCCATAGGCTGGAAGCTGTATCCATATTTTCCAGAACTTCCTAGGGCTGTATCCAACTTCTTCAGCCACCAGTCATTAAATGCCCAACTATCGGACTCCAGCATGCTCCAGTTGCGCTCTCATTTGTATTAATGACCACGTTGGATCTAAAATTATGAAATCAGAAAAGCCGTTCCCAATGCAAGACCATTCCCATTCTTGGCTCTGTGTATAAGACTCTGTTCCCAGGGCCTTAGTCTGTACCCCACCCTCCTATGCCTTATACTTTTCATGTTCATATTTGCTGCGTAGTTTTACAAGTAAGAGTCCTTTTACATAGGCCAACAGGAGGCAAGGAACGAGCATTGATCACAAAAGCTTTATCTGTTGTGCGGCTGGGCTGCATGAGCAATTGCTGGATCATATTTGTGGCCTGTTACATTAATCACTGTTGGCTGCATATCCCAAGTTTACACAGGGCAATGTGCAGCCAATAGTCAGTGAACATTTGCTTGTTTGTTGGCCCTTTTAGAGTATGTTCACACACATTGGTGTTTAATTGCAGTAACACAATGAAGGATAGCAAATAAAAGATTCATTACTGCAATTAATTGATGCAGGAATGCAATGAAAATACATGTTTGAACACAGCTTTTCACAGTCTGATTATTGGGAAATTGCGCAATAATCGACCCATGTAAGTCAAACTATGTAGCAGTAGGAAGTCCACGGTATTATAAATATCTGGGCAAGAATAGCTAAAGCAAATCACTATAGATCTGTAGTTTATAAGCTGTTTATAGCTGATGTGAGCCATGTGTAGAATGGCTACAGGTAGGGATGAACAAATTTACAGTATTAGCAAAAATCTGGATCTAGTCCTGGGAAACTTTTCCTACTTTCCCAGGACAGAATCCAGTGTTTGGGTATGTGCACACTGAGTAATTGTGACGGAAACTCTGTTGCGGAATTCTCGGCTCGCGCGTATCTCGGCCCTTGTCATAGACTCCATTCTATGCATGGGCGGATTCTTTCACCCGTTTAAAGAAACATCAAGTTCATTCTTTGGACAGAGGGCGGAATCCGCGCGTGCATAGAATGGAGTCTATGACACGGGCGGAGACATGTGTGAGCTGAGAATTCCACGACAAAATTTCCGTCACAATTACTCAGTGTGCACATACCCTTTCCCAGCACCCATGGAGGAGCAGCACAGAGTTCAAAACAGCCAGAAGGCCACCAAGCCTAGCGAAGCGCTTTGCTAGTAGTGTAATTTTGCTGATCCCAAGCTACAGGAATACTTAGCTAGTTCATTAGCTTCTACAATTTTCTTGATGCAGTGTAGGCTCCGATAGTAAACTACCATGGACTGCAAGAACTAATGTGGACTTTGTTGTACGTGTCACAAGCTGTATGTATAGTATGCACTGTGTCTGTTTTGCGTCACATTTTTTTTAGTGCCTGAACCGGAGACATTGCTATGATTGTTTCTCAGGGCAGATGATTTGAATCCTTTTATACTTTATAACCCTATGCAGACAAGAAAGCCGATTTGGAAAGTGTTATAGATTTTTATACCTAACCATGTTTTATATATAGATGTATTCCATTTCACTTCTAGATTATTACATTTAAGCTTTTGTTGCTGTAGATTATGCAGGAAAAAAAGCATACTGTGAAAATCCTCCATATATGTACTCTTATCCCTTTACTAGGAAGTTTAGAGTGAATCACTTGTCAGTTCCTAGACTAAGCCAGATGCTCTGTAGCATATAGCCTGTTTTTCTTTTTAACACAACAAGCCATTTGACACAAATGCTGACTCTTTCTATGTGATAAGCTGGCTTTATTGTTGTACATGTAATTTTCCATATGTTTTATGCCATAAGCTGTTTTATTCAGTAAACATTGAGAAGATGATAAACTTTTGATTTCTCTTGTATACTTAATGCTATTTGTTGCATATGTTACCAGAGGTTTTCTTTTGTCTTTTTTTTCCCCTTAACAATGTTTCTGTTTATAAATAAATGTTTACTAATGTAAACTCAGTATTTGTTTCCAAGCCTGGTACTCAAAGACGACATTTTGTATGGTACTTAAAAAAATAAATAAAAGCAGATGAAAACAGTTGTGTTGTTTGAGGCCAGAGAGGAATGATTTTTATGAGGTGTGAAATTAGGGCTGTACAACACATAGTGCATGTAAAGCTGCAGCATAATTTAAAGCTGATTATTGTCAGCTCAGCACCCCTCACTTCCTGGTTCAGCGTGCAGGGAGCGCTGACGGGACGCAGTGGTGCTGAGCTGAATCCGCTAGGCATGCCTGTGTCTCCCACTGAGCTTACAGGTCTACAGGGACAATACAAGCCCAAGCGATGTGTTTAAGCTCGTGAAAGTACTTACTGCTCCGGAGGATCTTGGCTTCACAGCCCAACCACTGCTCTCAGAGAAAGAGGACAAACTTAAAAAAAAAAAGAAAAAACTATTTTGCTACTGAAAAGGGAAGGAGGAGGCATTCCAGCTTGCAGCAGATCAGAAACTTGGGAAAGCCTCTTTAACTCTTTGGACCACAGAATATTCATTTGAATGGACCTTTATACACATCCATAGTTGCTGCCGATCCATAAAAGGGCTGTGACTAGAGATGTGTTTAAAGGGGTTGTGCGGCATTTAACATTTATTCACTAAATAACACACATTACAAAGTTATACAACATTGTAATTAGAGATGAGCGAAACGGGTTCAGGTTCGAGCCCATCTGAACCCGAACGGTCTGCATTTGACTAGCTGGGGCTGCTGAACTTGGATAAAGCTCTAAGGTTGTCTGGAAAACATGGATACAGCCAATGACTATATCCATGTTTTCCACATAGCCTAAGGGCTTTATCCAAGTTCAGCAGCCACCGCTAATCAAATGCTGAAAGTTCGGGTTCGGATGGACTCAGGCATGCTCGAGGTTCACTCATCTCTATTTCTAATGTGTGTTATTTAAGTGAATGGCCGCCTTCCCCATGTTCCCCCCCACCCCGAAAGTGTGGTGCAGTATACTTACTCAATTGCTGTCGACCCCCCGTTCCTCATGCCGGCCCCCCTCTGCCGCGTCATCAGCTGCGATTGAGTAATGCCAATTGCGGCTGAGCAGCTGATGGCGCGGCAGAAGGGGGCCGGAATGAGGCACGGCAGAGTGGTCCGGCCGACCTCCCGAAGATGACGTCGACCCAAGATGGCGGCCAGGGTCGGTGAGTATAATGCACCACACTTCTGGGGTTGGGGGAAAAAGGGGAAGGGGGCCATTCACTTAAAAAATACACATTACAAAGTTGTATAACTTTGTAATGTGTGTTATTTAGTGAATAAATGTTAAATGCCGCACTACCCCTTTAAAGAAGCGATTCACTCGGATCCACCCATTGCAATCAGTTGGTCAGTGCAAACATGGATATGGATGGATACACATCTAAAACCAACTTCTTCAGCCACCAGTGATCAAATGCCACACAAATGGGTTTGCTCATTTCTAGTAATAATATTGCAAACTTCAAATTTCCAAAAACATGTAAGATAGACTCTATGCCCAGTCTGCATTGCTCAAGCTTACACGAGCTTAAGAGAACAAATTTACTGCTTATGCTTCAGTTTTGTAGATACATACTGTAGTTTGCTCATCTCTGGTTTCAGCAATACCAATTGTGTGGAGTACATTGCAAGGAAATTAAAGGGCATCATCATATAATTTTTTTAGTTAACCCTTCTTATCAAATTCAGCCCTTGAGAGGTTTCCTGTTTAGAGAAATAAGTCAACTTTAAAAAAAGAAATTTGGGTGGTATGAGTAGATGCCAAAGCAAAAATATTTAGGGCCCTTTTAGACCGGCAGATGAATTGCCCATATGAGCACAAATCAACAATACAGGAGCACAACAAATATTGCCCACCATTTACAAAAAAATTAGCAAATATCCAGTTTAAAGTGTCCGTGGAGAAAAAAAACTATTGTAAAAAAAACTTGTATAAAAAGCTACACTTACATAGGTGTATAGAGGCCCATTTCCAGCAACTATCACTCCAGTGTTGTAATGGTACAATGTGTTTGCTCATTGACTCAGAAGGCTAATTGATGATTAGAAAACCCTTGTTCATTACAGAAGCTACAAAACTGACCTTCCTTTAAGCAGATTGTGTTTCTGGAGCATCACATTTGTGGGGTCAATTAAACGTTTAAAATGGCCAGAAAAAGAGAACTTTCATCTGAAACTCGACAGTCTATTCTTGTTCTTAAAAAAGAAGGCTATTCCATGTGAGAAATTGCTAAGAAATTGAAGATTTCCTACAACCGTGTGTACTACTCCTTTCAGAGGACAGCACAAACAGGCTCTAACCAGAGTAGAAAAAGAAGTGGGAGGCCGTGTTGCACAACTAAGCAAGAAGATAAGCACATTAGAGTCTCTAGTTTGAGAAACAGACGCCTCACAGGTCCCCAACTGGCATCTTCATTAAATAGTACCCGCAAAACACCAGTGTCAACATCTACAGTAAAGAGGCGGCTGCGGGATTTTGGGCTTCAGGGCAGAGTGGCAAAGAAAAAGTCATATCTGAGACTGGCCAATAAAAGAAAAAGATTAAGATGGGCAAAATAACACAGACATTGGACAGAGGAAGACTGGAAAAAAAGTGATGTGGATGGATGAATCCAAGTTTGAGGTGTTTGGATCACAAAGAAGAACGTTTGTGAGACGCAGAAAAAATGAAAAGATGCTGGAAGAATGCCTGACGCCATCTGTTAAGCATGGTGGAGGTAATGTGATGGTCTGGGGTTGCTTTGGTGCTGGTAAGGTGGGAGATTTGTACAGGGTAAAAGGGATTCTGAATAAGGAAGGCTATCACTCAATTTTGCAACACCATGCCATACCCAGTGGACAGCGCTTGATTTGAGCCAATTTTATCCTACAACAGGACAATGACCCTAAACACGCCTCCAAATTGTGCAAGAACTATTTACAGCAGAAGCGGGCAGCTGGTATTCTATCGGTAATGGAGTGGCCAGCGCAGTCACCAGATCTGAACCCCATTGAGCTGTTGTGGGATCAGCTTGACCGTATGGTACGCCAGAAGTGCCCATCCAACCAATCCAACTTGTGGGAGCTGCTTCTAGAAGCGTGGGGTGCAATTTCTCCAGCTTACCTCAACAGATTAATAGCTAGAATGCCAAAGGTGTGCAATGCTGGAATTGCTGCAAAAGGAGGATTCTTTGAAGAAAGCAAAGTTTGATGTAAAAACAATGTTATTTCAAATACAAATCATTATTTCTAACCTTGTCAATGTCTTGACTCTATTTTCTATTCATTTCACAATATATGGTGGTGAATAAGTGTGACTTTTCATGGAAAACACAAAATTGTTTGGGTGACCCCAAACTTTTGAACGGTAGTGTAAATGTAATGTGATATCACCAGTAAAGTAAATCCGAGTATCTGTACCGCCAAGTAAAAGTCATATTACACGGAGAGATTTTTAACCATTAATAATAAACGATCGCAAACGAGATTGTTTATCGTTAACCTGAAATTGTTCACTACGATCGTTATTGCGATCGTTACTATGATCATTTACTCCATCTGATCCCAGCAAAACAATGAACAATGTGCAAATACACTGACAAACTAGTGAAAAAAATGCGGAACTACATCGAACGAATGTGGAATTACAGTGGACGATTAACAATGATTTTAGGTTCAGATCTAAATCAACAATTACCGAAACACAAACAATTTTTCGATTGTTGCCTGCAATAACACGGAACATGTAAATTCGAACAAAATAACTTTTTTTTTGCACGATAATCATCCCATGTAATAGGGCCCTGAGTCTTAGGCTATATTCACACTACGTAAGTTTTGTGAAAATTTCCACGGAACGTACGTAGTACTGCAGGCTGAAGGTATCCCAGCCGGAGTGTATACACATGGTATACACTCCGGCTGGGATCCCTAGGGGCGTCGTAGATAACTGACATGTCAGTTTTCTGCAGCCGCTATTCAGTGAATACCGGCCGCAGAAAACCCTGTCAGTGCACACTATGGCTCCGGCCGCACTCTCCATAGTGTGTAGTAGGGAGTTCTGATGCGGGCGCGAACTCTGCGGCCCAAAAGATCATCTGGGAATGATCTTTTCTGAGACGGACCATTCCGTGACCCGGCCAGGTCACGGAACGGCCAGTCTATTACAGAATGTTTACACAAACAGATAATTGACCAATTTATCTGACAGATTTTTGAAGCCAAAACCAGGAACAGCGTATAAACAGAGAACAGGTCATAAAGGAAAGACTGAGATTTCTCCCCTTTTTAAATCCATTCCTGGTTTTCGCTTCATAAATCTGTGAGATAAATTGGTCAATTATCTGTGTGTAAACAGAGCCTAAATGATCCCCATATGTGGAGTTTACTCATCAACAAATGAGGTTGAAATGCAAATACAATCTAACAGGAGCCCAAATGGCCAACCACGGCGCAGTGATCAAGTCACAGCGTACACTCTGATTGCATCACCTGGATTCCAATTAGCATTTATCATAAACTGCGCATGTGCTGCCCTAAAGGCTGTATTCCAATTCCATCCATTCCACGGGGCGACTGGAGGTGCAAACATGTGCTGTTAGCGCTTGTTTGCTCCTTGTTTCCTGCTCGCTGCCTCTGCTATTGCATGCAGCAGCAAGCGGGTAAGTCCAGGGGGGGGGGGGCGCTGCCCGGGTGGTCGCTAGATCGTCCGGGCAGTCCATAGTATATAGCAGCGGTCTGCTGCTGCTGCTCCTAGTCCACTGACCGACAGCAGCAGATCGTTGCTATATGGGTCGTTTGTCTTTCAACATGTTGAAAGACGAATGACTGCAACGATCATCGTTCATGTTGGCTGATTGTTGCCTTCTATTACACGGGACGAATACGGACGATAATCGTTCCGTGTAATAGGGCCTTAAGAGCATGCGTTCTTAAAGGGAAACAAGACTACCGTATTTTTCGGACTATAAGGCGCACTTAAAATACTATGATTTTCTAAGAAATTGTAAGTGCGCCTTATAGTCCAGTGCGCCTTATATATGGACCGGGATAGCTCCGGCCTCCATGGCGCAGATAGGCTGCCGAGCTCACATCTCCCCGCCACACAGAACAGCGCAGTGCTCCCTCACCTGGACTCCCGGCCCATGGCTCCAAAGGCCTTTCCTGCTGTCCCGCTCTCAAGGTGTCCCGCTCTCTCCAGCAATAGTAAGCTGAGTGTCAGGGATGCACAGATTGTCAAAGGGATCCTCTACAGGCAAGGACTTAACAGGAGCGGAGGCAGGCAGAAATGGATGCAGAAGAGGGCCTGAGCGCTGCTGTGCTGAGGAGCTGTCTGCTGAGGGAAGAGTACGGGCTGCCATGGGCTCCCTGTGTGTCCCCGCTGATGCTGTGTGTGACGGAGCAGTCTGCCACACCGCTCCGCAGCCGGCATATGAGCAGGATGGAGGGGGAGCCGCAGGGACTCCAGCGCCATGTTGCTTTGACCGGGCAAAGGGGAGAGAGGCTTCCAGCTTCCTCCGCCAAACTTATACACTATAATGCGGTGCGCCTTATAGTCCGGTGCGCCTTATATATGAACCTAGATGGCTTAGCAGGCTAAAATTGGAGGTGCGCCTTATAGTCCAAAAAATACGGTATGCTATCTAACCTATCGACATTATGTTATAGAGAAGGAAGAACTTTGAGAGCAAATTGAGATAAATCTTTGTGGGAAAAGATTCAGTATAACTTGATTAAAATTCCACATCATTCTGTGGTAAGGACTCAATGGACTGGACTCCCTGGTGTCTAGTGGGGGCACTGATCCCAGCTTGGCAATCACTGCATCTGGTCTGCTGCAGACCAGAGTAATACAGCCCTAATTTAATGGATTAGTGCTGTATTATGTATACTACACTGATCTACATCATAGATCAGTGTGGTTGTTTTAGAAGTCCCTCAGGGGGAATTCTAATTAATGTATGTAAAAAAAACAAATCCCCTCCCCTAATAAAAGTTCAAATCACCGCCTTTTCCCATTTTATAAATAAAAATAAAGAAATTAAAATATTTGGTATCCCCATGTGCGCAATCGTCTGATCTATTAATTTATCACATTCCTGATCTTGCTCGGTAAGCGGTGTAAGCACAAAAACCCTCCAAAGTGTAAAATTGTGCTTTTTTGTTTACATCAAATGCATAAAAATGTAATAAAAAGTGATCAAAACGTGACATATACGCAAGGAAGGTACCAAAAGAAAGAACAGACGATGGTGCAAAAAACGACACCTCACACAGCCCCATAGACCAAACAATAAAAGCGTTATAAGCATGGGAATAGAGGGAACACATGTAGGTTTTTTTTAGTTTTTTTTAATGGTTTTAATTTTTTAAAAGCCATCAGATGAAATGAAAGCTAAATAAATTACATAGCGTAATTGTACTGAGTTATCATAGGGTGAACGGCGTAAACACAAAACCCCTCAAAATAAAAAGAATTGTACCTTTTTTTCAATTTCACTGCACAAATGATGAGAAATTAAGTCTGTCATTGCAGAGTATAATTGGTGTCTCAGAAAAATAAGGGCTCATGTCGGTCAGTAGGTGAAAATATGCAAGCGCTATGACTAAACACGAGGAGGAAAAATTAGAGCGCAAAACCGAAAATTGGCTCGGTCATTTAGCCAACAGTGGAAAAAAGCCCGCAGCGCTTGACATTCCGCCTGTCCCATTGATTTAATGGAATTTCTCATACGCCGCTTTCCGCCCAAAAAAGGGACATGGCTCCACTTGAAATTGTGTCACTTTTGCTCAGTGTAAAATGTAACCGTACTCAAACATGACTTTTTGTTATTTTCTGACTTATTTTCATGACTTGTTATTTTCTATTCAGTCTCCCTCTCCCAATTCTGAGCTGCTGCTTTCTGCTGAAGACACAAACTGTGTGTGAGCCTCTCTCTTTGTCTCCCCCTCATCCCCCTCCCTTCTGAGACGACTGATTTATACAAGTCCCTATCTGCATTTTTGTAGCAACTTTGTATTGCTGGGAGGAGACTGAATAGATAATAACAATGGAATGAATTATTAGCCTCACCATGGGCGGCAACATATGAAAAGTTATGTTTGAGTTGAATATTCTTTTAGGCTGGGTTCACACTACGTATATTTCAGTCAGTATTGCAACCAAAACCAGGAGTGGATTTAAAACACAGAAAGGATCTGTTCATACAATGTTGAAATTGAGTGGATGGCCGCCATTTAATGGCAAATATTTGCTGTTATTTTAAAACAACGGCTGTTATATTGAAATAATGGCCGTTATTTACTGTTATATGGCGGCCATCCACTCAATTTCAACATTGTGTGAACAGATCCTTTCTGTGTTTTTAATCCACTCCTGGTTTTGGTTGCAATATGAGGACCACAATACTGACTGAAATATACGTAGTGTAAACGCAGACTTAAGCACAATATGCAGAAATGGCCTAAGGTAGGGTTGTACCACACTCTTATGAGATATATCACTTAAAGGCAACAAGCAGAGAGATCCAAACCGCAAATCCACTACTAAGCAATGGTGGCAAGCCACCACAAGATGACAAAGATGCTGATGCATGCACAACAATAAGCCTATAAAATGCTGGACATGTAGCCAGATATAAATAACTGCTGTGACCCCAACATAATAAAAAGGAATGGGTTTGAAAAGAGGAGAAATCTGCCTTTCCTTTATGACCTGGTCACTGTTTATAGTCGGTTCCTGGCTTTGGCTTCAAAAATCTGTCAGATAAATCTCTCTGTGAAAACGCACCCTAAGATCTCATTATTTAGCTGAGCCATACTCTGCAAAATAAAAGGGTCAATAAAGGCCCAAACTCCACATCATATGCTACATAGAGGATACAAGGAGTTTAACAGAAGTACGATAGTGGCTTTTAATCCAAGATCTGTCCTGGGGTCCGTTCGGCAGGTGATGCAGTTATTGTCCTGAAAAACATCTTTTAAACTTGAAAATAAAGACAAAAAGAGGCACAGGCACCTCGTGTGATACTGTTATGCCCTGGCCCCTAGGGGCCACTCCGCAGTATAGATGGTGCTAACAGGCAGGAACCGGGGCAGCTGTAGGATAATGTGGTCACGGTGTAGGCACGAGGGTGATACAGCTGGAAGCCGGGCTCCTGACCATGCGGGAATACTGGGCATGCGATTCCTCGTTGTCCTTAGTCAGGGCACCAATTATCACACCAATGCCAAGGTTCAGAAACAACGGTAGTTGTATATTTATTGTAACGGTGGTAACTAGTAGCAACAGTCTCTCCGGATGCAACCGGGAATAAGGCAATCTTGAATAAAGCAGAGCAATGGGTGATGCTGCAATAGGCTGTGAGAGTAGCGTGCAGAATGATGGGAGTATGAGTAAAACTGAAGTTGAGATGCTGGGTGGAATGAGACTTGAATGAAATACTTGCTGTTTGATGATTAGAGAAGATAATGATGAGAGGAACTGAAGAATGACTGAAGAATCGACACCCAGATGAGAATCTTGAGACTTGAGACAGGAACACAGCCAGTGGACTGGAGCAGCAGAGCACACGCAGGCCTCTCTCTTAGCAGGGAAAGAGGACAAACACACAACCTATTCCCTATGGGGCAGGGAATAGACTCACAACTTGTCTCCTGAAGGTGGAGGACAAGACTAGACTGCACAGGAACAGCAGAGCAACACACCCTATCCCCTCTGGGACAGGAGATAGACTGAGGTAGAACAGGAAGTCACATGGTAACCCCAGCCAAAAGCTTGATGACCATTGGTGTTACCATGGAAGCAGGGCACAGTCACGTGACATCCAGCCATTGCATCATCACACCATTAGGCATATACAGAGAAATATACATGAGAAGTACCATACTTGAACACTAGGAGGCGACACAATACCATTAGACACTGATACTTGAATATACATGCAATAAATGAATGAAATAGCAGACCTGAATACTGAGAAGGGCAACACAATACACGCAGTTTGCAGTGGACCATAGCTTTCCAGAACAAAACTGGTTATAATAAAAGTATGAGCATAAGAAGGGCTGTTCTGGGACACTGCAATACCAGAGGTAAACGTGGAGAGTGTAGGGGTGGTATTGTGCTCACCTTAAAGCCACTTGGGCTAGTAGCGTATCACCCTAATTAGGGTATATATCCAAGCCGGGGTCTCTCGCTTGCTAGCTGGATTCACAGGACTGCAAAAGCTTGTGGTACCTCTAAACGGGATGCTCTCAGGGGGGGGGCCGTGTGTAAACAAGAGTTAAAAGAAAAATCCAAAAAAATGGTATCATTACCAGCGCTGTCACTGCCAGAAAATCCAATTCACCAGGCGAATGAAGAAAAACTTGTTTATTTGGTTGCACAACGTTAACATGTTTCGGGAGAGTATCCTCCCTTCCTCAGAACCATGCACTTTGTATCTGAAATAGTTCTGCAAGTGAATTTCCCCATTACCTGTGTTATGTTAACAGGTAACTGAAACATTTATATCTTGTTATTAAACTGCATCTAGAGATATACATTGACTAGCCGTAGAGAATTCATCAATGTTCCAGTACTTTATATTCAAAGCCATTATTAGGTGGTCTCTCAGGTACGTCAACCAGGTCAGAGTCCGCCACTAGTGTTCTTAGTGTACGAGATAACATTTGGAGATAATGGAGCACGGATAACTTAAATGCCGACAGTGATATTTATAGGAGGCTGTCCAGTAATATTATTGTCCTGGCCTGAAAAATGAGCATCAGATAAACCCAGATAATGGAGACAATTGTGTCAGGGAGGCTCCCATATACTGAGGATCGAAGTGCCAGGGACGCTTTCCCGTTTAGATGTGGGGAAAGTCCTGTGCAGCCATCCAGACGGCAGATGTGCGTCCAGGTGATTATATAGCATAATTCGTTCTAGGAATGGAGAGGATGGAAAACAAAAGGGCTGCCAGAGACTGCAGGGAGCATGAAGGAATGAGCAGGACAGACGTGGGCACATACATGCAGCACTCTTTGTCCGGGGAGAGAGGGGTTACAGCTATGAAGAGATTACCTCCACAGTCCTGTCTCCTGATGCAAGCCCCAGCCTGAAGTGGAACTGCCACGATTTGGAAGTTGAGGAAGACTTCCTGGGTCAGAGTACAGGGCTGTAGACCACACTATGCAGACCATGCCCCTCGCCCACTCGCCCTCCTACCCAGTACAGGGAGCTCTTAAACCAAAGCAATGCTCTTAAACCAGGGTGGATAAAAATCAATGTTTTTATAAAAAAAAAAAAAATCGGATTTTTTTTTTAATTTAAATCGGATTTTGTGAGAAAAATATTTTACCATCCAAAGGTTCTTCCATCATGAGATAAAGCTGAGTTGTTTAACTCAGTAGAATAAAGGCTGTATATGTGTAACATTTACAATGCCATGCTCTTCCAGAGGTTTCTGTAGGATTAGTGGGCAGTTTCTCTCCTATATTATCACAGACGCTTGGTTTACTTACGCAGTTCTCAAAACTGAATTTGACTCCGCAGAGGTCAAAGCCTCTTCTTCACAGCAAAAATGTTACAACATGAACAGAGTTGAGAAAAAGAACTTAATCCTATTGTTCTACAAACCTATAAATACAGAATCAACCCCTTCAGTGCCAAGTCCAAGAAGTTAGACAATATGTTTATGATTGTTTGGAGTGGAATCAGGGGCGTAACTACCACTATAGCAGCCATAGCGGCTGCTATGGGGCCCGCCTCATCAGGGGGCCCCATGGCCTGCTCCTGCAATACACTGGGCCCCCTGAGCCGTCATCATTTGCAGCACCGGGTGGCCCTGCTGGTCTCCTGGGTTTTGCAAATGTCCCTTTAACTGCAAGCACTCCTGACCAGAGCTAGCAGTTATGTAGTTATGACTTCACTTGACCGTTTAGTGGTCAGTCGGGGGGGGGGGGGGGCAATCAAAAGTTTGCTATGGGGCCCAGCCATTTCTAGTTACGCCCCTGAGTGGAATAGATCTGCACAACACAGGAAGAATGTGAATCTAAGTGTGAGGAGGAGATGATGATGAAGATGACGACAAGTGAGCTACAGAGGACAGCAGGGACAGTAGTATTTAAGTTTTTCATGTGTTCTTAAAATATATATACAGTGATGCCTTGGATTACGAGCATAATTCGTTCCGGGGCTGCGCTTGTAATCCAAATCCACTCTTAAATCAAAGCAAATTTTCCCATAAGAAATCAAAGAAATGAAGACAATTGGTTCCACACTCCAAAAATAATGATTTATTATTCTGAATAACATGTAAAACAAATGAAAAAACAATCAGAAACAGCACAATATGTGATATCATAAACTACTGTACAGTAATGGAGAGGATGGGAAACACAGGGGCTGACAGAGACTGCAGGCAGGGACGGCCTTAGGGTAAATGGCGCCCTGTGCAAAACCTTTCTTTCGGCGCCCCCCCCCCCCCCGACACCTTTAAAGTAACATAAAGCTTCCTGCCCTCCAGACAACACCCATCACCCAACCCCCCTGCCATGCACACAACTACCCACGCCAAACACACAACTACCTTACCCCTCAGCCATACACACAACTACTCTGCCCCCCAGCCATAAATGCAACTACCCCTCCGCCATTCACATATCTACCCCCTCCAGCCATATACACAACAACCAACCCCTCTAGCCATACACACAGTCACCACCCCCAGCCCCCAAAGAACTACCACCCTCAGCTCCCCAAACTACCACCCCAGCCCCCCACACAGCTACCCACAAATACACACAGACACACACAGTACATGCAGACACACACATAAGCCTCCACGCCAAGGGTCTATTCATACAAGGCCAGGTACACTAAGGATTTTCTGCAGGTTTGAGTGCAGAAAATCTGCAGTCTATCAGCAAAGTGGAAATGAAACTTAAAGGGAAACAATCAGCCCAATTGGGCTGATATAGTTCCCAAGAGCTCTGTATAAAGCTCCTGCAGCAGCCGCGGCACGTACCAGCCGCGGCTGCTGCAAAAGCTTTATACCAGAGAAAAACACTTGGTGCGTGACAGGCAGAGGCAGGGAGGTAGTCACCTGGGTGGCTCACCGTCTGTGTCTAGTCACCACTCTCTGCCTGTCAGCACGCTCGGAGGGATGATTGACAGGAAGAGAGGTATGTTACTGGCCTCTATGGCCTCCGCCCAGATGACTACCTTCCCGCTTCTGCCTGTTGTGCGCCTGGGGAATATAACTCATTTTTCTCCAGTATAAATATATTGCAGCAACTGCGGCCAGTATGTCCTGCGGCTGCTGCAGGAGCTTCATACAGCGCTCCAGGGAACCATATCAGCCCAGTTGGGCTAATTGGTTCTCTTTAAATGTCTTCTTCTATGTACACACAGACACATGACAGAGAAATGTACGCACACACACACACACACACACACATGACAGAGCTATCTATACACACACACACACACACATGACAGAGCTATGTACACACACACACATGACAGAGCTATGTATACACACACACACATGACAGAGCTATGTACACACACACACACGCCAGAGCTATGTACACACACATGACAGAGCTATGTACACACACAGACACACACACATGACAGAGCTATGTACACACACAGACACACACACATGACAGAGCTATGTACACACACACATACACGCCAGAGCTATGTACACACACACACACATGACAGAGCTATCTATACACACACACACACGACAGAGCTATGTACACACACACAGACACATGACAGAGCTATGTACACACACACAGACACATGACAGAGCTATGTACACACACACAGACACCTGACAGAGCTATGTACACACACACAGACACATGACAGAGCTATGTACACACACACACACGCCAGAGCTATGTACACACACAGACACACACACATGACAGAGCTATGTACACACACACATGACAGAGCTATGTACACACACACATACACGCCAGAGCTATGTACACACACACACGACAGAGCTATGTATACACACACACACACACGCCAGATCTATGTACACACACACACGCCAGAGCTATGTACACACACACATGACAGAGCTATGTATACACACACATACACGCCAGAGCTATGTACACACACACACACATGACAGAGCTATGTACACACACACACACACGCCAGAGCTATGTGCACACACACACGCCAGAGCTATGTACACACACATGACAGAGCTATGTATACACACACACACGCCAGAGCTATGTACACACACACACACATGACAGAGCTATGTACACACACACACACACACATGACAGAGCTATGTATACACACACACAGACACGCCGGAGCTATGTACACACACACAGACACGACAGAGCTATGTATACACACACACACACACACACACATGACAGAGCTATGTACACACACACATGACAGAGCTATATACACACACAGAGACACACACGACAGAGCTATGTACACACACACACACATGACAGAGCTATGTACACACACACATGACAGAGCTATGTATACACACACACAGACACGCCGGAGCTATGTACACACACACAGACACGACAGAGCTATGTATACACACACACACGACAGAGCTATGTACACACACACACATGACAGAGCTATATACACACAGAGACACACACGACAGAGCTATGTACACACACACACACACACACACACGACAGAGCTATGTACACACACACACAGACACATGACAGAGCTATGTACACACACACACACACACACACAGACACATGACAGAGCTATGTACACACACACAGAAACATGACAGAACTATGTACACACACACACAGACACATGACAGAGCTATGCATACACACACACACAGACACATGACAGAGCTATGTATACACACACACAGACACATGACAGAGCTATGTACACACACACACACACACGCCAGAGCTATGTACACACACACACAGACACATGACAGAGCTATGTACACACACACACAGACACATGACAGAGCTATGTACACACACACACAGGCACATGACAGAGCTATGTACACACACAGACACACACACAGACACATGACATAGCTATGTACACACACAGACACACACAGACAGGCCCATCACACAGACATTCACAGACACTTACTTTTCATGCTGGCCTCCAGGCTCCAGGAGGGCACTTATCTCCATCTTCCTCTCCTCATGACTTTGCAGCCTGCAGGCCTTCCCCCTTACCTTCTGCACCGACTGCAGAGCTGTATAAATGCAGTGTCCCAGAACATGCAGACTACTACTCCTATTATGGCCATTTCTATTGCTGTGTCAATGCCTGTTCTGGTAAGTGTTTGCACTGCAACTGCTGCTGGTTTTCCCCTAGTATTCTCTGGTAATGTGCATTTTCATGTGTATTGTCATGTATTCCTGTGTATTATTACAGTGTACAGTGGTATGCAAGGCTGTTGATCACGTGACCTGTAACCATGGTTCCTCCAATGGCCGACTAGTTCTGGCCAGGAGCAACCATGTGACCTCCCACTTCCTGCTGACAAGTTAGTCTTCCCCCCTGCTTCCAAGCAAGGAGGTTGTGTGGTTCTATCCTCTCCCACAGAAGAGTGACTAAGTCTGCTGCTATATACCAGTCTTCGGCTGTTTCTGCCTGCTCAAGTGACCGGATTCTTCTCTCTCATCTGGGTGTCATTCCGTTATCTCTCCTCATCGCTACAAGGATTCACAGCAAGTATTATTCTCAAGCTAATCCACCCAGCAACGCTATTTCTCTCATACTCCTACTCCCATCATCCGGCACGTATTCTCACAGCCTATGCAGCACCACTCCTGCTTTATTTGTCAAAGCCTGCTATATACCCGGTTGCATCCGGACAGAACTGTTGCTACTAGTTACCTCATCTATAATAAAACCGCTGTTACTGAACCCTGGCATTGGTGTCCACTAACTGGTGCCCTGACTAAGTGCAGCGAAGAATCGCATGCCCATCATCACCCGCAGATTCCACAGACTGGCCCTACAGCTGTGCCGCCCTCAGGCCTATACCGTGACAAGTATAACCCCTGCAGCTGCCCCGGTCATTGCCCGCTCATAACACCAGCACTGCGGAAGTGGCCCCCAGGGGCCAGGGCATCGCATTTTTGGCGTCACGAACAGGATCTACCCGCCACGCGGTGTACCAGATCAGCAGTTTAATATCGTCTCCAGAGACTGTGCTAAAATTGCCATGGGAGTTCTGATAACTGAGTCGCTGCACGGCTGGGACTGTACACAAAATGGCCGCTTCTTGCTGTTATTTCTACCTGCGCCATCCCCCAGTGACGAGGGGGTTAACTGCCATGCGGCCGAGAAGAGGGAATTGCTTGGCGCCATTGATAATGACTGTGTCTCTCCTGATTGGCCGGCCGCTTCCACTGACGTCATTGTTGCTGGGCAGACTTTGGGGCCTGATCCTCCAGCCTGGCGCTCCTCCCCTTCCTGCTACAAGTTCCGGCCAGAGCGTGACAAGATGGCGGCCCCCGAGAAACGTTTGCCTGCAGCCGCAGCTCCAGTGATACCGGAGCTGCCGGGGAGCAATCCTGCCTGCCTGCTAGCACCGCTCCCATCCTACAGCGACACCAGCTGGGGCGCTGCCCCGTCGGACGACAGAAGTCTTCGCCGGGCCTTCATCCCGGCCTCTGCTGATCAGAATGAGGGGCCCATACCTGAGACCAGCATTTCTCCGGGACTCGGTCACTCCAGCACCGCTGACCTCGCTTCTTGTACCGGAGGGTCCTCATCACCGGACAGCCAACAGATTGTAAGTGGACCGACTCCTCTGTCCTCAGTCCCTGGCCCTAAAGGGGAGAACTCTGCTAAGGCCTTCATATCCCCGGGTCTGTGGCAACCTCCAGGGCGTGATTCGCCGCCCCTGCCGCAATGGATGCTCGGGCCGGGGCCTAAGATTATGCAGCTGATCGAGGACATTCAGCAGGCCCTCGCTGCCCTGTCGCCTGCCACTACAGCTGCCACCGCTATGCCTAGTGCTACTCCTGCAGCTTCCACTACAGCGGGCCCGTCTACTACTGCGGTCCCCTCTACTGCCCCCACTGCTGTGGCTAAGGCTGCCTCTTCTACCACGACCGTCACCTATCATGTGGCCCCCATCATCTCTCCTATCACCATGGTGACGCCCAGCATTGTAGTCACTACGGCATCCAGTGATGCTTTTGCTCCAGGCCCTTCACGCTATCGCTATCCGTGGAAGAAGAAAAAGAAGAAGCCTACTCAGGGTCCTCCAGGACATTTCTGCTAAGTATCCTTACAGAGACCAGAGCCCTTAACTGTTTCTGTTGTCTAACTGTTTTGTTCTAGTTCCTGCAACGTTCAAGGTTCGTGCCTGGTCCTCCTGACCAAGTTCCCTGTACTAACCAGCCATGAGCTGATGGACACTTACAATAACAAAAGGTTCTCTAGTGCCTGTCCCAGAGCCTTTTACATGGACGATGTCTAATTGCCTAAAAGAGACTCTACCTAACAGAGACACTTAACCCATTCCTTCCTAATGCACTTTCCTGTGATTGTGTGTTCCACACAGGGTATTATGGCACTTATTTCATTATTGCATTTTTTTTTTCTACTATGGCATTTCAGTGTTATCAAAGTCTTTGTATTTCCTCCTCTGAGTAAGCACAAGGTTACTTAGATTGCCTCAGAGTAGAGTGCCTCTTTTGTAAAACAGTATATTTTCCAGTGTCTAAGTCAGATAGCTCCTCCTCTGAGTAAGAGAAGTCAGTTTACATATACCTCAGAGAAAGTCCAGTTTATGTAGGAGTGTATTTTCTCATCCAGTCTCATTATTGTGTATTATTATCATATCTATAGCTGGAAAGATTTAGTTGAACCAGTTCGTATGCAGATTTTCATTCAGATTTTTCTCAGATTTTCATTCAGATTTCTCTCAGGTTTCATTCAGATTCATGTGAGCCAGTTCTCCTCAAGACCTCGCAATATTTGTTGTCTTTTGTGTTTCCCTTCCTTTTGTTTCCAGTATTTGTTCACCTCTGTCTTGTCCCAACACAATAGTTATCACACATAGTCATACCTAACCTTCACACTTGTCCATACATATCGCACCTTGGATATCTTTTCGTGTGTTTGGCCTGTGGAGTGCTTGTGTGTGTGATTGAGTGGTATGAAAGGGAGCTCCCCATGTATGTTTGCTTTTATTATTTTGTTCCTTTCTCTTCCAGGTATCCAAGACACTACTCAGACACGCCAAGGTAGTACACAGGTCTTCACGTTCTCCTCCAGTAGGGTAACACATTTAACAGAAAACCTACTGTCTAACTGGCTGGAATATGGAGGGTCACCCGCCAGCAGTTAAGTTGTCCTGGCTTACACGTCAGATGGTTCACGCACTAGCTACCTGGTCGCCAGAGTACGTTAGGCACCCCTAGGTGAAGTACTGCCACTAGGGTTTCTCATTCTCTCTCTCTTTTCACCTGTGCCTTGGGCGTGGGAAACACACACCTCATCACACTCACTCTCATCATTCATTCCTGTTGTTTGATTGTCCAGTCTATTCATGTTTGCTGCCTTCTAGATTCGCCGAGGTCGGCTCAAATTTGCTAGGGAGGTATGCAGTGTCCCAGAACATGCAGACTACTACTCCTATTATGGCCATTTCTATTGCTGTGTCAATGCCTGTTCTGGTAAGTGTTTGCACTGCAACTGCTGCTGGTTTTCCCCTAGTATTCTCTGGTAATGTGCATTTTCATGTGTATTGTCATGTATTCCTGTGTATTATTACAGTGTACAGTGGTATGCAAGGCTGTTGATCACGTGACCTGTAACCATGGTTCCTCCAATGGCCGACTAGTTCTGGCCAGGAGCAACCATGTGACCTCCCACTTCCTGCTGACAAGTTAGTCTTCCCCCCTGCTTCCAAGCAAGGAGGTTGTGTGGTTCTATCCTCTCCCACAGAAGAGTGACTAAGTCTGCTGCTATATACCAGTCTTCGGCTGTTTCTGCCTGCTCAAGTGACCGGATTCTTCTCTCTCATCTGGGTGTCATTCCGTTATCTCTCCTCATCGCTACAAGGATTCACAGCAAGTATTATTCTCAAGCTAATCCACCCAGCAACGCTATTTCTCTCATACTCCTACTCCCATCATCCGGCACGTATTCTCACAGCCTATGCAGCACCACTCCTGCTTTATTTGTCAAAGCCTGCTATATACCCGGTTGCATCCGGACAGAACTGTTGCTACTAGTTACCTCATCTATAATAAAACCGCTGTTACTGAACCCTGGCATTGGTGTCCACTAACTGGTGCCCTGACTAAGTGCAGCGAAGAATCGCATGCCCATCATCACCCGCAGATTCCACAGACTGGCCCTACAGCTGTGCCGCCCTCAGGCCTATACCGTGACAAGTATAACCCCTGCAGCTGCCCCGGTCATTGCCCGCTCATAACACCAGCACTGCGGAAGTGGCCCCCAGGGGCCAGGGCATCGCATAAAGGAGGGGGCAGACATCACTGCAGGGGGAAGGGGACCAGGACAGAGAAGAGGGGGCCACAGCTCTTCACTGGATCTTCTGTGGTATGTCCAGCCTGGGAGCTGCTGCTGAGAGGGAGGGGGGGCATCCACGGAGAGTGCAGGAGGGGATGGAGCCGGTCTCTTCCCTATGTCTGGCAGCTGCTGGAGCCTCCTCAATCCAGCAGGGGCCCTCAGCAAGCCCACCAGGCATGAAAGAGGGCAGGCCAGCTGGAAGGGCGCTCCAGCAGACAGGCAGCACATCTAACGTCCATAGATGTGCAGTGCAGCTCTCTATCTGCCAGAGCGCCCCCTAGCTGGCCGGGAGTGAGGCGCCCTGTGCAAGTGCACAGGTCGCACACCCCAAAGGCCGGCCCTGACTGCAGGGAGCAGGAAGGAATGAGCAGGGCAGATGTGGGCACATAAATGCAGTGCTCTCTGTCCGGGAACAGAGGGGTTACAGCTATGAAGAGATGACCCCCACAGTCCTGTCCCCTGATGCAAGCCCCAGCCTGAAGTGGATCTGCTATGATTTGGAAGATGAGGGAGACTTCCTGGGTCAGAGTACAGGGCTGTAGACCACGCTATGCAGACCATGCCCCTCCTCCACTCACACTTCACCCAGTACAGGGAGCTCTTAAACCAAAGCAATGCTCTTAAACCAAGTCACAATTTTAAAAAACTGTGAGCTCTTAAACCAAAACGCTCTTAAACCAAGTTACTCTTAAACCAAGGTACCACTGTATATTTTGTTTAGCCAAATTAGTTAACAAACATGGATGTTTGTTTAAGCAAATAACTTATGCTGTAATGTTGTTATTGTTTCAGTTGAATAAATCTATTTAAATTGTTATTAAGGTCAGGATTATTTTTCTCCTTCCTAAGTACAACGGAACAGTGGTGTCCAAATATGAATGATTAACCCATTAAACTGGGGAGAAAAAAAGTAATATAAAAAGTGATTCTAAAAATCTTCATCTACTTTCATGTTAAAATAGCAAGAACTAGTTTAGGTAGAAACTTTGATTTAAATCACTGATTTAAATCAAGCCTTACTGACAAGTGATTTAAATTGTGATTTAAATCGTGATTTAAATCAGTTAGATTTAAATCAAATCCTCCCTGTCTTAAACCAAGTCACAATTTTGAAAAACTGTGAGCTCTTAAACCAAAACGCTCTTAATCCAAGTTACTCTTAAACCAAGGTACCACTGTATATATATTATATTACTGCACATGACCTGAGTGGTAATGCATTATATAGTGTATGAGCTGTTACACTGACAGCTCAAATAAACCCTCAGGCCCCTGCCCCAGTTAACCAGCATAGCAACCCAGACACACTGTCCAGCGTCTGGGTTGCTATGGCACAGCTTGGGGAAGGGGGGGGGGGTGACTGAGGGAGCGCCATGTCTATGGGGTTAACTGCCAGGTGAAGTGCGGCTCCCCCGGCAGACTGCAACATACTGCCTCTTATACAGTGATAGTCTATAACTACTGAGTACTTTGGTTTTCTTTATTTTCATTTTAGGTTGCTTTTGTGTGTATGCTGTTGTTCTGCATACTCGGCACTTTGACCTCTTATGGCTTTTGGCATTACCACATTAGCGCAATTGTCATGACTATCTATCTTGGTTCCAGAAAATTTTGTAGCTTTGTAAGTTACTTCTATTTAATCTCCAGTCTTCCAGTACTTATCAGCTGCTTTATGTCCTGCAGGAAATGGTGTATTCTTTCCAGTCTGACACAGTGCTTTCTGCTGCCACCTCTGTCCATGTCAGGAACTGTCCAGAGCAGGAGATGTTTTCTATACTTTTTTGCTGCTTGCTATGTCAGGAGATGGAAAACAATAAGGCTGCATTCCCACGTTCCATGTTCCTCACGGAACACGGACGTGGAATGCCTTTAACGGACTCTCCCCCGCCCGGGCAGCATCTGTAATTAGATGCTGAGAGTGGGGAAAATGTACAGATATGTGACGCTCTGTAATGAATCAGCCACGCGGTGCTGTCATTACAGCGCGGCGCATATCTGTACAGTTCCCCGTCTCCCAGCATCTAATTACAGATGCTGCCCGGGCGGGGGAGAGTCCGTTACTCTTGAGGAACATGGAACGTGGGAATGCAGCCTCCTGACATAGCAAGCAGCAAAGAAGTCAGTAAGTTATCAGAAGACGTTTTTAGTTAGAGCAGCTGTCACCGGATAGCTGAATATTTTACATACAGTATACTGTAGTTTGGTACACTGCTGTCTATGTAAAGCAATGGTAACTGAAGGAAAGGAAATTACACACCAACAGTTTTTAACTATTTATAAACCTCCTCCCCAGATGACAAATGGACTTTTACATTTGCAGGAAATTTCACTTCTACATAGATATTTAAAGGGGAAGCGAATGTCTACCAAAGGTTAGTTTATTTTTTGTGCACGAAGCTGACTCTATTATCTTTACAGTAAATACTTCAAACCAGGAAAGATACATGTAAAAGACAAGAGAATATGGGACTGAGGTGCTAGATCAGACATTGCTGTCCATGTGGAAGAGCCTGTGTAAACAATGGAAAAGGAAGCAATGGTTACTGAGTGTCATGGCCTCTTTATTTTCATTACTGTAAAGGGTCCAGGGGTTGGGCCTATTTTGAAGGGGTTATCCAGCGCTATAAAAACATGGCCACTTTTGCACCACTCATGTCTCCATCTCAGGTGTGGTTTGCAATTAAGCACCATTTACTTCAATGGAACTGAGTTTCAAAACCTCACTTAATCTGGAGACAAGTGGTCATGTTTTTGTAGAGCTGGATAACCCCTTTAAAGGGAACAAATTAGCACGATTGTGCTAATATGGTTCCCAGATCCTTAGTATAGATCTACTGTGCAGGGCCGTCTTAACAAAACTATGGGCCCCTGGGCACAGCTGTGGACAAGATCAAGTCCCCGCATCCCCCTCCCCCCTAACCTTGTGCTGTGCAGCCCCATGTGGTGAAAAAGAAATAGAATACCCCCCCTGCATCCCCCCATATAGAATAGCCCCCCTGTGCATCCCCCTTTGAAGAATAGCCCCCCCTGTGCATCCTCCTCTTATGGAATAGCCCCCCCTGTGCATCCCCCTATTCAGAATAGCCCCCCGTGCATCCTCCCCATATAGAATACCCCCCTTATAGAATAGCCCCCCCATGCACCCCCTATGTAGAATAGCCCCCCTGTATATCTCCCCTTATAGAATAGCCCCCCCCCCGTGCATCCCCCTATGTAGAATAGCCCCCCCTGTGCATCCCCCATAAAGAATACCCCCCTATGTAGAATAGCCCCCCTGTATATCTCCCCTTATAGAATAGCCCCCCCTGTGCATCCCCCCTTATAGAATAGCCCCCCCTGTGCATCCCCCATATAGAATACTCCCCTTATAGAATAGCCCCCATGCACCCCCCTTTGTAGAATAGCCCCCTGTATATCTCCCGTTATAGAATAGCCCCCCAGGTGCATCCCCCTATGTAGAATAGCCCCCCTGTGCATCCCCCCTTATAAAATAGCCCCCCCTGTGCATCCCCCCCTTATAGAATAGCCCCCCCTGTGCATCCCCCTATGTAGAATAGCCCCTCCTGTGCATCCCCCTATGTAGAATAGCCCCCCCTGTGTATCCACCCCTTATAGAATAGCCCCCCCTGTGCATCCCCCCCATATAGAATACCCCCTTATAGAATAGCCCCCCCATGCACCCCCTATGTAGTATAGCCCCCCTGTATATAAAGAATAGCCCCCCCCCCCCCCCGTGCATCATCCCATATAAAATAGCCCTCCGTGTGCATCTCAAACCCCCATCCCCCCCTGCCCCCCCGCGTGGCCACATGTGAAGGGGTTTTAAAAATAAAAAAATGCAACACCTCTCCTCGGGCCAGATCTTCAGTCTGCAGCAGCTGCTGCTGCTGCAGCACGGCGGCTCCTCTCTCCGCTCTCAGGTACTCAGCGTGTCAGGGAAATGACGTCACCGCTGGGGACCTGATGTAGGTGCCTGCAGACGTGCCTGCGCTCGGCATGTCTGCGGCTCCTGGGGGGGATTAGGCGGCTCAGAAGAGACTGAGGGAATTGCACGGCGGACGGCCGCGCTATTCTCTCAGTCTCAGCTACTGCAAAGGGTCGGCCGCGGCCCACTCAATGGTGAGGAAGACCGGCCCGGGGGGCACATGCCCCACGGCCCAGCCCGCCCCTGGTCTTTCCCTTTCTGCAGGGTAGGCGACTGCCACTGGGGCCCCCCATGAGTCATAGGCCCCCGGGCAGCCGCCTACCCTGCCCAATGGGAAAGACGGCCCTGCTACTGTGCACCTCACGGCACATACCAGCCATGTCTGCAGCAGTAGCTTTAGTAAGGAGAAAAAGCAGCGCAAGGCAGGGAAAGGGCAGCAACTAGTCATCTGGCCAGGGAGCCACCCATGACTAGTTACCACTCTCTGCCTGTGTGCAGTGCAGTGCAGGGATGATTGACAGGCAGAGAGGCCCATTAGTGCCGCCCCTCTCCCTGTCTTGCGTGGCAAAATAAAAGTCCTTTTTTTCCTTACTAAAGTTACTGCTGCAGCCGCGAGCTGCACAGTAGCTCTATACTATAATTCTGGGAACCATATCAGCACAATAGATTCTGATGCAATAGATGCTGATAGATTCCCTTTAAAGAGAACCAGTTACCACGACAATGTTACCTAGTCTATCGTCATCATGTTTTCCATCTCTGTTATAGAGCAGGAAGAACTGAGCAGAAGAAATAGAAGGAAAAAAAGTATAACTTGTAACATGTTGATTGAAATCCCTGATCATTGAGTTAAGGAGTCCAGTGGGCGGTGTCACTCAATAGACTGGACTCTTTAGCACGGAAACATCAGAGATTTCAATCATTAAATTACAAGTTATACTGAATGTTTTCCCATAATGATGTATATCAATCCGCTCAGCTCCATCTGCTCTATAACATAATGCCGATAACTTCTAGAGCATTTTTATGTTAACGGGTTTGCTTTAACATTTCTCTTTAGCTAGTCAGTCCCTTTTCTTTGGGTTGTGTATAGACAGTTTATGTTCACTTGAGCTGCCGGTCTATACATTTTGGGATCTTCGCTTTTCTTGTATCAAAGTACGAAATGTCCCCATAGACACAAGGGCACACAAGTACTTAAAACACCAAACTGCAGCAGAAAGGTTCAGTACTTTCCATATGAATCTATTTTAAAATCCTGGAAATCCCCTTTAAAAGCATATCCAGCAAAGCAAGTCTTCAAGGAAGTCACTGTATACTGTCCTGGGAGGGAAAGTACCTGGGGAAGGTGTATACAGAGGTGTGACAGAGGAGGTGCAATATTATTATGTGCACCAGGGACAAGATTTATACATGGTACATAGTAAATAGGTTGTTGGGTCAGTAAAATGTTTTAGTGTAGAGATAGACCTCAGAGAAAAGCTTCTCTTATGGCCTGTGGTCCTCTTACATTAGTCACCATTTTGGTATGGTAACTCGTAGCTTAGGCAAGGTCTTCTTTGCACCAGTGATGGTAGCATAACTACATGCTCACTACAGAGCCCTATAACAGTTTTATACAGAAATCACTATCAGATTATTTAAAGTGTCCAGCACTTTACGATGACAGCTTGGTGAATATTTAGGTCCCCTCGTGTACCAGGGTCCGAATGTGACTGTTACCTCTGCAAGCCTCATACCCATATCACTGTTTGTGACGTTTAATCCTTTATAATGTACGCCACAATGTGACCACTTGTGGGGGAACTGACATATAACATTGTGGGGGTTGGCAGTAAGCTCTGTATTCATGCCTGCATCCTCAATACATCATCACGGCTGGGCAAGTGGCCAATGGTGGAAAACTCAGACCTAATTCTAAGGCTTTAGCCCTGGATGCCCAACAGCTTATAATCATGTAAAAAAAACTATATATATCTTGCAGGAAGTGGAGTATTCTTTCTAGTCTGACACAGTGCTCTCTGCTGCCACCTCTGTTCATGTCAGGAATAGAGATGAGCGAACCTGGAGCATGCTCGAGTCCATCCGAACCTGAACGTTCGGCATTTGATTAGCGGTGGCTGCTGAAGTTGAATAAAGCCCTAAGGCTATGTGGAAAACATGGATATAGTCATTGGCTGTATCCATGTTTTCCAGACAACCTTAGAGCTTTATCCAAGTTCAGCAGCCCCCGCTAATCAAATACCGAACGTTCGGGTTCGGATCGACTCAAACCCGAACCCGGTTCACTCATCTTTAGTCAGGAACTGTCCAGAGCAGTAGTAAATCCCCACAGAAAACCTCTCCTGCTCTGGGCAGTTCCTGACATAGAAAGAGGTGGCAGTAGAGAGCACTGTGTCAGACTGGAAAAAAAATACACCACTTTCTGCAGGTCATACAGCAGCTGATAAGTACTGGAAGACTGGATTTTTTAAAATACAGTAGGTAGTAAAATAGAAATCTCACTTTTTGGCACCAGTTGATTTGAAAGAATTTTTTTTTTCCGTGAACTACCCCTTTAAAAGGCAGTTTAGTTCTGTGCAGCCATTTTACAATGAATCTAAAGTACAGGATGAAACAACTTTGCAAAGTCTTGGTTGAACATTTCTTTTTTTTTTTGGGGCAACACGATTTAATCCCTTAGCCTCCCATGACAGCTGCATTCAAATGCTCTACAAACGCCATCCCTGGTGGTCTGGTGGACAATTTGTTCCTGTTGCCGGGCTGGAGGGGAGCGCCGCAAAGACGCTCGACATTTAATTACTATGGGCTACAGCAGCCCATATTAATCCAGTGCAGATAACATAGATCAATGCAGTATATGTGTACTGTGTTGATCTATATTAACAATCAATGTAATGTATACAGAAGTCCCATAATGGGACTTCAAATTACTCTTAAAATAAAAAAAAAATGAATAAATATAAACATATTTGATATAGCTGCAGAATCGCTCGAACAATTAAATAGTGGCATTCCTGATCTTATACGATAAATGTCGTACATCCAAAAAAATATCAAAATGCGAAATTGATTTTGGTCACATTTTGGCAGATTTTGGGTCACATAGGGGGGAATATATACTGGAGGAGACTTGAGGAGCATAGATAACATGTCGCCATAGGGCGAATTGCGTGAACACGAAACCCCTCAAATGGAAAAAAAATTGCTCTTTTTTTTTTCAATTTCACAGTGTATGGTACTGGCATGATGGTTGAGGCAGGGAGCACAAGTTCTGAAATGACAGTATGGCTCATCTGCAGGAAAGATCATGTGGTACAGGCAGGATCAAGCTGAGACAGAAACGAGGAAATAGACATGGGACAATGGTCATGGCTTCGGGAGACCGCATCTAGAGTGGAAAATAAAGTGGGACGGCCTCAAAGCTGGTGCCAAGGGCAGGTGGGTTCGAATTTTAATCATTTTTCATTTGGATGAGCCTAAAGGGGCATCTACTTTATTGTGATGGGGGGCGCTACTGGAGGGTCTCTAACTACTGGGGGCATCTAGCTAATTGGGGGGGATTACCTAATGGGAGACTTACCTGCCCACCCAATTTCCCTACCTTTCCTTCCAACCCTCTAACCCATCCACACATACACTGCAGAGCACCAAGGGAGGCATTATTTAGGGCATTAAGGGTAGGGAATGTGCTAGAAATTGGCAGAGCCTAAGATATTTGTCTGGCAGATTCTGGTTGCAAGATGAGTCCTGGTTGGAAGTAGTCTTCATTACAGCCTGAGCCAGACAGAGAAGAAAATAAAAGAGAACAACTCCAAGAAGACATCTCCTGTGAATCACTGGATATAACTGCAATATAACCTCTTGCACTGTCTACAGTGCCTGCATAGAGATGGGATCATCATTATATTGGCACTGTACAGGGGGATCTTGGACTGTGTACAGTGGTTATTATTAGAGATGATCGAATCGCCCATTTAATGGTAATAGTAGTGATCATGGTGTGGCAGAATTAATTGTCCCTTATGTAGTACAAAGGGGCAAATATACTGTTTGTGTCACTTAGCGGGCATTATACTGTGAATGGACACTTGTAATACTGCCCTAACAGTCTGCTTGTTGCTTTCCACATGTCCTACCTAAGATAATATGAAGTCAATGTGTTGCAGACATACTGTCCTTCTTAATAATGTTTTCCCAACATGCTAATGTAAAGTTCTGTAATACACAATTCAAGTTATTCTTCAGGAACTGGATTACAATATAGCAGCAAGGCATATGTTACAAAAAACAATTTGCACTCCAGTATAACTAGAAAAATGTCTGATGACGTGCTCCACAGTGGAACTAGGGTCCTATTACACAGAGCGATTATCTGCTGAATCAGGCTGATTTGGGCAGATATCACTCTTCGTAATAAAGACAATGATCAACAGAGTGTAACGGCACGCAGCCATGTCCGTTACCCCCTACCTGCTCTGGGTTGCACTGTGCTGTGATCATCTCTCTTTCTCTCAGTCTGCTTGTCCTTGGGCAGTTTCTCTTGCTCTGGGCTGGCCTCCTGGAGGATTGGGCTCCCTTTAGTGGCAGGCATGCACCTGTCCACCTGTATTTATAAGCTCAACCCACAGGCTCTGGAGTCTTCTGGCATGTTCTCCTCTTTGCTCAGTTGTTGTTGTTTCTCACTCAGCAACCATATCTGTGCTCCCAGGCTTTCCACACTTTCTAGCACTTTCAGCTCAGCTCCAGTCTGAATTATATCTACTAATGCTGCATCCTGCACTTCTACCACTGAGAACATACAGTAGTCCCGGACTCCAGCACTCCTTCAGTTCTTCAGTCGAGGTCCTTCTCTGAGGGTAGCCACGTGGGAGTTTACTGCATCCAACCGGCCTTGCCTCGGGGGCTGGTGAAAATTGGGAGCTCCTTAGACTCCGCCCCTGGGGGAAGGAACGCCAGCACTCCTTGCTGATCCAGGTGGATCCCCTCCTCATGCTCGAACCATTCATTACACAGAGGAGCCGATCATCGGCTGATGATTGACTTTCAACATTTTTAAAAGTAATCGGCTGCAAACTGTGCGTCATTATGTGTAACAGTGATGTGCTGCCAACAGCTGATGACAATGTAAAGAAAATAAAATTATACTTACCTGTCCAGGCTCCTGCAGTATCCTCCTTGCTTTTCCCCACAGCAGCCGCTAAAGCTTCTAAAGCCGTCTCTGAAGTGACAGCCTGCCCAGCGAATCACTGGCTGCTGTCCCATCTCGACCAGTGATCGGCTGAGTGGCCTGTCACTTCAGAGATGGCTTCACAAGCTTAAGAGGCGGCTGGACACTGTGGAAGCCTTGACAGGTAAGTATGACTTTATTATTTTCTGTATAAAGCAAGGGCTGCTTGGACATTGTTACATACACTGTATATATATATATATATATATATATATATATATATATATACAGTATATGTATATGTTTACAGCCCTTGGCGTACAATTCTTGAGCCATGTAATAGGCTCACTAGCAGATCTAGGAGATCGGTGCCCACTTACAACAATTATTGGGCCATGTAATACCACCATAAACCTATTTCTTTTCAATTAATAAAACTAAGCCTTTTCCATCGTGCATATGGATTAATCAAACTTGGCCACTATATCAAACACTGTCTTATTTCCACATAACAACCAACAAGCTCTGGTAAAATGAAAACTGAGCTGTGATTGGTTGCTGTAGGAAATTAAATTTTTTTTGTCTGAGATTGATAAATCTGAGCCAGTGACTCTCTTTACTAGGAAACGTATTGTGGGAGGATCAGGAAGGGCCTGAGATTGTAGGGAGTGGCTTTGTATCTATAACTAAGTTGCTTTCAGTTTACCAGCCAGACGCTGCTCTTGTTTATACACAATGAAGTCTGCAGTGTTTCTCTTGACTTTTTACTTTGCAGGTGCTTACTCCGAGCAGCTATGTGACTACCCTCCAAGTGACTGGTGCAGCACCTGGGAGATTGCTAAAGCCTGTAAGGTAAGACACTTACTTTATTTAACCTTTTTATATTCCACAGAAAGTACAAGCTTTCTATTCTCTTCTTTCAGCTACAGTGACAGTGTAACTGTGACAGTAACAGTGTAACTTTCCAAATCCATTGCTATTAATAGCTCCTCCGGTATCACACTGCAATAAATGACATATTTACAGGACTATACCTTTTATGGATTCTGTGTAGGGATGGTCCGAACCTGCCGAGGTTCGGGTTCGTACGAACCCGGACTCTCGGCAATGATTTTCGCCGTCTTAAACCTCCGTGGAGAGGGTTTATAAAGCGGGAAGACCGTCTGGAAAACTGGGATACAGCCTATGGCTGTGGCTGTATCCTAGTTTTCCAGGCGGTCCTCCCGCTGTATCCACAATCATTGCCGAGAGTTCGGGTTTATACGAACACGAACCTCGGCAGGTTCGGACCATCGCTAATTCTGTGACATGAAGATATGACTTTTACTCTGTCCTATACAGTACATATAGTGAGTGGTGTTGAGCAGAGATACCAAACTGTTCACGTTCAGCAATGTTCTTTTAAGCCGAACCTCAGCATTTTACCCCCCATGGCTGCAGAAGTTGGATGCAGCCTTAGGGAGTACCGGAAATCGTGGATACAGCTACAGGAACAATTCAGCATCTCCGCTCAACACTAATAGCGTGATCAGCTTAAAGTGTCACTGTCGTTATAACTTTCAAAATCTGAAGCAAGTTTGCAATTTACATTCATAATTTTTTTTAGTTATCATGGAAAACACGGTACTTCCTGTTTTCTGACAGTTTTTTTTCTCAAAGAGTCAGAAAACAGTAAGTTAAGCGATCGCAAAACGAATTTTCTGAACGATATATCGTTCCATCTAAAGGCTGATCGTTATAAAAAAAAAATCGTTACTTCGAAATCGTTAATCATACGATCAGGCCAATTATCGCTCTGTGTAAACTTAGCATAATGGTGCGTTTACACAGACAGATTTATCTGACAGATCTTTGAAGCCAAAACAAGGAACAGACTATATACAGGGATCAGGTCATAAAGGAAAGACTGAGATTGTTTATTCATTTGCTGGGATCAGATGGAGTAAACAATCATAGTGACGATTGTAACTATTGACTATCATTCTGTGTAATATGGTGAACGATTTCAGGTAGCTCTCGTTTGCGATTTTTTATCGTTAATCGTTAAAAATCACTTTGTCACGTTTACACGGAGCGATAATTCGCCCGATCGCACGATTAACGATTTTGAATGAACAATTTTTTTTTATAACGATCAGCGTTTAGACGGAACGATACATCGTACGGAAAAATCGTTATGCAATCTTTTTGCGATCACACATAGGTGAAATCGTTGAAAGACTGTTTACACTGAACGATCTGCGAATTTTTTGCGAACGACCAACGATAATTTGAGAACATGTTGAAAGATCAAAATGAACGATTTCTTGCTCGTCGTTTGATCATTCGCTGCGTTTACACGTACGATTATCGTTCGAATTCGATCGCTATCGTGCAAATTCTAACGATAAATCGTTCCGTGTAAAAGTACCATTAGTCTCTAGGAGGGCGGATGACTAAAATACCAATTTAAGCCTAAATGTAGCAACATTATTTACCTAAACTTACAGATAAAATAGACACTAAAAGCAGGGATGAGCGAATTTACAGTACTAGCGAAATAAAGTGCTTCAGTAGACTCGATGGTCAGCTTGTCAGCTGGCTGGCTTTAACTTCTGCTCCAGGTGCCTGGAAAACTGGATGCAGTCCTTTAATAAGTTTCCCAGGTCTGTATCCAGCTTTTCCAGGCACCCGGAGTGGAGCGTTGCCAGCAATGTATTCCTTGCTAAAATGCAGTTTAATTCTGTAATGAAAAAAGGAGAAGATAAATTCAGAAGTGATTTAGACACATATATATCATTTGCAATTAAAAGGGGAAGTGGTTAAAAATAAAGTAGTAACAACTAAGTTAGATCTTTCTCTGGAAATAAAGGCCCGCTGCTTTAGTATGCTTCACATGACCATAAGATGGCTTTATATTGCAGCTTTATGTTCAATTCATTAGGAACAAACCAGAGAGCTGGAAAATGCAGCCAGCAGAAGCCACAGCATTCCCTGTTGCAGAAATGTTGTAGATTTTCACAGAGGATTAAAGTGGCATAATCCACATCAAAATCCATAATAAAACCTGCCTGAGAGAGATGTGGATTCTGTGACAGATTTTTTGCCTGATTAAACCCAATATCATCTATCCTATGTATAAACCTGGGGGACCAGCATGCATCTAATAGGCACCCAAATCTAACATGTGTTTTGACATTTAGACCATGCAACTTTAGAACATTTACAGACCAAACATAGAAAAGGTGAAATGGTCCATAATTAATGTGCAATAACACAGACAGTGAGCGGGAACGGGCAGGAGGTGAGCAATGACCTGACAGGTCGGTGCTCGGTTCCTCCTCACATTGTGCCGTGTATGCAGCTTATAGTCCTTAGTGCTGATTTGGTCACAGCCCCTTTAAAGTTTCCTATTGCAGACTTACTTAAAGGGGTTATCCAGCGAAAATCTTTTTTTTTTTTTTTTTTTTTTGTCAAATCTGTATTTTATTGAATTTCTTAGAAACGGATATAGTACAAACACGCGCCACACCGCGCTAAGGGTACAAGTAGATGTACAAATGGAAATGATTGCAGTACCATGAAACCACAAAAACTGGGGTGGGAGGGGGGGGGGGGGGGTAGGGCAAGGGGTGGGGGGCATTATTACTACAATGCGGAGCATATAATAATGAGAGCTGTATGGCGGGTTAAGTGTCGCTCGGGTCCAGAGTCTACAGTTCAGTATTCGCACAGTCCTGTAGGCAGAGCAGATCTGCCCTCCTGGGTACAATCCTGGCATAGTCAGGATGTGGTATGTAGAAGAGGCGTCAGGATCTGCAGGGTTCTCCTTCTAGCAATCCGAGGAAGGTGATCTCGCAGGGCTGGGCAGACCATCACCAGACACACCACCACTATGAGCGTCCCGGAAAGCCAACCAGATTTTAAGAAAGGTTTTGTGTTTGCCATCTACCCAACTTGTCACCTCTTCTAACCTGCAAAACCTGGTTAAGTTTATCAAGCCAGCTGGATACCGTAGGGGGATATGGGCTGAGCCAAGAGAGAGGTACCAGCAATTTAGCTGCTGCCAACATATGCGTGGCCAAAGAGAGTTTGGAGGGTGTAAAACTTTTCGTGGGCAATGCTAGTATTACTAATTGTGCTGTGAGGAGAAAATCTTTTTCTTTCAAATCAACTGATATCAGAAAGTTATATAGATTTGTAATTTACTTCTTTAAAAAAATCTCAAGTCTTTCCATACTTATTAGCTGCTGTATGTGCGGCAGGAAATGTTTTATTTTCAGTCTGACACAGTGCTCTCTGCTTAAATCTCTTGCTGAGACAGGAACTCTGTCTTGGTTTTATATGAATCCTCATAGAAAACCTGTCCTGCTCTGGACAGTTCCTGTCTCGGCCAGAGATGTCAGCAGAGAGCACTGTGTCAGACTGAAAATAAAACAACATTTCCTGCAGGACATAAAGTAGCTAATAAGTATGGGAAGACTTGAGATTTTTTAATAGAAGTAAATTACAAATCTATATAAATTACAAATCTATATAACTTTCTGACACAAGTTGATATGACAACCCCTTTAATACAAAATGTTCAATTGACTTAACGGCTTTAAACATAAATGAATTTCATTTGCATATTGTCTGATGAAATTCTCACCACTTGATTAGTAGGTAATAGATTCAGGCATTACATTTAACACAGCCATACCAGACCTGACCAATACAACCATAAACCTATCCCCACCCCCCTTGAAAAGACACCAGATTAACTGGCAAGTCTGAATGGGAGGTTGGAGACAAAAAAAATTTAAATAAATAAAAAAGGTGTTTCCTTCCCCCTGCTCCCTGGTGCTGCCCCCCTGCAAGGCGCTGCCCTAGGCACCGGACCACGGGTGCCTAGTGGTAAATGCATGAATAAAATAAAAAGGAATTAAGGTACTCACGGTCAGCGCTGTCCACATAGAGAAGTGGCCGAAAGCTTAAATAAATGAATTTAATATAGTGAAAAATATATTTAATATAGCACAAATATGACGCATTTCGAAGACATACGTCCTCTTCATCAGAAAAAACAAAGTGCATCTTTGTTTTATCTGATGAAGAGGACGTATGTCTTCGAAACGCGTCATATTTGTGCTATATTAAATATATTTTTCACTATATTAAATTCATTTATTTAAGCTTTCGGCCACTTCTCTATGTGGACAGCGCTGACCGTGAGTACCTTAATTCCTTTTTATTTTATTCACTTATTCTCTCCACGGGCCCCATTATTTTGGGAGTATCCTGTGTTTTTGGTACAGTCAGCTCAGCAGTCCCTAGAGGTAGTAGCAGGGGCGTAGCTAGGGGTTCAGCCTAGGGGGGGCGAGTGAGTCTAAGTGGGCCCCCAACCATTGTTACCCATAGGAAATCTCAGCAGGTGACACGGATTTCTGAATAATAAAGGGAATATTCTTCTACATTTCTTATAGTGAATAAGGATAAAGAGCAGTGTAAGAGGTTTCTACATCTGAAAAATAGAACCACAAAAAAAGTAAAAGGGCTTAAGATTAGAAAAATATAGCTGCCTTCTTCCACAGACAGCACCACTCTTGTCCTCAGTTTGTGTGTGGTATTCGACTAAAGTGTATGGAGCCAAGTTGTGATACCGCACACAACCTAAGAGCAGGGGTGGCGCTGTTTTTGGAAGAAAACAAATATGCTGTTTTTCTTTTAATTCTAGAGAACCCTTTTAACCAGATTATCTTTGCCTAAAAATAATAGTGGTATAGGTAATATGCTTTTAGACATTAAAAGGGGTGAGTTGGTTGTGATTATACATGTATGTACAATCAAAGATATATGATGAGCTGCTAGATATCCACTTCTATCCTATCTATCTCCTATCTATCTCCTATTTATCTATCTATCTATCTCACTATCTATCTATCTATCTATCTATCTCCTATCTATCTATCTATCTATCTATCTATCTCCTATCTATCTATCTATCTATCTATCTCACTATCTATCTATCTATCTATCTATCCCCTATCTATCTATCTATCCCCTATCTATCTATCTATCTATCTATCTATCTCCTATCTATCTATCTCACTATCTCCTATCTATCTATCTATCTATCTATCTATCTATCTATCATCTCCTATCTATCTATCTATCTCTCCTATCTATCTATCTCCTATCTATCTATCTATCTATCTATCTATCTCCTATCTATCTATCTATCTATCTATCTATCTCCTATCTATCTATCTATCTATCTATCTATCTATCTATCTATCTCCTATCTATCTCCTATCTATCTATCTATCTATCTATCTATCTATCTATCTATCTATCTATCTATCTATCTATCTCACTATCTATCTATCTCACTATCTATCTATCTATCTATCTGATAAGTACTGGAAGACTTGAGATTTTGAAACAGAAGTAATTTACAAATCTATATAAGTTTCTGAAACCAGTTAATTTTAAAAAATAAAAATTGCTGGAGTACCCCTTTAACTTACTTTAGCATAAGGTGTATAGATACCTGCATTTGCAACTACATGATGGAGCAGGTATAGCAAGGGGGTCAAATGTGTTGGGGGCGCTTGTGAAAATGTGGTAAGGGCTAAGCAGTAGAGGGAGGGAGAGCGTTCACCATGGTAAGAGCTCTAAAAAAGGGACACAAGTTAGCATGGCCTCTGAGAGAGTGTGGGTGCTGCATGAGGAGGAAGGCTAGCGATCAGAGTCGATGTGGGGGGCCTTTGGCCCCCGGACCTTGCTCAGTTCAGCACTGGGGAAGGAAGGGGGGCTTTCATGAAGATTGGGGTTACTTGGAAGAAGCAGTGTGTTAATTACGGCATAGAGCGGTGTTCTACCAAATACAAAAACATCATTCAGTCACTCACATTCAGTCACTCAGTACAGACTACAGATGGTCCGAACAGAGTTCGTACGAACCCGAACCATCCGCAATGATTACCGATGTCTTCCCGCTCCGTGCAGCGGGCGGATCCAGCGGGAGGAACACCTGGAAAACTGGGATACAGCCATAGCCATAGGCTGTATCCCAGTTTTCCAGGCGGTCCTCCTGCTGCACGGAGCGGGCAGACAGCGGGAATCCGATGCCGAGCGTTCGGGTTCAGCCGAACCCGAACCTCGGCGGGTTCGGACCATACTAGTACAGACCCTTGTGCAGTCTCCATCATACTGAGTACTATTGCTGGAAAAGCTGGGTGACCTCCATCATACTGACTACAGGATACTGGGAAAGCTGTGTGACTTCCATTATAAAATGATGGGAAAGCTGGGTGACCTCCATCATACTAAGTACAAGATGCTGGAAAGCTGGGTGACCTCCATTACACACTGACATACAGGATGCTGGGAAAGCTGGGTGGCCTCCATGACACTGACGACAGGATACTGGGAAAGCTTGGTGACCTCCATTATGCTGACTACAGGACACTGGGAAAGCTGGGTGACCTCCATTATGCTGACTACAGGACACTGGGAAAGCTGGGTGACCTCCATTACACACTGACTACAGCAAGGATGTCACACTCAGTCCCTCCAGCTGTTGCAAGTCAGAGCTGTATATATATATATATATATATATATATATATATATATATATATATATATCCTGCCGGTCACTTATCAATTATAAATCCTGCTGCTCACTTGGTCATATATATATATATATATATATATATATATATATATATATATATATACACATACCGTATATAAACAGCAGTGACCAAGTGAGCAGCAGGAGACATATACTGTGTGTGTGTGTGTATATGTATATATAATATATCTCCTCCTGATCATTTGGTCAGTGGTGTGGGTGGGTGGGTTGTGTCTGTCTGTCTGTGTGTTGTCACTCCTCTCACAGTCCTCACTCAGTACCTGACATCTTCCAGCACTCGGCAGCCTCACTTCCTGTCAGAGCTGCTGCTGGACGTCTTCAGTCTCTCCCTGGCAGCCATAGACGGTGAGGATCCCTCCAGCTGCTGGTCCCTCCCCTCCCCCTCATACCAGCTCTGTAGGACAGTGAGGGGGAGGGGCCAGCAGCAGCGTGTGAGGAAGAAGCAGGAAGATGCAGGGAGAAGATCCAGCCCTGGCCGGGCTCTGCATCCGACAGCTGAGCGGGCCCCTCAGGAGCAGGGGGCCCGCTATTGTCAGGTGCTGTTGCCTTCTTGGGGGCCCCGGCCACTACAGACATGTGTTAAGGCTGTCTGCAAAAGCAATAGCTTTTGCAGACAGCATTAGCAGTCTGAGACCTCAGTGGGCCCCTGCCTGAGTGGGCCCGGGGGCGACCTCCCCCTTTGCCCCCACCAAATTTCGCCACTGGGTAGTAGGCCCCTATACAGTCGACTGTCACCAAACAAGACCCTGGATTCGGATTTGTACCCTGTTGAGGGGTGATATGCACAAAGCCCAAGTGGCATCCAGGTGAGCACCTTCTCACATAATCCTTATCCTTGGTGTATTGAGGTATCACACGAGGCGCCGGTGCCCGCTTTCTTCTTTTTCTCTCCCTTGTCATAGTGGTAAAAACGGCCCTGTGTACACTATAGAGATTAGTAAGATTTAAGCTTGATTTCCAATCTGCGATCTCCGCTGCTATCTTTATATTCTTCAACCCCAATTCTTTACCAGGACACCAACACTTATGGTGGTTCTTGAACAAACCTACCAACTTTTTTTCAGATTTTCTCTTTTCTTTACACCTTTCTCCACAAGAACAAAGAGGTTACTACTACTACTTCGTTGAGGCAGATGGCTAGCAATAGTCATCTTCCAACCAACCTCCGAAGAACACAAAACATCCATTCATGTTAAGGTGAGGAGGATTTGAACACTACCCTAACACTTTCCAAGTGGGAATCATGCTGTAAACAACTCACCAAAGACAGCTGGGAGGTAGCGTTGGCAGTAATGGTCATAATAATTTTCATAGGACATATTTTGTCCTGCATAAAGTAAATAAATGCCGCACTAATAGTGCTAATAGCAGCCTTCACACTACCAGACACCACCAGTCCAGCTCAGCAACATAATCAAACAATAGGTATGGAGGGAAAAAACTTTTTCCACCAAATTGCTCTCATCTTATCACAGACGTTTCGGAGGAAAAGAAAAATGTACCTGGGCATCAGAGTTTGATGTTTGCATCAGCTGTGAGCTCCTGTATATGCTGCATCTATGTTCTGAATGAATGAAACTAAAGTCACGAAGACAGTGTATACTGTGCCTTGTATTTACAGAGCGTATTGGTTTCCACTAAACCGGAGATGACAGCAATTTAATAAGAACATTTTTTCTTCCATACCTATTGTTTGATTATGCTGCATAAAGTAAACCCTGCAGACGTTTAAGGGGGTGTATGTCTGAGGGTACTGTGTACCGCATTTGGTGGTCATGTCCAATTGTTGCCTCCTTTTGGAACCAGATTACCCCTCTAGTTTCTGCTGTTTTATCTCAACATTGTCCCCTCCACCCTGCCTTCTGCCTCCTTGGTTGATAAACCCTCAGACATCCCACATTTGACATCCCACATTTAAACTGACCCAAATTTATTCTTTGAACTGCAAGAATCCATGTGGCCTCTAAGTGGAAACCCCCCGGCCTTCATATATCTATGGTCATAATTGGAATGCGGGCACACCAGAACGCCCCGCATCCCAATTCTAAAGGAATGAAGTTCATCCGGCCGGTACTGCAGTATCAGCTGGGGTGAACTTCACTGACACTGGCCGTTCTGTGACACAACCGTGTCATAGAATGGCTGGTGTCTTACGTTGTGTGAACCCAGTCTTACACTGTAACCGATTAAGCGATACAACCACATTTTTTTTTTAATTCCAAGCCTACTGGACTGTCCATTATACCTCATGCCCCCATTGTATGCTCCCTTTGATTGTCACTATTGACCCCTCCCGGATTATATGTTTTTTTTAGTTTAGAACTTATTGTATCGCTATTTACATTATCGAGATTACATTATTGTCTTTCTTTTGGATTTCCCATGTGATTGTATTTCATATACTCTTGTTTATTCCCACTAAAAAGTATAACACTACTAGTGTTAAGTGTGCACTCACCATAACCACAGTGGATATGTATTGCAGCATATGTAATGCAGGATCATTATGTTGGCATTATTACAAATAATATGGGCAAAATATCCCCCTTTAGTCATCTAATTTCTCGTTTCCTTGTTTCTCTTCTTAATAATTGTTCTATATCAACACCCTGATCACACGTTACATGACTCATCTGTATAAATGCGGTTATAAACCTGGGAATACTGTTGTGGCTGGAGCCTTTGAAAATAGTTTTGAAGAAATATAACTTACATCAGTGAACTAGGCTTTACAAAGCCACACCATTACATACCCCTAAAAAAAAAAAAGGTAAAATAAGGCACCCATCAAAATATGGCAAACCACCACCAAAACGGAGTGAAATCTGCCTTACACTCTTTACACAAGGAGCAGGAATCCCACAACAACAACAAAAAATCTATAAAAAACTAATATCCTCCATTAGACATACATCTAATCCATAACAGTGGTACATTCGCTTTATACTGCATCATCTTCCTTTCAAGCATCACATGGGCAGATAAAGCCAGTGCCATCTCTTCTTGCTAGAACATTGTAATAATTCTCAGCTCAATATAGCTCCAAATAATAATAATACTAATAAAAAATTTATTTGTATAGTGGCAACAGATTCCGCACCGCTTTTTTCTATGCATACAGTACAGAGGTACTTAATACACAGTTAAATAATTAGAATAAATAAAAATAACATAAAAATACAAAGTGTAAACAAGACCTGCTTGTTGGAGCTTACAGACTACAATTTGGTTGACACCAGGCATAAGTGCTTTATTTGTCCATGGTCCAGTCATTGTACATAGTTAGAAATACAGGATGAGCCAGTAACAACACCAATATCTGATTGCAAGTAAACATATAAAGTGCAGGAACCGTCAGAGATAGAGCAAGGGAAACAATAGAAGGGGAAAAAAGTTTAGGGAACGTTATAAGCGAGCCTGAAGAGATGAGTCTTCAGGGCACGCTTGAAACTGTGAATATTGGGTATAAGTCTGATGTCTTTGGGTAGGGCGTTCCAGAGAACTGGTGCAGCACGAGAGAAGTCTTGGAGGCGGGAATGAGAGGTTCTGATTATGGAAGATGTTAAGGTTAGATCATTAGCAGAATGTAGAGCACGGGAAGGATGGTAGGTGGAAATGAGGGAGGAGATGTATGGAGGGGCAGAGTTGTGGAGAGCTTTATGGGTGAGGGTGAGGAGCTTGAAGTGAATTATGGATTTAATGGGTAACCAGTGCAGTGACTGGCACAGAGGGGAGACGTCGGTATAGTGGCGGGAGAGGAAGATGAGCCTGGCTGCTGCGTTAAGGATACACTGGAGAGGGGAGAGCTTAGAGAGAGGAAGACCGATTAGTAGGGAGTTACAGTAGCCAAGACAGGAGTAGATCAGGGCGACAGTGGGTCAGAGTCTGAGCGGTGTCAGTGGTGAGAAATGGGCGGATTCTGGAGATGTTTTTGAGATGAACATAACAGGAGTGTGTAAGAGCTTGAATATAGGGAGTGAAGGATAGATCAGAGTCTAGCATAACCTCCAGACATCGAGCCTGATGCCCAGGAGTTATGCTAGTACCACAGACTGAGAGTGAGATGTCGGGTTTAGGTTTGTTAGAGGGAGGAAATACCAGAAGTTCAATTTTAGAGAGATTTGAGAAATAGAGAAGTTTTAGAAATAGAGAGGTCATAGTTAAAGAGAGCGGATAGACAGTCACTAGTATTTTGCAGGAAGACAGGGGTGATGTCACAGGAACAAGTGTATAGCTGGGTGTCATCAGCATAAAGATGGTATTGAAAACCAAACCTGCTGGTGGTCTGTCTGATGGGGGCTGTATAGAGGGAGAAGATGAGAGGACACAGAACTTACCCCTGGGGAACTCCAACAATATGAGGTAGGGGACAGGAAGTAGAGCCAGAGAAGGATACGCTGAAAGACTGTAGAGGGTCGAGAAGAGAGTTGTCAGAGAGATAGCGGGTAAGGCGAGAATAGACCAAAACGTTCTAGGAGTTTGGAGATGAAGGAGAGATTAGAAACTAAGACACTATAACTATACATTCAGGAAGGCTGAACTGTCTTCAGGGGCAGATTAACTTTACCATAGGCCCCGGGCTGTTGACCAAGCTTGGGCCCCCCCCACCCCCACCCCACTGTAACTTTGGCAGCAGTAGCCTGGTGTTCATAGTACAGGATAGATAATGTCATGATGCCCTGATTTGTGCAAAATTGCGGTAAAAAAGTAGCAATTTTTTGCAAATCATGGCAGAACTGTAGCCAGGAGATAATACACTCCTGAAAGTCTTTTTGGGTGGCCATGGGCCCCCCAGGAGCTCAAGGCCCAGGGCTACCACCCGAAAAGGACCTATTATAATTCGCTACTGACTGTACTCAAATCTTGTGGTGGGCTTGTGTGGAACAGTCCATACAGCTTCATAAGACAGGTTCTCCAGCCTGAGATGTAGACACCATTGACAGCACAGAAAAATCATGGGGGCCACCATGATCTTACAAGAGCTGACGGAAGAAAAGGATTCCAAGAATTCTCAGATAGAAAGGAAAAACTAGATGAGGTGATATGAGCTGAATTATATATACTAGGTGACCAGCTGAATGAATAATAAAAAAAAATCTGGCAATGCTTCTTTAACAAATCTGGTGACAACGATTTCTGCAAAGTTTCCCCTAAAAAGACAAAAACAATATTTGAATACTACAGAGGAACCAACTAGGTTGACAGGATTAAAGAATCTAGTAAAAATGCTTCTGCTCCTTAGATCATAGTGCATACTACAGAAAAGCAGGAACAAAATATAAAGAACAGTGAAAGGCAAACAAGAAGGTGTGATCAGTGACCTTCATGCTGCCGGCGTCTTGGCTACTGAAACATGGTGACAACTGCATCAACTACAGCCTGACTTTAGGATGTTTTGCATGCACAGAGATTAATCTCCAAAATGTTTCTTTTCCTAAAGGCAAAGAACATCTAAAGGCTTGCACTTCTATTGTGCTCATTACTAGAGATGAGCGAGTAGTGAAATATTTGACTTTCGAGAATTCGAATAGGCACTGAGATTCGACTATTCGAACAAATATTTGACCCCATTATAGTCTATGGGAAAAAAAATTTTGGCACTTGGAAATCCAAATTCGACCACTTGGAGGTCACCAAGTCCCCCATGAAACCTCCCTAGATGATGCCAACACCTCCAGAATAACACTGGGACATTAGGGGGAGCATGCCTGGGTGCACCCAACACCCCAAAATCGCAGTATAATGCCACTCTCCACAGTTGCGAAGGAAAAATATTTGCAAATGCTTTACGAGCATTTACGGCAATGTTCACATTTTGTTCGTATTTCTTGCGCAGCGTTACATACATGATTCCAATGTGCTGCTGCTGCAATCTATGTAGTAGCACTGAGATATGCTTTGAATTCAAAGATGATTTTTTTCGCTGTGTGGTATCACTTACCCTCAGTGGGCTTCTGGAACAGTATGTATCATGTGTCCGCTGTAGGCTACTGAAACAGTATTTATCACGTGCCCTTAGTGGGCTACTGGAATAGTATGTATAACGTGCCCTTACTGGGCTACTGGAACAGTATGTATCACGTGCCTTTACTAAGCTTCTGGAACAGTATGTATCATGTGCCCTTAGTGGGCTACTGGAACAGTATGTATCACATGCCCTTAGTGGGCTACTGGAACAGTATGTATCATGTGCCCTTAGTGGGCTACTGGAACAGTATGTATCATGTGCCCTTAGTGGGCTACTGGAACAGTATGTATCACGTGCCCTTAGTGGGATACTGGAACAGTATGTATCACGTGCCTTTACTGGGCTACTGGAACAGTATGTATCATGTGCCTTTTAATGGGGCTACTGGAACAGTATGTATCACATGCCCTTAGTGGGCTACTGGAACAGTATGTATAACATGCCTTTAGTGGGCTACTGGAACAGTATGTATCAGGTGCCCTTAGTGGGCTACTGGAACAGTATGTATCATGTGCCTTTTACTGGGCTACTGGAACAGTATGTATCACGTGTCCTTAGTGGGCTACTGGAACAGTATGTATCACATGCCCTTAGTGGGCTAATGGAACAGTATATATCAGGTGTCCTTTGTGGGCTACACCAGGGACACTATGAGGACTTTTGGGTTCTGTAGTAAGCCTGCCTGACCAAAAACACTACTAAAAACCTATCTCTCCCTGCTCCAAGATCTTTCCCTGGCTAGGCTGAAAACGCATCTGCGGTAGAGAAGTGGGAGCCAAATAGTTAAGATTCGAGGTCATGTGGTTCCCTCTCAGCCTCCCTGCAAGGTGATTGGATGAAAAAAAGCGCCAACTGCGATGGGAGGGCTTTCAAATGTTTCCCGCGTATTCGCCACACTATTTGACTGAATTTGAATCTTTCGAATACCACAATATTCGATCAAATACCATCTCGATCGAATCGTATTCGTTTATCTCTACTCATTACTTTCAAAGAAGAGAGACCTTATACTCATTGCTTGCTATACTCTAGGAAATAGATATAAAACTTCCGGCCTCCTTTGCTTTGAGACAGTTGGTGAAGAAATCACATGGGCACCGGCGGGATTTGAATGGCGGTGCAGGACTGGAATAAAGCCATGCCGCAGGACACCGATCATCATTGGAAAGGATATGGACCAGCCTGCTGCCAGGGGACAAATAAAAAAAAAATGGAATGCTTTTTAATGCAAATTCACCTGCTTGAACACCTGGGGTTGCTGCATGTTAGCACCACTCACGTCCATGTATTAACTCCTTCCCGAACCCACTCTGAACGGCTGCTATATTCAGCCGGGGACCACGGCTATGAGTAGGCCACAGTCTGATCGCCACGCCTGCTAATTAGCCATTTAAATGCAGTTGTCAAAACCCAGAGCAATACATCTAATCTAATCGATCAGTGCTGTATAATGTATAGTACACTGATCTCTATGAGAGATCAGTGTAGTTGTATTAGAAGCCCCCCAGTTGACTTCTAAATAATGTATGTGTAAAAAAAAAAAACAAAAAAAAAAAGTGTTTTTATTAAAGCCCCTTCCCCTACTAAAAGTTTGAATCACCCCCCTTTTCCCATCTTATAAATAAATAAAAATAAACAAACATATTTGGTATCGCCGCGTGCATAATCGCTCTAACTATTAAATTATCACATTCCTGATCTTGCACGGTAAACAGCGTAAACGCAAAATCCCGCCAAAGTGCAAAATTGGTGATTTTTTTGGCATATCAAATACAGAAAAATTGTAATAAAAGCTGATCAAAAAGTCCCCTATATGCAAGCAAGGTAACGATAGAAAGTACAGAACATGGTGTAAAAAATGACACCTCACACAGCCCCATAGAGAAATGATAAAAGCACTATAAGGCTGAGAATAGAGTAATTTTAAACCCCATTATTTTTTTTTTTAAGGTTTTAATTTTGTAAAAGCAGTCATATAAAATAAAAGTTACATAAATTACATATCATTGTAATTGTAACAACTTGAGGAACATATACAACCACGCAAATAATTTTTTTTCCCGGTTTTACAGCATACTATGGAAAATTTAAGTCTGCCATTGAAAAGTACAATTGGTGTCACAAAAAATAAGGGCTCATTTGGGTCTGTAGGTGAAGGTGCAAGCACTATGGCCTTTTAAACACAAAGAGGAAAAAATGAAATTGAAAAAATGTAAATTAGCCCAGTCCTGAAGGAGTTAAACAAAATTGCACAAAACTCCAAAGTGACAATTAAACTTTGAGTTATGTGAGTTAAGTGGTGACAGCTCCCAGCAACCAGTTCAACCAGGGACCTGGCTTGAGAGGGCATGATTGTGATTGGTCCATGATCGTCCTTGTCCTGATGCTGTACCTACTCGATGCCCCTGTTGGTGTACCTAATCTTTGCTCCTATTGGTGTACCCGATTGTTGCCACTGTACATGAAAATACGCCACACCTCCTTGAAACTGCACTTTGGGCACAATGGAAGTGTGCCTAAAACTTATAGTAAATGTGGTACAAGTTATGTAAATTGGTTTTTCGTGTAAACTGCACCAGAATCTGCCTCATTTGCTATAGTAAATCTGGGTGTGATTTTTTTTCTTGCAGGTAGAACAACAATGCATTGAATACCATTCTCGCAAGGACTTTCTAAAGAGTAATGATCCCGCTGTACAGGTTGAATTGTACTATGAGAGCCTGTGTGGAGGCTGCCGCAAATTTCTTGTTCTTCAACTTTTCCCAACTTGGCTAATGTTAAATGAGATTATGAATGTTACACTGGTGCCCTATGGAAACGCACAGGTGAGGATCAAAGCCAATAATCTGTATATATATTATGTTTTAGACTCCAAACTGGTGATCTCTATCCAATTATTTATGCATCAATTCTTTATTACAAGATTATTTATTTTAAGATTGATTATCAATGGAATGGGCGAGTCGGATGATGCTGTGGGACGGAGCAGTGCTCCTAACAGTTCTCCTGGCCAAAAATTATGTCAACTAATAGAGCGGGACCAGCGTAGGGGTAAAAGGTGATACACATACCTTCCTCCTCAGCTTCCCGGGTGCTTTAGGGGACTATCAGCAGGTTAGATTTGTCTAACCTGCAGATAGTTCCCCTTTATCTGCATGAGAAAAAATATATTATAATGTTATATACATATGTACTTATGTCAGAGTAATCAAATTTCTTTTCCCTGTTATGAAAGTGGTAAACCAGGTGGTAAATTCACTGCACTAACTGACAGCAGCTCCCTGTGTGCCCCATAGAGCTAAAATTAGACTCCCCTCCTCCAGGCTGTGCTGTCCTGCTCTGTGGTGATTCTGTCCATAAGGTGTAACTATGCCCTGTCCCAAGTTTCCTCCATAGGTAAATACAAGCTCAGTGGAGGATATACCGGTAGATACAGAAGGCGGGGTATAGTCACATGTTCCTTCATGCTAGGCCATCTTATGGCTATGTTCCCACACAGTATTTCTGCTTAGTATTTTGCAACCAAAACCAGGAGTGGATTGAAAACACAGAAAGGCTCTGTTCCCACACTGTTGAAATTTAGTAGATGGCCATGATTTAATGGCAAATAATTACCGTTATTTTAAAACGGCCGTTATTTTGAAATAATGGACGTTATTTGCTATTTAATGACAGCCTAATTGTGTGTGTGAACATAGCCTTATAGTGGACCAGGAGCCCAGTCCAGAAGCCCATTGGATAGGCCTCCTAATTCCCCTGAAGGGCCTGTACACACTGAGCAAATTCGGCGGAATTCTGCGACATGTCAAAATGACCAGAAGGAATATGCGTAACAGATGGGTTTGGTGAGTAATTCATTAACTGACATAGCAGTAATAGGACAGTGTTCACACAACGCAAAAGCAAGTGACAAAAAACCTGACTACTGGTGCAGTCTCAGCTGCACACCATGAGCTGAGGGAAGTCAAGACAGGAACAGACATAACATGGATTTAATCACTCCCTGGTTTCCTCTCTGAACCCTGCTGTTGCCAGGCAACCATGCACTTTCCCACAATCCCCTTGCTTGCAGGTAAGTGGAGACCAATTGCCAGTGGTTCCTGGAGATTGTAGTGGAGCTGAGCACTTTCTCCATAGTTCTCTATTAATAAATAAATGTTTATTTTGTGTTGTACATCTTTTGTTATTAGTACAGTCCATCAGAGAAGCAGTTTTCTGACCAACATCTTTTCCGTCTTGCTCTCCTGAAGGAACTTCTAGGCTGATTTATTCATACCTTAAGGGTGCGTTCACACCTACAGGATCTGCAGCAGATCTGCAGCAGATTTGATGCTGTGTTCAGTTATTTAAATGAAATCTGCTGCAGAAAATCAGCTGCAGATCCTGTAGGTGTGAACGCACCATAAAGGGGTATTCCGCTCAAACATAACTTTTCATAAGTTGCTGCTCATGGTGACACTAAGGCTGGGGTCACATTGCAGCAGTCTGTTTAGCATATATGTTTTATGAGGGAAAAATTAGCAAAAACGGATGCAATTGTGTGCAATCCGTTTGGATCCGTTTTTCCATTGACTTCCATTGTATAAAAAAAATGTGTTTTTGTCTGTTATTTAGCATACACAAAAACGAGGTTGACCACATTTTTGTGTACATTAAGGCTGGGTTCACACTACGTATATTTCAGTCAGTATTGTGGTCCTCATATTGCAACCAAAACCAGAAGTGGATTAAAAACACAGAAAGGATCTGTTCACACAATGTTGAAATTGAGTGGATGGCCGCCATATAACAGTAAATAACTGTCATTATTTCAATATAACAGCCGTTGTTCTAAAATAACAGCAAATATTTGCCATTAAATGGCGGCCATCCACTCAATTTCAACATTGTGTGAACAGCTCCTTTCTGTGTTTTTAATCCACTCCTGGTTTTGGTTGCAATATGAGGACCACAATACTGACTGAAATATACGTAGTGTGAACCCAGCCTCAAAGTAACCATTTAAAAACAGATACCTTAAATTGACTGTAAAAACGCAGCGTGAACCCAGCCTAACAATTCATTCTATACTTACTTATTATCAATTTAGTCTCCTTCCCCCAGTTCTGAGCTGCTTCTCCCCTCCCTTCCAAGATGGCTGATGTAAATAGTGTCCCTGCCTGGCTTTATCTGCAACTTTGTATCTTCTTTGTAATACTGGGAGGGTTAATCTGAGGTCAAGTTGCTGACGAACTCTTTGTGATTAATCCTCCAAGCATTACAAAGTTACTACAAAGTTGCACATAGGGAGAGGAGAGAAAAGCTCACACACAATTTTTGTGTCTTTAGCAGAAGGCTACAGCTCCAAACTGGGGAAAGGAACAGAATAGATAATAATAAGTATGGAAGGAATTGTTAGTCTCACCATGGGCAGCAACATATAAAAAGTTATTTTCGAGTGGAATACTCCTTTAAGATGAACTAGAGTATAGTTTGAACAAGGTGAAGCACTCCATTAAGTTATATATCTATCACTTATATATGCAGTATCTTTTTATTTATAGGAGCAGAATGTCTCAGGAAAATGGGAGTTTACATGTCAGCATGGACCAGATGAATGCTATGTAAACACAATAGAGGTCTGTATATTAGCACAAATATAGAATATGGCAGGCCACTAGTACAAAGAGTGAAACGTATTCTGAGCAATTTCAATATTGAACACAAATATTATACGGAGGAAAATGTTAACTATTAGGCCCCTTTCACACTACAGAATTGGTGCAGAGATTCCGTCTGGAACATTTGCTACGGATACCTGCCCATTCACTTCAATGGGATGACATCCTCGCCGCAGGGTCCCATCCCGCTGCGAGTATGTGTCAAAGTCAGCACCCTTAACCCCCGCGGCCAGGCTACATACTTTAACGGGTTCTTGCTCCGGCTTGCTTCAGGGGCTCCCAGCGCTCAGCCAATCAGTGCACTGGGGTGGGGGAGTGCACTGATTGGCTGTGCGCCAAGAGCCCCTGAAGCAAGCTGGAGCGGGGACCCGGTAAAGTATGTTCCCAGGCCGCTGGGGTTAGTGCCCTGATTTTGACACATACTCGTAGGGGCATGACAATCCCACTGCAAGTATGTCATCCCATTAAAGGGAATGGGCAGGTATCCGCTGTGGATACGGTGCTATAAAGCCATCAAGAAGCATATAGGCCTATACAGTTTTCATTTTGGTTAATGTTATATATAACCAACCTGGTGAGCAATGTTAGTAATTTACTCTTTACAAGTTACTTTATCTACCGCTGGTTTGGGGAAAAGTTACAAGAGTAAAATAGATTTAGAAAAATGTATCTGCTATTTTACAGAAACAGCGCCTAACTTTGCCATGACCTGGATTAGTTGTTGCTGCTGCAAGATAAAACATAGTACATGGTCATTTTTTAAGGGAAAAAATTCTCTGCAACATCCACAAGATTAGATGCTGTACATTCCATATATACCTGTATAACACTTGTCTGTGTCTTCTTTCAGCTCTAAAATCACTTCATAAAACCCATAAAAAGGGTTGTCCAGAATGATATGATAATAGGCATCCTGCTCAATCCTACATGTATACTTACCTGTCCCGCTCCCCTGCCGCTGTTGGATGCTGGGCCGCCTGCTCTCTGCTGCGTTTTAGCATCACCCTGTGATGTGCATAGAGTTTATGCTGAGCGGCCATTTCCGGTGGGAGCTGCATGTTTTCAGATGTTTTCATTATACTGACAGCGGGCAGCCCAAGATCTGGTAGTAGCGGGGGAGTGGAACATACTGAAATGTCCGCCCGCAGCCTCGACAGGATGCCCAATAATCATATTATCCCAGACAACTCCTTTAAAGTGAATGTACCATTTCATAAATTCATTTCTTTTTCAATCACTGGCACACTACTGGCACTCTCCCTTTTTCCACATGCAGTTCCCGCAGTCGGCACTGTTTTATTCATGTGCATCGGCCTGGCTCTAAGCTCTGGAGGCAGGCCTAGAGCTCCCACTGTGATGTTATCCACTTCCCTCGGTGGCGCATCTCCATTAGGATCAAGTCTGGCCGTGTCACCGAGTGGAAGGGATATCATTACAGCGGGGATGCCAGCCTCCAGTGCATAGAGCCGAATCGATGCACATTAAGAGAACGGAGCTGAGTGCGGGAACCGGGACTGCACCACCAGGATTTCCGCGCCAGCGCTGACAAGGTAGGGAAAAAATTTACCAATAAAATTGTACATTCACTTTAACTATGGAAAACACTTTTAAAATCAAAGAAAAAAAAAAGATTTACACTTTTTACTAAGGATGGTCCAAACCTGCCGAGGTTCGGCTTCGTATGAACCTGAACTCTTGGCATCAGATTCGCGCTGGCTGCCCGCTCCATGCAGCGGGTGGATACAGCGGGAGGACCGCCTGGAAAACTGGGATACAGCCTATGGCTATGGCTGTATCCCAGTTTTCCAGGCGGTCCTCCCGCTGTATCCACCCTCTCCACGGAGCGGGCAGACAGCGGGAATCATTACCTCGGCAGGTTCGGACCTTCCCTACTTTTTACATGTGGCATAACACAAATCCATTCTATTAGTGTTTCCATGAACACTGTCTGCATTTCACTTAAATACAGTCTTTTCCTCAAGTATCACTTACATTCATTTCTACCTGCGTAATATTTGCTTTTTACATTTTTAGGCCTGTGTTATGCATCACCTGAAGGAAATACCAAGCTACTTTCCTGTTATTTTCTGCATCGAACTGTCTTCTAATGTGACAAGTGCTTTGGGGCCAGTAAGTCAAAGTGAACTTAATAGAAGGTTTGCATATGTACACACACAAATATATGATGTATATGTTTCTGAATTTCATTTTTTGGGTAAAATAACATTACATCGGACCTGCTACAAATAAAGTTGAGCAAACTTTGAGCACGCTGGGGTTCGTTAAAAGCTGAGTGTGCGTCATTTGATTACCAGTGGCTGCTGAAGTTATTTGCAGTAGAGAGTTCTGAAAAACATGGATACAGCCATAGGCCATAATACTTACAATCCAAGTCACTGTATACAAAGCAGACCACTTTTGAATGTAACAAATATATATGTTGGTTGCCTGGGAATAAGCTAAAAGGTGATCCACCAAAGAACTGCTGTCTAATGTCTTATTCACACATTCAGTTAATTCATTTATAATTGCAGATCTGCAATTACGGACAAATTTAGGGATCACTGTTTCCTATTGGGCTATTTGCGCTGTCCGAAGTTTTATGGATTCACAATCTGTGTCACAAAAAAAAAAAATCACCCATAGAAGTCTATGAAAGTGACTTTTGCGGAACTTTGGCAGAAAAAACATCCATAACATCCACAAAAAATGTGGATCACCTTAATTCACCTTCCCATTTTTTGCAGATCTGCTAAAAGTATGTATGCACTACGTAAACATGTTTTGAAGATTTCGGACATAATATATGGGTCCTAAAAAACTACTGAATGTGTAAATGAGGTCTTAAAGATGATCTATAAAAACTGCCCCCTTTGTGTCTACACAAAACAATAAACTGCCTTTCGGTGGCAACTGAAAACAACAAAACGTTGATATATATGTCATTCTGTAGGGAAAGAGGCCAACTCCTACTTTGATCCAGTGATTTTCTGTTACAGTGCCTTGCAGCTTACCAACCAGACCTGTCAGTCAAAACCGTAATGGACTGCGCAAATGGTGACCAGGGTAACAAACTAATGCACGAGAATGCCATGAAAACAGATGCACTAAATCCTCCACATGAGTATGTGCCATGGGTGGTTATCAATGGGGTAAGTTTTAACCTTTGGTACTGTGTACTGCCTCCTTCCCCATCTCTTACCTCAATTCAGTAGCAGCTTTTCGTTGCGTTGAGCTGGTGGACGGTGTTCATATATGTATTGCTGGCGTGAGTAAAGAAAATCAGCATTAAATGTTAGGGGTCATTCACACGTCTGCTTATCTTTGTCAATATATATAGTTAGTATATAAAAAGTAATAAAGTAATAGTTACCTGTCAACGCTTCCTGGTGTTCTCCTGGTTTCTCTCCGCTCACCACAGCCACCGCTGAACCTTCTGAGGCTGTCTCTGAAGTGGCAGGCCGCTCAGCTAATCACTGGCCACTGCACAGTCCCGTTTCAGCCAGTGGTTGAGTGAGTGGCCTGTCACTGACAACATGTCAGTGGTGAGAATCCAGGAGGACACCAGGGGGCGTGGACGGGTGTCCTCCTGGTTTCTTAGTAACACAGGCTGAGGTCAAGACTACAAATACATAAATATCTTTAGTTCCAGTTCTATCTGTTCTATTTCTAGAACAGATAGAGTGGCAGCTAGAGTTAGTTTTTTTAAGTGGTATTTTCCAGTGCTTATTTTAATTTCCACATCAAGAATTAGCATGTCCACAATTGCTGACAGTATTGGACCCATTGTTTTCTATGGCTGTGGAATCCACAGTCCATCTATTTACCTCGAGCCCGGTGTAACAGGCCAGAGTATACCCCCAGTCCAGACTATACCTGGGGTTAAAATGACCAAGGCTAGATTATACCCCGGGTATATTTTGGCCTAGGCCAATTCATACTGCCTCAGGCCAAATTATCCCCCCATGAAATCAGTAGCACTGAGTAATATACAGGCACTTCATAAAAATCTGTGCAAGATTTATTAAAGGTTTTGCGCTATTGTCCATCAGTTTCCGCATACTGCACCTTTTTTTCAGTGTTTGCAGTGAGAGTTGGTGGGGTTTTCTATTAACTGCTTTTTTAATTAGATTTATCATGTGCAAATTTTCTGTTTTTGTGCTAAATCCTACCCTAGTGTAGTTTTTTAACCAAGCTGTTTTATGCTGGGTTCACACTGCTTTTTTAATTCATTTTTTGTAAAGACGGATGAAAAATGGATGAAAAAAACTGATGCATTTGTGTGTCTCTGTTTTGATCCGTTTTTTAAACGGATCAAAGTGCATTCGTTTTTTAGCGTACACAAAAAAAGTGGTTGACCACGTTTTTGTGTACGCTAGAAAAAGATGCGTTTTGATCCGTTTTATTTTATCCGTTTTTGTTTTTTTGTTTGTGAACCCAGCCATAGGCATAATTTGTGCAAGATGTATCAAGGCATTTGTGTCTAATGATGATTTTTGCGCCACAACCGTAAAATTTTGTGCCGCCCATAAAAAGCCCCTCCTGCTCAAAAAACTGTGCAGATGATGCACTGATGGGACAGCGCCATCTACTGTCAGTTCAATGTAAGCACTGTACTATATTTCCCAACAAGAGAAAGCAGCTGTGTATCTAAGAATAATAATAATAATAATAATAATAATAATAATAATAATAATAATAATAATATATCTACACACTTTTCAACAAATTAGATAAAGTGAAAAAAAAAACAAACCAAACCAAAAAACTGTAAAGTGATAACATTATTACCTGGAGAGATATATTCTGGTCTAAGCTATTTTATAATCCCAGTAAAGAATATATCCCCTGGGGTATACTGTGGCCTGGGCCAGAAGTGAGAAAACCAGTGACATGATAACTTGGAGGGATATAGTCTGGCCTAGACTGTTTTACATCCCTAAATATAGAGTTTATCCCCTGGGGTATACTGTGGCCTGGGCTAGACTATACTTAGGTTTTTAGTATGGCCAAGGCTATATTACACCCCTGGATATGAAAATATATGCCCTGGGGTATACTGTGGCCTGGGCCAGAGGTGAGAAAACCAGTGAAGTAATAACATTATGGCCCGGAGAGATATAGCATGGCCTAGGCAGTTTTTATTTTTTTTAATAATATTTTATTTTATTCCAACATATACAAAAATGTAAACACATCCATAGCTTAACATCAATAGATATATTTTATTCCCCCCCCCCTTCGGGCACAGTGATAGTAATAATTCTAATCCCAACATCCTTTATAAACTTTCTCATAATTATTATACAGCTTTACCATTTCTCTCCACGCATTAACGTGTAACATAGTTGCGGTATTCCAGCTCCTAACAATCAGCAACCTGGCTACAAATAGCCTTTTATTTATAATTTTCTTCTTAGTTTTATTCGCACTTACTATGAGTGTATCATCTCCTAACATTATCAACAAGGGGGAAGGTGTTATTTTTATTTCCAACTCCCTCTCAATTTCCTCCAATACCTCCTTCCAAAATTCCTGCAGTGCCTTACAGGACCAAAAAATATGTGTCCAATCCTTTGCCTCCTCTCCACACCTTGCACAGGTTGCCACCTCTCTCTTACCAATTTTTACCAGAAAGTCGGGAGTGTAATACAGCCTATATAAAATATGAAGCTGTATTATCTGATGGTTCTGGTTGTTAGAAACATCCTTTACGTTATTCAATATCCTCTCCCATTGTACCTCTGAGATATTCCCTAACTCCTTTTCCCACTTTCCCCTTCTACCTCCTCTACTCTCCTCCCATGTCTCGGGTATTATTTTCCTATAAATACATGAGAGCCACTTCTTAACTTCAATTCCATTCCTTATCTGAGAAATTATTTCTGGGGTCTGATCTACCCTAAAGAGGTCTTTGTCCCTAGATGTGTCAAAGGCATGTCTCAACTGCACATATTCATACCGAACCCATTCATTCAGATCAAACTCTTCCTTTTACACCCCCAGGTATAGCGTTTATCCCCCGGGGTATACTGTGGCCTCGTTAGACATTAGATGGCTATATTCTGGCCTGGATGGGTATAGTTTTGTCTAGGCTATTTTACACCCCGGGGAATAGTTTGTCCTAGGCTATTTTATACCCCCGGGGTATCCTCTCGGCTAGGCCATTTTATACCCCAGGGTATATTCTGGCCTGGACGGGTATAGTTAGTCCTAGGCTATTTTATACCCCAGGGTATACTTTGGGCTAGGCCATTGTATACCCCAGGGTATATTCTGGCCTGGACGGGTATAGTGTGGCCTAGGCTATTTTATACCCTGGGGTATACTCTGGTCTAAGCTATTTAATACCCTAGAGTAGAAGTTTTACTGTTTATGATTTTAAGGAAATGAAATTGAAAGATTTTTGTTATTGGCTGAATTATAGTAGTGTATTATATAATTTCATCTACCCACATCTATCATCTATCACTTATGTAAACGCCTTTGCCTATGAAAACATTATACCCTGTTTACCTTAGATACTGCTGTGTTTCATGTCTGTTTTAAATCCTATACAAACTACAGAAACAGAGGGTGTGAGGTTGTGAGAGAGTAGGAGTGTGTGGGCATGTGAGGGTATGAGGGTAGGAGAATGTGAGGGTGCACTCACTCCTCCTTGGTTCTCATCTCACATTTCTTTACATTTTTCTACAGTTAGATCTTGTCAAACTTACCAACATGATATAGGACATTTATTGGTATTGAAGAGCTGTCAAATCCGTGTTTTAATGTTTTACATGAACTTTAATGAACACTTCATGTAATTTTTTTTCTTTTTTTTTTTTTTTTTTTAGAAACACAGCGATTCACTTCAAGATAGAGCCATGAGTGCATTGTTCAACCTTATCTGTGAAACGTACACTGTAAGTATTGCACTAATGTCAAGATTTACTCTATGACTGTGCATTAGGGCTGTATAATGCGCCCCAATTTTTTTGATGTAAGCGAGCACCGATCTGTTAGATCTATTAGATAGCTAGATGATCACGTAGCAAGAGCTGTGTGTGTATATACATATAAAAAATAATGAAGTTAGCATTTGCCTCTCCGGGCTCCCTGGTGTCCTCCTGCCTGTTCCCCGCTCACCGCAGCCAACGCTGGCATGTCTAAAGCTGTCTCTGAAGTGACTGGCCAATCACTGGCCAAGATGGGACAGAGCCGCGGCTTCATAAGTGACAGTGGCAGTTGCAGAGAACAGTGAAAAGGCAGTAGGACACTGGGGAGTGTGGAGAGCTAAGTATATAACTATATAATTACTGTATTTTCTATACACTCACCAGCCCCTGTCCGCGCACCTCCTATCACACATAGAGATGCATGGGCAGTGGCCAATGATTTTTAAACTTCTTGATTGTTGTGTTTATGCTGCCTGATTAGGCAGATAATTGCCCTGTGTAATAGGGTCCTAAAGTAGAACCCATTCACAAGATACTGTAACATAACTACTTCCTTTTGATATGATTTGAAGTGCCATTCCTGACACAGCTCTAGTATAGTTTGTTCTACAAGAAGAGTAAGATTACACTATGGTAGAAACAAACAGTGTATCGGAGAAGACAATTATGTTTTAATCTAGAAAAGGCAGATGCTGTATCAACAATGTGACCATTAGAAAATCAGCACGCTGATGGCTTATTCCTATCAGATTAACCCCTTAAGGACAGAGCCTGAAATGGCCTTAATGACAGAGACAAATTTTATGAATATGACCAGTGTCACTTTATTCATTAATAACTTCGGGATGCTTTTACCTATCCGGCTGATTCTGAGATTGTTTTCTCGTGACATATTGTACTTTACATTTCTGGTAAATTGGAGTCGATACTCATAACGAATCTTTATGAAAAAAACCCAAATAATGTGAAAAAATGTGAAAAACTGCATTTTTCCAACTTTGAAACTTTTTTGCGTATACAGAAATTGGCTATACCACATAAATTATATATTAAATAGCATTAGCAACATGTCTACTTTATGTTGGCGGCATTTATTAAACGATCTTTCATTTTTTTTAGACGATAGGAAGCTTAAAACATTAGCAGCAAATTTCCAAATTTTCAGTAAAATTTCAAAATCAGATATTTTTAGGGACCTGTTCAGGTTTGAAGTGTATTTGAGGGGCCTGTATGTTAGAAAGCCCCACAAAGCACCCCATTTCAGAAACTGCACCCCCCACACTCTGCAAAAGCATATCCAGAAAGTGTTTTAACCCTTTAGGGGAGTCAAAGAAATAAAAGCTAAGTGTGTAAGAAATTTGAAAATTTTAGTTTTCTGTGCAGAGATTTTATTGTAATCCAATATTTTTCATAATTATAAACCTATTACCAGAGAAATGCACCCCAATAATTATTGCCCCGTTTCTGCAGTTTATAGAAATACCCCATATGTGGCCCTATTGCGCTATTTGACGCAACCACAAGTCTCAGATATAAAGGAGCGCCCAGTGAATTCCAACGCCTCCGTTATATTTGGTCATTTCTGACTGTACCACTTCAGGTTGGCAGAGGCTCTGGGGTGCCAAAACCTAAAAAACACCCCTAAAGGGACACCATTTAGAAAACTACACCCCTCAAGGAATGTAACAAGGGGTGCAGTGAGCATTTGGACCCCACAGGTGCTTCACAGATTTTCCGAACAATATGGCGTGAAAAAAGAAAAATTAATTTTTTACACTAAAATGTTGTTCTAGCCTTCAATTTTTCATTTTCTTAAAGGGATAAGAGGAAAAAAAAGACACAAAATGTGTAGCGCAGTTTCTCCCGAGTACGGAAATACCCCACATGTGGCGATAAAGTGCCAAGGGGGCGCAGGACGAGCCTCCAAAGGGAAGGAGCGCCAATTGGCTTTTGGAAGCTGAATTTCACTGGAAAGGATTTCAAGGGCCATTTACAGAGCCCTCGTGCTGCCAAGACACTGGAAACCCCCCACAAGTGACCCCATTCTGGAAACTACACCCCTCAAGGAATCTAACAAGGGGTTCAGTGAGCATATGGACCCCACTGGTGACGGGCACAAATGTGGAACAATGTGACGTAAAAGTAAAAAATAAAATTTTTTCACTTTCATGGCACAAATGTGCCCGTCATCAAGGGGTCCATATCCTCACTGCACCCCTTGTTAGATTCCTTGAGGGGTGCAGTTTCCAGAATGGGGTCACTTGTGGGGGGTTTCCAGTGTTTTGGCAGCACGAGGGCTCTGTAAATGCGACATGGCGTTCATCATCCATTCTAGCCAAATCCAACCTCCAAAATCCAAATGGCGCTCCTTCCCTTGGGAGGCTTGCCCTGCGCCCACATGGCGCTTTATGTCCACATGTGGGGTATTTACGGACTCGGGGGAAATTGCTCTACACATAGTGTGTTTTTTTCTCTTTTAACCCCTTGTGAAAATGATAAATTCAAGGCTAAACCAACATTATAGTGTAAAAAATGTAATATTTCATTTTCACGCCACATTGTTCCACATTTGTGCCCGTCACCAGTGGGGTCCATATGCTCACTACACCCCTTGTTACATTCCTTGAGGGGTGTAGTTTCCATAATGGGGTCACTTGTGGGGGGTTTCAACTGTCTTGGCAACACAGAGGCCTTTTAAATGCAACATGGCCCCTCGAAATCCATTCCATTCAAATCCAGCCTTCAAAAACGAAATGGCGCTCCTTCCCTTCGGACGCTTACCCTGCACCCGCATGGCGCTTTATGTCCACATGTGGGGTATTTCCGTACTCAGGGGAAATTGCTCTACACATTTATTGTTTTTTTTATCTTTTAGCCCCTTGTGAAAATGAAAAAATCATGACAAGATTAATGATTTAGAGTAAAAACTTTACAAAAATTACACTAAATGTTGGTCTAGCCTTGATTTTTTCCATTTCCACAAGGGGTTAAAAAAGAAAATGAACACAAAACGTGTAGGGTAGTTTCCCCTGAGTACGAAAATACCCCATATGTGGGCATAATGTGCCATATGGGCACAGGGCAAGCCACCAAAGGGACAGAGCGCCATTTAGAGGCTGGAATGGAGGATGGAGGCCATGTCACAATTACAAAGCTCCTGTGCTGCCAGGACAGTAGAAACCCCCGACAAGTGACCCAATTCTGGAAACTACACCCCATAAGGAATCTAACAAGGGGTGCAGTGAGGATATGGACCCCACTGGTGACAGTCACTTACGTAGAACATGTGCCGAGAAAATAAAAAATACCATTTTTTTCATTTTCACGTCCCAAATGTGGCCGTCACCAGGGGGCCATATCCCCGCTGCCCCCCTTGTTAGATTCCTTATGGGGTGTAGTTTCCAGAATGGGGTCACTTGTGGGGGGTTTCTACTGTCCTGGCCGCACAGAGGCTTTGTAATTGCATCATGGCATCCTCTAATGGGAATGGCAGCCATACCTACTTAGCTGGGGAAAAGGGACAATTCTAATTTATTTGGGGGTATTAGGCCAATTATTAGTTTATAAGGTTGGAAATGACAGGTGTCCATCAAACTCAATCTGTGTTGATCCAGAGGAAGGCAAAAAACCCTTGTGAGGCAGACGACAGTAGCCTCATCACAGGGGAAAAATTCCTTCCCGACTCCATAATGGCGATCAGAATAATCCCTGGATCAACGTGACCCCTGAAATAGGAATAAGGGACAGAATTTAGATAATGTAGAACCCCAGTGACGTGTAGTGCGCCTTGGAGCGATCCAGTATGCAGAGGCCGGGGTGATCAGGACAGGTGTCACACTGGAAAATGGTGTCCTTCCTGATCCCCCTGTTACGCCACACTCTGCACTTCTTCTGGGGTCTCCCTTTCTCCAGTGTGCGGGACGTCACCTGGAAAATGTTCTCCTGGTGCGATACGGGGTCCTTCATATCCAGAAGCGCTGTGTCCGCTCCATGGCTGCTAAATATTAGGGCTCTATTACTACTTCTGATATGTTCGGATCGTGCCGCAAGCTACAGGGTAGCGAGGGACCGGAAGAGGGGGTGCTGGTATAAAAGTTATCCCCGTACAGGTGGTAACCTTTATCCAGCAGTCGGAAGATCAGTTACCGGACGATCTTCCCACTTGTTCCGAGGATGGGGGGGGGGGGGGGGGGGCATCTGGGGGCTGGATTCGGGTGTCCCTTCCTTCATACACTCTAAGGGTACGTGCACACTGCGGAATCGCGACAGATAACCCTTCGTGCATTCCGCAGTTGGCACCCGCCGGCTGACTGATGCAGGCGCACGTCTCCACACGTGTCATAGACTCCATTCTATGCACGGGCGGATTCCGCTCTCCGTCCAACGTATTCATTCTTTGGATGGACGACGGAATCCGCCTGTGCATAGAATGGAGTCTATGACACGGGTAGAGACATGCGCCCGCATCAGTCCGCCGGCGGGTGCCAGCTGCGGAATGCACGAAGGGTTATCCTTCGCTATTCCGCAGTGTGCACGTACCCTAAATCTGTAAGAGTACCCTGAGGTACTCTCACAGAGTTTGGAGAATTTCACGCCATACCGTGATCTCTTATTGGGATGGTACTGGCGGAAAAGACGTGTCTGGGGGGCAGCGTACGCTACGCTACCCCCAGACACGTCACAGGATGATGAGGATGAATGGAGGAAAGAAGGATCCCCCCCATTCATCCTCACTGGCTGTTTCGGTGTCGGAGGCAATAATAACGTATCCCTCTGACGCCGAAAACACCCTGGGGGCCATCTTTATACGGGGATTGGTATATGGGGTATGTAGTGGTGTAGTGTCAAACTTTATTCAATGTAGTGTGGTGTAATGTAGTGTTTTTTACGTGTTTTTTTTACAGTAAGTATAAAAAAAAAACCTACGCCAACAAAGGAGTTGCTGATAAATGCCGCACTTATGTGCGGCACTTAACAGCAGACCGTGGCAGTAGAATATAGAAAAAAACCACCCTACGCCAAAAAGGAGGAGTTGCTGATTAGCAGCGCACTTTCGTGCGATGCTGATCAACACTCAGCGGCGATAGGGTGCGGAAAATAGAAAAAAAAAAAATTTGGAAAAAAAAAAAACTTTTTCTATATTCTGAACATCCCTATAGTGGCTGATACGTGTATTACACATATCAGCCGCTAGAGGGCAGCAGAGCGCAAAATCCGGAAAATGACGAGGCTGGAGCCGAAAATAGCCGAAAGAAGACGACGGGGACCGCCGGAAAGACCCGAAGACCGAACGGAATGACGGAGGACGCCGCGAACCCGGAAGACGCCGATCAGGACCTCGGACAGCACCGACCGCCATTTTATTCCGGGTCATCGGGTCACCGATGACCCGGAAAGGTTCCGATCGCCGCTATTGGCTGATCTGAATTGATCAGCCTATAGCGGCGATCGTAAGCACCCCCCGTGCCGAGAAGCTAAGATGGCCTGCTATGATTTATAGCAGGCCATCTTCCCCGACCGCTGTGTGCGAACACGCAGCGATCGGGGAAACATCGGGCGTAAATTTACGCCCTGATGCGCCAAGTACCAGGGCGTGAGGGCGTAAGTTCACGCCCGATGTCGTTAAGGGGTTAATACAATATTGCCTACAGCCCCCAGTGCAATGATACTGTAACAGGCCACCCCTCCTAATGTTCCTAATATTCATTCAGCACTCTGCCGTGATGGGAGCCTGGAGTACCGGCACTGCATTGTGCCACCCCAATATTCATGAGGCAGGTGGTGAGTGGGGTGGATCAGTAGTGCCGCCCCCAGTGCACCAAACCATCTCATTTACAGTTTTTAAAAAAATGCAGGATTTAATGAAAAATGATGAATGATTAAGTTAAAGATATTACCTTTACTCTCAGTGTCCCGTGCCGTATGGGAACATAAAAGCAAGCTGGAGTCTTCTAACCTACTGTTAGTTTCCCTTAAAGCGACTCTGTGCCCACAATCTGTCCCCCCCAAACCACTTGTACCTTTGGATAGCTACTTTTAATCCAAGATCTGTCCTGGGGTCTGTTCGGCAGGTGATGCAGTTATTGTCATAAAAACAACTTTTAATCCTTCAGTGCTGTGTCTAACGGCCAGGGCTTACATTTGTATATGCATTAGGCTGGCACACCCTCTCTGTCCTTCCTCCCCACCATTAGGAATGCCTTAGGCAGATTGCTTCCTATTCCCCACCTGTGGCAGCCTGGCACATGGGCTGGATTGTTAATACACCTGTGCAAAGCTCAAACAGCAGTAAATGTTCCTGGATTATTCCTAATGCTGAGGAGGGTGGGGAAGAAGGACAGAGAGGTGGTGCCAGCCTAATGCATATACAGATGTAAGTCCCGGCCGTTAGACACAGGGCTGTAGGATTAAAAGTTGTTTTTATGACAATAACTGCATCCCCTGCCGAACGGACCCCAGGACAGATCTTGGAATAAAAGCAGCTATCTAAAGGTACAAGTGGTTTGGGGGGGGGACAGATTGTGGGTACAGAGTCGCTTTAAAATAAATGCAAGGAAAACACAATTTACTATCACTGCACTCCATATTTGATTGTCTATCACATTCTGGGTATGATTACACATAGTAGTTCTGTAAGTCTCCACCAGGAGTGGTACTGACAGGGCAGAGTTATAATTGAAAGATTTGCACAGTTTCTGTGTTTTCATTTCGCTCTTTGTTTTGGTTGAAAAAAAGACTTAAATACTATGTGTGAACACTGCTTGTAGATGATTTCTATGTATATTGCACTCATTTCCTAGTAGTCTAGCCTCCTCTCTGCTTCAGATTTTATCTTGCTTTCTCTTCCTTTCTTCTTTCTCATATGTTTACCTGTATATATGCTGTTCATATCATCATCGTCACCATATTTATTATACATCTTGTTACTGTGTTTGTCTTTGGAAACCAGGGGCCCAAACCAGATGCTTGTTCTGGGAAAGCAGTGACTCCAATGAAGCGGGATTCCGTCTGCTTAAACTGACTGAACTACTACACAAACTCCTCCAGAAGTGAATGTTAAAACATGAAAGTATATGCCTAATAAAGATTTTTACAAACTTAGTTGCATTTTATCAATGTCTCCAACATGACAAGAGAGACAAAAGGTAACGTTAAGGGTAACTGTCACTTTTTTTTTTTTTTTAAGAAACGGGCTGTGATTCCAAGCAGTATATTCTCTTTATTTTTCTTAACGTTTTCTATGTTTAAATCAATGTTATACATACAGACAAACTGTGGTCCATGGTTAACAAAAGACCTAAGCAGTTTGTCCACTTCACAGGGCTGTGGAGAAGGTAAGCCGCAGCTCCGACTCAGACTCCAACACCAGCTCCTTCATAAATGGCCAGTCAGACACCAGGGGAGTTATTTATCACACTGGTGTACAGTAGATCTGGCTCAGCAGCTTCTTCCTAATGTCCTACATGATCCTGTGGCGACTTCTGAGGGAATGAGGAAAGATATAAAGCGTATTCTCCTGTGTGCAGTGGACGCAGCCAGTCTCCAGCCTCCATGTCCTGAACAACTCAAAACTAAACTAAATAAATCAAGTGGTGTTTTAAAGCGACTCTGTACCCACAATCTGACCCCCCAAACCACTTGTACCTTCGGATAGCTGCTTTTAATCCATGATCTGTCCTGGGGTCCGTTCGGCAGAGGATGCAGTTATTGTTTTAAAAACCACTTTTAAACTTGCAGCCCTGTGTCTAACGGCCGGGGCTTACATTTGTATATGCATTAGGCTGGCACACCTCTCCTTCCCTCCTCCCCACCCTCCTCAGCATTAGGAATGATCCAGGAACATTTACTGCTGTTTCAGCTTTGCACAGGTGTCTTAACGATCCAGCCCATGTTCATTATGCACAAAGCTGGGGAATAGGAAGCAATCTGCCTGGAGCATTCCTAATCATGAGGAGAGTGGGGAGGAGGGAAGGAGAGGTTGTACCAGCCTAATGCATATACTAATGTAAGCCCCGGCCGTTAGACACAGGGCTGCAAGTTTAAAATTTGTTTTTAAAACAATAACTGCATCACCTGCCAAACGGACCCCAGGACAGATCTTGGATTAAAAGCAGCTATGCGAAGGTACAAGTGGTTTGGGGGGGTCAGATTGTGGGTACAGAGTCACTTTTAATGCTGACAATCTTATATGATTCTTATATTCACCATACACAAAGAAAAACTGTTAATGCCAGATACCTGTGATATGGAGGTCAGACATAAGTTATGTTTACACGTCAAAAATAGAGAAAAGGCATCAGCTTTTACAATTTAAAAAAACGTAAGTTTTTGCCGCAATTTAACTGACTGCAATGCAATGCATTGAAGTCAAGGGAAAGACGGAAGTCCAATGCACACAATGTATTGAATAATGGACGATATCTGCGCAAAAATAATGATCATGACAAATATTTTTGGACGTGGACGTTTTTTATTACTTGTTCACACACAGTTTTCCTTTTGTCACCGTTCTTTCTCCATTTTTACTGTTAAATTCAATGGACTTTTCAATTAAGCCGCACCCAAAGGGCAATTAGTAACCCCAAACTAGTAAAATGTACAAACAGCCGTCAATGCACTAAGGGAAGGCTAGACAGCTAAATGACGTGTTATTTTAGACTCAAAATAACGGACGTCATTTTAAACGGAACTGAAAAGACGTTGCGTGAACATAGCCATAGTGATATAGAGGTCAGCCATAGGCCCAGATTTATTATCTTTCTCTCTGTACTCCTGAACCATCGCAGCCCAACAGGAACTACCCACTCCGCCTGTAAGTGTCTACAGCTGTCCCCCACCTCATTCAGAATGCGTAAGCTTCTGATGGTGTGAACAGCCCTTTAGAAATCAATGGGTAATAACTCAAGTACATAATTGCAGATCCACAATTTCAGACACAATTACGGAACATGTGAATAAGGCCTTATGGTACGTTTACACAGAGATTTACCTGACAGATTTTTTAAGCCAGTCTTTCGACTAGAAAGCTAGTCCTACGACTAGAGATGAGCGAACCTCGAGCATGCTCGAGTCGATCCGAACCCGATCTTTCGGCACTTGATTAGCGGTGGCTGCTGAAGTTGGATAAAGCCCTAAGGCTATGTGGAAAACATGGATATAGTCATTGGCTGTATCCATGTTTTCCAGACAACCTTAGAGCTTTATCCAAGTTCAGCAGCCCCAGCTAATCAAATACCGTACGTTCGGGTTCGGATCGACTTGAACCCGATTCGCTCATCTCTATTTACGACATGTTCCCTGTTTATAGTCTGTTCCTGGCTTTGGCTTCAAAAATCTGTCAGATAAATCTCTCTGTGTAAACACACCATAAGAAAAACATGGCCACTTTCTCCCAGAGACAGCACCACTCAGGTGTGGTTTCCAATTAAGCTCCATTCACTTCAATGTAACCTGCACCCACACTGGAGACAAGAGAGGTGCTGTCTCCTGGTGGTACATCCTCTTTAAAGGCAAGTGAATTGACACGTCTGTCCATGGCGCCAAAAGAAAAGAACTTTAAGATTCTCTCTAGATGGTATTATGTACCAACCAGACTTCACGCCATGTTTCCGCAATCCTCAGACAGATGTTGGAGATATTTGACAGGGAAAGGGGACCTATTGCATATTTGTTGGGCCTGCCCAAATATACAGCCAATATGGGTAAAGGTCTTCAGGATCTACGAGACTTTTGCAGGCAAAAAAGTACCACATACCCCACTAGTTGCCCTGTTATCTTTACTGCTGGGGTATATATCTAAAGTTGAAAAAAGGAATACTGAGACATCTGATCACTGCAGTTCGTATGATCATTCTCTGTCACTGGAAGAGTCAGTCTGTTCCCACATTGGCAGAATGGGTAGCAGAGGTCAGAGAATTGGGTAGGATGGATGATCTCATAGCTGAGGAACGGTCGGAAAAGTGCTCTGAAATTTGGTTCCCGTGGCGCCAATTCATGGGCTTCCCTGAGTTTGCTACTCTGACCATGTCAAACAATTAAGATTTTCCTGGTCCACTGATTGCCTTGTGATTCGGAGATGGATACGCCACCGACACTGGAGTGCGACTTGTTTCTTGGGAAGAGAATCAGGTATCTTATTTATAGGAGGAGGAGGAATAGTTAAAGGGGTTATCCAGTGCTACAAAAACTTGCCCACTTTCTTTCAGCGACAACACGACTCTTGTCTCCAGTTCAGGTGCGGTCTGCAATTAAACTCCATTCACTTCAATAGAACTGAGCAGCAAAACCCCGCCCAAGCTGGAGACAAGAGAGGGGCTGTCTCTGGAAGAAAGTGGCTATGTTTTTGCAGCGCTGGATAACCCCTTTAAGTAGCGTCCCTTTTCCTTGTGTTTCCCCTTGCATGTGTTTTTGAGATGTTTTCTTTCTTACTTTCCTTTTCTGTCTTTATGGTGCATGAGAATGGTGTTCTTTGTTGCTCATATTTAAAGGGGTTATCCTGCGCTAGAAAAACATGCCCACTTTTGTCTCCAGTTCAGGTGCGGTTTGCAATTAAGCTGCATTTACCTCAATGGAACTGAGTTTTAAACCCCACCCACAAGAGAGACAAGAGTGGGGCAAAAGTGGCCATGTTTTACTAGCGCTGGATAACCCCATTAAAGCGACTCTGTACAATCACAATCAGTCCCCCCCAAACCACTTGTACCTTCGGAGAGCTGCTTTTACTCCGCGATCTGTCCTGGGGTCCGATTGGCAGGTGATGCAGTTATTGTTCTAAAAAAACATTTAAACTTGCAGCCCTGTGTAAAACAGCCGTGGCCTAGAGTGTCCGTGCCCTAACCTTGCACCACCCCTCTGTCCCTCCTCCCCACCCTCTTTATCATTAGGAATTCCACTGGCAGGATATTTCCTATTCCTCTGCAGTGAACACTGCACAGGTGCCTTTTTTTTTTTTTTTTTTTCTTTTTAATTCCAAAGAGTTTATTTGACTTAAAAAATTCACATTACAAACCACATAGCTTTCGTCCCATCAATCAGGACAATCACACACATATACATATACAAATCTTATTTCCCCCAATACATCAATCAAAAATAATTATAATATCGTAAAGAAAGAAACCCCCCCCCCATAACCCCCCACCCCTACCAGCCCCAAGACAGGAGACGAAAGAAAAAAAAATAAATAAATACATAAATAAATACATAAAAATGGATAAATTAGCCTGATTATATAAAATATTCACCACCTCCCCCAAATCCTCTTAAACTTTTCCTCTCTGCTCCTAACACCCTTTGCTGCCAACCAGTCATATCTTTTAATCACATTCACTTGATTTATCCACTCCTCTATTAAAGGTCCAGTCTTCCCTATCCAGTTTCTCAATATTACCAATCTTGCTAGAAACAGTAACCTAACCAACAAAATTCCCTCTGTCCTTAACCCTTTGAGGACCAGGCCCAAAATGACCCAGTGGACCGCGCAAATTTTGATCTTAGTGTTTTCGTTTTCCCCTCCTCCCCTTCTAAGAGCTCTAGCACTCTCAGTTTTCTATCTACAAGCCATGTAAGTGCTTGTTTTTTACAGGAATAGTTGTACTTTGTAATGGCGTCATTCATTTTACCATAACATGTATGATGGAATTCCAAATATATTATTTATGAAGATATAAATAGGTAAAATCGTAAATAAGAATGCAATATGGTAACGTTTGGGGGGTTCCTGTGTCTACGTAATGCACTATATGGTAACAGCGACATGACACTATTATTCTATAGGTCAGTCCGAACACAACCATATGCAGGTTACACAGATTCTCTAATGTTATATATGTATTTTTTTATGAAATCCTTTTTTTTGCCAATTAAATATTAATAAAATGGGCCTATTGTGACGCTTATAACGGTTTTATTTTTTCACCTACGGGGCTGTATGGGGTGTCATTTTTTCCGCCATGATCTCTAGTTTTTATTAATACCATATTTGTGAAGATCGGACGTTTTGATCACTTTTTATTGATTTTTTTTAAATATATAATGTAACAAAATCGGTAATCTGCGCACTTTTTCCCCTCTTTTCGTGTACGCCGTTTACCGATCACAATGACACTTGTTATATTTTAATAGATCGGACAATTACACACGCTACGGTATATTATATGTTTATCTATTTATTTATTTTTATATGTTTTATTTATATAATGGGAAAGGGGGGTGATTTAGACTTTTATTGGGGGAGGGGCTTTGGGGTTGTGTGTTAGTGTTTTTAACTTTTTTTTTTTTTACACTTTTGAAGTCCCTTTGGGGGACTTTTACATACACTTGTGTGATTTCTACACTGATGATTGCTATGCCATAGGCATAGCATTGATCAGTGTTATCGGCGATCTGCTCATTGAGCCTGCCTGTGCAGGCTCAGTGTAGCAGATCGCCGATCAGACCGCACGGAGGCAGGTAAGAGACCTCCGGCAGTCCGTTTCAACGATCGGGACCCCCGCAGTCAAACTGCGGGGGTCCCGATCGGTAAGTGACAGGGGACTCCCCCTGTCACTTACACTTAAACGCTGCGGCGTTTAAGGGGTTAATGACACGCGGCAGCGTGATCGCTGCAGCGTGTCATTACCGGTGAGGTCCCGGCTGCTGTTTGCAGCCGGCCCCCACCTGCTATGAAGCGCGCTCCGCTCCGGAGCACGCTTCATAGCGGGAGAAACACCCAGGACGTAAGGTTACGTCATGGGTCGTCTGGGGACAGACTTCCATGACGTAACCCTACGTCCAGGGTCGTCTAGGGGTTAATTCCGGTTCTTCCCCCAACACTGCTACCTCCAATGTGAGTTGTCCTTTGAAGATACCTTTATTATCCAAGACTCCCATTACTCCTATCCAGTATTCTTTAACCTTAGAACATAGCCAGAACATATGGGTCAGGTCTGCCTCCATCTCTCCACATCTATCGCAGCTTGAGCTCTCCCGGACTCCCACCTTGTGCAAAAACAATGGTGCATAATGAACTCTGTGCAATATTTTAAAATGTATAAGTTTGTGCTCAGAATTCTGTGATACTCTATTCACACTTTTAAGCATACCCATCCATCTAGATTCAGAAAATGATCCACACACCTTCTCCCATTTAGCCTTAAGCGCAGGCACCCCCAGTTCATATCTTTCTTTCAGTAATATTGTGTACACCCGTGAGGGAAGCCCCTTCCCTTTTATCAAAGCCATAACTTTTTCCATTCCTTCATTACAAAAAATAAAAAAACTCTCTTTATTACGTGTTCTATTAGCTGCGTGTTTTAATTGTGCATAACTAAATCTATTTTGCCAGGTATCTTCATACCCTTTAAAGAGATCTTCCCATTTCCTGAGAAGACCTTCCTCAAAAAAAAACTGTACTTTGCTATGTCTAAACTCCTTCCAGAACTTCTGGTTGGATAATTCCTCAAATTCTGGGAAATTGATATTATTCCATAGCTCAGTGCATGCCAAACTCCCTCTAATCTTACAAACCTTCTTAATTTCCTGGCAAATTTTGTGTGTTAATGTGCCGAAAAAATCTATACCCTTTGAAAAACCCTGTACACCACCTGATTCTAGCCTCTCAAAGATCCCCCTATCCCTATATTTCATACGATTTGAAAAAACCCAACTTGACTCCTTATGTGTAATAATATAAGCAAATTGAAAAGCCAGAAAGTATAAAGAGAAGTCCGGGAGAGCAAAGCCGCCCCTATCCATCCTTGGGCAGAACCGACCATACCGAAGCCTCACCCTCTTTCTACCCCATATCAATCTATTAAGTAATACCTCTATCCTCCTGAACCACTTAGTTGGTATCCAAATTGGTGAGGCAGCCAGGAAGAAGTTTATCTGGGGGAGAAGGACCATCTTGATAAGAGCCATCCTCGCCGACATTGATATAGGGAGACTTGACCACACCACCACCTTCTTCTCTATTCTGTCCACCAGAGGCTTAATATTCTGCTTTAAATATGAAGAGGGATCTACTGCCGCCATTACCCCCAAATATTCAAGACCCTCGCCCATCCTACAAACTTTCAGGTTACAGAAGCCGTCCCCTAGGTCTCTGTCCAAAGGCATAACGAACGACTTGCTCCAATTTATCGACAGGTGCCTTAATGATCCAGCCCATGGGCCGTGTTCTCACAGTTGATGAATAGGAGAAAATCTGCCTAGGGCATTCCTAATGAGGAGGACGGGGAGGAGGGACAGAGAGGTTGTGCCAGCCTAATGCATAGTCACTCTAAGCCACAGCCGTTTGGCACAGGGCTGCAAGATTAAAAGTATTTTTTTAGGACAATAGCTGCATCACCTGCCGAACAAACCGCAGGAAAGTAGCTATCCGAAGGTACAATTGGTTTGGGGGGGGGGGTCAGATTGTGGGTACAGAGTCGCTTCAATTATTGAAGCTACGAGGATTTGCACCTTCCTGTTGCCGTGTGTTTTATGTCAATACAGGTACATGCCTTGTTGGTCTGTCAGATAGGACCTTTTCATGTTTAAAATTAGACCTCTCTCGGGAATAACTTGCATTGCTTTTTTTTTTTTTTTTTTTTATATAATCTTTATTTATAAATTTTTATGTAAAAAAAACCTAAATAATTAAGAATCCAATAAGAAAAGAAATCATTATACAAAGAGAGAATCACCATATTAAGATTAATTCAATCCATCAGTCCTTCAAAGGAATATCGAATCCCCATCAAGCGAAACTGAGGGCCGGGCTTCATAAATAACAACATTCAAGATGACGTAACCAAATCACCACATAAGTTACAAATAACCGTACTATGGGCCGATGTGAGTAAACCCCGTCCCAATCAACAAAACATCCTAGATACCTTATTATAGGGTTAATCTGCAACCGTATTTACGGGATCAAGCTGAGGGACCTCACTGAACCCCAAGAAGGCGACATCCGACCAGCCAAACCTGATACGACTATCAACCAGGAAGAGATACATATTTCATGCTTTTTATTTCTATTTCCTTAAATTCATTAGGACTCATGACTCAACTAAAGTGAGTCGCTATTGTCAATCTATAACTACCACACAGCTCATCTGCCGGACACATCCATAGAGACCAGGATTTCACATAGCACTCAGAATCTATCTCAATACCCCTTGTCCCATTATTACTCCCCTGGTCTCCTAATAAACAGTGAGCATGTGTATCTAAACAGATAACTCAATACACGAGCAGTCCACCAACTTCCGTCCCCTATAAAGGGACTTACAGCCTTAAGAGATACTCCTAAAATAAAATTAAAATAAAAAAACCAGTCCGATATCACCCCATCGACGCCACGCGATAAGCCCCTCAACACATCTCCCGTTTAATAAATCCCAAGTGACTATATTAACTCCTAACTTCACATCTAACTCCTCTAGGATAGGGGTCCCTCCAATCGGCCCACAGATCACAAAGTTTAAACAAAAAAAAAAAAAAAAACACTCCGCTACTCAGAAAGTAAAAAAAAAAAAAATAAATCACGTAAATACTCTCCACGTATAATATACATTTAAATAACAATGCAACTCCCCCCCATCCCATTGACTCCCCCCCCCCCGAAAAAAAAAACAAAAAACAAACAAACAAATCTCTCACTCCTCGCCTCCTCCCCTCCTACATACACCTGAACCTACTAACTAGTACTTCTCATGCTTCCCAATCCAACCACCTCCCCCATAATTCATTGAACCTCTAAGATTCCCCTCTCTTCTTTGACTCGTACTGATCCATCATAATAACATAACTCATTTCCTTTTTCCAATCCCCAAAAGTTGGTTCACGGGGTATTTTCCATTTCTTTAAAATACAGTTCCTGGCAGCAAACAAGGCCTTATGTATGACTCTTTTTTTAGATGACGAGCAAGCCACATCTGAAAGATCTCCCAGGAGACACTGTTTAGTATTCTCACATATTTTCATTCCAGTTACTTTAGTTATATGTTGTATAATATCCCCCCAATACCGATGGAGTTTGGGACATCGCCAAAGAAGATGAATTAGATCTCCCCCCTCGTTCTTACATCTATTACATTTATTCGACTGAACTAATTTCATTCTAAATAATTTCACCGGTGTATAGTGCACCCTATAAATAATAAATAATTGAGATATTCTATGGCTAGAACTTAAGCTAGTGTACCAAACAGATTCAAACACATAATCCCAATCAACATCCGACCCAATATCAAATTCCCACTTATCTTTAAATGTAGTGTCGCTAACGACTTTGTCATACTGTGATATCTTTTTATAAATTCTGCCTATAAGACCCTTCCTTACTCTTGTGACTTTCTCATCAAATAAAACGTGCGGTATAACCAAAAAGTCGAAAGTCCTTCCACCTATTTATATAGGACATTTGTGCTGCCAAGAAATATCTCTCAAACTCGGGCCATCTCAATCCTCCTCCTTTCCTCCCGCATGTGAGGGTTGCATATTTTATTCTTACCATCTTGTTCTTCCAAATTAAAGCATTACACATTTTAGTAATTATTTTAAAATAACGTCTACTTATCCATACAGGAGAATTATAGAGCACATATAGAATTTTGGGCAATATCACCATCTTCACTATACCAACCCTGGCCGCCATCCCCACAGGGAGCTTATTCCAGACCTTAATTTTCCTATATATGTCATCAATTATAGGCAACAAGTTGTTATCTAGATATGACTTTAAATCGGAAGAGATCTCAATACCGAGATATTTAAAAGTCCCCCCAAAAGGAACAGCACTCAGCTGACCACAGTCTGCTCTATCTCCCTCAGAAAGAAACAAGATAGAAGATTTTTGACAATTGATAGAGAATCCCGAGTATAGACCAAAATTATTAATAAACTCAATAAGTAATCCTAGGGAAGAATGGACGTTGGAGAGAAAAAGTAGCATGTCGTCCGCAAACATAGACGTCTTCTCTTCTTTATCGCCATATTTAAAGCCCTCAACACCAGCAAAATTTCTCAGGCCAATAGCAAGGGGCTCCAAGGCAATATCGAACAATAAAGGCGAAAGGGGACAACCTTGCCGTGTACCCCTAGTTAACATAAAAGAAGCTGATAAGCAAGAATTAACCAATACCGTAGCAGACGGTTTATTATACAACAACTGAATCCATCGTATAAAAGTAGCACCAAAACCCATTCTCTTAAGTACTATCCAAAGAAATTCCCACTCAATGCGGTCGAATGCCTTGGTGGCGTCAAGAGCAATAATCGCCTTGCCCCCTGGGGTATTACCAGACTCTTGTATATTAACAAATGTCCTCCGAATATTGTAATACACCCCCCTAGCAGCCATAAAACCGGACTGATCTTTATGGATCAGCTTATCAACTACCGTCAGGAGCCGGTTGGACAATAATTTCGCCAAAATTTTGGCATCAGCATTGATCAGGGAGATGGGACGGTAAGAATCGGGGCTCATCGCATCCTTCCCCTCTTTAAGAATCAAAGCAATTGAAGCTTCTCTCATAGACTCTGGAAGGACATCCTCTAAATATGCGTTATTAAAGACCTCTACGAGTTCCTCAATTAGCCTACCCCCAGTCTGTTTATAGAATTCTATAGGAATGCCATCAGAGCCCGAAGCCCTACCGTCACACATCTCCCCCACCACCTTCAGACATTCGCCCTTAGTAAAAGGAACCTCTAAAGCCTCTCTCTCCTCCTGGGATATAGATGGTATATGTATCTTCTCCAAGTAAGCCTCGATTTCAACATTACTACAAGTACACTCGGAGGTATAAAGATCTCTATAATATCTCTCAAAAACCTTTAGGATAGCGTCTGTGGATGTACTAACCACCTCACCATCTTTAATTGCCACAATCCCACGCTTCCTTTAATGAACACGAATAATTCTCGCTAGATATTTTCCGGGGGCTTCCCCCTCCACTCTATATTTTGCCTGGAGAAACTGGTTTTTGAATTCTAGATCACTCAGCCTCTCCTGCTCCCACCTCTCCCTCTCCAACGTCCATGCATCCCAATCCTCCCTCAAATGTGACTCTCTATATCTCATCTCTTTCTCCTGGACAACTTCATGGAGCTTTTCCAATCTCAGCTTTACCTGCCTTTTTCTATAGGAAATTTTATGATGGAAAGAACCTCTTAACGTGGCCTTGAATGCATCCCAAACATAATTAATTGGAGCAGATCCCTTATTATCCAAAAAAAAAATTTCAGTCTCCTTCTCCAAATCAATATCAAGGTGCTGTAACCATATGGGATTAATCCTAATAGGTTGTACCTCCCTCCTTTCCTCGGTTTCTATGGTCATACCCAAAGGGGTATGATCAGAGAAACCTCTCTTTCCAAACCCAATCTTACTTACAATACCAATTGCCCTATCATTCCCAAATGCCAAGTCAATTCTCGACATAGTTTTTTGAGTTTTATTCACGCAGGAATAATCCTGCTTATCGCCCATCTTTACTCTCCAAATATCCCACCAACCCAACTCATCGGCTATCCTTTTTAGAGGGGATTGGGGTTCTATCACATCTATACCCTCCATCCTCAATCTATCCCTTGAATCTTCAAACACCGCATTAAAATCCCCGATCCAAATCACAGGGCACTCAGCCATTGAATTCACAATATGATCAATTTCAAGAAAGAGAGTCTGAGTAAAGGGTGGAGGGAAATAAACTGCCGCTAAGACCAACTCCACTTTTTCACTTATCATATTTTTAATATTCTAACTGCCAAGGCTCTATGGATAAGTATGGAAACCCCCCTGGAATAAGATGAGAAGAGTGAGTGATATGCTTCGTGAGCCCACCTCTTTTGGATCCAATGTATGGAGTCGTTGGACAGGTGTGTTTCTTGTAGACAGACTATCGCAGGTAAGTATCTATTAATGGCATCAAATATAGCGACCCGCTTTCTTCTGTCAGCCAATCCCCTTATATTCCAAGATACCATACTAAACCTACCCATTTCTCACTCTATCCACCTCACTGGGCCTAGAATAATTAACCCATAATGTTCTAATGCAACGATACATGAAAAAAAAAAAAGGGCAGAGTAAAATAATTAACAAAGTGAAGATTTGGAAAGGAGGGAAGTAGAATAGAGGTAGCCAGAGAAGAGGCAAGACAAGGAGCGAGAGGAGAGAGAAGGAAAAAAAACAAACAAAAAAAAAAAAACCGCCCCCCCCCCCAAAAGGAGAAAAAAAAAACCTCCACCTAATGGCCCTATAGATTACAGGGCAGAGAGCTGCCCTTCTCATCCAAGAACCTCTAACTCAGCTCGCCATCCCGCCCCCTCGCCCTCCTCCACCCACCAAATCAAAAACCTAATACTGATGTCCCTCATTTTATCATTTTAAATCCTTACTGTCCGCCCACTGGCAAGAGTCAACAGGATTCTCAAAGAAGTGAGCTTTTTCTTCATAAATTACCCGGAGCCTAGCAGGATATACGAGAGAGTACTTAATACCTGCATTCCTCAATCTTTTCTTTACATCAATAAAACTCGATCTCTTTTTATTTGTATCATAGGAGTAGTCAGGATATATGGCTATCTTATTGTTGTTAAAAAGCAACTCTTGATTCTTCCTATTTAGTTCCAAGACTAAATCTCTATCTCTATGAAAGAGTAATTTTGCCACAATGGGCCTAGGTTTTGCACCCGGGGGGTTAGATCTAACAGGCAACCTATGGGCACGCTCGATTCCAAAAAATTTAGACAGACCATCCTTTCCAAAGTTCAAAATCAACCAGTCATAGATAAACTGAGCACAGTCCCTTCCTTCACTCCCTTCAGGAAATCCTATCAACTTGATATTAGATCTACGGGCTCTGTCTTCTAAATCTATAACTTTCCTGATATTAGATTCAGATTCTTTCCTCAGTTTGTTAACCTCATTAGCCATTTCGTTCTGAGAGTCTTCAAGTTGGGAAATTCTCGACTCTACTTCAGTTACTCTCTCTCCCATTTTTCCCAGATCAGATCGAACATAAGACACTTCTGCCTTTAGACCACCCATCTGAGATAGTATTTCGGCAACTGAGTTGTCCAGTTTCTGGACTGTTTCCAGAATCTTTCTTAGTACATCCGGCTGTTCCCCACATCCCGCAGACATCGCACCACTCTGTAACATCTCACCTTCTGATCTACTTTCTTCGCACAAAGATGTATCTGTCTTATCTCTATGATAACTCAAAGATGTCTGAAGAAATTTAGCGATCTTCTGACTACCTCCTTTGCTACTTTGAGAGGGCAACGTAGAAAAACCTCCCGACTTCCTGCTATTAGGATCCTCCGCCCTCTTCTTTGCTCCCATTCTTTTCTATTTTTCACCTTTCTTTATCTTCTCTCCTTTTTTTCCCCTTGTCCCCTCTCTCTTTACCACTCTACTTAATTCTTGTATATAAATCACCAACCAGCAAAATTCATTAATATTACACCTTATCTGTTATAAATTAACCCTTGAGAAAAATTCATACCAGGTTACAATTTCAGAGATAAAGTTCATATATATACACCTAGAGGAAGAAAGGGCAATTCATATATATATATATATATATATATATATATATATATATATATATATATATACACACCTTGAAGCAGAGACCACGGGGGTATCACATCTATAATAGAATCATATACCCAGTGAAATCAGTTCAGGTAAAGAAGTGTAGTTAGGTACTAAGAGAAATCCAATACGGCCAAATTGCCTGCGGTAAGTAATTGTCCAGGGCGCAAATGGTGCAACTCTGCAAGAAGGATTTTAAGCCTAGCGGGGGGAAAAGATCATACGCATATATCATTAGCTGTTTCGTGGAAATGTATTCCTTAATTACTCAGTCTTCCTCAAGCAGCAACCGCGGGTATATAAGTAAGTAAATTCGAAAGTTCAAAAACAGGACAAGCATGTCTACATATCTTGCATTAAAATAAATTAGGCAGATCTCACCCTAGTAGCGGTATGTCTCCAGTCAATAGACTCCTGACAAAGCAAAAAAAAAAACATTCGGCCCTCGGTTCAAACGTGGTGACTCCAACTCACTCCTGGATCTCCCTCTCCCACAAGCAGATCAGGCACCATCAGCCCACGGCGTCTCCTCCGCTCCTCTCCCAGTCAGCAGGACCATCTCGGCAACCTCGAAGCACAGCAGCACGGCTCCTCACGATCCCTGCACCGCACTCCGGCGTCCCACGTGGTCAACAGGAAGCGGTCATCACCTCGTCACTCCTCTCCACCTCTGGACCTCGCCAGGCAAGGACCCTCGCCACACGGAAGGGAAACACCGCAGCCAAGCACTTACAGCGGCGCCCAGGTCAGGTACATCCCGGGGATATCCACACAAGCCAGCTCCTAGATTATCAAGCGCGTGGAGGAGGACGAGAGCAGGAGCGAACGCACGTCACGTCCGCTCACATGGCGAGCTCCACCCCCAGCTGAACTTGCAGTGCTTATTTAGAATTGCACAGTTTGTATATTTTCAGAGGTGTTAATACATAAAGTTTTTCCACAAACTTTAAACAAACACTTTAGTTACACTTTAAACACAGAAAAATTTGAAAAACAATAAAGCGGGTATATTGCAAAACTGCAATGTTCACGACAGGTACACCTTAACCCCTTAAAGGTGTAGTGCGGCGTTTAACATTTATTCACTAAATAACACACATTACAAAGTTACACAAGCGTGTTATTTAAGTGAATGGCCCCCTTCCCTGTGTCCCCCCCACCCCAGAAGTGTGGTACAGTATACAGTATACTGACTCAATCGCTGTCGACCCCGGCAGCCATCTTGAGTGACGTCATCTTCGTGAGGCCAGCCAAACCGCTCCAGCCATCCTTCATGCCGGCCCCCCTCTGCCGCGTCATCAGCTGCTCATCCGCGATTGGCTGAGCATAGTTGTGGATAGAATGACGTTGGCACAGGGAAGCCCGTGCTGCGGTCCTTTTTTTGAACAATGGCCCGGTTCCTCATACGGCGCCGTTCTATTCCCAGGCATCGGCTGGGGGTAAAGCACTGGGGGCGCTATCTTGTTTTTTCGTCTACAGACCCATATGAGGGTTTGTTTTTTTCTGCAAAACCAATTGTACTTTGTAAAAACAATCTTTATTTTTTTAATCAAATGTGCTTCAAAACTGAAAAGAAAGTTCCACCATGTGGTAAAAAAAAGGTTCCACCATGTGGTTATCTATATTCCTCAATTCAGTATGATAACAAGGATACCCAATTTGTTCATTTATTAAATTTTTTGAAATATTTAAACTTTAAATTGCTCTATTCTTATTCTTAAGGGTCCATTTACACAAAGATTATCTGACAGATTATCTGCCAAAGATTTGAAGCCAAAGCCAGAAACAGACTATAAACAGAGATCAGGTCATAAAGGAAAGCCTGAGATTTCTCCTCTTCTCAAATTCATTCCTGGCTTTGGCTTCAAATCTTTGGCATATAATCTTCCTGTGTAAATGGACCCTATAACTGATCCTTTTAACTTGTTTATGGGGCTTTGTGAGGGCTCATTTTGGTACCACACTTGCATATATGTGACTTTCGATTAAACACTTTATGGGATTTGATGTGAAAATGGTGGGGGGTTTTCTTACGCAGCTCCTGTTTTAGGCACTTTGATAAATCTGGACCAAAGTATTGATCACAGTAATGAAAACATATATATTACCGTGATGGGTTCTTTGGGTCCCTTTACACACACAGATTACCTGACAGATAGCTGGCAGATTTTTGCAGCCAAAGCCAGGAACAGACTATAAACAGAGAACAGGTCATAAAGGAAATAATCTGTGTATGTAAAGGGACCGTAAAAGGGGCCTTGGTGCACAGCCTGGGAGCGAACTACCCCCTGTGCTGCACATCCCCACCCTCAGCAGCCTGTAATACCAAGGCTTAAAGCATCACTAGCGGGTGAGGGATACATCTGAAGGGGTCTGCACAAATAACCAGGGTCCAGCTTCATTTTTCAGTTTTAACGGCCAGATTTTTTATGACCAGGATAATGATCACAGATGTGCTGCTAGAGCAGTACTGTATGACATGGAGCCGATGAGGCCTCTGCTGGCCAGGGACTGTATGGGACATCTGCATTAAAACGGTTCTCTGGCGAAAATCTTTTTCTTTCAAATCAACTTGTTTCACAAAGTTACATACATTTACTTAACTTATTTACTTCTATTTTTTAAACATTATTTAAGCATTTTTCATTTACTTCTATTTAAAAATCTCTAGAGATGAGCGAACGTGCTCGTCCGAGCTTAGTACTCGATCGATTATTAGGGTTCTCGATGGTACTCGTTACTCGGACGAGCATCTCGCGATACTCGAGGAAATCTCATCATCCGTTTCCTGTAAGTTTGCGCGCTTTTTCGCAGCCAATAAACATGCAGGAGACTCTGGTACATCCTGCGATGACGTGGGACCCATACATGTCGATAGCAGCGATTGGTTGGCCAGATCAGATGACCCTGCCATATAAAACTTGGCGCCAGCAGTACTCGCTTCAGACGCATGCTGTGAGAGATCAGGGACAGAGCTGCTGCTGGTCAGGGAGAGTGTTCGTGTAGGATTTAGCGTTCCAGTAGGCAGGGTATATACTAGCAATATAAACAAACAGCCCTTTTCAGGGCTTAAAAGCTTTTATTAATACTATTACTACAGACTGCTGGCTGAGAGTTGCAGTGCTGCTACCGCGATTTAACCAGCACACTGTGGTGACTGGCTGCTGGCAGAAAGGGGGCATTAGGTGTTGCATACACACCTCTAAGAAGTGCTCAGTGTACTCCTTTTTGATTTTGGGGCTGGTGGTCCTGGTGTACTGCACTGTATAGCTGGGATATGTAGTGCATCTCGCATAGAACTTACTTCACTGCTCATTGTATTGGGGTGACAAAATGTGTACAGTTGTTGCCCATACCAGATAGCACCGTCAAGCCCCTCCTAAACTAGTATGTACTCCACTGTATAGCTGGGATATGTGGTGCATCCTGCATAGAACTTACTTCACTGCTCATTGTATTGGGGTGACAAAATGTGTTCAGTTGTTGCCCATACCAGATAGCACCGTCAAGCCCCCCCTAAACTAGTGGGCACTACACTGTATTGCTTCTGTATCACTTCTAATGGTTCTTTGTGTCCTCACTGCCATGCTCTGACGTCATACTATGCCTGCGGAGGAGCGGGACTGGTTGCCGGGACTGGTTGCTAACCCTAACCCAACCAGCCAGCTGTTTTATTTAATTTTTTTTTGTCTAGCTGTGGCCGGGGCCTCACCACCCCCGGTCGAGAGGCATCAAGTGTACTCTTGATGGTGAGTGAGAGCAGGCCTAGCCAGTTAGCTGTCAGCACCCGGGTTCATGTCCACTACATATCCCAGCCCCTGGACTCACTCCAATATTTGGGTGGGCTCACTTGCTTCCTCACTCACTTGTAATGGCTCTCTGTGTGCTAAACGCCATGCAGTGTCTGGCCTAGTTTTGGAAACCTCACTTGCTTCCTCACTCACTTGTAATGGTGAGACAATTGCCAGATCCTCAAGGATCAAAGTCAATTTCAAAATCAAAAAAGCGGTGGGGGGAGAGGTTGGGAGTCACATTATGCAGGGAATGTTAACCCCAACTGCTACATTTAAATTGAAAATCTAAAGGGTGGCGGGGGTAGGAGTGGGGAGTCACGTGATGCCGGGAATGTTACCCCAACTGCTACAGGAGCGGGACTGTTTGCCGGGGGCCCGCCAATCGCGCCCCCGCCAACCAGCCAGTTTTATTTTAATTTTTCTTGTCTAGCCGTGCCCGGGGCCTCACCATCCCCGGTCCAGAGGCATCAAGTGTACCCTTGATGGTGACTGACAGCTGGCCTAGCCGGATAGTACCGTACAGCCCCCCCAAAACTAGTGGGTACTACACTGTATTGCTGGGATTTTTAGTACATCCTGCATAGCTGTTTTTTAAGACCTACCCCGCGGATGCTGACATCCTTAGGGCAGTGCAAAGGTGCTTGCAACTGCCGGCTCACAGACTGCTGTGCGACAACGCCCACAAGGTGGAATTCCACCTTCCAGATGGTAGCCAGGGTTTACCAGCAACGCAGAGCCTTTGTGGAATGCCAGATGTCAACCTCGATTTTGTCCATTTCAAACCAAATAATTTGTGGTCCATATGCCTACCTCTGCCATCCATGTTGACTACTGGTGTGCCTGCCCTGGTCTCCTTTTGGCTGGGCCTTAACTGGCATCCATGTCGACTACTGCAGGGCTCCAGACTAAAAAATTTACCTAGGAGCCATTGGCTCCTAACCTGAAAAATTTAGGCGCCAAATAGAATATTTGGTCGCCAACATTTTAAACCATGTAAAATTAATGTTATGTTAAAGGGAACCAATCACCGGAAAAACGCATATAGAGCTTTTGAAATGTGCTGTTAGAGCACACAGCACACTTGCCACACGTGTTTCCATAGCCTCCGTGCCGCCCCCGTGTAAGCCGCAAAGTAACTTTATAAAACTGGCGCCCTGTATGCTAATTACCTGAGGTAGTCACCTGGGCGGTGTTCGGCTAGCAGGTAGTCACTGTCCCCTGGGCGTTCTACCGCTGTAATCACGCCCCTCTGGGCGTGATTCAAATGGCCGAGTAGCTGTGACATTCTGATGCCGGACGCCGCCGCACATGCGCAGTGCAGCCGCTTCCATTCCGGCGGTACTGCGCCTGTGCAGAATAGCCTCGAATAGCCTGTTAGCCGGAGTTCGAGGCTATTCTGCACAGGCGCAGTCCAACCGGAATGGAAGCGGCTGCACTGCGCATGTGCGGCGGCGTCCGGCATCAGTACGTAAGCGCGCCGACGTTGGGCACGGCGCGCTCCCGAGTGACGCCACAGCCACTCTGACATTTGAATCACGCCCAGAGGGGCGTGATTACAGCGGAAGAACGCCCAGGGGACCGTGACTACCTGCTAGCCGAACACCGGCTAGGTGACTACCTCAGGTAATTAGCATACAGGGCGCCAGTTTTATAAAGTTACTTTGCGGCTTACACGGGGAAGGCACGGAGGCTATGGAAACACGTGTGGCAAGTGTGCTGTGTGCTCTAACAGCACATTTCAAAAGCTCTATATGCTTTTTTCCAGTGATTGGTTCCCTTTAAATGGGACTTACTGTGTGCAGAGGCCACGGCAGCATCCTCCTCCTTTAGATTCTCTCTTTTCTTAGTTTGAAAACTTTCAACATGGAAACTTGCAACTTGACAACCATATACCCCCCTGCTGCCGGTGTGTTCCCTCAGCCAGCTGCCATCTTACCGGCAATGATCTACTATATATATATATATATATATATATATATATATATATATATATATATATATATATAGCCCCCGGCAGCCGATGACATATAGCCCCTGTGGCAATGTATATGGGAAGTGGTACTGTGCAGTGTATACATACACACACACTGAGGGAAGTGGTACTGTGCAGTCTATATATACAGACAGAGGGAAGTGGTACTGTGCAGTCTATATATATACGGACACTGAGGGAAGTGGTACTGTGCAGTCTATATATATATACAGACACTGAGGGAAGTGGTACTGTGCAGTCTATATATATATACAGACACTGAGGGAAGTGGTACTGTGCAGTCTATATATATACAGACACTGAGGGAAGTGGTACTGTGCAGTCTATATATATACAGACACTGAGGGAAGTGGTACTGTGCAGTCTATATATATACAGACACTGAGGGAAGTGGTACTGTGCAGTCTATATATATATACAGACACTGAGGGAAGTGGTACTGTGCAGTCTATATATATATATACAGACACTGAGGGAAGTGGTACTGTGCAGTCTATATATATACAGACACTGAGGGAAGTGGTACTGTGCAGTCTATATATATACAGACACTGAGGGAAGTGGTACTGTGCAGTCTATACATCCAGACACTGAGGGAAGTGGTACTGTGCAGTGTATATACATACAGACACTGAGGGAAGTGGTACTGTGCAGTGTATACATACAGACAGTGAGGGAAGTGGTACTGTGCAGTCTATTACACATACAGACACTGAGGGAAGTGGCACTGTGCAGTCTATTACACATACAGACACTGAGGGAAGTGGTACTGTGCAGTGTATACATACAGACACTGAGGGAAGTGGTACTGTGCAGTGTATACATACAGACACTGAGGGAAGTGGTACTGTGCAGTGTATACATACAGACACTGAGGGAAGTGGTACTGTGCAGTGTATATATACAGACACTAAGGGAAGTGGTACTGTGCAGTCTATACATCCCCCCCCCACCCACACGCACTGACTACCGCACCTGGCCGCCATCACAATAGACACACTACCCAGGCCGCGGTCCCCCCCACACACATTACTGGCCGGCCGCCACCCCTGCCGCCCCTCCGGTTATACTCACCCAGTCACCAACAATCTAAGTATGGTGCCACTGGGGTGAACTTGAGGATCCGCCGGGTGAGGAGAGGCGGGATAGAGGCGCTGGATGAGTGTGGCGCCTCTGCGGCCGTCCGTCCAATGAATGACGGACGTGCTAGATGACGTCACTGGAGAAGCGTGTCCCCAGTGTGCGGAGACACGCTTCGGTGCAGCGTGCGGAAGGCGGTCACTGTCCTTAAAGAGACAGTGCGCCGCCGCCGGGGCCAGTCGCAAATGGCGCACAGATTAATAAATCTGGGCGCCATTTGCAAGATGTCAGTCGCATTGGCGACCATTTTGGTCGCCATCTGGAGCCCTGTACTGCTCGGCCTATAGTTTACTGGAGTCCCTAATTTTGCCTCCCTAGTTTACTGGAGTCCCTAGTTTTGTCCATTTCGTACCAAATAATTTGTGGTCCATATGCCTACCTCTGGCATCCATGTAGACTACTGGTGTGCCTGCCCTTGCCTGGTTGTTGCTGGGCCTTAACTGGCATTTATGTAGACTACTGGTGTGCCTGCCCTTGCCTCGTTGTTGCTGGGCCTTAACTGGCATCCATGTAGACTACTGGTATGCCTGCCCTTGCCTCGTTGTTGCTGGGCCTTAACTGGCATCTATGTAGACTACTGGTGTGCCTGCCCTTGCCTCGTTGTTGCTGGGCCTTGACTGGCATCCATGTAGACTACTGGTGTGCCTGCCCTTGCCTAGTTGTTCTCTGTATCCTCACTGCCATGCTCTGACGTCACACTACGTCTGCGGAGGAGCGGGACTGGTTGCCGGGGGCCCGCCAATAGCGCCCCCGCCAACCAGCCTGCTGTTTTATTTTTTATGTAGACGTGGCCGGGGCCTCACCACCCCCGGTCGAGAGGCATCAAGTGTACCCGTGTTGGTGAGTGCTGACTGACAACTGGCCTAGCCAGTTAGCTGTCAGCACCCGGGTTCATGTCCACTACATATCCCAGCCCCTGGACTCACTCCAATTTTTGGGTGGGCTCACTTGATTCCTCACTCACTTGTAATGGCTCTCTGTGTGCTGAATGCCATGCAGTGTCTGGCCTAATTTTTTGGGAGGCTCACTAGCTTCCTCACTCACTTGTAATGGTTCTCTGTGTGTTCAAGGCCCTACACTGTCTGACCTAGTTTTAGGGAGCCTCACTAGCTTCCTCAGTCACTTGTAATGGTTCTCTGTGTGCTGAATGCCATGCTGTGTCTGGCCTAGTTTTGAGGAGCCTCACTAGCTTCCTCACTCACTTGTAATGGTTCCCTGTGTGCTGAATGCCATGCTGTGTCTGGCCTAGTTTTGGGGAGCCTCACTAGCTTCCTCACTCACTTGTAATGGTTCTCTGTGTGCTGAATGCCATGCTGTGTCTAGCCTAGTTTTGGGGAGCTTCTCTAGCTTCCTCACTCACTTGTAATGGCTCTCTGTGTTCAAGGCCCTGCAGTGTCTGGCCTAGTTTTGGGGAGCCTCATTAGGTGTGCCTGCCCTTGCCTCGTTTTTACTGGGCCTTAACTGGCATCCATGTTGACTACTGCTGGGCCTTTATTGGCATCCATGTTGACTACTGCTGGGCCTGCCCTTGCCTCCTTTTTGCTGGGCCTTAACTGGCATCCATGTTGACTATTGCTGGGTCTTTACTGGCATCCATGTTGGCTACTGCTGGGTCTTAACTGGCATCCATGTTGACTATTGCTGGGCCTTTACTGGCATCCATGTTGGCTACTGCTGGGCCTTAACTGGCATCCATGTTGACTACTGCTGACTACTGGTGTGCCTGCCCTTGCCTCCATGTTGGCTACTGCTGATCCTGCCTGGCCTCCATGTTAACTACTGTTGCTCCTGCCTGGCCTCCATGTTGGTTACTGTTGCTCCTGCCTGGCCTCCATGTTGGCTACTGCTGATCTCGGCAGTTCTCTGTGTGCTCAATGCCATGCAGTGTTTGGCCTAATTTTGGGGAGGCTCACTTTCTTCCTCACTCACTTTTAATGGTTCTCTGTAAGCTCACAGCCATGCTAGGTCTGGTATAATTTTTGGAATGCTGACTGGCTACAGCTTCTACCTTGTTCACTCTGTCCTTACCGCTATGCTGTGTCAGGCTAAATGTTTGGGTGGTTCATGATAAGCTACCTCTGTTTTAATGGTTCCCTGTGTTCTCAATGCCATGCTGTGTCAGGCTGAGTTTATGGGTGGTCCCTATGCCTACCTCTGTTTTAACAAGGCTGTTGCACAGAATTAGGCTTAATGGTGCCATTAGGCAGCCTCAGAGGCATGCATACATGCTACCCCTGCTGTTTCCTGTCCATTTCCATTGTGTTTCCATCAATTTCTGAGGTTGACAGGTTTTCACACGACCTTCCCTCTACCGAACTTGGGTCCCCTCAAAAAATGCTCGAGTCTCCCATTGACTTCAATGGGGTTAGTTACTCAAAACGAGCACTCGAGTATCGGGAAATACTCGGCTCGAGTAACGAGCACCCGAGCATTTTAGTACTCGCCCAACACTAAAAATCTCCAATCTTCCGATACTTATCAGCTGCTGTCCTGCAACATAACTTTTTGAAAAGTTTTCTGAAAAAGATTTTTGCCTTTAACCTCTTAAGGACATAGGACGTACCGGTACGTCCTATGTCCTCACTTGCACTTCAAAGCGGGGCCGCGCGGCGGCCCCGCTTTGAAGTGCCGCGATCCCGGGTGCCGCGTGTAGCCCGGGACCGCCGCTATTAGCGGGCACGGTCTGATCGCCGTGCCCGCTAATTAGCTAATCGGAGGCAGCTGTCAAAGTTGACAGCTGCCTCCGATTACCGGAGGCAACGTTTCCCTGGTGTCTAGTGGGGGAGATCGCTCCTCCGGGACCTTGTCCCGGAGGAGCGATCTCCGTTACTGATGCCGGCCGGGGACGCGTCCAAGATGGCGCCGTCCTCGGCTCGGCACTCGTTTACTTCCGGCTGCAGCAGCCGAAAGCAAACGAATGCCGATCTCATGGATCTCTGCAGCATATCTATGCTGCAGAGATCTCAATGAGAGATCACAGTGTATATACTAGAAGTCCCCCAGGGGGGCTTCTAGTATATGTGTAAAAAAAAAAAAAAAAAGTGTTGTTAATAGTAAAAAGCCCCCTCCCCTAATAAAAGTCTGAATCACCCCCCTTTTCCCAGGTTTTAAATAAAAGTAAACAAATAAATAAATAAATAAACATGTTTGCTATCGCCGCGTGCGTAATCGCCCGAACTATTAATTAATCACATTCCTGATCTCGTACGGTAAACGGCGTCAGCGCAAAAAAATCCCAAAGTGCAAAATTGCGCATTTTTGGTCGCATCAAATCCAGAAAAAATGTAATAAAAAGCGATCAAAAAGACTTATATGGGCAATCAAGGTACCGATAGAAAGATCACATCATGGCGCAAAAAATGACACCTCGCACAGCCCCATAGACCAAAGGATAAAAGCGCTATAAGCCTGGGAATGGAGCGATTTTAAGGAACGTATATTGGTTAACAACGGTTTGAATTTTTTACAGGCCATCAGATACAATATAAGTTATACATGTTATATATCGTTTTAATCGTAACGACTTGAGGAACATGCATAACAAGTCAGTTTTACCCCAGGGTGAATGGCGTAAAAACACATTTCCCCCAAATAAAAGAAATGCGTTTTTTTTTTTTCAATTTCACCACACTTCGAATTTTTTTCTGGTTTTGCAGTGTACTTTATGCAAAAATTCAGCCTGTAATTGCAAAGTACAATTAGTGACGCAAAAAATAAGGGGTCATGGGGGTTTCTAGGTGGAAAAATGCAAGTGCTATGACCTTTTAAACACAAGGAGGAAAAACCGAAAACGTAAAAACGAAAATGGGCCATGTCCTTAAAGGGTTAATACCAAAACTATGTGCAATATAGCCCCCTACAGTCACTGCATCGCTCCCCATGTGCACGGGGCTCACAGGCTTTATCCACACTGAATCGCATAATATACCGCAATGAAAGTTCCTAGTGATCACATTGGCCCTATGATCAGTCAGGATATATCCAATGACAATATTACAAAGCAGCAGAAAACCTCCTGAGCCCGGGCACGGAGTACCAGTAAGCCGGGGACCCCCATGCGTTACACCGGTCACCCGTCACCTCTGTACACCACACACTCTGCTCACCATATAGACGCAATGAACATAACAACTCCCTCCAACGCTATTCCTACAGACCTTCACTAAAGATGGCGGAGACTGTTCACTTCCGGGTCGTAAGACGCTCACTTCCGGGCGTGTGACCTGCCGTCAGTCACATGTGCACTACGATCGGCCGGCTGTGCAGTGTGCTGGTTGTGTGTCCTCTCCCCAGCAGGCTGCTTCTCCTGTGTCATCGGGAGGTGGAGAGACCCGGACGATTCGTCCCCGGTGTGCGCCCCAGCCATGTAAAGGGATCTGCCACTGACTGATGTACTGGAGCTTCTGGCCGGATTCCCTGATTGAAGGTAACGCTTAGCCGACTACTCCACAGCCTAACTACTTATAGAATTATTATTTTTCTAATACATTGAATTAATAACGTTATAACAGGCATATAACTTCATTGAAATACATGTATAGTTTTTATGTACATTTATGTTTCCATTGACTGACAGCAGTAAGGGGCGACAAGGTCCCTCTGCTGCCTCCAATGTTTGTGTTGGGAACTGCAGTCCCCAGTACCTGCTTTGCTCTAGCACAGTGGCTCCCTATGGTATATTCTTATATTTAGTATATATATTCAGTATCGGGGGTGAGGGAAGCTGCCTGTCTGTCCTGGCTCATATATAAGATCTAGAGAAGCTGAAGACTCACACCCCAAAACATAACAGGGACACTTTACAGGGGTACTCCGGCAAATATTATTTCCTTTCAACTGATTCGAGAAGGTTATATAGATGTATAAATTTACTTATTTTTAAAAATCTCCAGTACTTAGTAGCTGCTGTATGCCCTGCAGGAAGTGGTGTATTCTTTCCAGGCTGACACAGTGCTCTCTGCTGCCACTTCTGTTCCTGTCAGGAACTGTCCAGAGCAGGAGAGGATTTCTATGGAGATTTGCTACTGCTCTGGACAGTTCCTGACCTGGACAGAAGTGGCAACAGAGAGCACTGTGTGACTGAAAAGAATACACCACTTCCTGCAGGACATGCAGCAGCTGATAAGTACTGGAAGACTGAACATTTTTAAAAATAAGTAAATTACAAATCTATATAGCTTTCTGACATTGGTTGAAATATAAATATATTTTTGCTGGAGTACACCTTTAAGGCTAAAGTGTATTTATGTATACCCATTATAGTGTCACTTTAGCACCTTTCTGACCCTCACCTATAACTGGGGGATATATTTCATAATTTACAAACAATAGAGCAACAAGTCCTCGGTATAACCCTCCTTCCCTAGCAGTTAGTTAAAACTTGCCTTTTATTAATATTTGCTTAAAAACTGTGCTAATAGTGTGTACTGTGCTTTATAAAGCTGCCCTGGTATTAGATGTGCATCAATGTCCTGAGATAAAGCGCAGCAGCTTCAAAGCTATAGGCTCGATGCAGCCGTGTCCTCTGACCCTGGATTGTATAGACAAGCGGAGGACACACCTGCCTGATGTACCATGTGATGTCTGATGCGTCTGCTCCAGAATGGCCCACTATGCGTCGCTCACTCATAGGCGCGATCAGCGTATTGTTTGTGCGGCCATTGAATGTATTGTTACTAGCCGCACATCATCGGTTTAGAAAGAGATGTGCGGCCAATAAACACTTATTTTACCGGCTGCACAAAAGCCTCAGTCAGCCTTAGGAGCGGTCATTAAAGAGGTGGTCCAGGGAAAATTAACTTGTCCTCTATCTACAGAAGCCTGGGGCCCGATACAGAGATGGGGGGGGGGGGGGGGGGGGGGGGGGGGATACATAGGTGGACACACCGCAATCTCAAACTTGTCCCCTCAATTCTCTCTGGACCACCTCTTTAATGATAATCATGTGAATGTGTCTTTAGATGTGACAGATTTATCAAACAGCTGGCGCAACATTGATATTTCTGGCACATTAAAAGATTATCTACCGGGAGGTTAAAGGAGAAGTCCGGCGAAAATCTTTATAAAAGGATTGTATTGCCCCTCCAAATTTTTACAAATCACAAATATACACTTATTATACACTTATTATGGGAAATGCACAGAAAATGTTTCTTCCCCTGCACTTACTACTCCATTAAAGGGAACCTGTCACCCCCCGTGCCGGGTAGACAGGCTCCCGACCCCCCGTTAGAGCCCCCTATACTCACCTAATCCCAATGGGTCTTGCTTCTGGAGATGGTCGGGTCCCGGAGATCTCAGCCGCTGCAGCCCGACGCGCGCGCGCTCCTCAGATGAGTCCAACGCTCATAGAGAATGACGGAGCGCTGGACTCTCCTGTCATTCTCTATGAGCGTTGGATTCATCCGAGGAGCGCACGCGCCGGGGCGCCGATATCTCCGTGACCCAACCATCTCCAGAAGCGGGATCACGTGAGTATAGGGGGCTCTAACGGGGGGTCAGGAGCCTGTCACCCTGTCACCGGGGGTGACAGGTCCTCTTTAAGGCTGGAGAGGATGATGGCAGGGGGATGCTCAGTGTCCCTCAGTGTCCCCCTGCCATCATCACCCTCTCCAGCAGCCGCAGCCCGCACAGCTCTGGGAGTCGGGTCGTGACATCACCATTTTATCCAGGAAGTGAAGCCTTGATGCAGTAGTAAGTGCAGGGAAAAAAGCACTTTATAAGTATTTCCCGTAATAAGTGTATATTGGGGATTTGTATAACTTTTAGGGGCCAATGCAATACTTTAAAATTTTTTTTTTTTTTCCAAACTCCTCTTTTAATCTTAGGTCAAGTTGCTGGTCACCTCACTGTAATTAACCCTCCTGGCATCACAGAGTGCAGAGACAGCCGAACAGGGACACTGTTTACATTAACATATTCGAAGGGAGGAGGGGGGAGACGCTTGTGTACAGTTTTCTCGGCCTTTAATAGAAAGCAGCAGCTCATAACTTGGGGAAGGAGACTGGATAGATAAGTATAAAAATGAATTGTTAGTCTCCAGGAGGGGGGATGAATCAACATATATTTTAGCTGACTGGATAACCCCTTTTATGGTGTGTTAATGGAAATAATGTAAGCTGGATAGTACGATTATCATTCTACTGATTGATGCACTGTGCCTACAAATCACTCACTCACTCATCACTCGTTTTATCTACCTTTTCAGGTGATCCACAACAGTTACTGTCCCAGGTCTATGTGGGACTGTGTGGTAGAGGAAGAAGAGTTCAGCCAGGATGCTTCCCCAGGGTAGACTGCTGCTGGCCCGTGTATCTGGCTATTGGAAGCCTTTCTTTAGAGGCCGATATTTGTTAGTCACTAACACAGTGAGCTGTGGAGCACTGCTCGGCATTGGTGATACTATCCAGCAGACTCGCGAGATGCGAAGAAATCCGGATAAACAGCGAGATTGGATGCGGACAGGTAAGTGATCCATAAGATGCAGATCTGTTGCAACTGCAGAAGAGATAGGAAATAACAGACGTATACAACTACTGACTTCTCTGTATCTAAAGCAGCTCCAGGTAGTTTTCCATCCCGCACTGTGAATTATGGAAAGGATGGGGAGAGCTTTGGGTACATTTTATACAATGGTTAAGAGGGATGTCTAGTTGTTTAATGTATCTTCACTGAAGCAGTGGGCCCTGAACTTTTTACTTTGCCAACATTTTGCTTTGATCCAGATTAGCGAGCGAGAGAGAGAGCCAGGGCCAGCCAGAGCGAGCGAGAGAGAGAGCCAGGGCCAGCCAGAGCGAAGCAGGACAAGCCACACGTAAGACCATTAGTTGTTATTCTCAGTCTAGGTATTTAGTCTTAGTGCCATAGTGATCTGCTTCTAGTCATTTTCTATTACATGCTGAGGCATTACTGATCATGCCTATCCCACATCGGCCAGTTTCACACTGTGTTTTTGTGTCCATTTAAAGAGAAACTGTCAGCAGGTTAGAAGCATCTAACCCGCTTATATTTTCCTACAGCGTTATAGCATAGGAATGCGTGTAGCTTTCCTTACCTTCATCCTCTGCACCTTTTCTGTGATAATAAACAGGTTATCCGGGTAACAAAGACAACATTCTAAACAATCCCTCTTCCCAATGGCACTATGTCTAAAATGCATGTGTAACCTGGATGTCTAAAATCATCTTCTCTGTGTCCTCTCATACAACGCGCTGCTCCCTTCGACCCCCCCCCCCCCCCCCTTTGTGGACACAGGACATGAGCTCTCCTCTCTGGGGGCCGGCTTAGCTATCTATTGACCTCGTAACCCGATCCCCCAGGATACATTATCTGCATCATCTCCATGCACCTGTGCTGCTTTCATAGACTTACATGTGTCCCTGAGCCTAGGTTTCTGTAATATGAAACGTTATAGCTCTATCTCTGCTTGCTGTCAGTAAATGCAGGCATATGTACCTGTCTTTGTGTCACAGCTCTGTATATTGTAAGTGGTATAGATGTTCTTAGAGTCTGGATGGAACTAGAATGTTTTCATTCACACTCAGCAAGCAGAAATTTAAACCAACACTACACCTGCCACCCACCAGTAAACAAGTTCTCTTACAATCAGTATTCATATGCACTGATGTCATTGAATCTTTTTTTTTTTTTTTTTTTTCCCCCTTCAGGTCGGATGTTTGCTATAGGTTGTTCAATGGGCCCCATGATGCATTTCTGGTATTCATGGCTGGATCGGGCTTTTCCAGGGCGGGGAATAAAAACTGTTTTGCGGAAAGTTCTAATTGACCAACTAGTGGCCTCCCCCTTTCTTGGGGTCTGGTACTTCTTGGGTAAGATTTCATTTTCTTGAACCATTATGTGGAAAATGTCACAGACACATTCTGACAGACTACGGAGCTTCTCTGCATCCTGGTAGTCCCTAGAGCTAACTCTATATGATTTTAATGTGAAGGGCCTCGCAGTGCTGGATACCTGCATTTATGGGTCCTTCTCAGCTGGGCATGGAGTGGCTGATGTGAGTGAGCCCTCTTCATGCTTCTAGTGCATGGTATATGTCTGACATACTCATAGTGATTACAGATCAGAACTTCAGAGATTAAAGACAATGTCATCAGAAAATTACACATTTAATGCTGTGTTCACACATGTGCAGATTTCTTATTTTTTGTTTACATAATTAGAGCCTGATTGATTCTGGTTTTAGTGCAGGTGTTTTTTTTTTGTCATAAATACTGTTGAGTGGATCTATCGCATCTGTCATCTGCATTTGATTCTTTGCAGCCGCAGGGAATCAAGAGCAGATGGAAGTCCTGGAAAACATACCATATGGGAATAAACGTAGTATAAATAGGAGAAAACCAATGTGGTTACCTACAGCTGTTAAGGGTGCAATAAATGATAAAAAAACAAGCATTCAGACTTCTAAAACAAGAAGGTAGTGAGGAAGCATTGGGCAATTATAGGCAGAAGAATAAATTATGTAAAAAACAAATAGAAGAAGCAAAAAATGCAACAGAAAGAAGGATGGTCACAGAAAGTAAAAAGAATCCCAAAATGTTCTTCACCTATATAAATAAGAAACTTTAACCCCTTAACGACATCGGGCGTAAATTTACGCCCTGATGCCGGTAAGGAAGTTCAGAGCGGGGCCGCGCGGCGACCCCGCTCTGAACCGCGCCGGTCCCGGGTGCCGCGAGTAGCCCGGGACCGTAGGTATTAGCGGGCACGGTCCGATCGCCGTGCCCGCTAATACAGTAATCAGATGCAGCTGTCAAACATGACAGCTGCATCCGATTACCGGATTCAGCCGTTCCCTGGGGTCTAGTGGAGGAGATCGCTCCTCCGGGATGTTGTCCCGGAGGAGCGATCTCCGTAACTGAAGCCGGCCGGGGACGCGTCCAAGATGGCGCCGTCCTCGGCTCAGCACTCGTTTGTTTCCGGCAGCAGCAGCCGAAAGCAAACGAGTGCCTATCTCATGGATCTCTGCAGCATATCTATGCTTCAGAGATCTCAATGAGAGATCAAAGCACTTATACTAGAAGTCCCCCAGGGGGGCTTCTAGTATAAGTGTTAAAGTAAAAAAAAAAGTGTTGTTAATAGTAAAAATCCCCCTCCCCTAATAAAAGTCTGAATCACCCCCCTTTTCCCAGGTTATAAATAAAAGTAAATAAATAAATACATAAACAAACATGTTTGCTATCGCCGCGTGCGTAATCGCCCGAACTATTAATTAATCACATTCCTGATCTCACACGGTAAACGGCGTCAGCGCAAAAAAATCCCAAAGTGCAAAATTGCGCATTTTTGGTCGCATCAAATCCAGAAAAATTGTAATAAAAAGCGATCAAAAAGTCGTATATGCGCAATCAAGGTACCGATAGAAAGTAAACATCATGGCGCAAAAAATGACACCTCACACAGCCCCATAGACCAAAGGATAAAAGCGCTATAAGCCTGGGAATGGAGCGATTTTAAGTGACGTATATTTGTTGACAATGGTTTAAATTTTTTACAGGCCATCCGATACAATAAAAGTTATACATGTTACATATCGTTTTAATCGTAACGACTTGAGGAACATATATAACAAGTCAGTTTTACCCCAGGGCGAATGGCGTAAAAACATATTTCCCCCAAATAAACAAAATGCGTTTTTTTTTTCAATTTCCCCACACTTTGAATTTTTTTCTGGTTTCGCAGTGTACTTTATGCAAAAATTCAGCCTGTCATTGCAAAGTACAATTAGTGATGCAAAAAATAAGGGCTCATGTGGGTCGCTAGGTGGAAAAATGCAAGTGCTATGGCCTTTTAAGCACAAGGAGGAAAAACCGAAAACGCAAAAATCGAAATTGGCTCTGTCCTTAAAGGGTTAAAACTGAAAGTGTTGGTCCCCTCAAAAAAATAATCCAGGTGTAATGGTGGAGGGGGGGGGATGAGGAAAAGGCCAATCTACTAATTGCATTATTCTGTACTGTATTCACAGAGGAGAATCCTCTATAACAGATGACTAGGAATAATGTAAATCCTCCCATAAATCTGTGAGGTGACACCTTAAAAACATTAAAATCCATAAATCACAGGGCCCAGAAGGTATCCATCTTACAGTTTTGCAGGAATTAAGTACTGTTTTAGACAGACCCTTATTCCTAATATTTAAAGATTCTATGATGACTGATTGTTCCACATGACTGGCGCATAGCTAATGCTATTCAGGAAGAGGTCAAAGAATGATGGCTGTAAGTCTAACATCTATAGTACTTAACGTATTCGAGGGTATTTGTAAGAGATGCTATATTGGAGTATCTTAATGATAATAATCTTAGCAGCACCAGCATGGGTTTATGAGGAATCGGTCCTGTCAAACTAATCTGTTCAGGTTCTATGAAGAGGTCAGTTATAGACTGGACCTGGGGGAGGCTGTGGATGTTGTGTATCTGGAATTTTCAAAGGCATTTAATACTGTGCCGCATGAAAGGTTGGCCTATGAAAAAGGATGCTTGGACTAGGAGAAAATTATATGTAAATGGGTAAGTAACTGGTTGAGTGATAGAAAACAGACGGTGGTCATTGATAAAACATACTCTGATTGGGTTACAGTTACTAGTGGGCTACCACAGGGGTCAGTGTTGGGTCCACTTCTTTTTAGTATGTTAATTAATGACCTTGTAGAGGGGCTACAGAGTAGAATCTCCATTTTTGCTGATTATACTAAACTGGGTAAAATCATCAGCACAGAGGAGGATAATATATTACAGAGTGATATAGAGAAGCTGGAGGCTTGGGCAGGGAAATGGCAAATGAAGTTTATTGTGGATAAATGTAAGGGTATTCATTTGGGCTGCAGAAATAAGTACAGTTTTGTGCTTAATAATAAAACACTGGGTAAAGCCTTTGATACAGTTCCCCATAAAGAGCTGATAGAGAAGGTAGATAAAATTGGGCTTAATCCCTGCATAGTTCAGAGGATTTGTGGTTGCAGAAGGATAGATATCAGAGGGTTGTTGTTAATTGTGTATATTCCGAGCAGAGACTGATTACAAGTGGTGTGCCACAGGGGTCTAGGTAAGGATAGTGACATAGGAGAAGGTTTGGAAGGTAAATTTTGTATGTTTGCTGACAACACAAAAGTGTGCAATAGGGTGGATATTCCTGGAGGTGTCAGTAATATGCAAAGTGATTTGGCTTTACTAGATAAGTGGTCCAAACAATGGAAACTGCAGTTCAATGTTTCCAAATGTAAAATAATGCACTTGGGGAGGAGGAATCCTCTATCAAAGTATCATATCGCCAGTTCTGTGTTAGCAAAGACTTCAGAGGAGAATGATATAGGGTTAGTGATTTCTGACAGCCTTAAAACGAGTCACCAGTGCAACCTGGTGGTAGGGAAAGCAAATCATATGCTCGACTGTATAGCTAGAGGTATAACCACTAGGAAGATGGAGATTGTGATCCTGCTGTATAGAGCTCTGGTGAGGCCACATCTAGAATACTGTATCCAGTTCTGATGACCTCAACTAAAGCATATTGATAAAATAGAACGGGTCGGAAGACGGGCTACAAAAATGTTCGAGGGTGTCAGGCATAAAACATATCAGGAAAGAATTAAGAATTTGAATCTGTATAGTCTGGAGGAAAGAAGGGAAACGGGGGGACATGATTGAAACCTTTAAATATGTTAAAGGAATAAATAAGGTTCAAGAGGGGAGTGTTTGTAGAAAAAAACTGAACTCAAGAACAAGAGGACAAAGTAAGAGGTTATCTAAGGGAAAGATCAGAAGCAATGTGAGAAAATATTACTTTACTGAAAGAGTAGTAAATGCTTGGAACAAACTTCCAGCACATTTGGTTGGTAAATCTATAATAACAGAATTTAAACATGCCTGGGATAAACCGATATCTATCCTAAGAAAATAAGAAAATACTTATTCTGCCTACAATCTTCTATGTTTCTAGGTCTAGAGGAAAGAAGGTTTCACTATCAGCACAGATCGGGATTCTTTACTGTAAGAGCAGTGAGGCTATGGAACTCTGTCACATGGTGTTGTCATGTCTAATTCATTAAATAAGTTCAAGGGAGGCCTGGATGCTTTTCTTGAAAAATATAATATAACAAGTTATGTGCATTAGACTACATGTAATAGGATGCTGATCCACTGATTATTCTGATTGCCATTGGAGTCAGGAAGGAATTTTCTCCCTGTGATGGGGCAATTTTCATCTGCCTCCGTAGGGGTTTTTGCCTTCCCCTGGATCAACACAGTAGAGTTTCTCTAGGTTGAACCTGATGGACTCTTGTCTTCTTCTAACCATGTTACTATGCATACAGCCTGTATCCATGTTTTCCTAGCAGGGTGACATCCATCTTCTGTCTGGAGTCAAATGCCGAGCGTTTGGGTTCTGAGAACGTTGTCGAACCTGAACAGTTCGGGAAGCTTGCCCAACACTAGTCATGATGTACATGTCCGAACGGCATCGCACTTGTAAGAAAGGGGAAGGGGTTTAGTATTTCACTGCAGGCTGACCTGGCCCATTGTATGTTCATGTCTAAAATTAGGTCAGGTGCTAAGTCTTGTTCAGTTTTCTGCTTAGATCTGCTGTATATAGTGGATAATTTACACCTCCTCCTCTGTTGTCTTTTTTACAGGTATGGGCCTGATGGAAGGACAGACTCTGGATGAAAGTTGGGCTGAATTTAAAGACAAGTTCTGGGAGTTCTATAAGGTGAGGGGGTGTCCTGTAATCAGTGCGCGGCTGTGATGAATCCATCATATCATTGTGTTACATTAGTAATGAACTTTTTTGTTTCCTTCTTTTTAGGCTGACTGGACAGTGTGGCCGGCTGCACAGATGGTCAACTTTTACTTCTTATCTCCTAAATATCGTGTTATTTATATAAATGTGATCACAGTGGGATGGGACACCTACCTCTCCTACCTCAAACACAGGGTGAGGCTTAAAGTAACATTTATTGGAAAATAGAGAGAGAGAGAGAGTGCATTTACACTAATAATGTTGTACATGATCAGGGGGATTGTGAGTACTGTATAGCAGAAAGGTAAGGTTGGGTGAGATACTGGTTGGGGGTTGGATATCAAAGAGTCGCATATTTTCTTAAATTTAGCGGGACAGCCCTGGGAGATAGAGATATAGATATATATGGGCAAAATGGCGCTTACCACATCCAACCACCGACATAATATAGGGGTCTTGAGGTGTTTTCAATTTAGAAGGATCGTTTTTTTAGTATAGTATAGAAGGAAGCACATTAGGGTTCTCAATGCAGCAGATGGTACTAGATCATTCACTATCAAAAGTAGATAAACCTTGGGGTCTAATAGTAGCCCCAAGCCCCCTGTTTGTTTGATGAATCAAGGACCTTTGTGACAAAATTTAACAACAAGCCAGTCTCTAGCTAAAACAAGAGTAGCATGTGCGGCCTCTAGCATTTCCTCTGCATCCCCAGGAGCCAAAGATGTGATTGTAGTATGGCCAGATTCACACGTCCTTGATATTCGGTCCGTAAACTGGCTGTATATCACAGACCGAACCCTTCACCTTCGCAAAGTCACGACTAACTGACCAATCACAATCTGTCTTTATTGCCACTCTTTGCATCGGTTTTCTGTGGATAGATTGTGACTTTGGCTGTGATCATCTCTGCACCTTCCCCGCAGACAGTGTTTTTTGGTTAGCAACCATGTGATCGGTCAGCCACTACCGTCTGACCAATCACAGGATGCCTGCCTAAGTTCTGGTGGATGAAACTTAATGTCTTTCAGGACTGTAGACACATAAGTATTTTTGTCTGGTAAGTTATATTACACTCCCCTTTTAATTAATGACTTAATTCTTTAGAATGAGCGGTTTGCATTACCTTATTGTTAGGTTTGTTTTTGTTTGTTTTTTGTTTTTTTACTGCACTTGTAAATTATAATAGAAATTTTACTTTTACCAAAAACATTAATTTTTAAGGGTAATAATGATAGAACTGATAGTTTTTGAACACTGTTGTATGGGTTTAGCCTTTGTATAGGACTGTATTATGTGCTGATACTATATAAATGACTATATTAGTTACTTTCCTTTTGCTTGGTTTGCAGGGTGAAAAGCATACATTACACATGGATGCAGATACTAAAAATGTCCATGCGTCTGAGCAGCTCTCCAGTACTTCCTCCCATTTGCCAAAGGCCATAGATGACAAAGTTTAAGTAAAAAAGTCGGTTTTCACATACATGTGTTATGTATCTACAATGTAACTGCTGTGCCATTATCTAATGCCGTACTGCCAAAGCTTTATTATGCTACTGATTGATATGCAAGATGAACATATCTGATTCTGAACAGCAGCAGTGTCGTATAGCTGCAGGATCTGCCAATCTTTTATAGTATTTTTGTTTTGAAATGATATTTTAGTTTTTATATATTTTTTGCAAATGCTGTATATAATTAAATGTCATTTATGTACATTGAAGAAGAAAATAGTTGACAAATGAACATTATATTGACCAATATATATATTTAATTTACTTTAGATATAAAGCCTTTACCTTCTCTTATGTTGTATTATATTAGTAATATATATTTCACTTCAGTGTGTTAAAATAACAAAATGGGAGATACTCACCTGTTCTATCCCAGCCACACCAGTGCTGATGGTGTTTGCAGCCAATCCTTTTAACCCTGTACATACTGACATTCTCTCTACATGTGCAAATATCATATTCTTCTCTGCAATCTGCTTTGTATCTGCTGTCCTCTTTTCCCTATGTGCTTTGCCCTCCAGGTTTTCTCTCCTCTTGTCCACAACCTGAGCTGAAGTTTAACCCCTTAAGGACAGAGCCTGAAATGGCCTTAAGGACAGAGACAATTGTCACTTTTGTGTTTTCGTTTTTTCCTCATCTCCTTCTAAGACCCATAACACTTTCATTTTTCCACCTACCGGGCCATGGGAGGGCTTGTTTTTTTCAGGAGCAGGTGTACTTTGTAATGGCATCTTTCAATCTGCCATTAAATGAATGACGGAACCCCCAAAATATCATTTATGGGGTGAACTTGGGTCAAAAAATGCGATTCAGCAAATTTTTTTTGGGGGGGCATCCACGTTTACGTAATTCAGTTTGCGGTAAAACTGGCATTTTTTCTTTATTCTATAGGTCGGTCTGAACGCTGTGATATGCACGTTTACTAGGTTTTCTTACGCTTTACTATTTTTATTAGCAGTAAACTTTTTTTTTTTTTTTTTTTGCAAATAGGCATATTTAAAATGGTCCTATTGTGACTCCTTTAGCGCATTATTTTTTCACCTACGGGGTTGTATGGGGTGTCATTTTTTGCGTCATGATCTCTAGTTTTTATTAACATTTTTTCTAGATCAAATGTTCTGATCTCTTTTTATTAAGTTTTTTTATACATAAAATGTCATTTAAAAAAAAGCTATCTCTGCGTATTTTTACCGCTTTTTTTTCACGCCGTTCACCGTGCGGGAAAAGTAATGTTTTATTTTAACAGATCGGACGATTACGCACGCTACGGTGTATAATATGTTAATTAACTTTATTACTTTTTGTGTTTTATGTATGCAATGGGAAGGGGGGGGGGTGATTTACACTTATTGGGGGAGGGGCTTTGGGGCACTTAGGGAACTATCACTTACATATATTAGATCAGTAACACTGATCCCTGCTATGCCATAGCATTGCAGGGATCAGTGATATCCGTGATCCTCTGATTTGGCCTGCCTGAAGACTGCACGGAGGTAAGGAGAAGACCACCGGCAGTCAGGAAAAGCGATCAAGACCCCTGAAGACACGCTGCGGGGGACCCGATCGTTAAGTGACCGGAGATGCTCCGGTCACTTATACTTAAACGCTGCGGCGTTTAAGGGGTTAATGGAGGGCGATTGCGGCGGCCCGCCATTGAGGGTATGGGGCGGGCTCAGCTCATGAGCCTGCTCCATAGCCCGGGACTGCGCCAGGGCGTACATTTACGTCCTCCTGCGTTAAGTCCCAGGCAGTGAGGGCGTAAATGTACGCCCGTTGTCGTTAAGGGTCTAGATTGGCACTTGCCCATTGAGTCTATACATGGCCTATATATCTTCATTGACAGGTTGCTTAGCCAATTACTGGTCGAGACAGGGACAGAAGGTTGCAGGACAATGGGGGAGAAAAGGTAAGTATAAATTTTTGTATTTTTACATTGTCATCAGCTGTTGCCCGGCACCACTACATGTAGCCATGCGCTGCTGGTAGATTGTGATTTTTAAACATGTTTAAAAGACATCAGTAAGCCAAGCGGCTCTTTAAGTGATCGTTGTGTTTATTACACAGAACAATAGTCTGCCGAATTGGCCTGATAGGGCAGATTATTGCTCTGTGTAATATGGCTCTAGCCTTACTCTGTTGCTATCTCTAAGGGCCCTAGTACACCAAACAATTATAGGCCGTATTCACCTGTCAAAAGAAGACTATCAGCTGACAGATCATGGTCTTAAAACAGGTTGAATAATCCCGATAGTGATGGTCTGCTGTAACAAACCGCTGCTCTCTTCAATGGGCCCACTAAACAATCTAAAGACTGTCCAGGCCGTAGCTCCCCGCGGCCCCCCTGCTCCTCCTTGCCTGATGTCTGTGCGTGTAATAGCACAGACAGCAAGTGGGGAATAAGGAGGAAGAAAGTGTTGAACTGACAGGTCAGCACTCGCTTATTCCTCTACATTGCTACATATAATACGGCCCTAACACTTAAAGAGTCACTGTCGTATTTTTTTTTTTTGCAGAAATCAATAGTCCAGGCGATTTTAAGAAACTTTGTAATTGGGTTTATTAGCCAAATCTGCCATTATCTGCATGTAAAAAGCCTTTTCCCAGGTCCCCCCCTCCTTCCTCTTTTTCATCCACTCCAAAAAATCTGAAAATTGTGACTTGTTGCAGGAGACGTACCCTGACTGTTCTAGGGAGAGGGGAGGGGGGAGGAGGAAGGAGGGAGTTAGCCGGCAGCAGAAAGCAGATAACAGAGGATTACAGGCATTACTGGGTGACAGCTGTAATCCGAGCTCAGACAGGTCACTGGTGATGTCACAGGAGATATCCCGTGAGGGATTTGTAGATTAACTCTTTGTTGTCCTGTTGTGGTCTTTTCTTTAGCTCTCTCCATAGGAGAACAATGAAGACAGGGGGGAGAGCTTCAAACTGCTTTTTAATGATAAAAATGCATTTTTCGGATAATAAACCCAATTACAAAGTTTCTTAAAATCGCATGGACTATTCATTTCTGCAAAAAAAAATTTCATGACAGTGACACTTTAAGGGGTTATCCAGTGTTAGAAAAACATGGCCACTTTCTTCCAGAGACATGACTCTTGTCTCCAGTTCAAGTGTGGTTTGCAATTAAGGTCCATTTACTTCAATGGAACTGAGCTGCAAAATTGCACCCAAAAGAGAGGAGAGTAGTGCTGTCTCTGGAAGAAAGTGGCTAACACTGAATAAACCCCTTTAAGAGAAGCTAGTTCATTTGTAAGTAGCTTAAAAAGACCTACCATCATCCAGTTCAGCCTATTACCCTATAACTGTTGATCCATGGTAGGCAAACAAAAAAAAATGGTAGAAGCCAAAAATTCCTTCTAAACTCCAAATCTGTCAATCAGAATAAATCTCTGAATCAGCGACCCTTGTACAGTACATTAGTAAGTGTAGTAAGAAAGAAGTAGGACGGCACTCACCCTTGCCATGTGAACATTTCCAGCTTTATTTGGCAAACAGAGGTAGCGGGTAAAAGGAGACTGGTAGCTGCAGTTTCACGGCTCAATGCCGCTTTGATAAACCCTCACGTGACTCCTTCGCCACTCCCTTTTAAACAACTTTCCGTGTGCTGCTAAACAAACTGTACAAAGTTATAAACAAGATATGACTTATTGCACAATGTGACAATATATCCAGGATTACATAGGTTCACTTAATATTTATATCACTACAGGTATTTAACCCCTAGCTGCAGGCTGATATGTACACTTACCATTGACAATCGGTTTTCTGCAGTATAGTTTCATTCTGGTGGTACATCGCCATTCGGGTCCTGCTGGTGGAGACGTCACCACTCTTCTGAATCTATTTTTGAAGACGGAAAGTTAGGGTCTCCAATGCATCTCTATGAGAGCGCGCTCATAGAGATGCATTGAAGAGTCTGACTTCTGACCACCAGCTGGCCTGCAGCTAATGAGAACAGGTTGTGTGGGCATCAGCAGGACCTGAACCACACGGTACCAGCGGAATGAAGCCACGCATTTGGAAACTTGAAAGTCAATTGTAATTGTACATATTAGCCTGCAGCAGGGGAAGAAATAAAAAAGAAAAAAAAAAAGTGCACTGCTTCTTTAATGATTAGATGTCTCTTTTTTTTTTACCAACACGAATTGTCTATCCTCACCAGCTTTTAATTGCGGGATCATACATTACCCTGATGTGTTTTATCATCTGCAGGCACCCATATACAGTGATCACCCATGCTCTGAAAACCTCTTCCACATGGGCCAAATGGTTTTTCCTATATAGTACAATGCACATGTGCAGTTTAGCGCATATACCACAAATTGACTTCTGCAGATTATGCAATCCATAACCATATGCATATTACCTCCCAATCTAATCTGCTGTGAATTCTCTAGGGATTGGCAATAATTTTTACATCAATAGTTACCCCTAGGTGCGTGTGATTTTATCCCGCTTATCTAGGTGGCAGTGTACCAGCAGGTCCCTAATGTCTTGGGTTCGTCTGAATGTGTCCGCCGACTATGTCAGTTTTTGTGTATAGAATTTTTTTTATTACTTTATCCAAGGTGTAAAGTCAAATGTGAATACCACGCTTCTTTTATCACTCTCATAAGAACAGTGCTGTCTTTTAGATGTGCAAAGTTGGGATCTGTATATTAGCTACAACAAAGCTTATACATTATATTTGTGTCCTCACAACGGAAAATCGAACTGGGTGGAATAAAGCACAACAATGGCAACTTAGAATTTCTTGACTTTATTATAAGGGACCCGAGGCATGGCAATAAGGCCGGGAAACTCGTGGCAAACTTGCTATTTGGCACACTAAATATCTTTGATAAAGTAAGGCCTTGTATTGTCTGTATGAAACAATGCCTCTCCAAATGGTGGAACTCACATGCCCAATCTTTAAAGAGGTTGTATCCACTGCTCCTGGGTCCTGTTGACAGCCGCCACTGTCCTGCAGCTTTTCTAGCTACAGCGTTACATCATGTACCCAGCTGTGCGAATGCCGCTCAGCCAATTAGTGACTGGGGCGAGACACTAGCCACTTACTGGCTGAGTGGGCAATCGCTCAGCCGCGCCGTGATGTTGCAGCTTGAAGAGTCGGGTATGTGGCGTACCCGGATTCCACTAGAAGATGACAACTGGCAGTTGGGACCTGGGAGTGATGCAACAGAGGCATGAGGAGGGGTACGTTTACTTTTTCATTATTTTCTTTCCCCCTGTCTGCCTGCCCTTTTTGATTTTTGTGGAACTTCCTCTTTAATTTCCCAAAGGAGACTATTTGAAGGAATCCTATAATTTCTTATACTGATCATATGTTATATGATTGGTGATAGAGGCTGAAGGAGAAGCCTTTATCAATCAGTCAATCACAGCACAAAGCCCAAACACAGATGTGTCAGGCCTGTGGCTAACAAGCAGGTGACACATTTAAAGCCTCTTCGAGACCATTTGAAAACTGGATGTATTTGAAAACTGGATGTAAGGGATTATTTCATGCTGACACAGTGATCGGACCGGTGATTTGTTTTTTCTTTTTTTTTTAACGGTGCGTGCTAAACATCCAGTGGCAGAGCGGATCATCACATCAAAGGGTGATACACCGCCAAGAATCTCATACTCTTGTGCGAGACATAAACACATAAGAGGTATCCCTCCTCTGCTGCTGCCAACATATGTCAATAAACATCCCCCTCCCAACCCCACTCCCGGACCCGCAGATGTGAGAGGAAAATAAATAAAACACAAAAAGGAAAACAAAAATACACACACCCAGGGTAACAAATTATTTTAGACAGATCATTTACACCCAATTAGGGATGGTCCGAAACTGCCAAGGTATAAAAGTAAAAAGGATGGAAGTCGCAAGCACCTGTTTATTTGAAAGGATTGGGTGTAGGGATGGTCGTACGAACCCGAACGCTCGGCATCAGACACCCACTGTCTGCCCGCTCCGTGGAGTGGGTGGATACAGCGGGAGGACCGCCTGGAAAACTGGGACACAGCCTATGGCTATGGCTGTATCCCAGTTTTCCAGGCGGTCCTCCCGCTGTATCCACCCTCTCCACGGAGCAGGCAGACAGCGGGAATCATTACCGAGAGTTCGGGTTCGTACGAACCCGAACCTAACTTGGTTCGGACCATCCCTACACCCAATCCTTCCAAATAAACAGGTGCTTGCGACTTCCATCCTTTTTACTTTTATACCTCAGAAGTTCATACTGCTTAATCTGGGAAACTAAATTCTTCCAGGCTTTTAACACGGGATAGCTGTGACAGCCATCCCCTCATAATAAGCAACCTGGCACAGAATAGACATTTGGTATACAAAGCTCTGTTCTTTGGTATATCCCAGGACCCGCCCAAAATCCCAATTACCGCTAACCTTGGGATGTACTGCTTGGTTATACAATTCAGAGTATCAAAAACCGCTTTCCAGAAACCCTGGATTTTCCTACATTCCCAGATTATGTGAAAGTCTGCATCATCTCAACCACATCTGGGACAGTTCGCCGACTCTCTTATCCCCATCTTAAACAAAATTAAAGGTGAATAGTAGTTACGGTGGAGAATTCTAAATTGAACCAGCTTGTGAGCTTCATTCATGGAAACGTTATCCAACTTTGCACATATATTTTGCCATGCCTCCTCCCGAGATTGCCAACTTCTTGTTCCCACTTTACCTTCTTACTATCTAGTGCGACATACTTAATTTCATTAGCCAAAATTTTGTAGATCAAAGAATGACCTCTTCTTGCCTTTCCCATGCCCTGTATCACTGAAAATATTCTGTGCTCATTAATCACGAAATAACTCGCACCATCTGATGCTTTACACGCGTGCTCTAGTTGTAGAAAAAAAAACCTGTGCTTATCTTCTAGCCCATAACATTCCTTAACCTCTTGAAAAGTCATGAGCTTGCCACTCTGAAAAAGCTGCGATACCAACTTAATCCCTTTTACGTGCCAAAATTTCCAGTTGTGAATCTTCATAAATTCCAACAAGTGGAAATTGTTCCATAATGGAGAACAACTCATACTACCCACTATACCACATCTTTGTTTAGTGTAGGACCATACTTTATCGTATAGATTACATAGTGAATTGTTAGTTACCCCACCACCCCAGTCACCAGCTTCAAGCAATTCAAATACATTGTCATAATTACTGATCCCAACCTTGTGCTGAAGAGGAGAAATACTTTTCCATCCTGCTAACTTACTTAAATGTGAAGAAATAAAATATAATCTAAGATCGGGTGTGGAAAAGCCACCTACCCTTTTAGGGCCACTGAAAGCTCTGTATTTAAGTCTCACCCGTTTCCTCCCCCAGACGAGGTTCCCCAGTAGGATCTCAATCTTCCTAATCCACCTATCACTCACCCATACAGGGAAAGCTCCAAAAAAGAAGAGTAGCTGGGGAAGGACGATCTTTACAATGGCAAGTCTATCTGCCATTGAAACTGGTAGCCTTTTCCACACATTAATTCTCTTTTCCAGGTTTAGGCAAATATATTCAACTCACAAAAGTCACAAACGTTGGGCCCTACCTTGATACCCAGATATTCCAACGGCTCCATGGGCCCTAAAACCCTTAACTTACCAGTGACTGCGGAGGAGAAGGAGGATCCCAAATTTAGTAAGGAAAACTTATGCCAGTTGATGGATAACCCAGACGGGATAATATACTCACTCAGTTCATCTACAATACGCGATAATTTACTGTCAGGGTCCTTAACCAACAATAGAATGTCGTCGGCATACAACAGGAGTTTGTTCTTATTACCTTCTATACCGAACCCCTCATAGTCCAACCCACTGACCCACTGTGCCAAAGGTTCTATATACAGTGAAAATAAAAAAGGGGAGAATGGACAGCCTTGCCAAGTTCCTCGGACGAGCGCAAAGGGTTCTAAAGGGTTACCATTAATTAATAAACGGGCTATGGGATCATGATATAGTGTTTTAATCTGCCCCAGAAATACCGGCCCAAAGCCAAAGTTAGCAAATACCTCCCAGAGGTACCCCCATTCCACCCTGTCGAAGGCCTTAGCTGCGTACAACGACAGGATGGAGTGGGCCCCCTTCCCACGCTCCAAGATAGCCGAATGGAGCTTAATGATGTTATCTTGCACTGTCTTATTGGGCATGAAACCCCCCTGCTCCTCACCTATCAGCTGGGGGATAACTCTTTTAATTATCTTTGCCAGCACTTTTGCAAAAAGCTTAACGTCAGTGTTAAGGAGCGAGATGGGGCGGTATGATTCGACCAATTTCAGATCCTTCCCCTTTTTCCCCAGCAAAATTATATGGGCTTCTCTCATAGACTCAGATAACATCCCCCCTTTACAGGATTCATTTAATACCTCGGCAAGTGTGGGCAGGATTACGGCGGAATATTTCCTATATATCTGGAAAGGTAACCCATCTGGACCAGGTGAGGTATTTCCTGATATAGATGCTAGAGCTTCCTCTAAATCTGACACTGTGATCTCCCCCTCCAAGCGATCCCTGTCCTCCTCCGCCACCACGGGCAGCTCCACCCCTGCAAGCCGGCCGGCAATCCGCTCATCCCACCCTGAGGACTCGGAACAGTAAAGATTCTGAAAAAAAACTCTAAATTCTTCAGCAATACCTGACTCCCACCACCAAACTCCCATCTCTACCAACAACTGATGCTATCTCCTGGTTGTCGGCCGGTTGTCAAAATTCTAGCCAGCAATTTATTGGGTTTCTCCCCATGTACAAATTTATCTTGCCCAGAAAAAAACTATCTATGTTGCACTTTCTCCTTTATAAACTTCCTGAAGTCCTCTTGTGCGACTTTTAAGCTGTCCCAGCTCTCTACAGAAGCCCTTTCCGCATGCTCCATGGTTCTCTGGTGTACTGCCTCCTGCAACTCCAATTCCCTAGACGCAAACCCCCTTTTACACCTCTTGATATGTTGGATTAGGATTCCCCTCAAAAAAGCCTTAAAAGTATCCCACACAACTAATAATGATGCAGACCCCTTGTTGGTCGATGTTGTTCTTGGTCGATAATCGACAACCAATGGGGATTAATTTTCAACCTATTATAAGCACCTGACCTCTGATCTTCCCCTAACTCAACAACGAGAGGGGTATGATCAGATATGGATCTAGGAGCATAAAAAATCCTTTTAACCTGCCGCAAAGCTGGAAGATTACACAGTAACAAGTCTATGCGTGAAGCCGCATCATACGAGCTGCTAAAGCATGAATATTCCCGCTTATCTGGGTTCAAGATACACCATACCTCCCACCACCCCAATTCCTTTAACTCCTTCCGCCCCTGTGGAAGAGGGCTACAAAGCAAAACAGGCAGAGCAAAAAAAAAAATCATAAGTATACTGTCAAGAACCGGCTTCCAGCCTCAAAATACACCAGTGCTCTTGCTCACCCAATCCTTAAAACAGCTCAGTGCTAGCTGTGTAGCCACGGACGCCGGCGTTGCAGACCCCGCCATCAGCCTTAACTGCCAACATCCAGATTTTTGTAGCCCAGTACGCTCTCACCCCTCGTCCCTCTCAGCAAGGGGAGGGGGTGCACATAAGCAGAGCCCCCAGCGTCCTTCCCGGGAGAATGCAGCGCCTGAAGGATCAGCCAGCTCCTGGGCCCGGCATCTTCCACAACCGCCAGCACCTCCGGAAGGCCGACTCCCACCGCTGTCTCCTCCACCATATGCCTCCTCTTCTCTCCATTCCCAGTTTTCATCAGAGGCCCGCACAGTGTAGCCCGGCATCCCAGCACTCATATGGGAAGCTCAGGGTTGTCATCAGCAGCTCAGGATCCTCATGGAGCAGGGAGAGAGAGCAATGTGTGCGGCTACTCCGTCATGCCACTAGCCACGCCTCTTCCTGTGTCCACCCCGGTGATTCTTTTTAACAAAACAAATTGATTCCTCTGTTAAATGGGTATTCATGGGGCAAAAAATGCCTGGGTGGTAATCCACCAATAAATTAAAAATGGTGCATGGTTTAGCGGCATCTCACATACCCCTCACATTCCACAACAGTAAATGCAATCTATTAGCCATTGCTATACATAAGTAAATATCCCCGTCCATGTATACAATAGGGGCAGTAATCTAAAATAGGAAGGTAGATGTTCGCAGAAACAAATAAATGCATTACCACAAGGTAACAACCAGATTCTAACCCAAAACATAAAAGACATGGCCTTCTGAAAGAAAGCCTTGGCGGCACCTTGAATGGGGTCTTCTTTGGGCCATTCCATCCAAACTGAACCTTTCGTAACCTTTCGTAACCTAGTTAAACATCTAATTTAGAAAAATGCAATTTAACCACAAAAGTTATAAATATACATTAAGACTCTTGTTTAAATTGCAGTTTTACTAGGTTTAACTAGGTGTTACAGGTATTACGAAAAGGTTCAGTTTGGATGGAATGGCCCCTTTACAACTCTGCTAAATAGCAGTGAGTCCAAAACATGTGCTTTTAATATGTGTAAAGTAGTTGTAGAGCTTAACCATAATGCTGAACTATTGCCTAGATGCCTAGCCGGGGCCTGCCCAGTGATAACCTTAGTAATCAAACATCAAAATTACCAACAGCTATGCTTTGGAAAAAACAAACTGCATCTCTGAATAATGGAAAAAATATATATTCAGTTTTTATGTATACACATAAATGCAAGGGACAAACATTTAAAATCATTTAAAAACATACACATTACTGTTGACCGGTTCCGATTCAACATGGTAAAAACCAATCATGGGCAAATACAAAGAGCAGCAGCATAAATAATATGTAAATAACCAAAAAGTGACAAACCTCAAATCAAGAATCCTAATACCCCAATATCCAAATAATGAAGTACTAAATGCAAGTAACCAAACAATACAAAACCATCATGCAGTGTACAAAATAGCTTGCTGCCACTCAGGATATAGTCAGAACAGAAAACCCAGCAATTGAACAGGCTAGCAATAGGAATGAATATAAATAACTTAATAGGTAAGAAGAAACATAATAAAAATGACAGTGTTGTAAGAGAACAGTTTGTGTACATAGCTACCAGTCCCATGGTAATAAGGACTGCAGTGCAGCATTATAAACGGTCTCTGGAAATGGTTAGTCCACCAATTTCCCTTGACGGATTCGCTGCTCTTTGGCATCCAGTAAAGACAATGCCTCCTGCAGAGATTCAAAGAAATGTGTAGTTCCTAGGGCAACCATCCTCAGCTTTTCCGGGTACTACATTGAATAGATGGCGTTTAAAGAGCATAGTCTTTTCTTGATATCAATAAAGTGAGAGCAACGCTTTTGAACTTCTGCTCAAAAATCTGAGAAAATTTGAATTCTTTCCACCAATTATGGTTAAAGTGGTTATTTAGCGCTACAAAAACATGGCCACTTTCTTCCAGAGACAGCACCAGTCTTGTGTCCAGTTCAGGTGTTGTTTGCAATTAAGCTCCAATCACTTCAATGGAACTGAGTTACAAAACCCCACCCAAACTGGAGACAAGAGAGGGTCTGTCTCTGGAAGAAAGTGGCCATGTTTTTATAGCGCTGGAGAACCCCTTTAAGTCAGGAGGCGATTTTCCATATCATCTCATTTAGATATCAAGGAATACATTGTGCACCACCTGTTTAAGATCACAAGTCATGGGTAGTAGCTGGTCTTCCAGATCACTGACCCTTTGTTCCATAACTGTAATCCTCTCATTAGATTGGTGAAGATTGTTTTATGAAGATCTTGTTTTTGCTTAGGTAGCAGTTCCGGCTTCTTTGCCCATCTGGCTGTGAGTTGATTTGCTGTTCAGCATCATGAAGTACTGCTCACCAGGCTCAGCAGCAGAGGAGAGCGAGGGAAGAACGAGGAGCGCCAGCTAGTGTCCGGTTATCATGGAGAGGATAGGTTGCAGGATTTGTGAGCAGGTGCTCAAAGCGACACGTCCGCTTACGTCCCCGTTCAGGCCACATCCCCATGCCAGCCCATACCTATCAAACCAGGAGGTGGCCATCAGTAATGAGGACAATCTGATGGGGTCGTGTCCCACCCTTTATCCCAGTAACAGGACACAGCTCACAAAAACACAAATGCAAGATGCAGACCCAATACAAATATGAAAATCACTAAAAGCAGACTCCCCCCCCCCCCCCCGCCAACTGCTAAAAAAAAGTCTCCATAAAAATAATAAGGGTTTTGGTTACCATTTGCAAAAAGTGTAAACCATCCCACCAACAATAAGGTGGCCTTATGCTCGGGATGGGCATACACTGTACTTTAGCCTCTCCATGGCATATAATAAGCCTATGCTCTGGGCTCACACTAGGCAGGAGCACGTTGATATGGCTGAAATTGCAAAAACACAGATGATTGCAACAGCTCGCCACAATGGCAAGATACAGACCCAATATAAATATGAAAATCATTAAAAGCAGCCCCTCCACTGCTAAAATAGTCTCCATTAAAAATAATAAGGGTTTTGGTTACCATTTGCAAATAGTGTAAACCATCCCACCAATGATAAGGTGGCCTTATGCCGGGATGGACCTTCACTGTACTAGCTTCTTCATGGCATATAATAAGCCTTTGCTCTGGGCCATACTCCTGCCTAGTGTGAATGGTGTTCTAGAAGAGGGGACCAAACAGGACACAGCTACAGGTGTTTCAGCAGCTAAAGTCTAAGTATCATCTAGATATTTTTAATGATCTGAAAATCAGATACTTATACATTGTTTGATTTTCTTTTACATTATTATAGGGTCATCTTGTCTGAGCTGTCTTTAACAGCATTTTGAGATATGATTTACAGCAAGCTTCTATGGACCAGGCACTACTAGTCTGGAGCTGTCACACTGAGGAAAAGGAGGGAGGTAAAGACTGAGCCGCGACCTTCATTGTGTGTACCTTTGTATATCTATACATTGCTGTCACCATTGACAGTTACGATACAGAGGACACTGCTGGAAAGTGATCTGTACAGAACAAGACGTCTCAGCTTAGTTGTAGGCTTAGTGGTCAGAATGAAACCTGGGTGATTTTAGGATTATTTTAAAATATAGTAGATGGAATATTAGAAAAAAAATTACCATTGATTCTTAAATTTGGTTAACAAAAAAAAAAAAACTTGGGAGATTTATCAAGTTGTCTTATAGTAAGAGGTACATAGAAACTAAAGATGAGCAAACTTGCTGAAAGTTCGGGTCACATACAATCAATCAAATGGACTGCATGGAAAACATAGATACAGTCATAGACCATAGGCTGTCCTCATGTTTTTTAGGCTATCCTCGGACTGCATCCACCTTCTCCAGGCAAAGGGATTCAAATGCCGATTATTTAGCTTTCACCAATTACAGCACTATAAGACTAAAGACTAAAATGCTACAGACCATGTGCCAGAGTCACCCTATTTACCTGAATACTAATACAAAGACATGGCTGGATGGGAGATTACCACAAATGAGCAAACAATGCATGCTCCCGAGAACCAGCCTAAACGTGAATACAAATGCTACTGGGCAGGCGCGGCCGTTGCTGGAGAGCTGCAAATATTAATAACTCTGCATGAGGAACAATGTAACATATGCTTGTTTAGATAGGAATACCCCTTTAAACATATGTGCCATGGATAGGAACATCACTGTGAGACAGTTCTTCTCATCCATTAGTACCACTAATGACTGAATGGATTCTAATCTTCAGTAAATAGCCTAGGAGGCCTGCTCCATAATAACGCCATAGTTTTGGGTTGGATAAAGGTATAACAAATATTTCCCTGGGTTTGCTTTATTTCCATCCATTGAGTCTTTGTACATTTAAATATTCTCTATTTTAATGAAGATATAACTGTCCGTCTTACTGAGAATGTGAGATAAGGGGATTTATATAAAGCTTTTACATTTAGAAGAGGAAGTTGTTGGTGGGGGTCTACTGAAGGGCGATGGGGACCGAGAAGATGCATGAAGTGGTATTAAAACATGTTTTTTTCCCCTAAACGAAGTGAAGTCTGGCAAATTTTTGTTAAAAATTAACACTGGGTAACTTACTGGTGTATAACATTACATATTTATAATGGAGAAGTTGCTGTTACACTTGAGATTGTTTATTTGTAATAGAAGCCTGTGGATTTCAGGTGTTATATCACACAACAGTATCACATATACAGTATCACACATACAGTATCACACAGACAGTACAGTATCACAAATACATTCACACATACAATATCACATATACAGTACAGTATCACACAACCGTATCACACATACATTCACACAACAGTATCACACATACAATATTACACAACAGTATCACAGATACATTATCACACAATCGCTTGTGAACAGGCGTAAATTATGGTAAATCTGGTGCAGAAGAAGGCCACGCCAGGGGCAGAGTGTTCGTAAATGTCCCCCACTGTGTTCACAGTGCAAAGCAGAAGGAGCCAGTGTTGGGCAGATGCTAAACGACAGGGGCGGCTACCCAGCAGTTGGCTCTGAGGTGCAATGCATGCTGGAAAATGTAGTTTCCCTGCCGGGTGCCATTTGTAAAAGTTTGAATCGGGGGCTAGGAGCAGCATAGACAAGTGGGAAAGGTATCAGACAATCGGTGGGGGGTCGGCGGGTGCATCTATATGCTTTTTGTGAATTACATTTTTTATGGGATCGCTGGAGTTCACCTATAATACGCTTCATCTATATTCTCTGCCTATTATCTGTTGATAATTTTGGCTTGGATAACAAATCCATGTGCACTTTTTGTGTAGCTACAAAAGAAAGTAGAGGTAGTACTTTTTTCTATATACTTTTTTTCTCTTTTTGGACTCATTCCCGACTTTGCTTTAGATGAATCGCTGTCTCAGTTTATACATCATTCTGTCTCAGGAACTGTCCAGGGTTCTGAATTGTCACATGTGAAGCATCTGTTCATGTCCCTGTATGTGATGATCAGCTCATTTATAGCCCATGTAATCATAGGCAGGAAGCACTGGCTCTCATGATTCACTCCTCACCATTTTAATCTGTTATTCATCCACACATACAAATATGGATGCAAATAAAAGGCTTCATATTCTTAGGCTCCATTGATTGTTAAGAGAGTATGTAGGCTAAATACACAAGAGGATATATGCTGAGTATTTGAAATAAGAACAAACACAAGAGTGGTCATAACATTAAAGGGGTACTTCAATTTAAGGTTTCCCCTATCCACAGGCTAAGAGTCCCGATAGTAGCTATGACAACCGGAGTGTCAGGCTCAGCCCTGTATTACAGGTCGATCACTAACGTAAATGGGTGTGTCAGCAGCTTTGTCAACAAGCGGGCAAAAGCAAGAAGAACAAATAGGTATGTATAACTTTTTTTTCAACACAGTCATCAGCCCTGCATTGCTTCGCTATTACACATAGTGATCATTGTCATCGGCTGATCATTCTCTTTATTACAAAGAGCAATACAGCAGATTACTATCAGCTATGCTTTTGAAGGGCACAATATAATGCAGTACTGATCAGCACTGCTATGTATTACACCTGTCATCAGGCAATCAGACAGTGAAGTCCTCTAAGTGGGACAGTAAAATAAAGTATAAATGTAATAAAAACATATGAAATAAGACAATAATAAATAAAGAGAAATCCCCAATACAAACGTACTAGAAAAGTACCCATATTTGGTATTGTTGCGTGTGTAGTGATGCTGGCAATAAAATTACCATACGGGGATCGCGGGTGGGATTCCTCCTCTTCAGAGTTGTCAAAATCCTGTGAATGCGCTGTAGTGAGCCCCAGTACTGACAGGACAAGGAGGAGGAATCACGCCTGAAGGCGGTGGGGAGGAATGGAGAGGCATCGCAGGCCTAATGGCTGCTCTAGGCCACGCCTCTTTGACACAGCACTGCTAGAACTCCATCACCTGACGAACAGACCCCAGGACAGAGCTTGGATTAGCCCAGTTCTAAAGGGTAAATATGCCCCATCTCTTGATTGGTACCATTGTTACAAAATGATCAATGTTATTTATTTCACCTATCAGCGGCCAATGCTTTCTCCAGCATCCACTACAACAAACACAACACAGGAGGCAGAGGAGGGAATCCTCTGTGGTGTAATGGCGGTAGCAGTCTTCTTGTGTTGGATTTGGCAGTTTCTCTGCACTGAAGGGAAAATCTTACCAGGGTGAATATAAGAGCTTCTACTGGGTTACATGTCACAATGTATTTAGGCTCTGAGAGTTATGTAGGCAGGTTTCCTTGGCTAGAATACAGAATTTCTTAAGAAACACAGTGATTACTGACAGCAGGTAGACTGTGGTCACCCAGCGTCAGGCTGCAAAGCATATAATTTGTACTGTAAACAATTAATTATGATGCTTGGAAGTAACCTCAAGCTGGATTCTGAAATAACTGGATCTGACTGATATCTTAATGTAATGTTTGTTGTAGCGGAGTGAACTAACTTCAGAAAAGACCACTGTGCCAATTTTCTAAGATAAAAAGGTTTCCAAGATGGAAATGCCCATTTAATTCCCTCCGGCTTCTGCAGTTAACCCTTTATACTGAACACAAGAAAATTTCTGCTTTCGATACTGGTATTACATTGATTTACAAGGTTGGAGAAAAACAGCAGATGTGCTGTGAAGTATGCCACACTGTGAGAAAGGCAGATGGCAGTCCTGCATGAAAACAGCAATCACCATAGATGCACTACAGTAATCTTTCATGAATCCTGCTGTCTATTAGCCTTCATTTTCAGAAATTGCATATTAAGACATGATCCTCTGTACTGTTAAAGATGATGTGTGCTGTGTAAGAGACAGCTATATCTAATTGAGGTTTGGAATTTTCTAGGCCTCAGTGGTGCTCCACTATTAGCATCAACAGAAGAATCTAAACAGGTGGCCACGTGTTCTGAACTCCCCCGCAGCTCCTAAACAGAACACAGAGTACAGATGACGAAGTAACGTATGCCATCAAAACAGGAAATCCTTAGTAATATCACACAACACCATCCAATTTCATTACGAGAAGACAATATAGGATCAGGTCTTTTCTCTATATAAAATGTAATGCTGAACACATATATCCAACCTCTGCCTTTGTGTCTTTCCTTAGAAGAACCTGGAACTTCTCAAACTCCCTTCTGCCTCTAAGTATAGTTATGATTTGCATCTTGTTATGTCCCTGCAAACAAATGATATGGTCCGTATAAGAAATAATCATGTGTACTTACAGATTGCAACTGCAAATACAGTAGTCTGTGCTCCATGTTTACATAGTAACATAGTTAATAAGGTTGAAAGAAGACAAGACTTCATTAGGTTCAACCTAGAGAAACTCTACTGTGTTGATCTAGAGGAAGGCAAAAACCCTTATGAGGCAGATGACAATTGCCGCATCACAGGGAGAAAATTCCTTTCCGACTACAATGACAATAAGAATACATTTCTGGATCATTGTCCTATCACTTGTAATCTAGTGCCCGTAACTTGTAACATTATATTTTTCAAGAAAAGCATCCAGGCCTTCCTTGAGCGTATTCAACGAATCAACCATGACAACATCATGTGGCAAAGAGTTCCATAGTCTCACTGCTCTTACAGTAAAGAATCTGCGTCAGTGCTGATGGTCAAACCGTAGAGGATGCCCCCTTGTCATGGTTACAGGCCTAAAAGTAAAAAAATCACTACAAAGACCTCTGTACTGTCCATTCATATATTTGCACATTGTGATCAGATTGCCCCTAAAACGTCTTTTTTTTCTAAACTAAATAATCCCAAGCTTGATAACCTGTCTTGGTACTGTAACCCACCCATTCCCTTAATGACTTTGGTTGCCCTCCTCTACAACCGGTCCAGTTCAGCTGTGTCCTTCTTATATACTGGTGCCCAAAACTGTGCACAGTATTCCATGTGTGGTCTGACCAGTGATTTATAAAGAGGCAAAACTAAGTTCTCATCTATGCCTTTTATGATGCATCCCATTATTTTGTCATCCTTGGCAGCTGCTGCCTGGACTAAAGTTGAGTTTACTGTCCACCTATACCCCCAGGTCCTTTTTAAAAGCAGTTTTACCCAGAGTTTTATTATTTAGCACATAACTTTACTTATTATTTGTACGGCTCAAATGCATAACCTTTAGAGATGAGCGAACCGGCTGAGGTTCGGGTTCGTATGAACCTGAACTCTCAGCTTCTGATTCCCACTGTCTGCCCGCTTCGTGGAGAGGGTGGATACAGCCTGAGGACCGCCTGGAAAATACGAACCCGAACCTCGGCCGCTTCGCTCATCTATATTTACATTTATCCACATTAAACTTCATTTGCCATTTATCTGCCCAAGCCTCTAGATTCTCCAAATCCCTCTGTAATATATTATCCTCCTCTGTGTGATTACTTACCCAGTTTAGTATTATCTGCAAAAATAGAGATTCTGTTCTGTGGCCCCTCTACAAGGTCATTAAAGAGTCACTGTCGTATTTTTTTTTTTGCAGAAATCAATAGTCCAGGCGATTTTAAGAAACTTTGTAATTGGGTTTATTAGCCAAATCTGCCATTATCTGCATGTAAAAAGCCTTTTCCCAGGTCCCCCCCCTCCTTCCTCTTTTCCATCCACTCTGAAAAATCTGAAAATTGTGACTTGTTGCAGGAGACGTCCCCTGTCTGTTCTAGGGAGAGGGGAGGGGGGAGGAGGAAGGAGGGAGTTAGCCGGCAGCAGAAAGCAGATAACAGAGGATTACAGGCACGGAGCTGGGTGACAGCTGTAATCCGAGCTCAGACAGGTCACTGGTGATGGTCAGTAGAGATATCCCGTGAGGGATTTGTAGATTAACTCTTTGTTGTCCTGTTTTGGTCTTTTCTTTAGCTCTCTCCATAGGAGAACAATGAAGACAGGGGGGAGAGCTTCAAACTGCTTTTTCATGATAAAAATGCATTTTTCGGATAATAAACCCAATTACAAAGTTTCTTAAAATCGCCTGGACTATTGATTTCTGCAAAAAAAAAATTCACGACAGTGACACTTTAATAAAGATAATAAATAGAAGTGGACCCAACACTGACCCCTGTGGTACCCCACTAGTGACTGTTACCCAATCAGAGTATGTTTAATCAATGACCACCCTTTGTTTTCTATGGGCCCTATTCCACCGGACGATTATCGTTTGCATAATCGTTAACGATTAACAATCTCAAACGACCGCTATTGCGACAGACCTGAAAACGTTCAGTCATTTCCATGGAACGATAATCGTTACTTATGATCGTAATTGCGATCGTTTTTCTTCGCTATTTATTCGCTTTTGCGTTCGTATCTATTGCTAACGACCGAACGATGTCTTATTCAATGCGAACGAGCAACGATAAAAATAGGTCCAGGTCTTATAAAGCGATCAACGATTTCTCGTTCGGTCGTTAATCGTTAACTGCATTTCATCTGAACGATTATCCCTTAGATTCGAACGATTTAACAATAATCTGAACGATAATCGTCTGGTCGAATAAGGCCCTATCATTTAACCAGTTACTTACCCATTTGCATATGTTTTCCCCTAGTCCCAGCATCCTCATTTTATAAACCAATCTTTCATGCGGCACAGTATCAAATGCCTTTAAAAAGTCCACATACAGAACATCCACAGTCTCTCCCAGGTCCAATCTATAACTGACCTTCTCATAGAAGCAGATCAGATTAGTCTGACAGGACCGATCCCTCATTAACCCATGCTGATGCTGCGTTATAATATTATTTCCATTTAGATACTCCATTATAGCATCTCTTACAAACTCCTCAAATACTTTACCCATTATAGATGTTAGATTTACAGGCTTATAGTTTCCAGTACCACTCTTTGACCCCTTTTTGAATATTGGTACCACACTAGCGATGCACCAGTCATGTCAAACAATCCCTGTCATTATAGAATCTTTAAATATCAGGAATAACGGTCTGTCTAACACAGTACAAGTGGTGCCTTGGATTATGAGCATAATTAGTTCTGGCACCGTGCTTGTAATCCAAATCCACTCTTAAACCAAAGCAAATTTTCCCATAAGAAATAATTGAAATTCAGACAACTGGTTCCACATCCTAAAAAATCATTTTTCATTCTGAATAACATGTAAAACTAATGAAACAAACATGTAGAAACAACTAAATATGTCATTATAAGTAACTGTACAGTATAGCAATCAGAATGTGGTTTATAATGTTTAGTAAGTGCATAAATGTAACGATTGGAGTGGTGGATCCACTGGACCGTCACTAGCGATGGCGTAAGCCACAACAGGAAGCGGAGTCTAAGGGGCCGCTGGTCTTCACCAGAGCCCACTGCAAGGCAGGATGGAGTTGCTGTGGCAGGCGACCCCCAGGTCGCTACCCCTGGCTTGGCTTGCTAGTGATGGCGAACGAGGTGTAGCAGTAACAGTAGGCAAGCAGGCAGACAGGCAGGTAGGCAGCTGGATACAGAGAACTGCATGTGGCAGAAACAATGTGCAAGAACAATGGATAGGTACAACAGGTAGCTGGGACTGAACACACTAGGAAGCATGCAGAGGCTCCAACACCTGTGGTGAGGCAGGGCTGCAATTTATAGGAGAGCCTCAGAGCAGTAGCCAATTAAAGGCACACTGACCCTTCAAATTATAGCAGAGCCGGCGCACGCGCTCCCTAGGAGACAGAAACGCGCACGTCGAGCTGACAGGGAGCTGGAGGAGGAGGAGCCCCGGCACAGAGCAGGAGATGGGGCAGCAGCGGTGCGGCGAAAGGTATGTGCCGCGGATGTGACAGTAAACCTGAAAAAAAAACAGCAGCAGTTTGTAGGTACAGGATGGAACTGCAGATCCCCATAATGCAGTAGTGTAGTACAACAGGCTAGAATAGAGAAGCAGGGCTGCTGTCAGAGGTCTGTGTGGTCACATGACAGCAATGGGGAAGGGGGAGATGTCCAGAGGTCTGAGTGTAAGTGCAGGGACATTATACCAGCAGTGTGTATAGCAGAGTGTAAGTGCAGGCACATTATAGCAGCAGTGTGTATAGCTGAATGTGAGGCAGATTATAGCAGGAATGGAGAGGATGGGAAACACAAGGACTGACAGAGAATGCAGGGAGCATGAAGGAATGAGAAAGGCAGATTTGGCAGGGTAGAGCAGCACTCTCTGTCCGGAGAGAGAGGGGTTACAGCTATAGCAAGATTACCTCCACGGTCCTGTCCCCTGATGCAAGCCCCAGCTTTGCTATGTAGATTTTCTATGATTTGGAAGGTGAGGGAGACTTCCTAGGTCAGAGTACAGTGCTGTAGACTTCGCTATGCAGACCATGTCCCTCTCCCACTCCATCTCCCACCCATTACAGGTAGCTCTTAAACCAAAGCAATGTTAATAAACCAAGTCACAATTTTGAAAAACTGCGAGCTCTTCTTGCAAAGTGCTCTTAATCCAAGTTACTGTTAAACCAAGGTACCACTGTACTTAATTCCTGCAAAACTTTAGGATGGATGTCTTCTTGGCCCGGTAATGTTTTTAAGGTGTCGCCCCACTTCTTGTTGTGTTAGGGTCCATTTACACAGAAAGATTATCTACCAAAGATTTGAAGCCAAAGCCAGGAATGGATTTGAAAAGAGGAAAAGTTTTAGCCTTTCCTTTTGACCTGATCTCTGTTTACAGTCTGTTTCTGGCTTTGGCTTAAAATCTTTGGCAGATAATCTTTCTGTGTAAATAGACCCTTAGGCAGGTGAGATTTCTGGGAGAATTTGCATTATCTTTAGTCATGTTATACAATAGAGAAGAATGTATTTAGTAGATTTGCCTTTTCCTCATCCCCCTCCACCTTTACACCCCAGATTATTTTTGAGGGGACCAACATTTAAATTTTTAAGTCTTCTATTATTTATTTAGATAAAGAACATTTTGGTACTCTTATTACTTTCCGTTGCATTTTTGCTTCTTTTATTGTTTTTTTATTATTATTATTTATTGTTTTTGTTTTTTACACAATTTATTCTTCTGTCTATAATTGCTCAATGCTTCCTCACTACCTTCTTGTTTTAGAAGTCTGAATGCTTCTTCCTTATCATTTATTGCTCCCTTAACAGTTGTAGTTAACCACATTGGTTTTCTTCTATTTCTACTACTTTTATTCCCATATGGTATGTGTCATTTACAAGATCTACCCAGCCAGGATGCTCTTAAATATTTCCCAATTTATGTCTGAGACCATTGTACCAGTCTATGGCCTCTCCTAGTTTTTGGAAATTAGCCTTCCTGAAGTTTAATGTTTTTGTAGCCCCCTACTAAGCATTTTATTGAAGGATAAATGAAAACTTATTATGTTGTGGTCACACCCCCCACTCCTCTACTTTTGATATTCTGTCTGGCCTATTGGTTAAAATCAGGTCCAGCAGTGACCCCCCCCCCCCCCCCCCCCACACACACACCTAGTTGGGAAAGGTAATTATCTTTTACTATTTCCAAAAACCAGCTGGCATTCAAGAGCAGGGCAAAACCATTGCAGAAAACAAACAATCTTCCAACCATCTAAATAACAAGGTTTTTACATGATTTATCTCTTCATCTAAACATCAATCAATTAAAAAGGAGTGTATAAGGACCTTTAGCTCCCATCAGCATATTGACATATGATGCTGTGCAGAGGGGGGGGGGGCTCCACGTCAGGCCTTCCACAGACAGCATGTCTCTGAAATACGGAATGTGTGTACCAGGGAGTAACACCCTACCTCCTAAAAATAATACTGCACCCCCTGAATATAATGCTGCTACACATGGAAAAAAGTTATAATTTATACTAACTTGCCTCAATTTATTTTAATGCACACTGTGTCCCCTCAGTTAGTTATAATGCAATGTGCCTTTCCTAATGCAGTATAATACACTGTGCCCTCCTCAATTAGTTATATTGCACTGGGCCCCACTTCAGTATAATAAAAAGTGCCCTCCTCAATTAGTTATATTGCACTGGGCCCCAATGCAGTATAATACATTACAAAGTGCCCTCCTCAATTAGTTATATTGCACTGGGCCCCAATGCAGTATAATACAAAGTGCCCTCCTCAATTAGTTATATTGCACTGGGCCCCAATGCAGTATGATACAAAGTGCCCTCCTCAAATAGTTATATTGCACTGGGCCCCAATGCAGTATAATACAAAGTGCCCTCCTCAATTAGTTATATTGCACTGGGCCCCAATGCAGTATGATACAAAGTGCCCTCCTCAAATAGTTATATTGCACTGGGCCCCAATGCAGTATAATACAAAGTGCCCTCCTCAATTAGTTATATTGCACTGGGCCCCAATGCAGTATGATACAAAGTGCCCTCCTCAAATAGTTATATTGCACTGGGCCCCAATGCAATATGATACAAAGTGCCCTCCTCAATTAGTTATATTGCACTTGGCCCCAATGCAGTATAATACATTACAAAGTGCCCTCCTCAATTGCTTTTATTGCTCTGTGCCCCAATGCAGTATAATACAAAGTGCCCTCCTCAATTAGTTATATTGCACTGTGCCCCACTGCAGTATAATACAAAGTGTCCTTGGTACTGTTTTCTGCTTGAGCTCTATGCATTGGGGGCATGACAATATCCTAAGTGTGACATTCTGTGATGTGGCTTCATTAGAATCAACAGGGACACGTCACAGAGGGGACAGGATATGGTAACACTGGAGGGTGGCAGGCCCGCCACAAGTGCATGGAGCCGAGTTGGTGCATGGCAAAAGAATGGCGCAGAGCGCGGGAACTGGGCGGCGTTTCAAAAAGAGGACCCCGCCACTGGGATCCCTGTGTCTATCTGCTAATATAAAAAAAATCAATGTAGATGATGGTACATTTGTTTTAAGGACACAGTCAATAATTTTTGCACCTTTGTTTTTTCCCTTCTTGTGTTTTAAAGGCCAAAGCGCTTAATTTCACCTACAAATCCATATGGGGTCTTATTTTTTGCAACACCAATTGTACTTTGCAATGACATGCTTAATTCTTCTATAAAATATGCTGAGAAACTGCAAAAAAAAAAAAAAGATTTGCATGACAAAACTGAAAAAAATAAATAATAATTTATGGGGATTTTTCGATCCCTCAAAAATGCTTTTATTTTTTGGACTGTGAGGCTATGCGAGGGCTTTTTGCGCCATGATCTGTACTCTTTATCAGTACCCAAATGACATATATATGACTTTTTGAAAGCTTTCTATTAAATTTTTTTTAGATGTGACCAAAAATCTGTAATTTTGCGTGCGTAGGAATGGGATAATTTAATAGTTTGGGTGGTTTCACACAATCTTAGCTCAATCTTAGTTGCCCACTTAGCTGCCCAGCTGTCTCATATGTTAGGCTGGTGCTGCTGTATGTCCTGCAGGAAGTGGTGTAATTTATGCATTCTGAGATTATATTGACTTGCGAGTCTCAGTACTCTATCATGAAATGCAAGTGTGCAGTGTCAGACTGGGGTACCTGGGGCAGAGGCTCCTGGTGGCTGCAATCTGTGGGTCACAACCATCAGCCCTGAAGATCCAGCAATACATCTGTCTACAGAAGCAGTTATCAGAGGATTGTCTCTTTACTGTACTACAACTCCCAGCATATCCTGAGGGCTGCAGACTGTCAACTTGGGCCTCGACCAAGTGAGGCTATTGGTATATATATATATATATATATATATATCCGCCTAACTTTGGTGAAGTTCGGATTCATATGAACCTAACCTAAAACTAACCATGCTATAATGGCTGAATAATTACAGCTACAATAGTGGGAGTCTGATAGGGTATAGTTTGGTTTAGTTGCAGTTGCTATTACAATGAAAAAAGGGGAAAAAATCTAAGTGCAAAAATAGTGAAGAAAAATTAGCCAAGTTGTAAGTGATTACACGGGACATAGGACACAAAGTTCCTTGGACCCAATAGGTGGAAAACAGACATTTGACAGTGGAACCAGCAGCATTAATTGTACTGTATTGGACCCAGTGTGGAGGAGGGGGAGGAGGAGGAGGAGGCAGTAGCACTTGATTGCAAACAGCCCAGTATGGTTGAAAAGAGACTATTGGAGGAGGCAGCACCACTTGATTGCACCAAGCCTTGTATGATTGGGAACAGACTATTTGAATAGGAGGAGGAGGCTGTACCTGATGGAACCCAGGCCAGTATGATTGCAAACAGACTATTCATGGAGGTGGATGGTCAGCCTTGGAGTGATGGCCTGGGATTCCTCGCTGATGATGTTGGTTACCGCACTTTCCAGAATACGGATGAGTGGGATAATGTCCTTGATGCCTGCTCACAGAGTCGTCCTCAAAAGGGATCAACAATTGGCACGACATGTTCGAAAAAACCTGTGCACTATGAGGTTTATCACATGTGCTATACAATGTGTACGACGCAGCCCTCCCTGCTGCACTGCAGAGAAAAGGTTCCTCCCTTTGTGGCCTACAACACTTCACACCGTTATATGAATGGCTGAGCCAAGGTCAACTATCTCCTACCTGATGGTCCGGAGGAGCTCCTGCCTAACTAAGACCAATAAAACATAGTACCAGATTACAAGTAACAAATAATACCACCATATACTGAATAACACCACCGCTGCTACTGAATAAAATCCACAGTACAAAGATAACTATCACCTCGTACAGTAATAGAGAGGGAGACCCAGCTCTACACAAGATCTGTATACCATATACATTACAGTGCAGTTATACCAGGTGACTCACAGGGGGCGTCTTCTCTCATTAGAGTTTTTCCCTTTCCCTTTCCATTTTCTTCTCCATCTGCCCTGGGCCATTATGAGAACAACTTTGAGCTACGAATCCACAGAATCTGCCAGACAAACATATTAGGCTCCTCACTCTGGAACCATCCTCGTCTCTTTACAAACTGCACATCTGTATTTGTGGTATGCCCCCGGGGTGTTATGTCAGAGGAGTGGCCGGCCACTTGCTAGTTGGTGAGGTGTGACGCCACTTCTGTGGTGGTTGGCCGAAATACAGCCGGGCCTTAAGATGTTATGTTGCGACACCAGTGCCGGTTGGGCACACAGATGTGTTGGCACACCTGCTTTTAGTTTAGAAGGCTGGTTGTACCTTGCTCCCCTGTGGACAGTGTCCTGCTGGGCTGCTATGGGGTCCCTTTAGTTAGTGTAGTCACGGTTGGTCGGAGCATATCTGATATATTTATTAAGGATTATATAAAATCATGGTACATTGAGATGTTTTTATCTTAATATATAATACCACCTTGACATAGTGACCCTCCCGGACTATTAAAACTGCCCCCCACAGAAAGGGGAAATGTCCCAAGGATGTGGTGAACAATGTGTTGGTGTGAGGTGAAGAATCAGAGTCTCTTTATCATAAATAATCTTGTTTTTACTTGAAAAGTACTTGTGTGCAGCAAGTTATACAGCTTTGCTTTGACAGGGTGCAATACACTTGATAGTTCCCTTGATAAAGCACTTGATAGTACAGCAACCAATTCTGTGATAAGGATACAGTGAGGAGTACAGTCATGCCGACTGAGTAGCGTGTTGAGAGATACAAGGAATCAGAATAGCAGAGAGGAGGATGTCGTGAGACCCAACCCAAGTAGTAACGTGCTCTTCCGGGATGTTGGTGGATGAGGGAGAAAAATACTTAGAAGAAGAGAATACTTGTGCCTGTGTATAGACCTTTAGGTCTTTACACCACCTAATGCCCACCAGGTCACCAGCAGGTGACCCTCCTATGACCTTGGATGAGCGGAATGCTGCTGGTTCCCTTCTGACAACCGCGCTGCAAGTTCCTAGGCTCTTAGCAACTTTGCTCTATCCGGATCAGTTCCTAGCGTATTGCGCCACCTGCGCACACTGAGCTCTCTGGTGCGTGCGTCAGCCGGGACACCCCCAGGGAGCCGCGTGTTAAGGTTAAATTTATATGTTGACCTCTCTCTATGGAGAGAAGCCAAAAACCCAGGTAAAGGATGGTTTTTTAATTATATCTAGAGTTGGAATCCTGCAGTATTACCAGCTCGTTACTTATACGTCATGGACACAGATAAGACAATGTATCATGATTATAAGCCTGGAGAGAATGGCCCAAGTTTTATTATGGTAATCACATTTTATAGACAGATAAAATATAGGGTGGTAACAAATGCTAATAAGGCATAGATGAGGCGGTGCTAGTGATTTAGATATTCAGTCATGCGCAATGGCATCTATATTAGTATTCATTATTATTATTCAAAAAGGTTAGAACAATACATTCTCTGCAATGATACTTTCACATTATTCCCACTGTCGCAGACAGGCAACTTTCCTCTGAGAACGGCCTTGGACGCTGATAAACATGTCTCTGAGGGAAATAGTTCTTGAGACAAAACATTCTTTCTAGTGTCCATATCAGAAGTTTTCCAAGGTAAGAAATGGTCCAACTATAAGTTAACCCTATCAGGGACTCTCTAATGTGCTGGAGCTTCTGAGCAAGAGGCCTATATATATGTGTATTCATATAGGTACGGTGCAGGTAGGTAAAATCGCATCGCTGGCCTTATCATTCCCCCATTTGACATCCGTGGAGCATGGATATGGTTCATCACTGGTGGTTGGGTCGTAGCCGGAGGTTTTAAGGACTCTACCCTCAGTCGCAGGTTGATCAAGGGACCACAGGTGAAAACATCCTCCAAGTACTAGTACAGCATCCAACCTCCAGAAATGTCCAGGCGGCACAGATTCAAGAGAACCGATAAGAGAAAGAAAGCATAGTAACGTTAGTCTCTTATATGAGGGTGAAGCTTCTTCCTGTTTGTCGAGGTTTTATACGAGAGAAAATACACATGAACACTTTTACTGAAAAACAGATCAGTATTATGCATAAGACCACTTGGAAGAGACCCTGAAGGACTCCCATTAGTTTATGGGCATCACCATAGGATAGACAAAAATAGTACCATACGTTTTATTGAAAGTTATAGATGGCGGAACAAACTTACAGCAGATGTGGTAGTAAGATCTGCAATAACCGAAAGAAAATACTAAACAATGGGCGAGTCTGTATAGTATACATCAATATACAGCTTAGTTACAACAAAACAAATAAAAGCTTATTATCAATACTCAAACAATCATATATATATGACAAATACCTCTCCGGATTTTATCAAAATAACCAAACCTTATTGTCTCATCACTCCTGTCCCTAAGATTTGTCCCTAATCTTGACTACAGATGTAGCCCCCTTCTCTAGGTCCCTTTACCGTAGGACTGCTTTAAAGGTAAGACAATCCTCCGTCCCGAACCTAACTAGTCTCCTGTCACTCCTACGTCTCCCTGTGACACTGAGTGATCAGACAATAAGTTCTTCACTGTATATAACAGACGTGACTCTATCACAAGGACTCTACCACTTCGGTATCATGTGGGTATTGGAAAGTCACAACAACTAACTTTAAAAAGTTTCTGAAAATAAAAAGTTTTGATGTGAGCAAATCTTATCTCATGGCAAAAGCAAAATGAAAAGTTGATTGATACATAAACCAAAAACAGCATAACAGGTAAATGCAATAAAATCTCCACAATGTGACCTACTATGTAACCACTAGATTCACTTATAATAACCAATTAGTGAATTCACAATCTTCAGTAAGGGATTCTCAAAATTTCCACTTCTTTTTAGTCTTTTTACTTCATTTTGTACCTAGAAAACGTCTTTATGATTAGATCCCACAGGTCTAATGACTGGTCGCATGGTCACATCTCTTCCTGTACATAATCATATAGTATAATACATACACCAATAATATGAAGTAACTGGGCGCTTATTACCGATATAATATTTGGATCCTACTGAATTGTCTCTTGTCTGACTGAGATCATCATATATTACACATAAGATAACCACCATAGAAATAACAGCAAAGTGTAAACGATACATCACCTAAGGTTTCAAAGCCTTTTTATGAGAATAATATGTATCATATGATCCTTTTTGTAATAGTAGCATTGGTATGGATCCTTTATCCTTAAACCCATCTTTTGACTGACAGGCCTCTTTACAGACACTTGGATTCTTGGCCTCAGTTATATCGCTTCTTTTAAGGCCACTAATATCACCTCAGACATTGGCTTTGTCGTCTCCCATAGTTTTGGCTTGACCTGTAAAGAAGACACCAATACAGACAAGGACATACCTGTATAGGCCACCTGTGGCAGGTGGATGACGTCCACTTACATTCCCTAAAACAGGCAGGAAGATGACAGACTATGCAGACAGGCACTTTACGGTGTTACTTACAGTAGGTTATGACAGGTGTAGATAATACAGCCGTACACAACCCTCTCTGCTATATTTGTTGTCCCCTGGGCCGCCCAATGTGAGGATACTACACCACATTACACATGGCTTCCTTCTGCTGGTTTTGTCAGATAACTTACAGTGGGATACAAGGCAGGCGGCAAACACAGTTACTTACTGTCTGACTGCCATCTTTACCCAGTACCTCTTCTCCATCCGCTGGTCTCACAGCTTGTTGCTGATTGTCTCTGGAAAAGACTTAAAAACAAACAGATCCACATCTCCTCCCCCACCTGTACGCTTTGTACGCTGTTACCTTGGGAAGAGCACAGAAACCACCGCATCACCAGCTTTATCCATCATCCATCACCCTTTTTGGCATCAGGGTTTGTCTGCGTGAACGTTGCGTCAGCCGCTCTATGGCAGCTTTTTGGTAAGCCCAGGGACCAAACAAATCTCTAATTTGCCAATTAACCCATAATGGTGGGCTTCATATAGACATCTGCACAGTTACCTTCAACCATCCTACATGTCTCAGTGATTGTCCTCACCTCCAGCTTATAGCAGGAGCGGTTTCTGCAGTGGAACGTCACTCTGCATGGCGGTCACCATATATCCTTGCGTCTTGTGTCATCCATCTTTGAAAAGTCTGAGATAATCTACAATGAAAACTTTTAAACTTTCATTAATATTTGGGCTTTCAATTACATTTTCATCTTTCACAATTTAAAATATCAAACACAATAAGTAACAAAAACATCCTTATTCAAAAATAAAAAATTTGTACGGTGTTTAAAAAGATTTAAAACATCAAAATTGGCTACTCCATCAAAATGGGCTGCTCCCATTTCCATTCACCTCTATCCCCTCCCCCATTTGAATCTACATCAATAGGCAACAGAGATGCTGGATTCAATGCACTTAGCACAAAATATATATATATTGCGGGGCATAAGGAGTGCAGACTGGAGCCATGGACATGGGTTTGGTTTTTACTAGGGATAAAAGTACATATATATTCATGAGCTAAGTTTGCTATAATCATCACAAAACTGTTAACCCTAAAAATAAAAACATTAAAAAAATAATTAAACATTGTACACTCGTCCCATATTAACCTTCTTTTGATAAAAAAAAATTAAATAAATCCACTGAAATGAATATTCCTTCAATACGCTGCTCTTATCAGTAAGCAGAACGCTCTGAGCTTCACTTCTAACCTTGAGCAGTGAGCAGTAAAATCATAGATACAAGAGTTAAAACTTCTTGGAAGTTTTTATTTTATTTTTTTTCTAACATCCTTGAAGTTACAGAAGATATCAGCGCTGTGCTCTTATGCACCAGACTGTAACCTTGGACAGTGGCACACATACCTCACTTAGTAGGAAAAAAAACAATTTGCGTAGAACTTATTAGGATAGATGTGTACACATATGTACACATATATATATATAAACACTTGTTAAATAAAGTTACATAGAAATATATATATTTTACTGTAGTAAACTACTTCTTCTTTGAAATATCATACGTTGGGGACACACACTTAAAGAAAATCTGCTTACAATATATATTGGGATACATATATATACTTTTTAAATAAATGTGTAAGTTACAGTAATAAGTTACTACAGGCTCCTTATACCATTGGGTTCTTAATAAGTGCACAAAATTCTGCGTTTGATCTTTACCAATTATCACTTTTCTCTTGACATTCCTAATAAAACGTACTTTTTCTCTCTGACTCCTACTGACACTTCCGTATAACAATCTTATACACTAATAGGTCTAATAGACCCAGCTCCTTCAAACAGTCTCATTGCTTTTCCCTCCAACAAACCTTTGTCTAACTTTCTTCACCATCAGGTAATAATATTCATTAATAAATGTGCAAAACAGTTGTTAGACTCTATCGGAGAGTCCTGTGCCCGCCCCCTCAGTGACACTAAGCAGTATGGGCGGAGGACAGAAATGCCAGGAGTTAAAATGGCCACCGGACTAGATAACCGGATATAAGGGTGTTGGCTTAGGGCGTGGTTTTGAGACGTCACAATTATAATACAGACGTGGATGATATGTGGGAGTGGTTGGCTTTCCGTCGCCATCTTTGAGGGCTGATTACAGAAAAGTGGCGTACACAAATAAGCAAATGTTCCACGGTCGGGACAACAGAAAATGATCAACATTTTTTTAACACGTAACATACTTCTAAAGGGGAACACCAGCTTAGTAAGACTGGCTGAAATACAGTATAATGTAGGAGCGTACATTACATTACACTAACAGCTCTGATTCTTTTTTTTTTTTCTTCTAATGCTGCTTGCATGTGATCTGCAGCCCTCAGAGCTGGTTGATGGCCTTGTACAAAACATAACAAATAACACACATTATGTACTTTGTATGCTGCTTCACTACGCAGCATTAATTAACCTCTTCAGCTCTCTCAGTACTGTATCTAGCAATGAGCTGGACTGTTCTCCTTGTCTGAGTACGTGGCTTTGTACTCAGACACTTACATGGCAATATACACTATTTGAGGTTAGGCTGCCCACCTCCACAAAGGCATTGGTCTTACTATCAGGTAAGGGGCACTTTAAATCAAAGTAACTACTTCAACAGCCAACCAAGGGGAAGATTCCTGCAGAACAGAGGGTCTATACGCCACCATTGGATGTAGGTTGGCTTTTCGCAGGATCTGGGGTTTGTATACAGATATAAACTGGGTACAATGGTGTAACATAATGATGTGGCTTGGGTCTGCCACACACACTACAATATTCTGTCTTATCTAGATATTGTTGGTCACCGGCACATGACATGTCCACCCAGCTGGACCTGTGCTTCCCACCCATTATCCTAAATGTTTTCCTTCTGTCTGACCCTCTGGCTCTCATCTATCTACTCCACACCCTCCCCTCTTAGAACTCTAATCCTTGATTCCCCCTTAGGGATAGTACTTCGATTAACCCCTAAGATTCCTGGAAATTCCAAGGACCCATTTGCCCTGCATGTTACATGTAGGTCTGGTTACCTACCCACAAGGCAAAAATAAGTGTGCACAGGAGTGTAAGGGGTTTCCCAGGTGTTGGTCAGAGAGCCAGAGGTTGGTGGGGCTAAGGCATGTATCTGCCTTCATATCAAGCCTCCTAAAGATCTGTTCTAGATCTTGCACTGCATCTTTACATGCCCATCGCTATCTTCCTTAGCTTCACATCAGCTTCACATAAACTTCTTGTGGAGACTGGTGATCCCTTTTTTTTAGAGAATAACTGTCTCATCCTTGCTCAGCTAATCCCTAGGTAGCGTATTGGGGAACGAAACCTAAACCTTAGGTTTTAACAAGCACAGCCGCTATAGGCCCAGCCGTCACAGTGACACACTATGGCGACGCACTACAGCAACCTTGCTATAGGCCCAGCCGTCACAGTGACACACTATGGCGACGCACTACAGCAACCTACTGTCCCTCGTTGCTAATTCCTCCTAGGGGGCAAGGGGGTAAGTCACAGATCTTCTGACCTGCTCTCTACCACAGTACAAGCACAAATAATGGGATCAATACGAGTATTGTTCCCGCTGCTCGAGACAGATATCACTTATCAGGAACCCGTTCACTCCAAAAGTTATGTGCCTGCTGTCTGTGACCTCGCAGCTGTTCTCGATGCCATGCTGTATTACAAGGGTTAAGAATTAATCACAGCCTCCCCGTAAGGACGCAGAAGTGATCATGTTCGGCAATCCCTTTCCTTAATTCAGCATAAATACAGCAACAGCTTATCTCAATCACACAACAGTTTGCGACGGCAATGCAGCACTTTAACCTTGTCCTATCCTGGGTTACAGAGTTCTTTGTCTAACAAATAGACTCAGCTTTACAAACATATATAGAGAACACAGGTGTGACGGGAATCTGATTAGATCCGTTCCCCTGAGGCGCAGATAGTACGTAAGAAAGGAAAGTCTTTCTTACCTGGCCAGTTATATCTGCGCGTCCGATGACGGATAAATCACCACATCCCGTCAGTCTGCGTTCTAGTTTGCAAGCGGCTGAGTCCCTGCCAAGGGCGCCAAATGTTAAGGTTAAATTTATATGTTGACCTCTCTCTATGGAGAGAAGCCAAAAACCCAGGTAAAGGATGGTTTTTTAATTATATCTAGAGTTGGAATCCTGCAGTATTACCAGCTCGTTACTTATACGTCATGGACACAGATAAGACAATGTATCATGATTATAAGCCTGGAGAGAATGGCCCAAGTTTTATTATGGTAATCACATTTTATAGACAGATAAAATATAGGGTGGTAACAAATGCTAATAAGGCATAGATGAGGCGGTGCTAGTGATTTAGATATTCAGTCATGCGCAATGGCATCTATATTAGTATTCATTATTATTATTCAAAAAGGTTAGAACAATACATTCTCTGCAATGATACTTTCACATTATTCCCACTGTCGCAGACAGGCAACTTTCCTCTGAGAACGGCCTTGGACGCTGATAAACATGTCTCTGAGGGAAATAGTTCTTGAGACAAAACATTCTTTCTAGTGTCCATATCAGAAGTTTTCCAAGGTAAGAAATGGTCCAACTATAAGTTAACCCTATCAGGGACTCTCTAATGTGCTGGAGCTTCTGAGCAAGAGGCCTATATATATGTGTATTCATATAGGTACGGTGCAGGTAGGTAAAATCGCATCGCTGGCCTTATCACGCGTGTCAGCTGAGGCCAGAGTACCTCTTGCGACCGCAACACTGCTTGCTGTCACAAGAGGACGGGACGCATATGGGGAGAGAAAGCAGTTCGACGACGAAAAATCTTTCAAATCAATTGGTGTTAGAAAATTATATAGGTTTGTAATTTACTTATATTTAAAGAGAACCAGTCAGCCCAATTGGACTGATATGGTTCCCTGCATCACTATATAAAGCTCCTTTGCAGCTCGCGGCACGTATTGGCCGTGGCTGTAGCAGAAGCTTTATACCAGAGAAAGAGAAGTTTTATTCCCCGGGCGCGTGGCAGGCAGAGGCGGGGAGATAGTCATCTGGGCAGCTCCCTGCCCGTGTGTAGTCACCATTCTCTCCCTGTCAGCGCGATCAGAGGGGATGATTGACAGGTAGAGAGGCCTGTTACTGGGATAAGTACTGGAAGTAAATTACTAATCTCGGCCACTTTCTGTCACCAGTTGAATAACCCCTTATTTAAGGGTACGTTCACATGTACAGGATCTGCAGCAGATTTGATGGCGCAGATTTGAAATAGCAAATTTGCTTTGAATCTAATGAGGGTCATCAAATCTGCTGCGGATCTGCTGCAGAGTCTAATTTGTAGGTGTGAACGCACCTTCAAAGGGGTTGTCTGGGCAGAGGACTTTTTTTTTTTTTTTTTTTACTATATGCCTAGAAAGGGGGTGAATTAAAAATAAACTACACGTCCCTCTCGCACCACTGGTATCACAACACTTCTTCCCCGCTGTGCATCTGCTTCTGCTGCAGACACATCCTGTTTAATTGGCTGAGTGTGCCTGGAATGTCACTACCCCAAAATTTGGAAGCTGCCACACAGCGGGGATGGAGCATTACAATACCAGTGGCAATGCGGGAGGCAGGGAGGTATGTGTATTTTATTATTCATCACCCCCTTCCCCGGGCATATAATAAAAAAGACCCCTGCCCCTTTAATAGATCAAAGAGCATAACAGGCCTTGAACATGACAAGTGTATGTATATAGACAGCTTAAATCTCTGTTCTCTACATTGCAGACAGTAACCTTATGTTCAGAAAGTAGTTACAAAGGTTTCCAGGGAGGTAATTGTAGTTTCTTTTTAATCGCCCCCTCCCAGGGCAAATAAAATACCTTGCTTGTAAATGATAGATAACATGGTGCATGTATGTGGCATGCACCATGTTGTTCTTTATTTTTTATATTTTTTTTTAGATCTTGTCAGATTTACATTTTGAGGCTGGGTTCACACTACGTATATTACAGTCAGTATTGTGGTCCTCATATTGCAACCAAAACCAGAAGTGGATTAAAAACACAGAAAGGATCTGTTCACACAATGTTGAAATTGAGTGGATGGCCGTCATATAACAGTAAATAACTGCCATTATTTCAATACAACAGCCGTTGTTTTAAAATAAATGCAAATATTTGCCATTAAATGGCGGCCATCCACTCAATTTCAACATTGTGTGAACAGATCCTTTCTGTGTTTTTAATCCACTCCTGGTTTTGGTTGCAATATGAGGACCACAATATTGACTGAAATATACGTAGTTTGAACCCAGCCTTATTTTATGAAAATTAAAATGCAATTGCACCCTTGTTTTTTCCTATTTTTTTACAGTGTCCAATTTAAAAATGAATAGAGGTCATAAATGTATTGCACAGGTAAGGCGATGGCAGCCTTGATTATGCTATCTTGACAATTGATCTTAATTTTATATTCCATCAGTGGAGCAGAATGCTCACGAGTGAATATTCCCCACCCCTGCTCATTTCCTTTGTTTGCCTTGTCTTTACCATTTTATGTCTTTCTATGATATGCTTTAGGCTAATGACCTCTGAGCTTCAGTTGAGCTGATATGGGTATACTGGGAAAGAGTGATATGGTTATACCGTTTATAGCTTCTGCTGACAATACAGTTTGTGCATTTTAAAACATTATGAGGTTGATTGCATCTTCTTTGGATTTTTTTTTGTACTCAAGAATAATTTTTCTTACTTTTTTATTTTATTTAAATCTCTTTAAAATTTTTATATTCTGCTTTGGGGACTTTATAGTTAAATATTTTACTCAAATATATTGGGGGAAATTTATTAAATGTGCGCATGTTAGGAAAAAAGTACTGATGTTTCCAGATAAACCCTTCAACCATTTTTGCAAATACAATAATTTAACAAACTTGCCTCCTTCTCCTCTTATACTGCTCTTTTTCTCCCCTTGTTGACAGCGTGTTGTCTACGTTACGACTTGTAAACAAGCTGTCCGCAAGTTTGGTAAATTATTGTATTTGCAGTTGTATTTGAGTTGTGCTGCGAGCCGCTGTAAAAGTTCTGGAAAGAAGCGTCAATCTAGGAGATTGAGGGTAAATTCAAGCCATGATTTTGCCATATTTTGACCGTATATTTTTTTAGGGTTCAAGTGTATATGCAGTGTCCCAGAACAGACTCTCTATTCCTGTTCTGGAAAGCATATCCACTGCAACTGTTTGCCATGTCTTCCCCTGCCACTCTCAAGTTCTATGGTTATACTCAGGTTTCCTGTATATTCCTTTGTGCACATATTTTTGCATAGTGGTTATGCAAAGGCTGGTGACCACGTGACTGTGCCACCATGGTAACCCCAATGGCCGTCGAGCTTTGGCTAGGGGTTGCCATGTGACTTCCTCTAGCCCTCAGCTCCTGTTCCCTACCTCAGAGGGGATAGGTGTGTTCCCTGCAGTCTCTCTCCCCTGTTAGGAGAGTAGTCTGTGCTCTGCTGCTCCAGTTACTGGCTGTCCGCCTGCGTCAAGTGCCAAGAGTATCCTCTTATCTGGGTGTCATTCCAGTCCTCAACTTCCTCATCAACTCAAGTTATTTACCGCAAGTACTCATTCTTCGTATATTCCACCAAGCATCTCTACTCTATTGTCACCACTACTCTTATCATCCGGCACACTTCACCAACAGCCTATTGCAGCACCACCCTTACTCTGCTCATACAAGGTTATTATATTCCCGGTTGCATCCGGAAGAGACTGTTGCTATTGGTTACTACTGTTACAATAAAATTGTAACCACCATTGTTACTGAACCCTGGCATTGGTGTGTTAATCGGTGCCCCGACTAAGTGCAACGAAGAATCGCATGCCCAGTATCCCCGCATGGTCAGGGATTTGCATTGACAAACAGGGGTACAACAAGGGTGCATATGTTGAACTCTGTCCCCATCCTTTTTTTTTCTTGGATGCCAATGCGCAGCCTACATTAAATAAAGTTTTTATACCATTGGAATCAATGGAAAATGTATGCACACATGTGTGTATATATTTACATACATATGTGGTTGAGGTACAGCAAAATTATGGTGTGAATGCACCCTAGCCCTGATTTAAAATATCCGAAATGGCCTCTGTGGTGATAAAAGGGCTATGGATATCTTTACAGAGAGCTTTCCTGATGCAAGCATACACAATAGTGTAGTGTGAAAAACAAACATGAAAAACAACACTGGACAGAGCTGGCAGCTCTGGGGCAACTGGGTGGCATGTGAATACAATAACTGATGACTGGGAGGGGAGTGAAAGAGGAGGGGAAGGGTTGGACATGGAGGAAAGGAAGGGTGGCAGGTTTAAAGAAAACCCCTACTAAACCTGCCCACCTGTCTGTTTCTCCTTTTCCTACAAACCTGTAGGACACACACCAAAGCCCAGTGTCGGTTACTCTTATCCCTCTGATGTTGGGAGTGTGACCTTGTGGTCACGCAGGATCAGTGGTGTATGGGTCATGCCAGACATACCACTTATTTGCAGTTTGGCTCAGTAGTGAGGTGGACACAAACTTTGCAGCAGGTCCCCATTTGGTTTTGTCGAGGTTGATCACGGTGATCAACGGCTACTTGGGGGAGAGTTATAGAGTTGTCAGAGAATGGCATGTAATAAAAGGAGTCAGTGGAACCACAGTGACAAGTCTGAAGATACAGGAATAACCAAATATCCCTCCTGGAAAGGAAACCTCCTAGTGAGAAGATCACCAAACCACCCTGATATTGCAGGGAACAGCATGCCCCAGCTTGGCAGTAAGGTGCCTCCATCAGTCAATCTTCCCAATTTTGGAAAAAAGTAGTGCTCTCACCACAAGTATTGCCACATATGGCCTGTAATTTTTGGGTGCTATCTGTACAATTTTGTTTTTAAAAAATGCTCACATTTCATTAAAAAAATTATAAACTTATAAGCATTTTTTACCTTAAAATTTTCTGTGGTCAACGTGTGGGTTTTTTGGCGTGATAATTTGTTACACACATGGAGATATTAAATATGTGTAATTTTTTTTTTCTACATTTATTATTGCATTGGGGGCTATGGAGAATATGTGTGTATTGCACTTTATTTATTTATATTTCTTCCACTTTATTTTTCTGTCCCACTATGGGGATTTCACTATTTGATTGCCTGATGACAGGAATATTACATTGCAATGCTGATCTGCAGTACAAGTGTGGCGGTGGTGGGAGACTTGGCCAGTGATGTAGATGTTATTTGTCGTGACGCCAGTGCTGTGTCAGCACACAGGTGTGATGTTGATACCTACTTTGTATATGTCAGGTTGATGTCCCCAAATGGTTGGTAACCTCAGGGCTTGTTGTGGGTCCCTTGGGCTACTGTCACGGCAACCTGGAGTGGTAGAAGACCAACCTGGGATGTTGGTACGCCACCCACAGAGAGGGGAAAAATAACCCAAGGTATACGGTGGTGTATGTATGGGTGCAGGTGCAGACAAAGGAAGACAGAGTCCTGTGCATTTCATACAAAAGTATAAAAATTTACTGGATAACATTGCAGGTGAACAGTACAAGCTCTGTAGATGCAAATCTACAAAGTAGTAGGAGTGCTTTTGTAAAGACAGAGAGAAGAGGAGTTGCCAGAGGAGCCCTTGTCCAGTGTAGATCCTGTACTCTGCCGGAACTGTAGTGTGTCCACCCGCTGCACGGAGGGAACAGACAGCGGGAGTCAGCCGCCGAGATTTCTGATTCATACGAACCAGAAATCCGTCTGATTCGCTCATCTCTAGTCATAAGGGAGCGTGGACAGGTATGTAAGTTTATTATTTTTTTTACACATTCATTAGCCATCGGCCGTGCATCACATCACATAGAGATAATTTTAGGTCAGGACCAAAAGATAATGATCAGCCAATAACAATAATTATTGGCTGAAGATCTGCCAAATCGGATAGGGCCCTTTGGGCCACCATAGCTATGACACTGGAGGCCCCAGGAAGGTCTCTGGTAGGGATGATCCGAAAATGCAGAGGTTTGGGTTCATATGAACCCGAACGCTCGGCATCAGATTCCTGCTGTCTGCCCGCTCCGTGCAGCCGGTGGATACAGCGAGAGGTCCGCCTGGAAAACTGGGATACAGCCTATGGCTATGGCTGTATCCCAGTTTTCCAGTCGGTCCTCCCGCTGTATCCATCCTCTCCACAGAGAGGGCAGACAGCGGGAATCATTGCCGAGCGTTCGGGTTCGTACAAACCCAAACCGAACTCGGTTTGGACCATCCCTAGTCTCTGGTTGTCATAGCAACCATCGTGGCTGTCTGATCACTTTGCGGTGGTCAACAGAGGGAGAATTTACATGCTATCACATTGTGAGATGGTGAAACAACCAGAGATGTAACTGTGTATAATAGTGTGTATGATATAAGGGTTTAAACTAAAATTCTGCATTTGGCCACAAGATGTCGCTGTTTTGCAGTACACAGCCAGTGTTGTTAAGGCTGTGCTGTTGTCAAGGGAGACGAACCTGACAGTTGCAAGATGTGACCTGAGGGAAGACGAAGCAGGTGCTGACTGTAGCAGACTGAGAGACCTGACGCCTTCTATGTGAGGCATATATCTTCTGAGACCCCCCCCCAATCGCTGTGGAGAGCAGTTATACTAGTCTATGACTAGGTCCTGTTGAAAGATTTGCTGAGACAGTTTAGTAGCTGCGTCAAATCCAGTTGTGAAGAGAAACGACTGCCATCTTTGCTACAGAACTTTGGCAAGAGGAACCCCCTCATTCAGTAACCGTTTAAAGGAGACCTGGGTCAGTAAGCGTGATCGCCAAACTTTCTGGGACAGATATTGGGCCTGTAGATAGTTTAGTCAGGGCTATTGTCTGTGACAGGCCACATTATACTATGTAAGGAACATCCCAGCATACTCAGCCATTTGTCTTGTTATATTGTTATTTGTGGTTTAAGAAACAGTGTAAATAGTTGATAAAGATTGTAAGCTGCTGTGGTACACCGTAAACTCCAAATATATAGGGTTAACTGCCGCAGTCTGAGCTCTGCTCGGCTCTTGGCGGTGCCTGGCTATCACTGACAGCCAGAACTTGCCGTAGAAGGCACGGGCATGGATATAGCCCTATTTAATGGAGTTAATTTACATCCTGGTAGAAATTGTTCGTCATTTGACGACCAGTGGATGAAGAAGTTGCATGCCACCCTAGGAAGTCCAGGAAAACATGGGTACAGTTTATGGCATATTTGGGGCTAATATAAAGTAAGAAAGCAGACAGTTTCTAGAGCAACATAAAAAGTTTATTAATGCCAATCTCATTCCTAGGTTAAAAAGACGGACATGTAAAGGGCAAAGAGGGACGTGGGTCAAAAGTAGGGACTGTCCCTCCAAAGGAGGGATACTTGGGAGGTATGCTGACACATAAAATATAAACATGGGTACTGTACAGTGAACTACTCTAATACTAACACACAGGGGCGAATTAACTTTACCATAGGCCCCGGGCTGTTCACCAAGCCTGAGCCCCCCCCCCTACTATGGCAGCACTAGCATGGTGTTCATAGTAATGTCACACATAATGTCATGATGCCATGATTTGTGCAAAATCGAGGTAAAAAAGCTTTGCAAATTTTGGCAGAACTGTAGCCAGAAGACATTTTACCACTAAAAGTATAAGTCTGTTTGGGTAGCCATGGCCCCCCAGGAGCTCTGGGCCCCGGACTACTGCCCAAAAAGGACCTATTATAATCTGCTACTGCTAACACATAATATATAGACCTGGGTGTGTATTGACTTCCTCTACCATACTGACACATAATATATAGACCTGGGTACTGTATAGTGATCATTGAGTGGTATAGGACCCACCCCGGACAGTTTGGGGCCCCGCCCGCTGAGAAAGGTTTAACCCAAGTGTAAGTGTGTATAGGTGTGGGTGCACAAAAATAGGCCAAAGCCTAATACTTGAAAAATAGAACAGTTTACTAGGAGGAACTTAGCACAATACAAGTATACTTGACAAAAATACAGTTAAGGGCAATAGAAAATACTTGATGTTACGCAGGTGCTTGTGGTTGAGGTAAAGATAAGGTTTGCTAGCACTAGGAAGTTTACACAGAGGGATGAGATGGCACATCTCCGAAAACCTATCCACAACCACCCAAATTACAGTTTTACCTTTAGACAGCGGCAGGTAATAAAATCCATAGAAATGTGCGTCCAAGGTCTTGTAGGCAGCGGCAGGGAATGTAAGAGACTGTGCACAGGTCTCACAAGCTTCAACAAAGGAATTAACGTTTTGGGCCCAGGATGGTCACCAGTAATGGCGCGAGAGCAGATACTTAGTAACTGCCACTCCCGGGTGGCCAGCCAAGACCGAACTAGGAATCTCTTCCAAGACCCGGAGGCGAAGATTCGGGGGTACAAACAATAGTGATTCCAAAGTATTCTGGGGCGCCAGGGATTGAGACTCTGCGATCTGAGTCACCAGGTCCGGTTGTAAGATGGCTACAACAACATCGGTGCTCAAAATAGTATTGGTCCGGTTCCTAGGGGAGTTCTCAATGACAAGGCACCTTGATATTTTTGGAACCAGGCCGATAGGTGATTTCGAAGTTGAACTTGATTCTTATGATTAGTAAGCACAACCACCTTATGTTTTGCACCCTCTAGGAAGTGTCTCCATTCATCGAAAGCCATCTTTTTAGCTAGTAACTCTCTGTTGCTGATATCGTAGTTACATTCTGCATTCTGCTTTGGAGAACTTCCTAGAAAAGAATGCAACAGGACAAAGGTTGGCTGATCAATGAGACAAGAGCGCTCCTACCCCCACCTCGGAAAAGGCCGCTGAAAGTCCGTCTGTGCCAGCACTGGAGCCTCTGAGAAACATCGCCGAAGTTTGTCGAATGCCATGACAGTTTCAGGGGGCCAGTTTACCAGATCCGCCCCCTTCCTAGTCAAATCAGTAAGAGGTTTGGCTATGAGCGAGAACCCCTTGATAAATTTCCTGTAGTAATTGGCGAAGCCCAAAAACCTCTGCAGGGCCTTCAGGTTCTTGGGTCTCTCCCAGTTTTCACTGGCTATGACTTTAAGCGGATCCATACCAAACGAGTTTGGGGTTGTACTATACCCTAGAATTGAGACCTTCTGGACACCAAACTGGCATTTCGACAACTTGGCACAAAGACTATTTTGTCTCAGAAGCTCCATGACTGTACGGACATGCATAATGTGAGAAGCCCAATTGGGAGAAAAAATCAAAATGTCGTCTAGATATACAAGGAAACGACCGAGGGGCTCAGGAAAAATATCATTAACGAAGTGTTGGAAGACCGCCACAGCATTACATAACCCAAAGGCCATGACAAGACTCCAGAAAATGTTTCTGTAAGGACCCTGCAGAGACGTACTGTAGTTCCCTCTTCACAATGGCGCAGGGGAATAGATCAAGGTACCGGCCACCACAAGCTGCACAGGCAGACCACAAAGCGCTAGGCATATGGTCAAGTTCAAACAGTGTGCAATCCAGGGGGTATTATGTAAAAAGTATTTATTGTGGCCTCAATAAATTTATTGTGTGCCACAATAAATACTTTTTACATAATACCCCCGTATCGCCCGCTGTTCGTGCTTGACCGTATGCCTAGCGCTTTGTGGTCTGCCTGTGGTGGCTGTTACCTTGATCTATTCACCTGCGCCATTGTGAAGAGGGAACTACGTCTCTGCAGGGTCCTTGCAGAAACATTTTCTGGAGTCTTGTTTCCTCACAACAGTTTGTTCATGAGGTCCCTCTGATGTGCTGCGGTGATTATTAACTGCATTCAGTAGAGTTGTGCCTATTATTTGCACAACTCTAATAAGTGAGTGCGTTTGAGAAGCTCTGATAGTGGTTATATTGCTATACCTGCTGGTTTCAGATGCTATTGCACTAGGAAGCACCCTTCTTTCTTTTTCTTTTAAAGGGCATGACAAGGTATTCAAAGTGGCCCTCTGGGGTATTGAAGGCAGTCTTCCACTCATCTCCTTCCCTGATTCTGATTAAGTTATATGCTCCCCGTAAGTCAACCTTTGAAAACCACTTACCTCCCACTATCTGATTAAACAAATCCGGGTGCTGGCAGCGGGTGCTGGTTCTTAAAGGGGTAGTGCGGCGCTAAAGAATTATTCACATAATAACACACATTACAAAGTTATACAACTTGTATAACAATGTATGTTATGTCTGTGAATCGCCCCCTTCCCGTGTCCCACACCCCTGCCCGTGTACCCGGAAGTGTGTGGTGGATTATACATTACCTGATCCGTGTCTAGGGCCGTCCGCCATTTTGTGCCAAACGTCATCTTCGGACGGACGAATCCCTGCCGCCGTCCCCCTTCTGCCGCGTCACAACTGTGCTCAGCCGCGATTGGCTGAGCACAGTTATGCTTAGCCAATCGCGGCTGAGCACCTGATGACGCAAAGTTGTATAACTTTGTAATGTGTGTTATTCTGTGAATAATTTTCTAGCGCCGCACTACCCCTTTAACCCTTAGGCGACCCTGGACGTGCCCGTACGTCCAGGGCCACCTCCACGTGTTCAGAGCGGGGCCGTGCGGCAGCCACACTCTGAACCGCCGCGGTCCCGGGTGCCGCTCGTAGCTCACAGCTTTTAGCGGGCAGGGTTCGATCGCCGTGCCCGCTAATAAAGTAATTGGATGCAGCTGTCAAAGTTGACAGCTGCATCCGATTACTTGAATGCAGCCATCCCTGGTGCCTAGTGGGGTGGATCGCTCCTCGATGATGTCCCGACGACGACGTCCCGGAGGAGCGATCCACACATCTTACCCCTTCCAGGGTCAGCGCCCTAATGGCACTGATCCTGGCTCGGCACTCGATCACTTCTGGCTGCAGCAGCCGGAAGCAATCAATGTGCCTATCTTATCGATCTATGCTGCATATATCGATAGGGGGGCTTCTAGTATATGTGTAAAAAAAAAAAAAGTGTTATCAATAAAAAGCCCCATCCCCTAATAAAAGTCAAAATCACCCCCTTTTTCCTATGTTATAAATAAAAATAAATAAATAAACATGTTTGGTATCGCTGCGTGCGTAATCGCCCAAACTATTAATTAATCACATTCCTGATCTCGCACGGTAAATGGCGTAAGCGCCAAAAAAAAACTAAGTGCAAAATTGCACATTTTTGGTCGCATCAAATCCAGAAAAATTGTAATAAAAAGCGATCAAAAAGTTGCAATCGAGGTACCGATAGAAAGAACACATCATGGCGCAAAAAATGACACCTCATACAGCCCCATAGACCAAAGGATAAAAGGGCTATAAGCCTGGGAAATTGAGCGATTTTAAGGAACATATATTTATTAACAATGGTTTGAATTTTTTACAGGCCATCAGATACAATGAAAGTTATACATGTTACATATTGTTGTAACAAGTCAGTTTTACCCTACGGTACACAGAGTAAAAACGAAAAAAAAAAAAAACCAAATAAAAGAAATGTGTTTTTTTGTTTTTTTTTTCAATTTCCCCACACATTGAATTTTTTTCTGGTTCGCAGTGTACTTTATGAAAAAATTTAGCCTGTCATTGCAAAGTACAATTAGTGGCGCAATAAATAAGGGCTCATGTGGGTTTCTAGGTGGAAAAATGCAAGTGCTATGGCCTTTTAAGCACAAGAAGGGAAAAACGAAAACGCTAAAATTTAAATTGGCCCGGTCCTCTAAGGGTTAAAGAGAACCAATCACGCACAAAATTCTATCTTTTTTATTCCCTAATTCAATGTAATTTTTTATTTTATTAACATTTGTAAATACTTTTAATTATTTTTTCGGCCGCTTTTTTACTTTATTCACTTTTTACTGCACTGCCTCGCGTCAGCTCTTTTCAAAAGTGTCGGCGCGAAACAGGAAGCTCCCATCATGCACAGCGGCAGCAAGGACGGGCGCTGCCATCTTGATTACGTCATTTGCGTTCCAGTGGTGGAACGCAAGTAACGTAATAAAGATGGTGGCACCTGGCCCCAACAAGAGGATTGGGTAAAGGATAAGATACAGACTGCAAAGGCAGTCTGTATCTTCATTTTGTCTATTTATGAAGATACAGACTGCCTTTGCAGTCTGTATCTTATACTTTACCTCATCCTCTTGTCCGCTGCAGCAAGGCCGGCGCCGCCATCTTGATTAAGTCACTTGTGTTCCAACGGTGGTACGCAAGTAATGTAATCAAGATGGCGGCGCCGACCTTGCTGCAGCTGCCAAAAGGATCAGGAAAAGTATAAGATACAGACTGCCTTTGCAGTCTGTATCTTTATAAATAGGCAAAATGAAGATACAGACTGCCTTTGCCCAATCCTCTTTTGCGGTGCAGCAAGGCCGGCGCCGCCATCTTGATTACGTCACTTGCGTTCCAGCTGTGGAACACAATTGACATCATCAAGATGGCGGTGCCCAGCCTTGCTGCAGCCAAAAACAGGGTAAAGTATAAGATACAGACTGCAAAGGCAGATGACCTTTGATAATAGGGACAGTGAGTTTTAGGTGATAGGTTCTCTTTAACTGTGATTTTGTTCAATTCTCCGTAGTCAATACAGGGCCGAAACTCCGTCTTTTTTGCCCACAAAAAAGAATCCTGCCACCAATGTAGAGGAGGAGGGGCAAATATGGCCCTTACGTAATACATCCTTTATGTATTCCCGCATAGCCTCCCTCTCAGGACAGGACAAGTTGAATATACGTCCCCTAGGATATTTGACACTGGGGATTAAATCAATTGAACAGTCATATGGTCTATAGGGAGGCAATCCATCCACTGCCTTCTCATCGAATACATCTGCATAATCAGACAAAAATTCTGAAATCTCCTCCTCCCCAGGGGAGCATTCTGCAAGAGATACAGCAATACAGTGGGAAGCACACTCAAGCCCCCACTGAATAAATTCCCTGCTGGACCAATCAAAGACAGGATTATGTGCTTCCAGCCAGGGCAATCCCAGAATCACATCAGAAGACAAATTATGCATGAGAAGAAAATCAAGGTATTTAACATGAACATACCCCACCTTCCAGGCAGGGGGTTATATACTGTACGTCCCCTTGGGCAAAGGGGGCAGAGTCCAGCTCGGAACTGAAACCGGAGGGCAGAGTGAAGGGCCGCTCCACTGCCTAAATTCTGAATAGTAGTCCTCCACTGGACGTCTGCCCTGTCTCAACATTTTCAACTGACGCTTGGCATAAGCTGCACTGTCAGGATCGTCATAAAGCAACCCCAATGTCGAGAAAAATTTGTCAACCTTCAGTAAGTCACGAGAATCAGGTGGCAAGGAGAAGGCCCATTCCTGCGGTGGCCCTTGGAGAAGGGACTTAACGATGCCTACCTTCTGAGCCTCATCTCCAGAGGAGCGAGGACATAACCTAAAGAACAACTTACATCCTTTACGGAAGGCACAAAAGCTTCTCCTGTCCCCCGTTAATTTTTCTGGGAGCTGGACGGGCAGCTCAGGAGGTGCCGGGGAGGTCATAGTAAACTGTTGAGGGGCCTTCTCCTGTTCCTGGACCCTTACAACCAGCTCCTGCACCATGGTGTTGAGCCAATGCATCTGGTCCACTATATTGGTCATGGCGGTCCTGTTGTCCATGAGGCAAACAACAGTTGGGCTTGCTATTCTGTCAGGACAGGGAGGTACAGACAGGACAAGACAGTGGGCCCTAGGTCTGAACCCACCCACTGTCCCTACCTACTTGCCTCAATCGGCCCTAGACAGCCGCGGACAACCACAAAGACGTTCCCTATGCTGAGTATGTGGAATACAAAACGAGACAGACAGACAAACACAATATCGGATAGTAAACAAGCTAAGTTAGAACCAAACGGGCAACGCAGTACAAAGTCAGAAAACAATCACATAGTCAAAAGGTAAGCGGGAGGTCAGATAAGTTGAGCAAGCAAAGGGAGTCGAAGGAATAGACACAGGGGAGCTGGGACCAGGGAATTAACCTAATAGCCAGCTATCAGTGAACGACCACTGGCTCTTTAACCCCTTAACGACCGCGGGTGTATATTTACGCCCTGCGGTCGTTAAGGACGTTCAGAGCGGGGCCGCACGGCGGCCGCGCTGTGAGCCGCGACGGTCCCGGGTGCCGCTTGTAGCCCGGGACCGCAGGTATAAGTGGGCACGGTCCGATTGCCGTGCCCGCTAATACAGTAATCGGATGCAGCTGTCAAAGTTGACAGCTGCATCCGATTACTGTTTGCAGCGTCATCCCTGGTGTCTAGTGGGGAGATCGCTCCTCCGAAACGATCTCCGTTACTAAAGCCGGCCGGGGACTGCTCCAAGATGGCGCTGTCCCCGGCTCGGCACTCGTTTTCTTCCGGCTGCAGCAGCCGGAAGTAAACGAGTGCCTATCTCATGGATCTCTGCAGCATATCTATGCTGCAGAGATCTCTATGAGAGATCAGTGCAATTATACTAGAAGTCCCCTAGGGGGGCTTCTAGTATAAGTGTAAAAGTTAAAAAAAAAGTGTCATTATTAATAAAAAGCCCCCTCCCCTAATAAAAGTCTGAATCACCCCCCTTTTCCCAGGTTATTAATAAAAGTAAATGAATAAATAAACATGTTTGCTATCCCTGTGTGCGTAATCGCCCGAACTATTAATTAATCACATTCCTGATCTCGCACGGCGTCAGCGCAAAAAAATCCCAAAGTGCAAAATTGCGCATTTTTGGTCGCATCAAATCCAGAAAAATGTTAATAAAAAGCGATCAAAAAGTCGTATATGCGCAATCAAGGTACCGATAGAAAGATCACATCATGGCGCAAAAAATTACACCACATGACATCACACAGCCCCATAGACCAAAGGATAAAAGTGCTATAAGCCTGGGAATAGAGCGATTTTAAGGAACATATATTTGTAAACAATGGTTTGAATTTTTTACAGGTCATCACATAATATAAAAGTTATACATGTTTTATATCGTTTTATTCGTAACGACTTGTGGAACATATATAACAAGTCAGTTTTACCCCAGGGCGAACGGCGTAAAAACACATATCCACTAAATACACAAATTGTGGGGTTTTTTTTTCAATTTCACCACACATTGAATTTTTTCCTGCTTTTGCAGTGTACTTTATGCAAAAAATCAGCCTGTCATTGCAAAGTACAATTAGTGGTGCAAAAAATAAGGGCTCATGTGGGTTTCTAGGTGAAAAAATGCAAGTGCTATGGCCTTTTATGCACAAGGAGGAAAAAACGAAAACGCAAAAATCTAAATTGCCCCGGTCCTTAAGGGGTTAAATACAGGACCAGGAGCCCGGATCAGAATGTAATTAGTCCGGACTCCTGAGTCCTGACCACAGTGAGCTGCAGTGCTACAGAACGAGTGGCAAAGACGCCTGCCACTCACCCTGAGCACTGACGCCGTCCAGCTGAGCAATATACCGCTCAGCTGGGCGGCCGTACGTCACTGGAGCCCACGGCACCCTCGGTAACTAGAGACGCCTTGGGTCTCCGTGACATCACGCAGCCCCGGATGGAGAGGCGGCGATGCGCTCCAGCGAGAGAGGACGCCGCTGGAGCGCGATCAGGTAAGTTCCTGACAAGGTGCTTCTAAGAAAAAGGTTTTGCAGAGAAGAGAGTACAGGAGAGAGGGTGTCTGAAGGGCTTTGTCCAATTTAGTACTGTACTCTGCCTGGAACAGTTTGTACTGAAGAGAATTTAGAGAGCACACTCGTACTCATGTCTGACTGTCTTCTGCCCTACAGTTGCGAGTTTCTCATTCTGTCAGGGTACTACCAGCTTCCCGGTCGTCTTGCACACATTATATATAGACCTGGGTGTATAGTGACCTTCTCTACCATACTGACACATAATATAGTGACCTCCTCTATACTGACACATCATATATAGACCTGGGTGTATAGTGATCTCCTCTATACTGACACGTAATATATAGACCTGGGTATTATATAGTGATCTCCTCTATACTGACACATCATATATAGACCTGGGTATTGTATAGTGATCTCCTCTATACTGACAAATCATATATAGACCTGGATGTATAGTGCAGGGGCGGATTAACTTTACCATAGGCCCCGGGCTGTTCACCAAGCCTGGCCACCCCCACCCCACTGTAACTATGGAAGCACTAGCCTGGCGTTTATAGTACAGGATAGATAATGTCATGATGTCCTGATTTGTGCAAAATTGCCATAAAAAACAGTGATTTTTTTGCAAATCATGGCAGAAGTGTAGCCAGGAGACAGTACACCACTGAAAGTAAAAGTCTTTTTGGGTGGTCATGGGCCCCCCAGGAGCTCAGGGCCCCGGGCTACCGCCCAAAACGCCCCTATTATAATCCACTACTGGTATAGTGACCTCCTCTATACTGACACATCATATATAGCCCTGGATGTATAGCGATCTCCTCTATACTAACACATCATATATAGACCTGGGTATTATATAGTGATCTCCTCTATACTGACACATCAAATATAGACCTGGGTGTATAGTGATCTCCTCTATACTGACACATCATATATAGACCTGTGTATTGTATAGTGACCTCCTCTATACTGACACATCATATATAGACCCGGGTGTACAGTGACCTCCTCTATACTGACACATAATATATAGACCTGGGTGTATAGTGATTTCCTCCTCTATACTGACACATCATATATAGCCCTGGGTGTATAGTGATCTCCTCTATACTGACACATCATATATAGACCTGGGTGTATAGTGATTTCCTCCTCTATACTGACACATCATATATAGACCTGGGTGTATAGTGATCTCCTCTATACTGACACATCATATATAGACCTGGGTGTATAGTGACCTCCTCTATACTGACACATAATATATAGACCTGGGTATTATATAGTGATCTCCTCTATACTGACACATCATATATAGACCTGGGTGTATAGTGATCTCCTCTATACTGACACATCATATATAGACCTGGGTGTATAGTGACCTCCTCTCTACTGATACATAATATATAGACCTAGGTGTATAGTGACCTCCTCTATACTGACACATCATATATAGACCTGGGTGTATAGTGATCTCCTCTATACTGACACATCATATATAGACCTGGGTATTATATAGTGATCTCCTTTATACTGACACATCATATATAGACCTGGGTGTACAGTGATCTCATCTATACTGACACATCATATATAGACCTGGGTGTATAGTGATTTCCTCTATACTGACACATCATATATAGACCTGGGTGTATAGTGACCTCCTCTATACTGACACATAATATATAGACCTGGGTATTATATAGTGATCTCCTCTATACTGACACATCATATATAGACCTGGGTGTATAGTGATCTCCTCTATACTGACACATCATATATAGACCTGGGTGTATAGTGACCTCCTCTCTACTGACACATAATATATAGACCTAGGTGTATAGTGACCTCCTCTATACTGACACATAATATATAGACCTGGGTGTACAGTGACCTCCTCTCTACTGGCACATCATATATAGACCTGGGTATTATATAGTGATCTCCTCTATACTGACACATCATATATAGACCTGGGTGTACAGTGACCTCCTCTCTACTGGCACATCATATATAGACCTGGGTATTATATAGTGATCTCCTCTATACTGACACATCATATATAGACCTGGGTGTATAGTGACCTCCTCTATACTGACACATAATATATAGACCTGGGTGTACAGTGACCTCCTCTCTACTGGCACATCATATATAGACCTGGGTATTATATAGTGATCTCCTCTATACTGACACATCATATATAGACCTGGGTGTACAGTGACCTCCTCTCTACTGACACATTATATATAGACCTGGGTGTATAGTGACCTCCTTTATACTGACACATAATATATAGACCTGGGTGTACAGTGACCTCCTCTCTACTGACACATAATATATAGACCTGGGTATTATATAGTGATCTCCTCTATATTGACACATCATATATAGACCTGGGTGTACAGCGACCTCCTCTCTACTGACACATCATATATAGCCCTGGGTATTATATAGTGACCTCCTCTATACTGACACATCATATATAGATCTGTGTATTGTATAGTGATCTCCTCTATTCTGACACATCATATATAGACCTGGGTATTATATAGTGACCTCCTCTATACTGACACATCATATATAGACCTGGGTATTATATAGTGACCTCCTCTATACTGACACATCATATATAGACCTGGGTGTATAGTGATCTCCTCTATACTGGCACATCATATATAGACCTGGGTATTATATAGTGATCTCCTCTATACTGACACATCATATATAGACCTGGGTATTATATAGTGACCTCCTCTATACTGACACATCATATATAGACCTGTGTATTATATAGTGACCTCCTCTATACTGACACATCATATATAGCCCTGGGTGTATAGTGACCTCCTCTATACTGACACATCATATATAGACCTGGGTATTATATAGTGACCTCCTCTATACTGACACATAATATATAGACCTGGGTGTACAGTGACCTCCTCTATACTGACACATCATATATAGACCTGGGTATTATATAGTGACCTCCTCTTTACTGACACATCATATATAGATCTGTGTATTGTATAGTGATCTCCTCTATACTGACACATCATATATAGACCTGGGTGTATAGTGATCTCCTCTATACTGACACATCATATATAGACCTGGGTGTATAGTGATCTCCTCTATACTGACACATCATATATAGACCTGGGTGTATAGTGATCTCCTCTATACTGACACATCATATATAGACCTGGGTGTATAGTGATCTCCTCTATACTGACACATCATATATAGACCTGGGTGTATAGTGATCTCCTCTATACTGACACATCATATATAGACCTGGGTATTATATAGTGACCTCCTCTATACTGACACATCATATATAGACCTGGGTGTATAGTGACCTCCTCTATACTGACACATCATATATAGACCTGGGTATTATATAGTGATTTCCTCCTCTATACTGACACATCATATATAGCCCTGGGTGTATAGTGATCTCCTCTATACTGACACATCATATATAGACCTGGGTGTATAGTGACCTCCTCTATACTGACACATCATATATAGACCTGTGTATTATATAGTGACCTCCTCTATACTGACACATCATATATAGACCTGGGTATTATATAGTGACCTCCTCTATACTGACACATCATATATAGCCCTGGTCGTTGTGTCGTAGTGAGGCGATGGCATCTATAGTGTGAGGTAAAGTTATCACGGGGCGGCCTCGCTCTATCGTCGTTATGTCGGCTGCACGGACTGTTTTCTCAGCCTATGACTTATTGCTGGAGCTCAGCAGCGCAGCCCTATCTTCCCGGGCGGCAGGTGACATTGACCGCCGCCAGCAGCCTCCTCCATCAATAATTCAGCCTGTACCAGAATGGAGGCTGATGGGGGCGGAGCTCACCGTCCGCTTCACCGAGGCAACCGCGCCCACCCCCTTCTAATTATCAACACAGGCGGCGCTTTCTCATTGGTCGGCTCTGATTGCCAATGAAATCATTCATTTTTCACCGAGGGGGCGGAGAAGCGTCGCTGAGACCCCGCCCAGCACCATTTTGCTGCTGTCAATCATCTGACGTCAGCGTGTGCTCTGCAGGTGCAGGGAGAGAGCTGCTGCATTGGTGCAATAAGACTCAAGCTAAATAAAGGAAGGTAAGAGACTGTCGTGTTCTTGTTCTCGGGGGCTGAGGGGGTGAGGGCTGTGGGCGCTGCTGTGGTGCCAGCCTTGTGCCCATGGCTGGGTGTAGCATGTAACCTTCATTTGTCATACAGGGATGCTGTGGCTGTGGCTGTGGCATCCTCAGTGTATGGCCATGTTAGCTCCATGGAGCAGCCTCTGCTATAAATCCCGTGTGGGGGAGGGAGGAATGATCAGTGTGTGATCAGCAGCCCCAGTCCTCCTTCCCCTATCACATCTGCAGCCTTGTCCCCCCCTTCTCCCCAGTGCTGGGGTTCTGTCTCCTCTGCAGGGATCAGCTGCAGCCCCTGGTCTCTTATAATGGGCGCCTGCCATAATCTGCCCATCCTCTAGCTGCCGGGCACATTGCTGCCTGTCATTGTCGATGGCTTCTTGGCCGTCTCTTATCCCGGGGTGTATGATATGTGATCTCCGTCCGGCTATTTATAAACATAGGTGTTAAAATAAAGACGCTGAATAATTGATGCCCTCCATTCAAGGCTGGGCATTTTTCTAGATTATTTTACGCTGTATGGCAGAGAGGGAGGGGTGAGATCTCTGGAAGGATCACTCTATGGCATCTGATCAATAAATAACCAGTCACACAATGGATGATGCCGTAAGGTCAGACGGATCTTATGCATTTGCAGCTTGTTCCTTTAAATAGCCCTGTGTTCAGATAATGCTTGACCTTCATGGCCAGACCCTGGCGCACATTGCATGTTAATATTTGTGTTCTGCCCAAGGATACAGAATGATTGTGTGGCTGGCGATTTTTGTACGGTTATGTGTATACCATATATACAGCCGTCAGTAGTGAGACGTTGTATGTGCTATATGTCATCTGTGTAATGGGAGATGCTCTTTAACAATAGGGGCACTAGAATTTAAATATGAATGAATGGCGTTGAATGTAGATATCTGTCTGTTAAAATCCTATATTTATTGCAGTGTGCGGACCTTTTTTTAGATGCCATTTCCTATATCTGCCACTTCATGCATAGTGAGTGCCCCATATAGGTGCCCTGGCAGGCTGCAGGCCGCCCCTTTGTTCTCTGTGAACGCAGGGCTCGTTCTCCTCTGCTCCTGCAAATCCTGATGCTTTTGCCACCTCTTCCCAAGAAATCGTGCAGAATTCTAATTTGCCAGTGCCTGTTGTCCCTCCTTCTCTGCAGTAAGGTTTCTGGAGAGGCCCTCCAGCAGCTTATTCACTCGTGCAGTCGCTTTGCCACCATCTTAACATTTGCACTGAGCATTTTCCTGGGCTATACATCGAAATACAGCAACTCAGCCTATATGTACGTATGTCGTATGTTCGTAGACGTAGGTTGGTTCAGTGGGTCACTCAGTAGACATTGACAATTATCTCATGTACACCGGTGGTATAGATCCTTATTTACTATAGACACAGATATAGCAGTATCTCACAGTGTATGAAGAATACAATGCAACAACTACCTCCATTCCTCTCTTGAACATATGGTGTGAAATGTCCTGTACAGTCAGAACAAAATGTTGTAAAGCAGAACCGTCATGTCCTTGAGATGGCCATAATAAAGTGGTGACACAAAGGGCAAAAGACATGGAGTACCTGGGCTCCCCTAAGCAGTGATGGGGCTCAAGTCTTCTCTGGAGTGACTACAGAATTAGCATTTCTCTATACACTTTGGGGATGAGGAAGCTGGCAGAGTCTTAGGCCTCATGCACATGAATCATGGAACATGCGAGCCGTGAAGCTGTGTGGTGGAATCAAAGACTTTCCGTCCGAAAGCGTTTTATGGTGCCTACAGACGTACCGTATGGCAACAGATTTCGCTTCTGTACTGTTATGGCCTAGCGGGCTTTCATTCTGCTTCCAGAATGTAGCCACTGCCTACTTAACTGAGCATCTAAGTCAACAAGCGAATACATTACCCATCCGCGCTCCGGCTCCCCAGGTCATCGATGTCCCGCTCAGCCAATCAGTGGCTGTGGTGGAACAATGCACTGATTGGCTGAGCGGGATGCCAGTGACCCAGGAGCAGAAGAAGCAGGCTGGAGCGCGGACAGGTAATGTATTCGCTTGTTAGCCATGGCCCATTTCACACTGTGGGGCTTACAGTACAGGGTATCTCAATGGATTTAGATGTGGAACTCGCAGCATGCAATACGGTACGTGTGAAGGCACAAAAATCCGTGGGACTGCACTGACACAGCCACGTGGTTGTATCGGTATAGTCCTGAAAAGGCTCAACTGCTTTTGGTTCTCCAGGCATCATAATGATACATGATGCCAGGAGGTCTTTGATTCCACTGCACAGCTTCACAGATCGTGTGCATGAGGCCTAAGGCTCTGTATTTTCTGACGCATTAATTTGTGTCCACTTGCTCTCATATGACCTGTCACAGAGGCTCCTGTAGAAGGCAATGAGTCCTTTTTAAAACAGATTACAAATGGATGCACCGTCTGTGGGTGATCCCTATTTACTGATGCATTGCCCAGCAACCCCTAGGCAGGTGCCCCCAGTGGCCGTTTATTATCTTCCTACCCAAAAATGGCTGTATCATAGAGGCCATACGGGTTCTCAAGGACATCACTGATTCTGGTTTCTTAGGTCCAATGTGTGGATGAGGCATGACAGCTTTTTGGGCATCTTATAGTCTCATGACTATGGCACTTTGTACAGGCTTTATTGTACACAGCCCATTCGTACTAAAATGACATGAATTCATTCTTTCTGCTTTGGGCCTGTAACTGGCTTCCTCTTCTATTGTACATTTGTGGATATAATGCAGTGCCGCCCACAGGTTTCTATCAGCGTTGTATCCCTGCTCAGTGTAGTGCTGGAATACTATGTATGTGAATCCTTAAATGTCCAGCTAAAAATACACACAACACACATTACACACTTAGGCTATGTTCACACTACGTATATTTCAGGCAGTATTTGGTCCTCATGTGAGGTCCTCATAGCAGCCAAAACCAGGAGTGGATTGAAAACACAGAAAGGCTCTGTTCACACAATGTTGTAATTGAGTGGATGGCCGTCATTTAATGGCAAATATTTGCTGTTATTTTAAAAAAACGGCTGTTATATTGAAATAATGGCAGTTATTTACTGTTATATGACGGCCATCCACTCAATTTCAACATTGTGTGGACAGAGCCTTTCTGTGTTTTCAATCCACTCCTGGTTTTGGTTGCTATGAGGACCTGACATGAGGACCAAATACTGCCTGAAATATACGTAATGTGAACCCAGCCTCAAACACAATGGCGTGCATGGTGTCCCCCAGTTTAGCACTGTTTGTAGGGACTGAATACAGACACCATTGTTTGCATTACGATATTGTACTTTATGTCTGTGTATGCGCCAAATGGCCAGGACTCTAAAAGCATAAGTACTCCATTGTCTGTGTTTACTTAGAATGAACCAATCTTCATATCTGCATAATACTTATCCAAAGTTATTGATCAGGGCCCTGAATTCTTTAGGTCATGACCTCTTGACCTTTTTTTTTCTGCCCATCTCCCTATAGGTTTTACTTGTCCTCTCTGATTTATTGAATGCAATGATTTTTTTTCTCTCTAGACTTTAGTGACACATGCAGAACTGGGGAGCTGCCTGGCGGTGCATGTCAGGTCCTTTTCTGGAAGGTTCTCAGTTAGCCGTAATTTATCACTTCACTAACTGTTTATTTATTAAATGGGATCCCACATTATTTGCCACCTTCTTTGTTTAGGCTTTGTAGTAGAGAATATATTTGTTTATTATGCTTGTTGTGTATGATATGTAGAATTCCCAGGGCGTATTGAAGTATATGATATGCAAATAGCCCGGGGGTATTCAAGTAAGTGATATGTATATAGCCCGGGGGTATTGAAGTATGTTATATGTATATAGCCCGGGGGTATTAAAGTATGTTATACGGTTCAATGGATTTTTATTAAGGTTTAAGAAATTTTTTTCAAGTCATATCATAACACAGTGTGTCCACACAGTATAACAGCATAACAGTAAAGGTCCTCTAATAGGAGAAACGAGGAAGGCTAACAATCGTAGCTAATGAGGCCATAGCCTTTAAGGATTATTGTCCACAGATTCGGGTCGAGTCCAGCGGCAGGTATGGTATCCAGGAGGAATGGAACAGTTAGCAAGGTATAGTTGGACCACGATAACAAGGTTGGTGCGAACATGCACCACAAAACCATAAACTCAATTAGAACTAATACAGACTAGACTTGTCACAGGCGAATTACAAAATGAAATAGAGCCCGGCATGTATAACACTTAGATGGTCAGCTGAGTCCTAGCCGAGTCTTAGCTGAATCCTAGCTGAGTCCTCCAGCAGTGGTTATCCAAGGAGAAGGATATGGGAAATGGGGTACTGCATTAGGTGCCAGCCAACTCCTGTTGAGCTCTCAAAACGCAGGGGGTTCAGAGTGAAACGGGCCCTCAACCCATATAGCCCACTGGGCAGTGAACGAGGTGGGCGTGTCTCGTTCATAAGCTATTTGTCGTTCTAATGAGTAGACGCTTCACATTTCAGTTAGCACTTCAGCAGCTATGGGGGGAGTAGGGGTTTTCCATTTCCGAGTGATCGCCATTTTGGCTAACGTAATAAATTTACATATTACATGCCTAGTTTTAGGTGGAAATTTGTCTATCCCTAGGTATAGCAGTGCCAGAGAGGGGGTCAGTACAACCTTGATGCCTACTATGTTAGAAATCATGTCCTGGACCTGTGTCCAGTATAATTTTAGCAGGGGGCATGCCCATAAAATATGTAATAAGTCTCCACATTTGCCACATCCTCTCCAGCATGCTGCAGGTACTGTGGGATATATGTTGTGTAATTTGGCGGGCGTGTAATACCATAGTAAACGCACCTTCAATATGTTTTCTCTTTGTGGAGTACTGATTACAGATTTCAGAGCCCAGCGAAAAGCTAGGTTCCAGTCTTTAAGTAGGATTTGAAGTATGTTATATGTACATAGCCCGCGGGTATTGATGTGTGTGATATGGAGAATACATGTGTGTGATATGTAGATAACCCAGGGGTATTGATGTGTATGTTATGTAGAATGCAGTTTTGATACCGGATTTCTATGGGCAGCACCGCATTCTTTCTGCTAATTATTAGGGTAATAAGCTATTATTGTGTCATTGTCAGGCACTGTAGCCCAAGGTTTATTGCGACATTAGGATGGCCATAGGAATACGAAGGGCAGATCAGAGAGAATAGGACATCTCTATTACAGACGCCTATAAATACACTGTATGCTGTAAGATGTCTCTGTGAGGCATCCTTTTCTAATTACACACACAGATTATCTGACAGATTTTTGAAGCCAAACCCAGGAATGGATTTGAAAAGAGGAGAAAGTCTTTCCTTTATGACCTGTTTACAGTCCGTTCCTGGATTTGGCTTCAATAATCCGTCAGACAAATCTGTTAGTGTAATAGCGTCCTTAGGGAGAATACCTCTACAATGTTGGCACATCATTTAATAATTAGATTTCTTTGGTCATTCGGAACTTATTGGGGGTATGTCGAGGCCTTGGGGGAGAAAATGTAAAATATGAAGAAAACACTTTTTCTACTTGCTGACATTTATTAAGCAACTTCAGCTACTTCTCAAAACATCTGCAGAAAATGTTCATTAAAGGGGTACTCAACAAAAAAAAAAAAAAAATCTTTCAAATCAACTGAGATCTGTAATTTACTTGTGATTGAGACTTGAGATTGTTTTAATAAAAGTAAATTACAAATCTCTTGCACCAGTTGATTTGAAAGATTTTTTTTTCTGGAGTACCCCTTTAAATCTGAAGTGCCAATTTTCATAAAATCTGCTCTGATCATATCTATATTGTTCAGTTATTTCACCAAATTTTGCACAAATCAATCGTACAAGTGAATATAAGAAAGGTCATAATATATTTTATAATATAATAATATTTTTTGTGTGTGTGTTGCTAATCAAGCTCTTTTCTATCCCTCTACTATACCTTCACTCATTTCCCTTAAAGTGATATGGTCACCGTGCTTTCCCTTCCCCTTAATGTCATCAGCAGGTGCCGCCAATACCACAGTGGAGAGCGAGAAATCATGTTGCCAGCAATCTGTGGCGCAGTGGCGGTAAGGGCAGCTAAGGATAAGGCAGTGTCACTGTCCGACCGCACTTGTGCTACAGATTCCCACCAAGTTTCACGGCCTACACTGCATTATGGATGGTACCTGCTGAGATGTCGGGGCGGAGACTATGGCGCCCACATACATGGGAAGATGGGGGGCAAACGACCTACAGCCAGGCCCAGATGACACTGTCTACTAATGATAAAAGGCAGTTTTGAGCAGAAAAACATGTTTTATAGAAGTATATATGAAATGTGCAGCATGTAAGCTTTTTAATGGTGCAGATAACTGCACATACCAAAAAGGGGTGACAATATTACTTTAAGGCTATGTTCCCCCAATGGAAAAATAAGGGCAGATAACAGAAATTATTAATGATCATGCTTCCCATGTATGCACACTGCAGGTTATCCCGAAAAAGGAACTGAAATGACCGCTAAACGGGCCAAAAAAAGAGATTTTAGACAGCAAAAAGCTGATTTATGGCCCTATTACATTGTGGGAAGTTGATAATAGCCCCATGTGATGTTGCCAGTCACTAAGCCCATTACGTGGCTTGATATTGGGTAGGCATGGCTAGCATTCCTATTACAGAGGGTGATGTCGGTGTTGAACGAGATAAAACAAGCAATGTTTGTTTGTGGACACATCACCCTGTGTAATAGGACATATACTGCTGAAAATAGACAGAAGGGCCACACGAATAATCCTGCACACACACACATTTTTGAACAGGCTATAACCCTGCAAATTAACCACCCAATCATAGCTATCACCCAGCCAGGTTTAGCTTATCCCCCATATTTTTCCAAAATTATCAGTTCTAATTCCTACACCTTGGCATAAATTGGCAAAAAGGGACAAATTTTGCGTAAATGACCCATTTATGGCTTTTTGCCAGTCTAGTCCCTGCTCACCTGATGGGCAGGGGGCACAATGGAACGTGGTCCCTCCCTGTATCCAGTTTACCATGATTGAAATCTGCAAACAAACATGAATCATGGTGGAAATCTATGCCAGCTCTGAGCTGATGCAGCAACAGCTTCTATCATTTCTTGTCTGCTTAGGAAGATGGTGATGTAGGCTGGAGGTCAGATCACTCAGTTGGTGGAGCTAGAGCTCAGAGACTAGATTCAGCCAAAGCCTTCTGTGACATCACAGGATGACGTGTTGTCTCAGACAAGAGAGAGGAGCCCAGGACCTGGAGACAAAACACGTTTTGTAGTAGTTCTTTTTTCCATTTCCTGTCATCCATAGGCATGCCCAAGTGATAAAACTGTAATTAGTAAGTTATATGTCCTGGGGTGATAGGTATTAGTTATTTAAATACAATTTTCTGCTACCAGATAACCAGCATATTGCCATATTCACAGGCAGCAATATCCATAACAGATTTGTATGAAAATGCACTTGTATCACATGGAGTTCATGGCAAAATCTGCTTAGGCATATGTTGAAATCTGTGTATTAGAACACCTTCATAACTATTGCATGACTATAGGGCCCCTGTAACTACACACCTCATGCAGCTTTATTATATTCAGGGGTGGATCTTATAAGAGATTGTAATAAAATTGTAATGAAAAGCAGTCAAAAAGTTGCATATACGCAATCAAGGTACCAATAGAAAGTACAGATCATGGCGCAAAAATGACACCTGAACCAGCCCCATAGACCAAAGGATAAAAGCGTTATAAGCATGGTCATAGAGCAATTTTAAGGAGCATTAAGAATTTTAAAAAGGTTTTAATTTTTTAAAAGCCATCAAATAAAAAAAAAGTTTCACAAGTTACATATCGTGGTAATCGTACTTACTTGAGGAACATACACTCACCGGCCACTTTATTAGGTACACCTGTCCAACTGCACGTTACCACTTAATTTCTAATCAGCCAATCACATGGCGGCAACTCAGTGCATTTAGGCATGTAGACATGGTCAAGACAATCTCCTGCAGTTCAAACCGAGCATCAGTATGGGGAAGAAAGGTGATTTGAGTGCCTTTGAACGTGGCATGGTTGTTGGTGCCAGAAAGGCTGGTCTGAGTATTTCAGAAACTGCTGATCTACTGGGATTTTCACGCACAACCATCTCTAGGGTTTACAGAGAATGGTCCGAAAAAGAAAAAACATCCAGTGAGCGGCAGTTCTGTGGGCGGAAATGCCTTGTTGATGCCAGAGGTCAGAGGAGAATGAGCAGACTGGTTCGAGCTGATAGAAAGGCAACAGTGACTCAAATAGCCAACCGTTACAACCAAGGTAGGCAGAAGAGCATCTCTGAACGGACAGTACGTCGAACTTTGAGGCAGATGGACTACAGCAGCAGAAGACCACACCAGGTGCCACTCCTTTCAGCTAAGAACAGAAAACTGAGGCTACAATTTGCACAAGCTCATCGAAATTGGACAGTAGAAGATTGGAAAAACGTTGCCTGGTCTGATGAGTCTCGATTTCTGCTGCGACATTCGGATGGTAGGGTCAGAATTTAGCGTCAACAACATGAAAGCATGGATCCATCCTGCCTTGTATCAACGGTTCAGGCTGGTGGTGGTGGTGTCATGGTGTGGGGAATATTTTCTTGGCACTCTTTGGGCCCCTTGGTACCAATTGAGCATCGTTGCAACGCCACAGCCTACCTGAGTATTGTTGCTGACCATGTCCATCCCTTTATGACCACAATGTACCCAACATCTGATGGCTACTTTCAGCAGGATAATGCACCATGTCATAAAGCTAGAATCATCTCAGACTGGTTTCTTAAACATGACAATGAGTTCACTGTACTCAAATGGCCTCCTCAGTCACCAGATCTCAATCCAATAGAGCATCTTTGGGATGTGGTGGAACGGGAGATTCGCATCATGGATGTGCAGCCGACAAATCTGCGGCAACTGTGTGATGCCATCATGTCAATATGGACCAAAATCTCTGAGGATTGCTTCCAGCACCTTGTTGAATCTATGGCACGAAGAATTGAGGCAGTTCTGAAGGCAAAAAGGGGTCCAACCAGTTACTAGCATGGTGTACCTAATAAAGTGGCCGGTGAGTGTAGATAACAGTTTTACCATAGGACAAACGGTGTAAACACAACACCCCCCCCCCCCCCCCAAATACAAAAAAATTGCATTTTATTTTCAATTTCACTGCGCAAATATTTTTTCCCTTGTTTCACAGCATATTTTATGGAAAAATTAAGTCTGTCATTGCAAAGTACAATTGGTGGTGCAAAAAATAAGGGGTTTGTGTGGGCCTGTAGATTAAAAAAAAATGAAGTGCTACGGCCTTTTAAAACGAGAGGAGGAAAAATCCTCTCCGAACCGTGACACTGCTATTGCCATGTAACAGTGTAGACTGTTTCCCACAATCCCTCTTGCATGTGAAGTGAAAACCAACTGCCAGTACTAATGAGACGGATCACGTGACTGTGATTGAACTTAGTATGAGTAACCCAACCTGGCGGATGCCTGGTGGGTCGTTACCAAGGGCAACAGGTTATAAAAGTAAGCAGCACATGGGCGATTAGTGAGTCTATATCTCTCAAACAATACATTGTAAGAAATGCTTGCACATTGGATAGAGCTATAGACTAGAGATGAGCGAACCTCGAGCATGCTCGAGTCCATCCGAACCCGATCGTTAAGCATTTGATTAGCTGGGGCTGCTGAACTTGGATAAAGCTCTAAGGTTATCTGGAAAACATGGATACAGCCAATGACTATATCCAATATAGCCAATGACTATATCCTAAAACTATATGTTTTCTACATAGCCTTAGGGCTTTATCCAACTTCAGCAGCCTTGAGCATGGACTCGAGCATGCTTGAGGTTCGCTCATCTCTACTATAGACCTAATTTTTTTTGTGACAACCCCTTTAGGCTCAAAGAAAGCTGACACTGAGGTGGAGCCTGTAAATCGGTAACCAGGAATAAAATTCCATATACTAGTCATGTAATGGTCAGCAAAGAGATGACCATCGTATTGTTTCGGGACATGTTTTGGGCTGTTTATAACTCCAAATACATTTAAAAAAAAAAAAAACTAAAAAACACAAGAAAAATAATTTTACGTCCAAAAAATGATATGTTTACACAGGACTAAAATGCAGCATTTTATTGCCAAATTTTATTTCCCCATTCAAGCTATTTGGGTAAACCCACAAGAGAGAAAAATACCCAGTATAACATAAATGCTGCATATATAAAATCTGCACTATAGTCAGCTTACATTCAGGCTTTTCCTGCAGTCGCATTTTCGTAAAAAAAAAAAAAAAAACACGTACGCCCAAGCAAAAATGAATGTTAAAATGAAAAAGAAAGCATACTCTGCCCTGATTTCCTCCGCTACTGCTGATCTGATGGCTTCCAGCCTGCCTCTCACTGCTGCTTCCTGGTCCCTGTCATGTCAGCTGTGCACTAAGCCAATCAGTGACTGCAGCAGTGACCAGCCCCGCCAGCACTAGATGAGTGGGCAGGAAGCAGCGCCGAATGGCGGGATCAGGCGTGGCATGGTATGATTTGCAAGGATTGGGTCCCCACTCCTGCTACTAGCTCATTCTATGGAGCATTTTATTCTATGAACTGTATGAAGATTTTATAATAGTATAGAATAATTTTACTGAACTTAGCACTAGGATCACAACCGTTTCACTTTCTGGAGTAAATCCATATGCATTTTTTTTTCCATTTTTATACCACTTACAGCTCAGTACCATCTGTCACATTTAACACCATCGCCACAACCCCCCTCCCCCCTTTTTCATTTATCTTTAAACACAAAACTATTTTTAGCATATAAAAAAAACAAAAGTTTCTCCAAAATTAAGACCTCAAAAATAAGACCTAGCTTTATATTGCAGGCGTTTTGGAGTAGGCTTAAAATATAGGTACATGCTGTTTAAGGTGTAGCTCACCTGTGCCGAAGTGTAAAGGCCCTTTACTTTATATCAGCTCTTATTCGCAGAAATGGAGGATGGAGGAGCATCATTATTGGACGCACATCTCTCTGTGTAAGCAGTGGATGAGCGGCTGATAATGATTATTACGATACAGCGATCTCGCTGGCCCCCGTTTGCAGACGTAGTCGGACAAATATTTTTACAGCCCATAAAATGCCATAATTCAGTTGCTGCTTATTGATACCAGTATCTATGTGTGTAGATAGTTTCTATGTGCTATCCCTAAGCTTGTATATGTAAACAGAGAAGTGGTGCTATACAGAAATTCAAGAAATTCAAGAGAAGGAGACAGCATAGATCTGCGTATGGTGCTATCTTCTCTCTGAATAGCAAGGCCTCCCTAGTGTAAAAATGTGTTTTGTCATTCTTTTAGCTTGTTTATTAAAAAAAAAATCAGAAATCGCAGTTAAAGTGGTTAGGCTGCATTCACACGTTCCGAGAAATTTATAGCCCATTGCTTTGTATTGGGCTATTCACATGATTTCCATTCCGTTCTGTTAAAATAAGACATGTCATAACTCAGAACGGAAGCACAGCATGGATTTTCCATAGAAATCAATGAGATCCATGTTTTTCACGGATGTACTTTCTGGCCTGTATCGGCCAGCCCTACAATAATCTGTGGGGCCAATGTTTCTATGGCAGTTTTCTGATAGGTCAGTTGTAAAAAAGCGGGTATACTCCGCAAATGTGCAAAAAAGAAAGGAAAGGATCAATAATAAATATGCGGTACTAGTATGTACATGCGCAAACCATTTTAATAGCCAAATGGGCCAAAACAGTGCACAGCTAAACACGTGTGTGGTGCGATGATGGCATATGTATTAAGATAAATCTTTATTATTATTATTTTTTTTTTACCTTTGATGGAAACCTAAACCAGCTGGCTTACTGTGTGGGGCATGAACAGTCAGATACCTTTTTATATGGCATGCATTTCCTAATGCCTTTATAATTATTACGGTATTTATAGTGTGTATAGTGTTGTGATATTGCCACTATGACCTGTGCGTTCCATTATAATCTGTGTGCATCTCTTCCCATGCAGATGGCATCAGCTACAGACTCTCGCTATGGGCAGAAAGAATCCTCTGACCAAAACTTTGATTACATGTTCAAGATCCTAATTATTGGGAACAGCAGCGTGGGCAAAACCTCCTTTCTTTTCCGATATGCAGACGACTCGTTCACCCCGGCATTTGTCAGCACGGTTGGAATAGACTTCAAAGTGAAAACTATTTACAGGAATGACAAAAGAATCAAGCTGCAGATCTGGGTAAGGCTATAATCAGTACTCCATTACTATTACAGCAGGCACAGAGATGGCAATGTGCAGGTTCTAGCTTCTTAAAGGCAATTTATAGAAATACATGATTTATGCAGAGATGTATATCAGATTTTTTTTTTTTTGCTTCCTCAACTGAGAGCAAGAGAAGGGTTTATGCAATGTTGAGCCATTTTGTAAATGCTTTGCTTGATGTATCTTTTATTGATATGGAGTCGCAAAACTCCATTCATGCCTAAAGGGTGTCAGAAAGTTATATAGATGTGGAAATGACTTATTTGCTCCTGCTCTGGACAGTTCCTGACATGAACAGAGGTGGCAGAAGAGAGCACTGTGTCAGACTGGAAAGAATACACCACTTCCTGCAGGGCATACAGCAGCTAATAAGTACTGGAAGAAAAGAGGTAATTTTACAAATCTATATAACTTTCGGACACCAGTTGATTTGAAAGGAAAATATTTCTTCCTGAGTACCCTTTTAAATGTCTAATTCTACAGGTTATCTTTTAGGCTATAGTCACACTACGTTTTTGCTGTCCATTTAATGTGTACTTAAAAGAAAAAAAAAAAACGGATGCTGTTGTATACAACTAGAGCGAAGCTGTTAGGTCACGTCTGATAGTGGCATGGAAGTAAATTACTATGTGTTTCCAATGGCAACCTGCAGACTCTGAAAAGCTGCTTTGTATATGAATGGGAGAAAGCAATATGAAATGACTCACAATGAATACAGTAAGAAAACAATATTTGCAAAATTCTTGTATCAATTTGCATTCGACATATTATGTGCAGAATAAAACTTTTAAACCTACCCATCCCTTCATAATAAGGGTTCGAGCCAACATAAGTATCTTACTGATCAAAACTCTATTATTAAGCCCATCCGGAATGTTACCCAAAATAAAGACATCCGGGGTGAGCTCCAAATTAGTAGCAAGCTTCTGAAATATTTTATCTGCAACCTCCCGCCAGAACTTTCCGATGGCTTGACATTCCCACAACATGTGTACCATATCTGCATTCCACTCACCACACTTCAAACAGCATTTCTCCCCCCCGTTAGTAAATTTATTTAAGAGCTTTGGGGTACAATACAGATTGTAAATAATCTTAAGCTGGGTCAGTCGATGGTTGCGATTGTTTGAGGAGATAGCAACATTCTTAAATATTCGATCCCAGTCGTCGCGATCATGGAGGTTCAACACTTCCTTCCAATACCTGTTAGCCTTAAACATGGATTTGCTAGCGGTTGTATTCATCAAATGCTTATATATTACTGTAAGTGGTTTCCCTTTAGCATGAGGATCCCCTAAATAATCTATTACTATGTGTGATTCTAACCAAAACTTTTCCTTCTCTCGTGTCTTTCTGCATTCTTAATTTGTGCGTATCTAAATTTAAATCCCTCATGGAGGGAGTATCTCTCTTGCAATTCCTCATAGGGAATCAACTTCCCATCCCGAAACAAATGTGCAACTTTATCTATTCCTAACTTTTCCCAGCAACCAAAATCCTGCATTTTGAAAAACTCTTCACAATACCTATTTCTCCATATAGGGGTACAATTCAGACTCCCTTTTATTCCTAAAATCTTTTTTAAGTGTACCCACACTTTCTCAAACAAACGGTGCGTTCCCCAGTTACCTTGTGCTAATGTTCCATTCTCTAACATGGCAAAAAAATCTTGACTCACCCCTTGACAGTGTTTAATTAAATGGAAACCTAGTTCCGAACCAGACAAAGTCTTTATTTTGGCCAACTGGGTAGCTAAAAAATATACCCAAAAGTTGGGAAGTGCGACCCCGCCACCATGTACTGGGAGACAGAAGAAATGCTGCTTGATCCTGACTCTCTTCCTTCCCCATATGAGACTGTTGAGAACCCTCTCAAGCTCTTTAAAATACTTATCCTCAATCGATATGGGGGAGGCCCTGAGAAAGTACAACATTTGTGGAAGGACCACTATTTTAATTAATGCAAACCTGTCTGCCATGGAGAGGGGCAGGGATCCCCAAATACCGACCTTATTCCTTATCCTCTCCATGGCAGGCAATACGTTAAGCCTGACATAATCTTTCACATTACCAGATATGCGAACCCCTAAATACTCTATGTTCTCCTTACAATGTTTAACTACCAATTTATCACCTAAAGATACCTGACCCTCATCTAAAAGCAACAATGTAGACTTTTGCCAATTGATCCGAAGACCAGAGAAGCGACCATAGTTCTCAATAGACTGAATAATTCCCGGTATAGCACACTGAGGGTCCCTTACAAACAAAACAATATCGTCGGCATAGAGGAGAAGTTTCTCCGCCTCACCGCTCACCCCAAATCCCCTGAAACCTACATTACTAGCAACAATTCAAGCCAATGGCTCAATAAACAAAGCAAATAGTAACGGGGAGAGAGGGCACCCTTGTCTTGTTCCTCTTTCCAACAAAAAGGACTCCGTCAGGACACCACCAACATTAATCCTAGCTGAGGGGCAACTGTATAACATCCTTACCCATTTTACAAAATATTCACCTAATCCAAATCTTTCCAGGGTGGGGAAGAGGAAGGTCCACTCGACCCTGTCAAAGCCTTATTATGAAAGGATGGGTTACAAAAGAGCCCCCCTCAGTTATGAATTGGAGTAACCTAATTAGTATTGTGAGAAAGTATGAAGTGAGTTATTATAGACAAGGACCTAAAGGATTGAAGATTGGGAAGTTATGGGCAGCATGGGATAACGAATGAGACCCCTATGGTGACAGTATGTTAATTAATAATGATTTGGGTGTATTTGTGTAATTAGGAATCTTTGGGTTAGAGGTTAGATGTGTATTTGCGTTGGAGGGTTTTTTTTTTCTTCTCCTCTCTCTCTTCGGTCCAGGGGTGGGGGGTTAGAAGGGTAAGGGTTTTGATAATATTACAATGTAATGATATGAGAACTTGTATGTATATGGAAACAGGTTAATGTAATATTTGGATATGCTGAGAGCTGTGCTTAATGTTTTTATATTCTTATTTGGCTTGGATAAATAAAAAAATTATAAAAAAAAAAAACCTACCCATCCCTACTCCATCCCCCAGTGTCCATCCCCACTCACTGATTAGCTGAGCGTGCAGACAGGTACATGAGGTTGCAACTTAAGGAGCCAGGTATGTGAAAATGACAGGAGGCAGCCATCAGCGAGACCCAGGAGCAGGGATGCAAGGGGCGGCCTGCCATCAGTGCCAGTTTGTCTATGCACTGGAGAGAGGCCTTGTGCCCCCTGGGTGATGTGCCTTCATCAGAATCAGGTCTGGCCATGAAACTGGCACCAATGGCAGAAACTGGGCGGTGGTGTAAAAAAATGCACTGTGCCACGGAGATGTACGTGCCAACGCTTACCAGGTAGTGTAAAAAATGTTCCCACTAAGTGAAGAAGTACATTCGCTTAAACATACCATCCACATGTCTGGTATTGTAATATGAGGTGCAAATCGGCAGGGCGAAATTCTGCCATGTGTGAACATACCCTTTCAGGTGGTATTCTGTAATATCTCCCTCTGGAGAGGCTCTGGTTTACCCTTAGGAAGAAATACCTTTTCCCCATTTTAATGTCTCGCTGCCTTTCCCCAGCTGTGTTGACTTCTTCTGTTGACTTTAAGCCACACTAAGACCTAATGGAATACTCCGGGCATTGATAATTATTTTTATATATTGCTAGGGTTGTATAGAAAGTAATAAGCATCCTATTCTTACCTACCCTGCTCCCTGGACATCCTCCTGTCATATCTTCGGGTACCCTGCTGAAGGCTCCAGTTGCTTCTTCTGAGATGGACTAGTCTTGGCAGTGACAGCCTGCTCAGCCAATCACTGACAGTGGCGCTATCCTGCATCAGTCGGTGATTGGCTGAGCCTGCTGATACAGGTCCATCTTGGAAATAGCGGCCAGAGTCTCCAGCAGGGAACCTGAAAGTGTGACAGGAGGATGTCCAGGGAGCAGAGTAGGTGAGAATAGGGTGTTTATTACTTTCTAAGCAACCCCAGCAATATATGAAAAGATATTGATGGCCAGAGTATTCCTTTAACCCCTTAACGACATCGGGCGTAAATTTACGCCCTGATGCCGGTAAGGGAGTTCAGAGCGGGGCCGCGCGGCGGCCCCGCTCTGAACCGCGCCGGTCCCGGGTGCCGCGTGTAGCCCGGGACAGTAGGTATTAGCGGGCACGGTCCGATCGCCGTACCCGCTAATACAGTAATCAGATGCAGCTATCAAACATGACAGCTGCATCCGATTACCGGACGCAGCGTCATCCCTGGTGTCTAGTGGGGAGATCGCTCCTCCGGGATGTTATCCCGGAGGAGCGATCTCCGTAAATGAAGCCGGCCGGGGACCGCTCCAAGATGGCGCTGTCCCCGGCTCGGCACTCGTTTACCCGGAAGTAAACGAGTGCCTATCTCATGGATCTCTGCAGCATATCTATGCTGCAGAGATCTCAATGAGAGATCAAAGCACTTATACTAGAAGTCCCCCAGGGGGGCTTCTAGTATAAGTGTAAAAGTTTAAAAAAAAATGTCATTATTAGTAAAAAGCCCCCTCCCCTAATAAAAGTCTGAATCACCCCCCTTTTCCCAGGTTATAAATAAAAGTAAATAAATAAATAAATAAACATGTTTGCTATCGCCGCGTGCATAATCGCCCGAACTATTACTTAATCACATTCCTGATCTCGCACGGTAAATGGCGTCAGCGCAAAAAAATCCCAAAGTGCAAAATTGTGCATTTTTGGTCGCATCAAATCCAGAAAAATTTTAATAAAAAGCGATCAAAAAGTCGTATATGCGCAATTAAGGTACCGATAGAAAGAACACATCATGGCGCAAAAAATGACACCTGACACAGCCCCATAGACCAAAGGATAAAAGCGCTATAAGCCTGGGAATGGAGCGGTTTTAAGTGTCGTATATTTGTTGACAATGGTTTAAATTTTTTACAGGCCATCAAATACAATATAAGTTATACATGTTACATATCGTTTTAATTGTAACGACTTGAGGAACATATATAACAAGTCAGTTTTACCCCAGGGCGAATGGCGTAAAAACACATTTTCCCCAAATAAACAAAATGCGTTTTTTTTTTCAATTTCACCACACTTTGAATTTTTTTCTGGTTTCGCAGTGTACTTTATGCAAAAATTCAGCCTGTCATTGCAAAGTACAATTAGTGACGCAAAAAATAAGGGCTCATGTGGGTCTCTAGGTGGAAAAATGCAAAGCTATGGCCTTTTATGCACAAGGAGGAAAAAACGAAAACGCAAAAATCGAAATTTGCTCTGTCCTTAAAGGGTTAATGCTGACTTGGCTATTTTAAGAGCGGTCAGTGGTGAATAAAGTGTAGACCTCTCTGTCTATGGCAAGACTGAGCACAGCAACCAGACACATTGTCGTTATACTACATCAGCAAGGTCTCACATTACAGAAAAAAGCCATATGCATGAAAACACAGGCATTACAGTGTAGTAAAATAGCAGCAGGTGCAGAAGTGTTGGAGAGTGGTCCAATAATGATTGAAGGCAACAATGAAGCATGGTGGAAGTTTATTGCACAATTGGGACTGAGGATTTGGTCAGAATTAATGGTGTCCATAATGCTCAGAAATACATGCTCCAACTCCGAGCATTCAGCATTTGATTACCGGTGGCAGAAGAAGTTGGATGCAGCCCTAGGGAGTCCTGGTGGATGCAGCCTATGGCCTATTATTGTATTCAAAAAGCAGAGCAGCACTGTATGCTTAGGGAATGTGGATAAGTGCACACTAGAGGTGGACTGTCACCTTGCAGGGCCTTAGGCTTTATGTGTGTATCCCCACACAGGGGTAGCTGGTGTTGTCAGGAAGTGTTTGCCGGCCAGCTAATCCAGAGAACGGTATGCTCCCACTAGTGGGACCTGTTTAAACCATGCAGTAGGAAGAGGGAAAAATTGGATAAAAAGTACTAAAAATCTAGTTTATTGATATAAAAAACAAAAAAAGTACATATAGTAAGGCAAAAACACATTTTGGGAGTCACATATGCAATCTGATGAAGGGACTGAGTGACTCTCGAAATGTGTTATTGCCTGTACTATTTGTACTTTTATAATAGCTTTTATACCAATAAACTAGCTTTTTATACCTTTTACGATTTGTTGTGGAGAATACTGGTAGCACCAGGAATATATCCAATTTTTTTTCCTCTTCCTACTGCAATGTAGCACATGAGTCACCTCAAAGTCATACCTCGTAGCTAGGTACAAAGCCAGATACATGGGTCTTTCATTGCAGTTGTTAACATAGTGCATTTTAAAGTAACTTCCACTGTGAGGTAGGGACAGGGAGGCGCCTGTGAAGGGTTATGCATGTTATTCTATAATGGGTATGTCGTAGGTACTTTATTTTAATGAAATTGGAACCAACCTCACAGAGAAAGACCTATATATTTGGCTTTGTACAGTGGGGTTTGACTTTGAGCCGACCCATGTGCTTGTTCTTGGAAACAGCTCTATGCTTTACCCTCACTGGTATATACACTCACCGGCCACTTTATTAGGTACACCATGCTAGTAACGGGTTGGACCCCCTTATGCCACGAAGAACTGCCTCAGTTCTTCGTGGCATAGACACAACAAGGTGCTGGAAGCATTCCTCAGAGATTTTTGTCCATATTGACATGATGGCATCACACAGTTGCCGCAGATTTGTCGGCTGCACATCCATGATGCGAATCTCCCGTTCCACCACATCCCAAAGATGCTCTATTGGATTGAGATCTGGTGACTGTGGAGGCCATTTGAGTACAGTGAACTCATTGTCATGTTCAAGCAGAAATCGAGACTCATCAGACCAGGCAACGTTTTTTCAATCTTCTACTGTCCAATTTCGATGAGCTTTTGCAAATTGTAGCCTCAGTTTCCTGTTCTTAGCTGAAAGGAGTGGCACCCGCTGTGGTCTTCTGCTGCTGTAGCCCATCTGCCTCAAAGTTCGACGTGCTGTCCGTTCAGAGATGCTCTTCTGCCTACCTTGGTTGTAACGGTTGGCTATTTGAGTCACTGTTGCCTTTCTATCAGCGCGAACCAGTCTGCCCATTCTCCTCTGACCTCTGGCATCAACAAGGCATTTCTGCCCACAGAACTGCCGCTCACTGGATGTTTTTTCTTTTTTGGACCATTCTTTGTAAACCTTAGAGATGGTTGTGCGTGAAAATCCCAGTAGATCAGCAGTTTCTGAAATACTCAGACCAGCCGCCATGTGATTGGCTGATTAGAAATTAAGTGGTAACGTGCAGTTGGACAGGTGTACCTAATAAAGTATTAAAAATTCCTTTACAGAACAGACCCTGTATCCAACAACCCACCCCACCAAACTGCTAGCACTGTCCGTTTTGATGACAGTAAATCCTTACCGGTCTGGTCTTTTAAAATGCGCCTGGTGCCTTGGTTAGAGCAAAAAAATATCTTTTAATCTGTAGCAGGCAAGTCCAACTGGTGTGGCCTAGAGCATCTGTGCCCCAGGTTTGCGACACCTCTCCTTTCTTCCTCCTCACCCCCTTCATCAAGAACACCCCTGGGCTCCCCGCCCGTGTCTAGTCTCCGCGCTTTGCCTGTCTGCGCACTCTGAGGGTATGAATGACAGACAGAGAGGTCTGTTACTGGCTGTCAGTCTTCCCTCCAAGCGCGCTGACAAGCAGAGAGTGGTGACTAGACTGGCTGGGAGCCGCCCAGATTAGAAGACTACCTTCCCTCCTCTGCCTGTCATGCGCCTGGGTGATTAAACAGTTTTTTTTTTTTCTTTCGGGTATACAGCTCCTGGGGCTGCTGCAGGAGCTTTAAACAGCTGTTCAGGGAACCATATCAGGCTGATTGGTTCCCTTAAAGCCTAGGAGGGGTGAGCTTAGTGAGCACCTAGTGAGAATATTTACTCATGTATGTTATTGGTATAGAATTTTTATTTATTTTTTTTGCTTAGATTCTAATGGATTTGCTTAAAGTTCTATTTAAATTGTTCTTATTTAGAGTGGGACTTCGTCCCGATGCCCTGTGTCCTCGGTGCCGGAGAGACGAGGGAGGGATCCTGCACATGTTCTGGCGCCCAAAATTAATGAGGTATTGGCAAGAGGTTGCTTCAATTATCCACAAAGTCTATTCTGTTCACCTTGAACAGTCTCCCTTAGTTTGCATCTTAGGCTACGTAGAGGACATAGCCTTACCTAATCCTGGTAAAGTAGCTGTTGCTAGGATCTTGTATATGGCTAGAAAGCTGATAGCTCAATCCTGGCTTGACCAGGACCCTCTGACGAGTACTGTCTTTGTAGCTAAAGTTAACTGGCTTATTGCCAATGATAAATATGCCTATGAAAAGCGGGAGGCGATGAAAAAATTTGAGAAGATCTGGGCCCCTTGGCTAGATACCCCCGGTATGGCGCCGCCATCACTTACTAGAGGCAGGCTCTCTCCCTCAACGGCCACCTAAACATATATCCAGGAGTTTCTGCTTATAATGGAGGTTATAGAGCCTCTGTAATGGTTTACTGTCATTACTGCTGCGTACCCCTCCTCTTCTGAAGGGTTGTCTTTTTGGACTATTTTGGTTGTTGCCAATTTGTTGTTTTTACTTTCTGTTCTGTACTGTTTTGCGCAGGGTTTGGGCTACTGTACTGGCCTCCCTGTGGTTATGTGTCTTTCAAAAAATGCAAAACCTTTTAATAAAAATTATTTGATTAAAAAAAAAAGTTCTATTTAAATTAAATTACATTGTGCTACTTTTTATTTAAAAAGCAAACCAAACCTATAGTGCATGATGCTGGATGTCTTTGTATGGAATAGCACAATGATAAGGCTACACCTCCTATTATGTCAGAGGGTTATAATGTCCTTTTATTGTTGTCTGGGGAGATAAATTAGACAACAACAAGAACTTTCTTTTCCACATTCAAAAAATGCAAAAAATTCTGGTTAAGCCTAGATAAAATGCAATGTGCCATGTAATATGTCTATTATAGTATGATGACAGAGGTACAGTGAGGGGCCACATGATAGGATCTTTATATAAGCCCTTATATAGTCCCCCATACAATGCCCATGCTAGGCATGCTATGGCACCCTCACCAGGTGGTTTGCTTTAGGGCTGCTGTTACGGTTGAAACCATCACACTTTGTGGCCGTTTGGCCATGTAGGTTGCCCCTTCCATAAGGCCTTATGCACACATTCCGTGCACGGTACAAATATATATGGACATGTGCAACGGAACAGATTATCGCAACTCTCGGCATCATGCTGCAGAATCTGTTGGCTCTATATAAATATTATTATTATTATGATGCCGGGAGCCCCGAAACAGTTTAAATCTTAGCGCTGCTGTACTGATACAGATACTGGGAGTTCCGATAATTTGCTCTGTTGCAAAGCTCCTGAATATGAGGAATGTGTGCATAATGGCTGAAGATTTAAACATTTGTAGGCACGCAGACGAATTGATGGAGCGTCTTCAGCTCCCTATGGTTCACACGGTGTCCTGAATTTGACGCTTAAAGATATTGTGGTTGCGCTGATAACAAGCCTGGTCAGTGTTATGTTCCATCTGGAAAAAGCCAGGCATCATCAACTGAAAAACATATCCTGTGAAGACGTGATTAACAGGCAGCATGTTGTTTGTGGGAGGTTCAGCGGCGTCACTGGCAGATCTAGCTGGTTCACACAAGACATGGACTTGGAAGAACAGTGCTAGAAATCTGGGCACCTTTAGCCGTGTTTCTTAGCAACTTCTTCTAGGATCTGAGTTTGTGCAGAAAAGATGGTTGCTAAATGCCTCAAAGATTCTCCTTTAAAGAAGCAGTTCACCCCCAAAAATTTTTGGCCCCCCCAGTAGCCGCTGGCATGTATACTCACGGAAGATGGTCGATGTCCCGCGGCGCAGCTCCGTTCCCGTCCCGTGGTGCCGTTCAAATCTGGCGCGCACTCACTTCCGCCGGCGCTGTGACTCCTCTTCTCTCCCTTGTAATTTGAACGCCGAAAGTCACACGCTTCCATAGAGAATGCATGGAAGCGAGTGACTTCCGGCCTATAATGACAGCTCAGAGAAGAGGAGTCACAGCGCCGGCAGAAGTGAGCGCGCGCCAGATTTGAACGGCACCGCGGGACGGGAACGGAGCTGCGCCGCAGAACATCGATTATCTGCGCCGCAGAACATCGATTTTGGGTGAACTGCTTCTTTAACAGAACCTATAGACTCCTGTTGGGGCTTTTTTTTTTTTTTTTTTTTTCAAATGATTTTAAAGGGGTTTTTCAGTGTTAGAAAAACATGGCCACTTTCTTCCAGACACAGCCCCTCTCTAGTCTCCAGTTTGGGTAGGGTTTTGTAACTCCATTGAAGTGAATGGAGTTTAATTGCAAACCACACCTGAACTGGAGACAAGAGTGGTGCTGTCTCTGGAAGAAAGTGGCCATGTAGCAGACTATTGCTCCGTATAATAAAGACAATGATCATCGCCTGATCTTTGTAGTTTAAACTTGCCTAAAAATCATCGGTATAAAGTTTATATTTTCCTATTCTCCCCTGTTGTCCTGCAGCCTTCTGTCCATGTTCCCTGCTTACCACTGACACTTCTAGCCCATCTGTTCAGTGACAGGCTGCTCAACCAGTCACTGGCTAGGAGCTGTCCAGTCTTAACCAGTGATTGGCTGAGTGGCCTGTCACTGAAGTGATGGGCCAGAAGTGTGAGTTTTTATTTTTACAGTTGAAAGCAAGGACTGCATGGACATCACTAACTATATAAATGTGTGTGTGTGTGTGAGAGAGAGAGAGATATGGCCCTTACTGTCACCTCTTTACCTGTCCAGCAGATGAAATGGTAGTAAATAGCTTTGTATAGGAAAGGGCTCAATATCACATGTTAAATGAATTCTAAATCCCCATTGGCCTGTTAATGTGCTACTAAAATGTGCCAATACAATTTGATACATTGAATAGACTTCCAAATCTGTGTTGGATGTAGTTGAGCATGAAAACCCATAGGTATATGCAGGATTTATTATTGGCTGGCTAATAGACGCTGAAGGTTTCTACATAGAGTGAGTGTTCAGTGTGGAGGGTACGCAGACAGTCTGTAGTTAAAGCTGTTGTGACACTTTTCATTACAGCTCAATTATGGCGCATTAGTCACTATTAGACAGCAGATAGAACAGGTACGGCTTATTACCAATCTTTATACTGGATATAGTAACTGTTTAACTGCCCTCAGAATCTGGAATGCAAGAGCGGTAACATTTGAAGAGACGACTGCCCAGAGATATAACATATGGAAACCGTTTTAAGGGTAAATTCACACAAACATAAATTCCACTGCAGATCCTATGCCTATTACTTTCAATGAGGATACATACTCGCAGCGGGATTTACATCCCGCTGGGAGTATGTACGTGAAAGCGGCCCCCAGCCGGCCAGAGCATACTTTACCTCCTCCCCGCTACCGCTTGCTTCGGGGGCTCCCGACGTTTTCACGTCCTGTTCAGCATATCAGTGGCTGCGGCAGAGCAGCGCAGACAGCAGGAATCAGAAGCCGATAGTTCAGGTTCATACAAACCCGAACCTCAGCCGGTTCGCTCATGCCTACCGAGAACCCCCGAAGCAAGCCGGAGCGGGGTGGAGGTAAAGTATGCTCTGGCCGGCCAGTCTCAGATATGGCTTTTTCTTTGCCACACTGCCCTGAAGCCCAAAATCCCGCAGCCGCCTCTTCCCTGTAGATGTTGACACTGGTGTTTTGCGGGTACTATTTAATGAAGATGCCAGTTGGGGACCTGTGAGGCGTCTGTTTCTCAAACTAGAGACTTTATAATGTGCTTATCTTCTTGCTTGGTTGTGCAACGCGGCCTCCCACTTCTTTTTCTACTCTAGTTAGAGCCTGTTTGTGCTGTCCTATGAAGGGAGTAGTACACACTGTTGTAGGAAATCTTCAATTTCTTAGCAATTTCTCGCATGGAATAGCCTTCATTTCTAAGAACAAGAATAGACTGTCGAGTTTCAGATGAAAGTTCTCTTTTTCTGGCCATTTTGAGCGTTTAATTGACCCCACAAATGTGATGCTCCAGAAACACAATCTGCTCAAAGGAAGGTCAGTTTTGTAGCTTCTGTAACGAGCTAGACTGTTTTCAGATGTGTGAACATGATTGCACAAGGGTTTTCTAATCATCAATTAGCCTTCTGAGCCAATGAGCAAACACATTGTACCATTAGAACACTGGAGTGATAGTTGCTGGAAATGGGCCTCTATACACCAATGTAGATATTGCACCAAAAACCAGACATTTGCAGTTAGAATAGTCATTTACCACATTAGCAATGTATAGAGTGTATTTGTTTAAAGTTAGGACTAGTTTAAAGTTATCTTCATTGAAAAGTACAGTGCTTTTCCTTCAAAAATAAGGACATTTCAATGTGACCCCAAACTTTTGAACAGTAGTGTACATACTGATCCTGCAATGTCACAGCCCCACTAAAAATGCCAATCGGTGACTAAGGCTGGACACAGCTGTAGTCACTGATTTGCCGAGCAGGTTGCCCCTGTGGGGCGGTGATGATTCAGAAGCATGGATGCTAACCTCTGTATCACTATGTCTGACCTCTATAACACAGGTATCTGGCATTGGTAGCAGTTTTTCTTTGTGTATGGTGAATATTCAATTAGAAACTTAGAATATTGTCAGCAGAAAAGACCACCTGCTCCATCTAGTCTAGTTCTGAATTGTTCTGGACATGAAGGCTAGAGACTAGCTGCATCTACTGCACGCACAGGAGAATCTGCTTTATATCTTTGCCTTATTTAGTCAGAAGTCGCTCCAGGATCATGTAGGACATTTCACAGGAGAAGCTGCTAAGCCAGATCTACTTACACCAGATACACTAATAGATACACACAATACGATAAATAACCCCCATCATGACTGGCCCTTTTATGAAGGAGTCTGAGTCGGTCATTGATAGACTCTGCAGCCCTGCATACGACCACGCTGGGTTGGTTCCGTGCAGAAGCCATATTGGATGAGAATAGGACTTTTGCACGGAAATGACCTGGCTTGGCCATATCCATAATTACCGGAACTTCCTGTTGCAAGAGCCCCTGCATGACAATTGGGTCAGCAAACTTCATGAGAGAGACGTTTTAATATTCTGTCTTTTCGCCACTCTGTTGACATACTCTCTGATTATACAATACAGGTTCTCTCACCTAATTCTAATATCTATGTCTTGCAGGACACCGCTGGACAGGAAAGGTACAGAACAATTACCACTGCTTATTACCGGGGGGCTATGGGCTTTATCCTGATGTACGACATAACCAATGAAGAATCGTTTAATGCTGTACAGGACTGGTGAGTACAGACAATCTGCCTGGTGCTGGTATAAGGTCTGTCTGTGCCCAATGATGTTGACTGTCGGTGCCCCAGATCCAGAGCCTTACAACTGATGAATATAAATTGAGGGAAAGCACTGGAGTTCAATATTTATTTTACACTTGTGGCTTTAAAACATACTGAAGTTGTGACTTTTTTTTTTTTTTTTTGCAAGCGTCTACCTAGTCTGGCACCAGAGCGCAATTAAGTGTAAAGACCATGGGGAAGTGGGGCAAAGGAAAGGATATTGCCAGGCGTGTTCCTAGAAATGCTCCTTTGGCCTATAATTGTCCCGGGAAAACGCATGATCCTCGGCAACTTTTGGACTGCAGCAAAATTTATCACTATTGGCTGCACAACTTCCTGTGTAAAAGAGGGCTGTGTGGCTGATAGCAAAGGGAAACTGACAGTACAGATATGTAATTAGGATATAACGTACATATAGGATATGTATATCCACTGCTGTATCTTCAGGCCACCGGGGGGAGAGGTGTCCCCTGAAGATACAGCAGCACTGAAGGTATTTTTTTACTGCCGTGTGATCTGGTAACTCAGATCTGTACTCTTGGTTTCCATGGCTGCATGAACTATACAACCTGGCTGCGCGATTAATTGTGCTGTGTAGGACTACGTTCACACGTAGCAAAAGTGGCAGAATTCCGCCAGCCTCCCTGTCATAATGAGAGTCTATGGGAGGCTCGCACGGCTCCTCTCTGCGTGCTGAAGAATGAACACGTTTATTCTTCAGTGCCGAGAGAGGAGGCGCGCAAGCCTCCCATAGACTCTCATTATGACAGGGACGATGGCGGCATTCTCCGCCGCAGAATTCCGCCACTTTTGCTATGTGTGATTGTAGCCTAAAAGCACTGCAGACGAGCGCCAATCTCGTGGCCGGTACATCGTATAGTATAACGGGACCCTTAGGGCCCCATTCCACCGGACGATTATTGTTCAGATTATCGTTAAATTGTTCGAATCTAAACGATAATCGTTCGGTTGAAATGCAGTTAACGATTAACGACCGAACGAGAAATCGTTGATCACTTTATAAGACCTGGACCTATTTTTATCATTGCTCGTTCGCAAAACGTTCGCATTGAATAACACGTCGTTCGCAGTAGATACGAACACAATAGCGAAGAAAAATTGATCGCAAATACGATCATAAGTAACGATTATCGTTCCATGGAAATGAGTGAACATTTTCAGGTCTTTAGCAATAGCGGTCGTTTGAGATCGTTGATCGTTAACGATTATGCAAACGATAATCGTCCGGTGGAATAGGGCCCTTACTCTTTAGCAGATAGGGGAATATAGGGGCAGGGAAACAGCCAGAAGTACAGTTTTTGGGGATGCTTTTTCTAAATTTCCATTTTACTATCTGTATTTTAAAATAATCCAGAAATTTTGAAGTTTTCATCTAGACCTCTAGGCTTAATCTAGGTGACACTGAATGTGTCAACACATATCAGCACATTGGAGAAGCCTTGCAGGAGAATTTTCAAATCCAACAAGGGACAACATCCGCATTGAGTGCTCTGGTTTTCTCCCATATCCCAAAGCATTACCAATAGGTGAATTTGGAATTTATATTGTAAGCCCCAATGGGGACAAGGACAACTTTGAGTGATGACAAGCTCTATGAATTGCTGTGGAATATGTTGGTGCTATATAAAGGACAGTCTCTTAAAGGGAACCTGTCACCGGGGACGATGGCACAGAGCCCGCCCGACCCCCCGTTGCATCTCCCGGATACTTACCCTTCCCAACGAGTCCTGTTCCTGGAGCCGGTCCCAGGAGGAATATATCTGAGATGAGTCGGATGTCCATAGAGAATGATGGGAGCCCCGCCCGTCATTTTCTATGGGCGTCTGACTCATCTCATCGGCACGCGCGCACGGCTTCGGGCGCTGATATCTTTGTCCCGGGACTGGCTCCAGGAATGGGACTAGTCTGAAAGGGTAAGTATCCGGGGGCTGCAGTGGGGGGTTGGGCAGGGCCATCTTAACAGCATTATGGGCCCCTGGGCAGAGGTGCGAATTGGGCCCCCCACGGCCGCCACCATCAAAACCCCCCCATCTTGGCAACCCCTCCCCTAGCCAGTACAATTATTTCTGACCCCCCCTACACACACACTACCCCCATCTGACCCCCCTACACACACACTACACTCATCTGACCCCCCCTACACACACTACCCCATCTGACCCCCCTACACACACACACACACACTACCCCCATCTGCCCCCTCTAAAAACACACTACCCCCATCTTCCCCCCATCCTCCTACACACAATACCCCCATCCTCCTCCTCCTACACACACTACCCCCATCCTCCTACACACACTACCCCCATCCTCACACTCACACTACCCCCTACACACACACACACACTACCCCATCTGCCCCCCCTAAAAACACACTACCCCCATCTTCCCCCCTCCTCCCCCTAAACACACACTACCCTATCCTCCTCCCCTACCCCCATCCTCCTCCTACACACACACACACAACCCCCACCTGACCCATACACACACACTACCCCCATCCTACTCCTCCTTCACACACTACCCCCATCATCCTCCTCCTCCTACACACACTACCCCCATCCTCCTACACACACTACCCCATCCTCCTCCTACTCCTCCTCACACTACCCCCATCCTCCTCCTCCTCACACTACCCCAATCCTCCTCCTCCTCCTCACACTACCCCAATCCTCCTCCTCCTCCTCACACTACCCCAATCCTCCTCCTCCTCCTTACACTACCCCCATCCTCCTCCTACACACACTACCCCCATCCTCCTCCTCCTCACACTACCCCAATCCTCCTCCTCCTCACACTATCCCCATCCTCCTCCTCCTACACACACTACCCCCATCCTCCTACACACACTACCCCCATCCTCCTCCTCCTACACACACTACCCCCATTCTCCTCCTCCTACACACACTACCCCCATCCTCCTACACACACTACCCCCATCCTCCTACACACACTACCCCCATCCTCCTCCTCCTACACACACTACCCCCATTCTCCTCCTCCTACACACACTACCCCCATCCTCCTACACACACTACCCCCATCCTCCTACACACACTACCCCATCCTCCTCCTCACACTACCCCCATCCTCCTCCTCCTCACACTACCCCCATCCTCCTCCTCCTCACACTACCCCAATCCTCCTCCTCCTCCTCACACTACCCCCATCCTCCTCCTCCTCACACTACCCCAATCCTCCTCCTCCTCCTCACACTACCCCCATCCTCCTCCTCCTCACACTACCCCAATCCTCCTCCTCCTCCTCCTCACACTACCCCCATCCTCCTCCTCCTCACACTACCCCAATCCTCCTCCTCCTCCTCACACTACCCCAATCCTCCTCCTCCTCCTTACACTACCCCAATCCTCCTCCTCCTAACACTACCCCCATCCTCCTCCTCCTACACGCACTACCCCCATCCTCCTCCTCCTACACGCACTACCCCCATCCTCCTACACACACTACCCCCATCCTCCTCCTCCTACACACACTACTACCCCCATCCTTCTCCTCCTACACACACTACTACCCCCATCCTTCTCCTCCTACACACACACACATTACCCCCATCCTCCTCCTCCTACACACACTACCCCCATCCTCCTACACACACTACCCCAATCCTCCTCCTCCTAACACTACCCCCATCCTCCTCCTCCTACACACACTACCCCCATCCTCCTCCTCCTACACACACTACCCCCATCCTCCTCCTCCTACACACACTACTACCCCCATCCTCCTCCTCCTACACACACACACATTACCCCTATCCTCCTCCTACACACACTACTACCCCCATCCTCCTCCTCCACACACATTACCCCCATCCTCCTCCTCCTACACACACTACTACCCCCATCCTTCTCCTCCTACACACACACATTACCCCCATCCTCCTCCTCCTACACACACTACTACCCCCATCCTCCTCCTCCTACACACACACATTACCCCTATCCTCCTCCTTCTCCTACACACACTACTACCCCCATCCTCCTCCTCCACACACATTACCCCCATCCTCCTCCTCCTACACACACTACTACCCCCATTCTCCTCCTCCTCCTCCTCTTACACACACACACTGCCACCCCCCGGCCGCCAACACTATTCCCCACACACTATCCCTGCAGACCGCCATCCCCCCCGCCCCAAACACACACAGTAATCCTCCGGGGGTTACAATACTCACCCCCGTGGCCGTGCAGCAGTCTGAGGTAAAGGAGCGCGGCGGGGGAGAAGCCTCACGGCGCTACAGCTACTTGTGGACAGGAGAGAGGCGGGGCCGGAGCGTGCGGCCGTCCACTGCGGCCCTCCGTCCAATGAAGAGTGGGGTGATGACGTCACGATGGCGTCTGGACGTACGACAGCACTAAGTGATGCTGGCTGATCCCGCTCCCGCGGCCCGCTAGCGCCGAAGTAACAGCAGCATGGGGCCTCTGATAGTGATCTCTCACAGGCTCCGGCTGCTGTTATTTCGGCGCTGACGGGATCAAAAAGACTTTCGGGGCCCCCTCGGACGCAAGGGCCCCCGGGCAGCCGCCTACCTTGCCCAATGGGTAAGACGGCCCTGGGGTTGGGCGGGCTCTGTGCCATTGTCCCCTGTGACAGGTTACCTTTAATACCTTTAAATTAACCTGTTGATTGCACTTACTAGGTCAACTCAGATCAAAACCTATTCCTGGGACAATGCTCAAGTTCTGTTGGTCGGTAACAAATGTGACATGGAGGATGAAAGGGTTGTGTCATCAGAGCGGGGACGGCAGCTGGCAGAACACCTTGGTAAGACACCACTTTAGGAGTTCACCACTGATGGTGCCTATTATCACAGATAGGATAGGAGTAGTTTTTCACTGTTATGCATTTTATTTTTCGTTCTTTTGTCCTTGATTTTTATTTATTTATAATTTATAAAGAATAATTATGAGAGGTGCGGCTCAGGCGTTGGCTCCATGCTTCACATATGGTGGGACTGTCCGGTAATGCAGCTGTTCTGGATTGCTGTTTTTCCAGATCTATACACAGGTGACAGTATCTGACATTATGCCTACCCCAAAAATCGCTTTGCTATTCCCAGACCTATCACTCATGCAAAAAGGCTAGCTGTGCCACTTTTTGGCGGCATCAAGAACTGTTATCCCGAGACGCTGGGAGGTTCCCCCCCCCTCGGCTGTTCTTCTTTAACCAAACCCCCCGACACCCCCCCCCCCCCTTTTTTTTCCCCTTGTCTTTTCCCTTGTTTTTATTTTTATTCAGACACAGTGCTCCCTGCTGACATGTCTGGCCGAGACAGGAACTTTCCAGAGTAGGAGAGGTTTTCTATGGGGATTCATAGAAAATCGAGACAGAGTTTCGGCTAGAAATGTCAGCAGAGGGCACTGTGTCAGACGGAGTATAAAACTACATTTCCTGCAGGACATATTGTAGCTAATAAGTATGGAAAGACTTGGGATTTTTTAATAGAAGTAAATTACAAATCTATATAAACTTCTGATATCAGTTGATTTGAAAGAAAAAGATTTTCACTGGAAAACCCCTTTTAATGATGTTGATTTTTGTCGTGTTGTTTGATCGACAGCCCATATCCTGCATGTTAGGTGCATCGTAGGTAAACTACCTGACTGACACACTACCTGACTCAGACTTTTCTTTAGCCTGGGCATGTTACGACTTGCTACCTCTCTTTCATGGACTTCTGGGCATTGTTTGCCCTTCAAGACCCATCAGCCCTAGTTAAGACTTTGTTGAGCGCTCTCATGTCCAGATTTGTGAAAATGTATTGAGGGATTTCGTGTCTCTTTTTGTTTTTACTGATTACTTGTATTGTCAAAACAACTTCTTCTTTTTAAAAAATATATTTACAAAAAAATTATTATACAATACAATATAATCTCATCAATTATTTTATTTATTAAACATTTATTAGTAACGTGACAGCCTGTGTCCGTTAGGACGGGACCGTCTGTGTCACCTATAACCCTTTTTATAGTTTACATTTGTGAAAATTCTTTCCATCTGGTCCATCAAGAAGTTTGGTTTTGAGGTTTCCCTGTTAGGATAGGGAGGCAAGATGGATGATAAAATCTACTTACTCTATATTGTTACTTTGCAGGTTTTGAATTCTTTGAAGCCAGCGCTAAAGACAACATTAATGTGAAGCAGACATTTGAACGTTTGGTGGACATAATCTGTGAAAAGATGTCCGAGAGCTTGGATACAGCTGATCCAGCTGTTACTGGAGCCAAACAGGGACCTCAGCTCACTGACCAGCAGGCTCCACCACACCAGGACTGTGCCTGCTAAGGAACATGCCTTTCCCTGTCCACATATATACACACACACATACAGCATTCCGCACCCCTACCCCTATCCGCTGTAAGATGGTGACCTCTCCCTCACTGACCCTTAGGACCTGCATATCATCAGAAGATGACTTTGTCTGTTACAGCCTTTTTAGTTAGAATCTATGTAGCAAAGAGAGAGTTAAAACTGAGTGGTTGAATAAAAAAAAAAAATAGTTTAAAAATAAATTATATATAAATATATATATGTATAGAGAGAGTGGGTTAACATTAGTAATGAGAAAAAAATGACTGGAAAACTGCCATTTTTGTACAGTGTCTACTGAACTATTAAAATCACTGGTGACTTAAAGGTGAACTTGACTAAATGCTTTTTCTTTCACATCAACTGGTGTCAGAAAGTTATATAGATTTACAATTTACTTCTATTTAAAAATGTCCAGCCTTCCAGTGCTTATCAGCTGCTGTATGCCCTGCAGGAAGTGTGTATTCTTTCCAGTCTGACTCTCTGCTGCCACCTCTGTCCATCAGGAACTGTCCAAAACAGGAGAGTTTTTCTATGAGGATTTGCTACTGCTCTGAACGGTTCCGGACATGGACAGAGGTTACAGCAGAGAGCACTGTGCCAGATTGGAAAGAATACACCACTTCCTGCAGGACATACAGCAGCTGATAAGTACTTGGAAGGCTGAAGATTTCTAAATAGAAGTAAATTAAAAATCTATATAACTTTCTGACACCAGTTAATTTGAAAGAGAAACCTTTTTGACCACTTTAGCACTACGATCTCTATAGAGACTTAGACTCTGTACAAACTGGATTTTTTTTTAGCATTTTAATGGCAATATCCATCAGAAATAAGAGATCCTATAAACGTGTCCGCATGAAACATGAATGTTCTATCAGTTTTCCCTGAATTGCTTTTTGTGTGTGTGCATTGAAACACTTCCATATCGTACCTCTTGCCACTCTTTTGTGTTAAGATTATTTATATATATATATACAGTATATATTTTATTATTCTTTTGTTTTCCTGTGTCTGACTTTGCAATATGTATGTGAGAATCTATCTTCCTATTTTAATGGAGTGCCGTTCCAGGTTCCCGCCACAAGGAGGCAGCTGCTTATAGAGGAGTACTGTGGCCAGTAATAGTCTTTTTAATGTCCTGACTTTAGGCGGTGATAGAATATTATCCTTTCAATAAATATTCCGGTCCTATTTAATTTTTGATCTATTAGAGTATATAGTCACAAATATATATATATATAGCAAATTGTATGTTCAATATTACAGGCTTTTAATACCAATGCATTTGAGTGCCGTGAATCTCCTCTGCAATTTTGTTGATGTCGTTACAATAGAGTAAGTGGAAAAAAAAGGATCATTTTCGTTTTAATAAATGTATTTCTAAAAATAGTCAACTCTGAAAAAAACTGAAAAAAAACCTCTTTAAAGGTGCAACGTTTCTATAGTTCTGTAGTATAATAGAAGTCTTTCAGCACACAGCATCCAGTGGTAGAAGAAGTGCCCACCCCAGTATTGTAGATGACAGCCGCCAGTATCACTGCAAATTATTCACTTCTTAAACTGGCTACAAATAAGCAGTGGATGCCAAAAAAGACCTTTTATCAGATCCGTATTGTTTATTGGAGCTACTAGACTGTATTTCATTGCCATAACCCTCCAGCCATACCCTCCCGTCATCATTCAGTCGGATTCGTATTTTATCAGGTATTCAGTTTTAAATACTGTTAATGGTTGGAAAATCTGAACACAAACCACCTGAAGTGGCTCCAGAGTGATAACCAGAGCATTGTGCATGCATACGTAACATGTGCGGGACTGGCAGGGGATAAGGGAAGCATTGTTAGTTGCACCTTTAACAGAAATGGTTTACTTGATTTTTCCAAGTTAAGAATAAAGTCTTCAGTCTGCTGTTGGTCATGGTATTTCTTCTTCTTTCTCCTCACTGGTCAGGTCTCTATTCTTTCTCACCTTGAGGGTTCGTTAACATATTCAGGTTTCTAATTGCTGTTACTGAATACAAATCCGGCAACATCCCAGTCTTTTCGTTGTACGTGTCCTCTGTTTATGATCTGTTCCTGGATTATCTGTTCAATAACTGCAAATAAACCTGAACATGTAACACTTCTCGGCCTTTTGGCTAAGATCAAGTGTAGTATCTGTTCTTATCAGTTTAATATCTGATATGTCCCCTTTCTGGGGACCATGTATTAAATGGATTTTTAGAACAGGGAGATGAAAAAAGAGCTTGTTCTGTCATCTCCAGGCATTCACCTGGTATTGCAGTGCCTCCAGGTTCAGTGCACAAAAAAAGGGGAAAAAAACTGAACTTGAGAACACAGATGTAACACTCAACATAAAATGTTCAAAAAGCATATACTGTAGGTGCACTCCCTGATCCGCCACCGATTGTCTGACAACTTGTATTTATAATACTGGTATCTTATGTAAGTGTTCTTGTTAATGACAGCACATACGGGAAATTTGCACACTGTTAAAAAAAAAAAAAAAACACACACAAAACACTGTCTCCTAAAGGGGTTATTCAGAATTACAATGTTGTAGTTACCTCTCTGCCGTTCCTGAGCTTTTACATCCGACCCGCCCCCTCTGGACACTGAAAAGCTGCTAGAGGGAATCCACTCCATCTAGCTCCTTCTCTCCCCTCTGTTCTCGGAGATGTGGATTAGGGCTTATTACTGTGAATGACACGCTCCCAGCACGCCCTGCCCCGTCACCCACTCAGCTGTTCGCCGCTGGTTTCCTGGATTGGAAAAGTAGTCCCTGTTCCCATGTGTATGCTGACATTTTCATTCAGACTCCTGGTCTAAACTACGAAAGTGGAGAAATCAGCATCTGCCTTGCTCTCAAACTGATTTTGGAGAGGGTCTGAGTGGAATACCCCCTTTTGAATGAGAATGAACAGCTGTGAGCTGAAGTACCAGGCACGAAACACCACAGAATGGCTGGTACTGTGCCCCTAATAGATGTAATCTATCGACTATACACTGCCTGAGAAAGATACTGTTCTTGTCTAGAAGCGTGTTGCTGTGTAAATAAACATTTTAATACAAGTTCCAGCTCCATTTTTGGATTATTGTTAGAGGTGATTGTCACCAAGGAACTGATTTTAAAGTGTTTGTATGTGTACAATATCCTGGGTAGCCTACTGTAACTTCCTACAGTACCTTGTGGTTTGCTGTATCCTTCTGTATAGAAACTTTCAGAGTTTCCAGTCCTTATCAGTAAAGATGATCGAACCTCGGGATTTTGCAGGTTCAATCGAACACGAACGTTCTCGAACCTGCAGCTTTTGATTCCCAATGCCTTCCCAGTCTGTGGGGAAGGAGGAGACAGCCCGGGTACCGCCTGAAATTCCGGGATACAGCCTAGGTAATAGGCTGTATCCCGTAATTCCAGGCGGTACTCTAACTGTCTACCTAGGCTGTATGCCTGTTTTCCAGGTGGTACTCGGGCTGACTTCACCTTCCCCACAGAATGGGAAGGCATCGGGAATCAAATGATGATGGTTCGAGAGGGTTTAAGTTCGATCAAACCTGACAATTCCCGATGTTCGATCATCTTTATCGGTGAGCACCTGGACAAGGATGAGGAAACAGAACAGTGACAGCCTCCTGAGTAGTATAGGGGAAAGGAAACAGTTGTTTTATCTCTCTCTCTTTCTAATCTATTTATGTAGATAGATGAAGTGTGATTGGTTGCTATGGGCAACAGGCAAATTGAGAAATATGGGCCAATACGTTCACTTTAGAACCACTGTGCATTGGCAATAGCAGGGTCCATTGTACTGTATGTGCCGGAAAGGCTCCTAATGTATGCTGTTACTCTACCCATAGACCCCTATTAATGAATGGAGACCAAAAGCATGATTTTGGTCACTGTTCAGACAGCATAGGTAAGGGGCTTCTATTTGCTGTAAGAAATAGCACAGAAGACTGCATAATTCCATAGGAAAGCATCCATTAAAAAGACACATACTACACACAATAGGATTTTTTTTGTAACATGTATGTCAAACAGGTTTCCCTCAGATTGGCGCTGCAAGAAGCTGTGGGAGAAAACAGGATTTATAAAGTGACACTACATACTGTAACAGATCTGTTAGAAGAAAATGGGTGTAAATATGCACTTGACTAGATAGGGCTTAGCATCATGATTCCAGGAAGATCTAAGCAGTTTTGTTGTTATGCACATGAGGCTCAAGTGTCCAAGGGGCATTCCCCAGTGTGGCAGGAGCCCATGTCCTCTTTATCTAATGTCTTTTACATAAACTGTAGCAGGCCAGGGGGCAGTGTTGGACAGGGAAAAGCCCCCTAGTAAAGACACTGGTTATACCTTTATTTTAGCTGTCCTTGTCAATGAAGCAGGGGGCGGGGAAACAGCAGTGAAGCGTTGCAGCTCTTTGTCACACCTCCTTGACACTTTAAAAAAAAAAAATTCAATAAAAATAAAGACATGGACAGCCAAACTAAAGGCATTACCAGTCAATTCCTGTCAAACTGTCAGCAGTTTAGTAGTAAATTTCAGATGCCCACATTTTTTTTACCATTACAGTCATATGTATAAATGTTTCCTTCTTGGTGTGATCACAATATTAAGAGTGAAGTGAAGTTTATTGGGGAAAACTAAAATTAAAAAGAGGATAAGGTTAGGTCTGCAGGTTCTGTGTGATGTCCTGGGGTAGATCTGCCTACAGCTATTGCAGCTGGGCCTGTAATTGCTGCATACCTACTAAGGTTGTCCAGCTGGTCCCATTAATGCTAGATTAGCCATAAATCTGGCAATTGGGCAGGCCAGGAAGTGATGCAAATCTGGCATAATTCCTAGGAATTATAGATTCCTGTTTAGCAGTGAAAAAGTATTGGAGAAGTCCCATGGAAGGACAAGAACTGCAGGCAGGCTGATGGCAGCAGGGAAATAATAATAAAGTGACCTCAACTTGTGCCTCTGATGCGCCGCTCCTGGGTCTAGTATCAGTGAAGTACCCAACTTCACTTAATGAAACGTCATGGCCAGCTGAGCGATCACCGACTCAACCAGTCGGTGACTGGGGCAGTGCGGGCAATCACTCAGCCGGGGTTGTGACGTTGCAGCTAGCAGAGCTGCAAGTCACCAGCTGATGTGAACAGGACCCGGGACCAGCGTATGGGAGGAACAGGCGAGTTCAGTTCTTATTATTTTCTTACCCCCACCAGCCTGCCTTCAGTTTTTGTCCTTCCATGAGACTACCATGGTTTTGCATTTTTCCAACTCTGTCTTAGCCTTTTCCCCACTCATAGTGTCCTAAACAGTAATAAAACCACACTTAGTAGGTAGGTGTCTCCCAGTAGATCATGGTCCCTCATGAGTAAAGAACTGCTCCCAGTATATAGAGCTACTGACCAGTAGGTATAGTTGCTGCCTTTAGCCAGTAGGTAAAGTCACCCTCCAGTAGATAGATCTGTGTCCACAGATGCTGTATAGTTGCTGCTGGTAGGTATAGCCCCCCCTTTTTTTAGAGCTACCTTCATGTAATAAATTTGCAATCAAGATGGTCATTTTAGAATACTGGAATCCCTATTAAGGTGGTAAAAAGAGAGGAGTGTGGGTCAAGATGTGTGATGGCTCAGATTTTGTTCCACAACTTCCATGCGCATATTATGAGGGCATAGTTGCCAACAGTCCCGTTTTCGCCGGGACTGTCCCGAATTTGAGAAGCCACTCCCAGCTAAGTAATGTCCCGTGTTTGTACTGGTAAGCTCTGCCCCCTGTGACGCCACGCTCCGCCCCCGTAAGGGCCCCCAATGCATTGAAGCCTAAGCATAGGCTTTTTGGCTGGAGGCTGTATATTCTGCCTCCAGCCACCAGTGGCCGCTCTTTCCTCCTAGCCTGACAGTGAGATCACTCACTCCTGCCTCTGGGATAGAAGAGCTGTATGATGCAGGCAGACAGGTAATAAGGTGACCACATGAGCGGGATGATGCTGAAGGACTGGTAAACACTGTATACCAGTCACAGCTCTGATTACCAGTCTTCCAGTATACTAGCCTCTCATATCAATGTATAGTTTATAATCCCCCTCATGAGGGCTCCTCATTATACCACCAGTATTATGGTATACTGAGGGGCCCACAGGAGGGGATTATGCTGAAGGTAATAAAGTTCCAGTCTGCTCCAGCTACCCCCAGTCTCTCCCAGTAACCCCAAGTCTGCCCCAGTCACCCCCAAGTCTGCCCCAGCTACCCCCCCCCAAGTCTGCCCCAGTCACCCCCAAGTCTGCCCCAGCTACCCCCCCAAGTCTGCCCCAGTTACTCCCAGTCACCCCCCAGTGTGCTCCAGCCACCCCCAGTCTGCCCCAATCTCCCCCAGCTACCCCCAGTCTGCCCCAGCTACTCCCAGTCTTTCCCAGTCTGTTTAAGTTTCCCCTAGTCTGCTCCAGTCACCCCCAGTCTGCTCCAGTCACCCCAAGTCTGCTCCATTTACTCCCAGTCACCCTCAGTCTGCTCCAGTCACCCCCAGTGTGCTCCAGTCACCCCCAAATTGTGCTTATAAAGTTATGGTTCAAAATATTTTTATTAAAGATTTGTGTGCAATAGCAGGGGAAGGCAAAAACCCTTATGAGGCAGATGCCAATTGCCCCAGCACAGGGAGAGAATTCCTTCCCGACTCCAATGGCAATCAGAATAATCCCTGTATCAACGTATATATCACCAAAAATCTAATGCCCATAACTTGTAATATATTATATTTTTCGAAAAAAAGCATCCAGGCTTCCCTTGAACTTATTTAATGGATCAGCCATGACAGCATCATGTGGCAGAGAGTTCCATAGTCTCACTGCTCTTACAGTAAAGAATCCGCAGATGCCCCCTTGTCATGAGATGAGTGAAATTAGAGAACAAATGAAGCAAGTCGCTTAGTTGGCGTAGCAATCTGCTTATCAGCTAGCTGCCAAGTCTTTGCTGCTCTGTCCTGGATGCTTGGAAAAGCTGGGTTAAGTCCTGGGAGAAGTAACCCAGGACTGAAGCCAGCTTTTCCAAGCACCAGGAGTGGAGCTGCACGGAACGGCATGGACTTCAAAGGCAGCAGGGTGATAAACAGATTGACGAGCTTATTTTCTACTGAGAGAAGAGTTCTTTCCGAAATGCGTATAGAACTTTAAGACAGAAGCTACTTCTACACCTATCATGAACTGCATCCCAGCAACTACAATCCATCACCTCTGCATTCAGACCTCTTCTACTTCTGGACTCTGCTACCATCTGCTGCTGATCGCAGGTGCAGTGGTCACAGCACACTACTATGCTAACAAGCTTACTATTCAGAGACTACATTGTGTCCACACCCGGGAGAGACTCTTGGGCTCTTCCCAGTACCCCTGGTGGCATAAGGTACTGGGGTAATAATGGTGGGGGTGTTAGTCATTTTATACCGACTAACACTAAGCCCTGACTTAGTAGTGGAAGCCGTCTAATAGACAGAATCCATTACTAAGTCTATATAGTAAAGAAATAAAGACAAGACACAAGTAAAAAAAATGTTTGATTCGAATAATTGCTGCTTACCGTGTGGCACCCAGAGGGTTAAGGAAGGATGCATTGCAGGGGTTCTTACTTAACCCTTTGGGGGCCAGACTGATATCAGACTGCACCCATCCCAGCAAGGAAGGGGTTAAGTGACCCCCTTCCTTGCTGGGATAGGTGCAGTGCAGTGGAGGGGGTGAGAGGTTTCTACTCACCCTCCGATGTCTTCTCTTTTCGCCGGAGCCCGACACACTGAGCTCAGTGTGTCAACTCCAACTCCTTATAAACATATAAAACAAAAACTTTCTTCTAATGTTACTATTGTGATCAAAAAATAGCATAGTGCTTTGTGCTGTTTGTTGTGTTTGTATGTTTGTTGGCTGCAAGTTGGTTATGTCTTACATGTTTTGTTGTATACTCTTATTTTTTGTTTGTTTACTCTGATGTGTCCCCCGCCTCCTAGGGCGCGCGCGCGCCGGCTGTCTCAGATTTAAAGGGCCAGTCCGCCCCTGATTGGTAGTTGCACCAATCACTCCCTATAAATCCCAGCATGCCCTGTCCCTCGTGTTGGAGCCTCTACTTGCTTCCCATAGTGTTTGGCCCAGCTCCCTGTTGTTTCCTGACCTCAGTCCCTGTCCGCTGCTTACCTATTGTTCTTAAGCACTGCCTGCCACCTGCGGTTAAGTCTACAGACCTCTGCCTGCACTTCTGCCTACTGCTCCTTCCACGCCTCGCCTGCTGTCACTAGCAACCAAGCCAGGGGTAGCGACCTGGGGGTCGCCTGCCGCAGCAAGCCCATCCTGCCTTGCGGCAGGCTCTGGTGAAAACCAGCGGCCCCTTAGACTCTGCTCCCTGGTGCGGTTAATACCATCGCTAGTGACGGTCCAGTGGATCCACGACTCCAGGCGTTACAATATATATATAGTTACATAGTAAATAAGGTTGAAAGAAGACAAGAGTCCATCAGGTTCAACCTAGGGAAATCCTACTGTGTTGATCCAGGAAGGCAAAACCCCCCATGAGGCAGACGACAATTGCCCCATCACAGGGAGAAAACTCCCTCCCGACTCCAATGGCAACCAGAACAATCCCTGGATTAACGTATCACCGGAAATCTAATGCCCATAACTTGTAATATTATATTGTTCAAGAAAAGCATCCAGGCCTCGCTTAAACTTATTTAATGAATCAGCCATGACAACATCATGTGGTAGAGAGTTCCACAGTCTTACCGCTCGTACAGTAAAGAACCCGCGTTGATGCTGATGATGAAATCTTCTTTCCTCTAGACGTAGAGGATGCCCCCTTGTCATGGTTACAGACCTAGGAGTAAAAAGACCACTACAAAGATCTCTGTACTGTCCATTCATATATTTGTACATTGTGATCAGATGGCCCCTAAGACGTCTTTTTTCTAGCGTAAATAACCCCAAGCTTGATAACCTGTCCTGGTACTGTAACCCACCCATTCCCTTAATGACCTTTGTTGCCCTCCTCATCACCCGCTCCAGTTCAGCTGTGTCCTTCTTATATACCGGTGCCCAAAACTGTACACAGTATTCCATATGTGGTCTGACCAGTGATTTATAAAGAGGCAAAACGATGTTCTCATCTTTAGCATCTATACCTCTTTTGATGCATCCCATTATTTTATTAGCCTTGGCAGCTGCTGCCTGGCACTGATCACTAAAGTTGAGTTTACTGTCCACCAATACCCCCAGGTCCTTTTCGGAAGTAGTTTTACCCAGTGTTTTATTATTTAGCACATAACTGTACTTATTATTTATACGGCCCAAGTGCATAACCTTACATTTATCCACATTAAACTTCATTTGCCATTTCACCACCCAAGCCTCTAGCTTCTCCAAATCCCTCTGTAATATGATATTATCCTCCACTGTACTGATTACTTTACCCAGTTTCAGTGGCGGATTAAATGTACCCTGGGCCCCGGGCTGTCTGCCCTACCTGGGCCCCTCCTCCCCTCCTTCCATGCTTTCTCATGCTTGAGAAAGGCTGATATACAGCCGAAACGTTGCATGGCTTGGTGAATAAAGCTACACTTTCACGATTTTTGGATGCTGTCTCCATATCTCTTTACTGTGGTCCTCTATGAACAACGTCTGAGATGTCAAAGACCGAACTTAGAGGAATAGATGTTGTCTGCAGCCGCGTCGTATGCACTAGGGGACACAGACACTACACACACACAGTATACAGCCTGACCCAGTGTAACACCACACACACAGTATACAGCCTGACCCAGTGTAACACCACACACACACAGTATACTGTGTGTGTGGTGTTACACTGGGTCAGGCTGTATACTGTGTGTGTGGTGTTACACTGGGTCAGGCTGTATACTGTGTGTGGTGTTACACTGGGTCAGGCTGTATACTGTGTGTGTGGTGTTACACTGGGTCAGGCTGTATACAGCCTGACCCAGTGTAACACCACACACAGTATACAGCCTGACCCAGTGTAACACCACACACACAGTATACAGCCTGACCCAGTGTAACACCACACACAGTATACAGCCTGACCCAGTGTAACACCACACACACAGTATACAGCCTGACCCAGTGTAACACCACACACACAGTATACAGCCTGACCCAGTGTAACACCACACACAGTATACAGCCTGACCCAGTGTAACACCACATACAGTATACAGCCTGACCCAGTGTAACACCACACACAGTATACAGCCTGACCCAGTGTAACAGACACCACACACACAGTATACTGGTGTATCTTAATGAAAATAATCTTATGACGCAGCACCAGCATGGATTTTTGAGGGATCGGTCCTGTCAGACTAATCTGATCTGCTTCTATGAAGAGGTAAGTTATAGATTGGACCTGGGGGAGGCTGTGGATGTTGTGTATCTGGACTTTTCAAAGGCATTTGATACTGTGCCGCATGAAAAGTTAGTCTACAAAATGAGGATGCTGGGACTCGGGGAAAACGTATGCAAATGGGTAACTGGTTGTGTGATAGAAAACAGAGGGTGGTCATTGATGGAACATATTCAGATTGGGTTTTAGTTACTAGTGGGGTACCACAGGGGTCAGTGTTGGGTCCACTTCTTTTTAATATTTTTATTAATGATCTTGTAGAGGGGCTACAGAGTAGAATCTCCATTTTTGCAGATGATACTAAACTGGGCAGTGGCGGATTATAATATGGGCGGTATGGGCGGCCGCCCGGGGCCCAAGGCTCCGGGGGGGGCCCATGCCACCCACATTATTACTATGCATGAGGTTACACAGCAGCACATCACTTTCGGGGCCCAGTGGGCCCCTGAGTGATGTGCTGCTGTGGTGCGCTGTCCCTGGAGTGGCTGTACGCTGCTCCAGGGGGGCGGGACGCAGCGGTCAAAGGAAGATGGTGATGCAGGAAGTGAGGCTGAGCTGACCGAGTCTGTGCCTCATTGCAGCCAGCAGTCTGGGGCCCTGTTTCCTCCCCTATCTGCTCTCCTCTGCTGTCGGGGGAGGAGGGGAGGAAGAACCCGGTGCCCACCTGGATGAAGGTAGAAGCAAAACTGCAGTGAGCCTGCAGTCTGGGGTCCTGCATGGGAGCAGGAGGGGGAGGGACGGAAGAACCCGGTGCCGGGACCAGGAGGAAGATGGAGGAGGGAGGCAAGAGGCTGCTGTCTGCTGACAACCAGGAGCTTCTTTGTAATAAGTAAGTGTGTGTGTGTGTGTGTGTGTGTGTGTGCGTGTGTGTGGTGTTACACTGGGTCAGGCTGTATACTGTGTGTGGTGTTACACTGGGTCAGGCTGTATACTGTGTGTGGTGTTACACTGGGTCAGGCTGTATACTGTGTGTGGTGTTACACTGGGTCAGGCTGTATACTGTGTGTGTGGTGTTGCACTGGGTCAGGCTGTATACTGTGTGTGGTGTTGCACTGGGTCAGGCTGTATACTGTGTGTGGTGTTACACTGGGTCAGGCTGTATACTGTATGTGGTGTTACACTGGGTCAGGCTGTATAGCATCTCTTACAATCCCCTCAAATACTTTACCTATTATAGATGCTAGACTTACGGGCCTGTAGTTTTCAGGATCACTCTTTGACCCCTTCTTGAATATTGGTACCACCAGTAGTGGATTATAATAGGGCGTTTTGGGCGGCAGCCAGGGGCCCTGAGCTCCTGGGGGGCCCATGACCACCCAAAAGACATACTTTCAATGATGTACTGTCTCCTGGCTACACTTCTGCCATGATTTTCAAAAAAATCACTGTTTTTTTTATGACAATTTTGCACAAATCAGGACATCATGACATAATCTATCCTGTACTATGAACGCCAGGCTAGTGCTGCCATAGTTACAGTGGAGTGGGGGGCCCAGGCTTGGTGAACAGCCCGGGGCCTATGGTAAAGTTAATCCGCCCCTGGGTACCACATTAGCTATGCGCCAGTCCTGTGGAACAATCCTGTGGAACTATGCGCCAGTCCTGTGGAACCTGTCGTAATAGAATCTTTAAATATTAGGAATAACGGTCTGTCTAACACAGTATTTAATTCTTGCAAAACTCTAGGAAGGATACCTTCTGGGCCCGGTGACTTATGGATTTTAATGTTTTTTAAGGCATCTCCCCACTTCTTGTTGTGTTAGGCAGGTGAGATTTATGGGAGGATTAACATTATCCCTAGTCATGTCCTCTGTTATGGGATTCTCCTCTGTGAATACAGTAGAGAAGAATGTATTTAGTAGATTGGCCTTTTCCTCTTCCCCCTCCACCATTACACCCAGATGTTTTTTGAGGGGACCAACATTTTCGGTTTTAAGTCTTTTGTTGTTTATATAGGTGAAGAACATTTTGGGATTCGTTTTACTTTCTGTGGCAATCCTTTTTGTTGCTATTTTCGCTTCTTTTATTTGCTTTTTACACATTCTATTCTTCTGTCTATAGTTGCTCAATGCTTCCCCACTACCTTCTTGTTTTAGTAGTCTGAATGCTTGTTTCTTATCTTTTATTGCACCCCTTACAGCTGAAGTTAATCACATTGGATTTCTCTTATTTCTACTACTTTTATTCCCATATGGTATGTGTCGTTCACACGATTTACCCAGGATGCTCTTGTATATATGCCCTGTATGTAAATTTGTCCCATTTCTCTTGTGTACTTTTATTTCTGAAGGCATTGTCCCAGTCTATGTTCATAAGGTCCTCTCTTAGTTTTTGGAAATTAGCCTTCCTGAAATTTAATGTTTTTGTAGCCCCTCTGCTAATTATTTTATTGAAGGATAATTGAAAACTTACTATGTTATGGTCACTATTACCTAGGTGACCCCCCACCTCTATTTTTGATAATCTGTCTGGCATATTGGTTAAGATTAGGTCCAGGAGTGCCCCCCCTCTTGTTGGTTCCTGTGCTAGTTGGGAAAAGTAATTATCTTTTACTATTTCCAAAAACACGCTTCCCTTCCTGGAGCTGCAGGTTTCTGCTTTCCAGTTTATATTTGGGTAGTTAAAGTCCCCCATAATAATGACTTCCCCCTGCTTCGCTGCCACATCTATTTGTCTTATAAGAAGATTTTCTGATTCTTCCACTATACTTGGAGGTTTATAACACACTCCTATAAGAATTTTATTATTCTTCTTCCCTCCCCTTATTTCTACCCAAAGATATTCCACATTATCTTCACTTATATCCTCCCGCAGAATGGGCTTAAGGCATGATTTAACATATAGACAGACCCCTTACCCTTTCTTATTTTTATGGTCATTTCTGAATAGACTATAACCCTGGATATTAACAGCCCAGTCATAACTCTCATCCAGCCATGTCTCGCTTATCCCCACTATATCATATTTCTCTTCAATCATTATGAGTTCTAATTCCTCAACTTTATTAGTGAGGCTTCGAGCATTAGTATACATACATTTAATATGTTTGTCCATATTCCCTTTCCTCTTGTCACTAGTGACTGTTCTAACCCCTCCCGCCGCTCCACCCCCAGTTCCATAATCTAGACCCAGCTCTCCATCTACTCTGTCTTCACTTACTATATTGTAGTTGCCCTCCCCCCGGTCCCTAGTTTAAACACTCCTCCAACCTCTTAGCCATCTTCTCCCCCAGCACGGCTGCACCCTCCTCATTGAGATGCAGCCCGTCCCTACCGTAGAGCCTGTAACCGACCGAGAAGTCGGCCCAGTTCTCCATGAACTGAAACCCCTCTATGCTACACCAGCTCTTGAGCCACTTTTTCACCTCCCTAATCTACCGCTGTCTCTCAGGTGTGGCTCGTGGTACAGGTAATATTTCGGAAAATATTATCTTGGAGGTCCTAGTTTTAAGCTTCCTGCACAAGTCCCTGAAATCGCTTTTAAGGACCCGCCACCTACCTCTAACTTTATCATTGGTGCCAATGTGCACCATGACTGCTGGGTCATCACCAGCCCCTCCCAGTAATCTGTCAGCCCAATCCGCGATGTGACGAACTCAAGCGCCAGGAAGGCAACACACTGTTCGACGATCCCGGTCTTTGTGACAGATTGCCCTGTCTGTCCCCCTAATAATTGAGTCCCTCACTACCAGTACCTGCCTGGCCTGCCCTGAACTCCTTACTGGAGCAGACACCCCCCCTTGTTGGGGTGTGCCAGATCAGGACTGGCCTCCCTCACACTCTTCCCTCTACCCCATTTTCTAACTGTGACCCAACTAGTTGCCTCTTCCTCCTGTACCTCCATGCTATCACTCTCTCCCCCATCAACCCCTTGGAGCGCTTGTTCAGTGAGCAGCAGACCCCTTTCCAGTTTGCCAATGCATCTCAATCGTCGCAGCCGCTCATTTAGATCCAGGATCTGGGCTTCCAAACCAGCAACATGCACACATCTCCCACAATGGTATGCACCCTCGATCGGTTGATCAAGGATTGCATACATCGCACAAGATGTTTATTGGGCCGCATTGTCAAACATGGCGCTCATTTTTATGGGGATATTATGTATAACTAAACAAAACAAAAACAACAAGCAACAAAAGCAAACAATGTATTCAAAAGCAAATAAACTATTTGTTTTCCTCTAAAACTCCCCGAATCTAAAGTCCCAGAATATTAAAATCCCACACTTGAGACAAAAACACACTTCAGATCAAAAACTCGCACACTCCAAAACTCGCTCACAAATGCAATATAAGGGTAGCTTCACACGTACCATATCGCTGAGTTTTTAATGCTGCGTTTTTATCGCTGCGTTTTTGGTGCGATTTCTACATGCCAGTTTTGTTTTTTTATGTGAAAATTAAAACGCGCAAGTAAACCAGATACAATGTATATAACCCCTAGGAAAATAAATACAGATAAACTAATCTATAGTACCTTGCTATATACTATTTGTGTACAGGGATTTGTTATATATAAACCCAGTAAGGACAGATATCACTCAGTAACAGGTAGGTTATATACTCCTTCCCAGAATATTAAAGTCCCAAACTTGAGACAAAAACACACTTCAGATCAAAAACTCGCATGCTCCAAAACTCACTCACAAATGCAATATAAGGGTAGCTTCACACGTACCGTATCGCTGCGTTTTTATCGCTGCGTTTTTGGTGCGATTTTTACATGCCAGTTTTGATTTTCACATGAAAATCATGTGAAAATCAAAACACGCATGTAAAAATTGCAATAAAAACGCAGCGATAAAAACGCAGCGATACGGTACGTGTGAAGGCACCCTAAAAGAACTTAGCTTGCAGAGATAGCTGTTTCTGGCTCCTGTGTTAGAAGGGACTGGGAGGCTTTACACAGATGTAATTTATCAACTGCTAATTAGCAATCAATCCCCCTGACCATCCATCTGTGTTACACCCAGCAAGCTTGTGTGTATACAGGCTATAGTAATGTGTCCCAAGTGCACCAGATACAATGTATATAACCCCTAGGAAAATAAATACAGATAAACTAATCTATAGTACCTTGCTATATACTATATGTGTACAACAGGGCCGGATTAAGGTTGGTGGAGGCCCTGGGCAACAATTTTGTTTGGGGCCCCCCCATTTTCTTCCCCCACAAATAAACCATACAGTAATCTATACAAGTGGCTGATTACTGTTGGGGACTTAGCACCTACCTCTCTTCACTCCTGGCTGTATGGCTCAGCATCCTCCTCTTTTCTGCATATGATGGTCCCTAGAGGCTGCAGTCCAGAGGAAGATGCCAGGCCCTAGAGACAGGAATGGGGAGGGGTGAGCGTCGCAGTGTGTTCCCACTTAATTCAATGCGAGAACACAGCACTTTAGCACTTTCTGTGCTCTCTTGCCCACTGTGTTAGCCACCACAGCTAGCATATGCAGTTGTGAATCGCAGGCAGAACCTGGACTTCCAAGTCTAGGTCCCGTCTTCAGTTCCCAACCATATAAACTACCTGAAGCAGTAAAGAGCAGAAAGTACTTAAAGGCTGTGTATTATCTATAGCAGATATGTCGTGGCAGGGAGGTATGGGGTAATTAGGGTAATTTATTCTGCCACGCTTCAACTGACTGTCTATGTCTCAATTGTAAAATAGGGAAGTGTCGGCCGTAAGGAAATCACACCAACAACCAGTTTGGTCCAAGTTCCATATACACTCCTCTTTATTACTTCCTTGATCCATACATTTATACGGTAGAATATAGGGGTGGTTACAATATAACATTATTACATTCCTCTTTGATCTAATTGGATTACACCAAATTTCTATTCATTTATGCATTTTCTACTGCGTAGCTTAGGCCTTTAGACTCTTGTAGTAGTAACGTTTTCTATCTTCACATATCTTCTGGACGTGACTTCCTCTAGCTTCCTCTGCAGACCACCAGCATACCATTCTTTGTCCAGGACAGGAACCATTAATCTTCCATGTGAAGGCTTTGCCTTGTAGAAGCAGTTACGAGCTACTAGTATATATATATATATATATATATATATATATATATGTCTCTGAAGCAGTTTGTTAAGAATTATATATTGTAATGAAAATCACATGTTAGTATACATTGTAGATTTAAATGTTTCTCTTATGAGGGTCATACCTTGACCCCATACCTGACAGATATGCTACATGTGAATATACCCTAAGGATCATGGCATATATAGCTGCACACAGGCTACATGCCATATGCTGCACACAGGCTATATATATACACCATATGCTGCACACAGGCTATATATCATACACTGCACACAAGCTATATATCATACACTGCACACAGGCTATATGCCATACACTGCACACAAGCTATATATCATATGCTGCACACAGGCTATATACCATACACTGCACACATGCTATATACCATACACTGCACACAAGCTATATATCATACACTGCACACAGGCTATATGCCATACACTGCACACAAGCTATATATCATATGCTGCACACAAGCTATATACCATACACTGCACACAGGCTATATATCATACACTGCACACGGGCTATTTACCATACACTGCACATAGGCAATATGTCATAGGCTGCACACAGGCTATATATCATACACTGCACACAGGCTACATGTCATATGCTGCACACAGGCTATATATCATACACTGCACACAGGTTACATGTCATATGCTGCTCACAGGCTATATATCATACACTGCACACAGGCTATATACCATACACTGCACACAAGCTATATAATATATCATATGCTGCACACAGGCTGTATATATCATACACTGCACATAGGCAATATATCATAGGCTACACACAGGCTATATATCATGCAATGCACACAAGCTATATATCATACACTGCACACAGGCTATATGCCATACACTGCACACAAGCTATATATCATATGCTGCACACAGGCTATATACCATACACTGCACACATGCTATATATTATACACTGCACACAGGCTATATACCATACACTGCACACAAGCTATATATATATATATATATATATATATATATATATATATATATATATACACCATATGCTGCACACAGGCTATATATCATACACTGCACACAGGCTTTATATACCATATGCTGCACACAGGCTATATATATATATATATATATATATACACCATATGCTGCACACAGGCTATATATCATACACTGCAAACAGGCTTTATATACCATATGCTGCACACAGGCTATATATATATATATATATATATACACCATATGCTGCACACAGGCTATATATCATACACTGCAAACAGGCTATATACCATACACTGCACACAAGCTATATATCATACACTGCACACAGGCTATATGCCATACACTGCACACAAGCTATATATCATATGCTGCACACAGGCTATATACCATACACTGCACACAGGCTATATATCATACACTGCACACGGGCTATTTACCATACACTGCACATAGGCAATATGTCATAGGCTGCACACAGGCTATATATCATACACTGCACACAGGCTACATGTCATATGCTGCACACAGGCTATATATCATACACTGCACACAGGTTACATGTCATATGCTGCTCACAGGCTATATATCATACACTGCACACAGGCTATATACCATACACTGCACACAAGCTATATAATATATCATATGCTGCACACAGGCTGTATATATCATACACTGCACATAGGCAATATATCATAGGCTACACACAGGCTATATATCATGCAATGCACACAAGCTATATATCATACACTGCACACAGGCTATATGCCATACACTGCACACAAGCTATATATCATATGCTGCACACAGGCTATATACCATACACTGCACACATGCTATATATTATACACTGCACACAGGCTATATACCATACACTGCACACAAGCTATATATATATATATATATATATATATATATATATATATATATATATACATACACCATATGCTGCACACAGGCTATATATCATACACTGCACACAGGCTTTATATACCATATGCTGCACACAGGCTATATATATATATATATATATATATATATATACACCATATGCTGCACACAGGCTATATATCATACACTGCAAACAGGCTATATACCATACACTGCACACAAGCTATATATCATACACTGCACACAGGCTATATGCCATACACTGCACACAAGCTATATATCATATGCTGCACACAGGCTATATATTACACACTGCACACAGGCTATATACCATACACTGCACACAAGCTATATATCATACACTACACACAGGCTATATGCCATACACTGCACACAAGCTATATATCATATGCTGCACACAGGCTATATACCATACACTGCACACAGGCTATATATCATACACTGCACACAGGCTATATACCATACACTACACACAAGCTATATATCATATTCTGCACACAGGCTATATATCATACACTGCACATAGGCAATATATCATAGGCTGCACACAGACTATATATCATACACTGCACACAGGCTACATGTCATATGCTGCACACAGGCTATATATCATACACTGCACACAGGTTACATGTCATATGCTGCACACAGGTTACATGTCATATGCTGCACACAGGCTATATATCATACACTGCACACAGGCTATATACCATACACTGCACACAAGCTATATATCATATGATGCACACAGGCTGTATATATCATACACTGCACATAGGCAATATATCATAGGCAATATATCATGGGGAGGGGTGAGCATCGTGGTGTGTTCCCACTTAATTCAATGCGAGAACACAGCACTTTAGCACTTTCTGTGCTCTCTTGCCCACTGTGTTAGCCACCACAGCTAACATATGCAGTTGTGAATCGCAGGCAGAACCTGGACTTCCAAGTCTAGGTCCCATCTTCAGTTCCCAACCATATAAACTACCTGAAGCAGTAAAGAGCAGAAAGTACTTAAAGGCTGTTTATAATCTATAGCAGATATGCTACGTGTGAATATACCCTAAGGATCATGGCATATATAGCTGCACACAGGCTACATGCCATATGCTGCACACAGGCTTTATATACCATATGCTGCACACAGGCTATATATATACACCATATGCTGCACAAAGGCTATATATCATACACTACACACAAGCTATATATCATACACTGCACACAGGCTATATGCCATACACTGCACACAAGCTATATATCATATGCTGCACACAGGCTATATACCATACACTGCACACATGCTATATATTATACACTGCACACAGGGTATATACCATACACTGCACACAAGCTATATATCATACACTGCACACAGGCTATATGCCATACACTGCACACAAGCTATATATCATATGCTGCACACAGGCTATATACCATACACTGCACACAGGCTATATATCATACACTGCACACAGGCTATATACCATACACTGCACACAAGCTATATATCATATGCTGCACACAGGTTACATGTCATATGCTGCACACAGGTTACATGTCATATGCTGCACACAGGCTATATATCATACACTGCACACAGGCTATATACCATACACTGCACACAAACTATATATCATATGATGCACACAGGCTGTATATATCATACACTGCACATAGGCAATATATCATAGGCAATATATCATGGGGAGGGGTGAGCATCGTGGTGTGTTCCCACTTAATTCAATGCGAGAACACAGCACTTTAGCACTTTCTGTGCTCTCTTGCCCACTGTGTTAGCCACCACAGCTAGCATATGCAGTTGTGAATCGCAGGCAGAACCTGGACTTCCAAGTCTAGGTCCCATCTTCAGTTCCCAACCATATAAACTACCTGAAGCAGTAAAGAGCAGAAAGTACTTAAAGGCTGTTTATAATCTATAGCAGATATGCTACATGTGAATATACCCTAAGGATCATGGCATATATAGCTGCACACAGGCTACATGCCATATGCTGCACACAGGCTTTATATACCATATGCTGCACACAGGCTATATATATACACCATATGCTGCACAAAGGCTATATATCATACACTACACACAAGCTATATATCATACACTGCACACAGGCTATATGCCATACACTGCACACAAGCTATATATCATATGCTGCACACAGGCTATATACCATACACTGCACACATGCTATATATTATACACTGCACACAGGGTATATACCATACACTGCACACAAGCTATATATCATACACTGCACACAAGCTATATATCATATGCTGCACACAGGCTATATACCATACACTGCACACAGGCTATATATCATACACTGCACACAGGCTATATACCATACACTGCACACAAGCTATATATCATATGCTGCACACAGGCTATATATCATACACTGCACACAGGCTACATGTCATATGCTGCACACAGGCTATATATCATACACTGCACACAGGTTACATGTCATATGCTGCTCACAGGCTATATATCATACACTGCACACAGGCTATATACCATACACTGCACACAAGCTATATAATATATCATATGCTGCACACAGGCTGTATATATCATATACTGCACATAGGCAATATATCATAGGCTACACACAGGCTATATATCATGCAATGCACACAGGCAATATGTCATATGCTGCACACAGGCTATATACCATACACTGCACACAGGCTATATACCATACACTGCACACAAGCTATATATCATATGCTGCACACAGGCTATATTTTATACACTGCACACAGGCTATATACCATACACTGCACACAAGTTATATATCATATGCTGCAAAAAACCTCATCTGCGGGCACCACCAATACAATCTAGCTGAGTGCTAGCCACTAAACTCCAAAAGACATGATAAAAAAACACAGAAATGAGTATAGAAAAAACAGGCTGCACCTCAATGTATGATAAACAAGAACATGAATGAAGTTTATTTTACACAACCAAACAATACAAACATTTAAAAACACCTAAAACCATAAACTGAATCAAGCACAGAGCCTAATAAGGCTCCATGTGCAACCTTACACACACCCCAAGCAAAAAAGATGGAATAACCAAGAGCTGTCTTATAAAGAGAATAAATAACCCTCTAACAAGTGGAACCAAAAATATGTATATATGAGCCTGTAGTATTGATACAAACAATATACTACTGAAGATAAATAAACTGGATAAAGAGATAAATGCAGGCAATATGCCAATCACACCAAAAAACAATCAACCAAAGACAAATTATTGATATAAACAAATCAAATATCACAGGACAGCTCGGAGCTAAGCTGTCCTGTGATATTTGATTTGTTTGGTTGTGTAAAATAAACTTCATTTATGTTCTTGTTTATTATACATTGAGGTGCAGCCTGTTTTTTCTATACTCATTTCTGTGTTTTTTGTATCATATATCATATGCTGCACACAGGCTATATATCATACACTGCACATAGGCAATAAATCATAGGCTGCACACAGGCTATATACCATACACTGCACACAGACTATATATCATAGGCTGCACATAGGCTATATACCTGTTAGGACTTGAGCCGTGCCTTCAGCACGGCGTCCATAGCAGTCAGGCTGCTTTTGATTTTTTTTTCTCTTCTCTGCTATTCCTGGATGTAGCAGTGTCCAGTGCTGCACTCCCTCTGCAGATCAGCACTAGGTGTTTGTGATCTCAGTGATTTAACTGACAGCTGACTCTTCCAGTCAGATGTCAGTATCTGGGCTGGGCTGGGACTTCTAGTCCTATAAGTACAATCACTTGCCACAAGTTCCTTGCCTGTGAAAGAGCCTAGTAACACTAGTGTATCTTGATCTAGCATTCCTCTGACCTGTTTATCCTGTTTTCCTGACCTCTTGCTTTTGGACCTCGGCTATTCTTTTGGACTCTGATTTTGTACCTGAGTATACAGAACGTTGCTGACTTGGACTACTGACTACCCCTTTATTGTGTGTATTAGTCTTGTCTTGTTTTGTGTGCCTCACTTTACCGCAGGTGAGGGAACGCCGCCAAGTTGTCCGCTGCCGCCTAGGGCAGAGTGTGGCAATCAGGTAGGGACAGCTGGGGTGGGTGTCATCGGCAGGGACTGCACTGTCTATTTGTCTTCCCAGTCCCCGTTCTTACATTTTCACAGGCCCACAAAAACCGTAGTCAACCAAGGTGAGCGGCATGAGTATCGATACTTCGGTCGCCGACCGCCTCGAAGCGTTGACTACCCAATTAGAGGGCATTGCAGGGTTGGTAGTGCGATTGTCCAACCGGGTGGACACTCTGCCTCTCACTACCCCCCCGCCAGCAGCGACTTAGACCCCAGTAACAGCACCTGTTCAAGTGGTAAGACATAAGACCAAAATGCTGTTACCGGACAGATTTCAGGGAGACACTGACAAATACCGGACCTTTAGAGAATCTTGCTATTTATATTTCAGGTTTAACCCTTTTGTTTCCGATGGTGAAAGGGTTGCCCTGATAGTCTCCCTTCTCCAAGGTCCCCCGCAGGATTGGGCCTTGGCCCTTCCTTCAGACGCTCCTGAATGCAATACGGTGGAGACGTTTTTCACTCACCTTGGCCAGATTTATGATGATCCAAACCGGGTTGCAGTGGTGGAGTGCCATCTCCTATCCATCCAGCAGGGCCGTCGCACCACAGAAGAATATTGTGCGGAGTTCCGGCAATGGTGTACCCTGACTGGATGGCAGGACTCCCCACTGAAAACTTTATTTTGTTAGGGTCTGTCTGATGCTATAAAGGACATTATGGTTAGCCATCCCACTCCCGACTCCCTTAGTGGCTACATGACACTAGCCGTGACTATTGACCGCAGACTAAGGGAAAGGAAACAGGAAAAAATGGGGGCGACTTCAAGTCGACCAAGGTCCAGCCAGTCTCCAAATCCCTTTTCCAATGTGACAGAATCGTCTGCTTCCGGGGTTCCCGATGAGCCCATGGTCCTGGGTAACACCTCAGCTAGAAGGGCGTACAGGATGGAGCACTCAATCTGCTTGGAAGGCAGGTCACCTTCTGAAGATGTGTCCATCAAAGCCATCCCTGAAGTCGGGAAATGCCAGTGCCTGAGTGATGGTCCAGAGGGTCTCTCAGGCACCCAGGTACCTCTAAAAAAGTTTGACAAGTTTCTGTTGCCTGTTACCCTGGTGTCAAATAATGTAGTTCTTTCCTGCACAGCAATGGTGGATTCAGGCGCCGCCCTGAGTTTTGTTCGTGCTTTGGTGGCTCAGTCTTTAGGCCTGGAGTTGGTGCCCCTATGTTGTCCATTCACTGTGGCTGGAGCTGATTCTGCCCCCTTGAGAGGCGGAGCAGTGACGTGTTGCACTCTAGAGGTCTCTATGCAGGTTGGGTGCCTCCACCAGGAGAAGGTGTCATTTTTTGTTTTAGATAAATTGGCTGCCGATATCATTTTAGGGTTACCTTGGTTACGTCAGCACAACCCGGTGTTCAATTGGAGGACCACAGAGTTGATAAAGTGGGGTAGCTCTTGTGGTTCCCATTGACTCAGGTAGTTCCTGTTTTGGGTTCAGTCGGAGAGGCTGCTAATCTACCCAGGTTCATTTCCGATTATGCTGACGTTTTTAATGAGGCCATTGCTGACACCTTGCCTCCTTGACTGCGCTATCGATCTGGTGTCTGGGGCCAGGTTCCCTAAAGGCCGCATTTTCAATCTGTCCCCCCCAGAACGAGAGTCGATGCGCTAATACATATGGGACAGTCTGAGGAAGGGTCACATTAGGCCTTCGGTGTCACCTATGTGTGCAGGGTTTTTCTTCGTAGAGAAGAAAGACGGAGGTTTGCGTCCCTGCATTGATTACAGGGAGCTTAACAAAATAACGGTCAAAGACCTGCATCCACTTCCTCTGATCCCTGATCTGCTCAACCAGGTAGTAGGCGCCCGTTGGTTCTCGAAAATTGACCTTCGGGGCGCCTACAATCTAATTCGGATCAGAGAAGGTGATGAATGGAAGACAGCCTTCAACACTCCCGAGGGGCACTTAGAGTATCTTGTCATGCCCTTTGGGTTAAGTAATGCCCCTGCCGTCTTCCAAAGGTTTGTTAATGATATTTTCCGCGACCTGTTTGGCCGGTATGTCGTAGTATATCTATATGATATCCTTATATATTCCCCCGACTGGGGTTCACATGTGAAACATGTACGTGAGGTCCTGACTAGACTTCGTAAGAATACCCTGTGTGCTAAATTATCCAAATGTTTGGGGTAAAGGAGATTGGATTCTTGGGTTATATCATTACTCCAGAATCAGTCCAGATGGACCTGAAAAAGGTGTCAGCGGTCTTGGAGTGGGCAAGACCCACAACTTTGAAGGAACTACAGAGGTTTCTAGGTTTTGCGAACTTTTACAGGAAGTTTATTAAAAAATTTTCGCTTATTGTGAAACCGCTGACTGATCTCACTAAGAAAGGTGTGAATCCAACCTCCTGGCCCCCAGAAGCTGAAATGGCTTTTGAAAATCTAAAGCACAGCTTTTCTTCTGCTCCCGTATTGGTTCATCCTGACTCTGGACAGCCATTTGTGGTGGAGGTGGATGCGTCCGAGTCTGGTGTTGGGGCGGTACTGTCCCAAGGTAAGGAACCATTTACTAACTTGAGGCCCTTGGCGTACTTCTCCAGGAAATTTTCTACATCCGAAATTAATTATGATGTTGGCAACCGTGAGTTGCTAGCCATTAAATGGGCGTTAGAGGAGTGGAGACATTTCCTGGAGGGGGCCAGACACCAGGTCACGGTCCTTACTGACCATAAAAATTTACTCTATCTAGACAAAGCTAAAAGGTTGAATCCTAGGCAAGCACGCTGGGCGTTCTTTTTAACTCGTTTCAACTTCATTGTTACATATCGTCCTGGCACTAAAAACATTAAAGCTGACGCTCTGTCTAGAAGTTTTGGGGATGGAAAAACAGTCGAGAAGGAACCCGAGAATATCTTGCCCCCCGATACCATTTTGGCTAGTATGTCCGTTGATCTAACTAATGCTATCCTGAGTTCCCAGGGGGACGCACCACCAGATGTCCCTACGGACAGGTTATTTGTGCCCTTGAATCTGAGGTTAGCAGTTCTGAAAGAGGTGCATGGATCTAGTCTAGCGGGTCATCCTGGTATTGCCGGCACAGGTTATTTACTGTCCCGTTTGTGTTGGTGGCCATCATGGCAGAAAGATGTAAAGGAATATGTCAAGTCTTGTGAGATATGTGCTCGAACGAAAACCCCAAGGTCTCTGCCAGAAGGGTTATTGCAACCCATGCCATTGCCTGCTCTTCCTTGGTCCCATCTCTCGATGGATTTCATTACTGATCTTCCTCCATCACAGGGGAAGACGGTACTCTGGGTTGTGGTGGACCGTTTTAGCAAAATGTGTCACTTGGTGGCTTTAAAGAAACTTCCTAATGCCAAAACTCTAGCTAAATTGTTTACGCGTCATGTCCTTCGACTACATGGTATACCCACCAACATAGTATCTGACCGTGGTGTGCAGTTCGTATCTAGATTCTGGAGGGCATTCTGTGATCATCTAGGTATTTCCTTGTCACATTCGTTGGCGTTCAATCCGGAGACCAATGGTCAGACAGAGCGCATGAACCAATCTGTGATTCAATATTTGAGATGTTATGTATCTGACAATCAGTACAAGTGGTCCGAGTATCTGCCCATGGCAGAATTCGCCTTGAATAATCATGTCAATGCCTCTACTCAACAAACGCCATTCTTCTGTAATTATGCTTTCCACCCTAGATTTTCCGCATTACCAAATTCTGAAACACACTTTCCATCTGTTAAAGACTTGACACAAAAACTGTGCACAGTGTGGGCAGAGAGTCTGGCGACTCTAACTGCCTCACAAAAACAACACACATTGTTTGCCAATCGTAAGCGCCGTCCCGGGCCTGACTATGTTGTGGGAGAGAGTGTATGGCTTTCTACTAAAATTCTGCATCTCCGGGTACCATCTGCTAAGTTGGCCCCCAGATTTATCGGACCCTTTCCCATTGTTGAAGTGCTCAATCCCGTCTCGTACAAGTTACAATTGCCACGCTCGCTGAGGGTACATCCAGTCTTTCACAAAAGTCTGCTAAAAGAATACACTCCTACAGCGGTTGCTTGCTCTCCTCCCCCTCCAGTGGTTGTCCAAGGAGAAATCGAGTTTAAGATCGAGCGCATCCTAGACTCTAGGAGGATGCGCAACTCTGTCCAATATCTGGTCCACTGTAAGGGTTATGGCCCCAAGGAGCGTACTTGGGTGACTGCACGAGATCTCCATGCCCCTGACTTACTTAGGAAATTTTATTTAACATTCCCTACTAAGCCTGGAGGTCCTCGTGAGGGTCTGGAGGCCCCTCCTCAGGGAGGGGGTTCTGTTAGGACTCGAGCCATGCATTCAGCACGGCGTCCATAGCATTCAGGCTGCTTTTGATTTTTTTTTTCTCTTCTCTGCTATTCCTGGATGTAGGAGTGTCCAGTGCTGCACTCCCTCTGCAGATCAGCACTAGGTGTTTGTGATCTCAGTGATTTAACTGACAGCTGACTCTTCCAGTCAGATGTCAGTATCTGTGCTGGGCTGCGACTTCTAGTCCTATAAGTACAATCACTTGCCACAAGTTCCTTGCCTGTGAAAGAGCCTAGTAACACTAGTGTATCTTGATCTAGCATTCCTCTGACCTGTTTATCCTGTTTTCCTGACCTCTGGCTTTTGGACCTCGACTATTCTTTTGGACTCTGATTTTGTACCTGAGTATACAGAACGTTGCTGACTTGGACTACTGACTACCCCTTTATTGTGTGTATTAGTCTTGTCTTGTTTTGTGTGCCTCACTTTACCGCAGGTGAGGGAACGCTGCCAAGTTGTCCGCTGCCACCTAGGGCAGAGTGTGGCAATCAGGTAGGGACAGCTGGGGCGGGTGTCATCGGCAGGGACTGCACTGTCTATTTGTCTTCCCAGTCCCCGTCCTAACAATACCATATGCTGCACACAGGCTATATATCATAAGCTGCACACAGGCTATATATCATACACTGCAAACAGGTTACACATCATATGCTGCACACAGGCTATATACCATACACTGCACACAGGCTATATACCATACACTGCACACAGGCTATATTTCATATGCTGCAAACAGGGTATATATCATAGGTTGCAAACAGGCTATATACCATACACTGCACACAGGCTATATATTATAGGCTGCACACAGGCTACATACCATAAACTGCACACAAGCTATATATTATAGGCTGCACACAGGCTATATATCATACACTGCACACAGGCTATATATTATAGGCTTCACACAGGCTATATACCATACACTGCACACAGGCTATATATTATAGGCTGCACACAGGCTATATACCATACACTGCACACAGGCAATATTTCATAGGCTGCACACCGGCTATATACCATACACTGCACACAGGCTATATACCATACACTGCACACAGGCTATATACCATACACTGCACACAGGCTATATACCATATGCTGCACACAGGCAATATATCATAGGCTGCACACAGGCTATATATTATACACTGCACACAGGCTACATGTTATATGCTGCACACAGGTTTTATATATATATATATATGCCCCTATAGTATATACCGCTGCTCTGATATATGTCCCCATAGTATATGCCCTCGGCTCTGATATTTGCCCCCATAGTATATGCCCCCAGCTCTGATATATGCCCCTATAGTATATATCCCTGCTCTCATATATGCCTCTATAGTATATACCCCTGCTCTGATGTTCCAATACAAAACAAAACCTCATACTCACCTGATCTGGGCAGATGACAAGTCTTCTCTCTTCTGGCTCTTCTCTGTTCCTTCAGCCTGTCAGCCACTGTGACAGATGCTCCAGCATGCTCCATGATGTCACATCCCTGCTGGAGAGATCAGGTTTCCTTGCTGAGGTCCCACGCAGTCCTCTCCTCAGTGAGGGGGAGGGGCAAGGGGGAGTGAGGACCTCCGCAGAAGACAGGTACCCGGAAGCTTGACAGGAAGAATCCATTCAAAGACCCACCAGGGGGGAGTCTGAGCCTGCCAGGAGGGAGATGCTTACATAGGATTAACCCTACACCTCCCTCCCTCCCTGGACAGCATGCAGTGTGGCCAGTGCTGTGTCCAGGTAGGGTTTCCACATGCTTTTTGCGCATGGGACTGGCTCCCAGACACCACTTCTGGGTTTGGGCTGGCGGAGGCCCCCTAGTGGTGGAGGCCCCTGGGCACGTTCCCCTTGTGCCCTCCCTTAGTTTGAATCACCCCCCTTTTCCCATGTTATAAATAAAAATAAATAAATAAACATGTTTGGTATTGCCGCGTGCGTAATCGCCCGAAATATTAATTTATCACATTCCTAATCTCGCACGGTAAATGGCGTAAGCGCAAAAAATTCCCAAAGTGCAAAATTGTGCATTTTTGGTCACATCAAATCCAGAAAAATTGTAATGAAAAGCGATCAAAAAGTCGCATATGCGCAATCAAGGTACGGATAGAAAGAACACATCATGGCGCAAAAAATGAAATCTCACACAGACCCATAGACCAAAGGATAAAAGCGCTAAAAGCCTGGGAATGGAGCGATTTTAAGGAACATATATTTGTTAACAATGGTTTGAATTTTTTACAGGCCATCAGATACAATAAAAGTCATACATGTTACATATCTTTGTAATCGTTACGACTTAATATATATATAACATATATAATAAGTCAGTTTTATCCCAGGGCGAACGGCGTAAAAACTAAAAAAAAAACAAATAAAACAAATGCATTTAGTTTTTTTTCAATTTCACCACACTTTGAATTTTTTTCTGGTTTCGCAGTGTACTTTGTGAACAAATTCAGCCTGTCATTGCAAAGTACAATTAGTGGCGCAAAAAATAAGGGCTCATGTAGGTTTCTAGGTGGAAAAATGCAAGTGCTATGGCCTTTTAAGCACAAGGAGGGAAAAATGAAAACACAAAAATTTAAATTGGCCCCGTCCTCTAAAGGTTAAACTAGGACCCAACTACAAGAGCTGCAGACACTACAACTCCCAGCATATGCTGAGGGCTGCAGACTGTCAGTACATGCTGGGAGTTGTAGTGCCTGCAGCTCTTGTAGTTGGGTCCTATACACTGGATGCTTTGTGGCATATAAGAATACAAAGATCTGTGGGTGCTCAGTGCAGGTAAGTGACCCCAGAACAGCACTAATAGGGGATAGGACAAAAACATCTCCCCCTATCCCCTATTAGGGATGTTCTGGGGTCACTACCCTACACTGAGCCCCCACAGATCTATGTATTTTAATTTCCCACCAAGCCTCCAGTGTATAATGCACCTAGGACCCAACTACAACAGCTGCAGGCACTACAACTCCCAGCATGTATTGACAGTGTGCAGCCCTCAGGAGATGCTGGGAGTTGTAGTACAGTGTAGACAGATGTATTGCTGGACCTTCAGGGCTGATGGTTGTCACCCACAGATTGCAGCCACCAGGAGCCTCTGTACACAGTGATTTACTATAGGGTTGTCTTCTCAGAGACTACAACTCCCAGCATACCCTGAGAGCTATATAAATGTAAGGATTCGTCACAGATACAGATGAATCCAGGAGAGGAGTGGGTCAGCATGTCGTGTTTCACTGGTTCTATATTGGTGGGCCCCAAGAATCATTTCCTCTGGTGGGCCCCAGGTACCCAAGTCCGGCACTGGACAGAAGCGGTCCCCAAACTAAGACGTCCCCGGCCTCCTTCCTTTCTCCATCACGTCTGTTTGATGAGAAGAGCGGGCATCAAGCAGAGCAGCACCCAAGTGCGAGGGTATATACCATGCATATACTGTAACCTGCCAGTGCCTGGGGGTGGGGGGTGGGGGGGTGGGAGAGCCTCAGCATGCAAAGTGCCTAGGGCAGCATGAAGTCTAAGTACAGGCCTGGTTACAGTACCAAGACAGGTTATCAAGCTTGGGGTTATTTACGCTAGAAAAAAGACGTCTTAGGGACAATCTGATCACAATGTACAAATATATGAATGGACAGTACAGAGGTCTTTGTAGTGGTCTTTTTACTCCTAGGTCTGTAACCATGACAAGGGGGCATCCTCTACGTCTAGAGGAAAGAAGATTTCACCATCAGCATCGACGCGGGTTCTTTACTGTACGAGCGGTAAGACTGTGGAACTCTCTGCCACATGAGGTTGTCATGGCTGATTCATTCAATAAGTTCAAGGGAGGCCTGGATGCTTTTCTTGAAAAATATAATATTACAAGTTATGGGCATTAGATTTCCGGTGATACGTCGATCCAGGGATTGTTCTGGTTGCCATTGGAGTCGGGGGGGGGGGGAGTTTTCTCCCTGTGATGCGGCTATTGTCGTCTGCCTCGTGGGGGGTTTTGCCTTCCCCTGGATCAACACAGTAGGATTTCCCTAGGTCGAACCTGATGGACTCTTGTCTTCTTTCAACCTTATTTACTATGTTACTATATATTAAAAATTTGTCTATATTGGCAACAAGTTCACAATGTATTTTGTCATATTCCTCTTGTTTTTGTATTCTGCAACTTAGTATCCACTTCATGTATTATCTTATGTGTATAATGATAGACTAACTTCTTTTTTCTTCAGTTTTTCTAGTGTTTTAACTAGATCAACACAGCATTGGTCCTTCAAATCAGCAAGAGGCAGACCAGCGGTAGTAGCTCTCAGTAAATAAAACACATCTTTTATATCAGTCATTTTTCCTATGTCTTCGAAAGATGTCTTGTGGCATGACTTAAAGGGGTTATCCAGCACTACAAAAACATGGCCACTTTCCCCCTACTGTTGTCTCCCGTTTGGGTGGGGTTTTGAAACTCAGTTCCATTGAAGTAAATGGAGCTTTACTGCAAACTGCACCTGAACTGGAGACAAGAGTAGGGGGGAAAGTGGCCATGTTTTTGTAGCGCAGGATAACCCCTTTAAGCTATGGCTAAGCAACATTCAACTTCAAAAACTTACTGGTACAGTGCCAGTCCTGACAATATCACAATGCTCAAGAAAACCCCTGATATCCAATTTTCTCAGTGCACAACATCTTCGGTGTCCGAACTTTTGTTACACTCCGATTTATGAGAGAATAATAAATAGAAAAACTTCACTTAAGTTTTGTTGTGCCCTCAAAAAATGATTTTTGCTTTCCTTTTTTTTTTACAAACCTATGCACGTATAGGTAAGTGGAAGACGTGTTCATGGGGTGGAGAGAGGATGAAGCAGCATTGCTAAGATTTGTGTCATATTTGAACATGCCACCTGACAATTAAATTTACACTAGAGTGCAATATTGATACCAAACCTTGATACCTTGATGTCCAACGAGATAAAAAGAACAGTATGTTTGAAACCACATTATACACCAAAAGCACAGATAAAGATAACTTATTATATTGAACCAGTCATCATCCACCACAAGTGTTTGACAGCATAGTGAGAAGCCAATTGGGGAGGATAGATAAAATAGTAAACACAGATGAACAAAAATTCAGTGTAAAAACAAAATGGTAAAGACATTTTTTTACAAAGAAGATACAAAAACAACAAGATAGAGGACAAAGACAGATTTTTGTTACTACAATCCATCACCATACATCAATGATATGTGAAACAATAAAGAAATATTGGTCATAAAAAGGGAACCTAATGGTGCATTTACACAGGCAGATTTATCTGACAGATTTTGGAAGCCAAAACCAGGAATGAATTTGAAAAGAGGAGAAATCTCAGTCTTTCCTTTATAACCGTTCCCTGTTTATGGTCTGTTCCTGGCTTTGGCTTAAAAAATCTGTCAGATAAATCTGCCTGTGTAAACGCACCATAAGTTTGGAAAATTGTTTCAATTTAAAGAAGGGCGGAACTATTGCTAACAGAGTAGTTAAAGGAGACATTAAAAAGAAAAAAAAATGAACAAACTAAACTTTTTAAGAGCACAGAAAAAGGTACACATGCATGCTTGCAATGTTAAAGGGGTTATCCAGCGCTACAGAAACATGGCCACTTTTCCCCTACTGTTGTCTCCAGTTTGGGTGGGGTTTTGAAACTCAGTTCTATTGAAGTAAATGGAGCTTAATTGCAAACTGCAACTGAACTGGAGACAACAGTAGGGGGAAAAGTGGCCATGTTTTTGTAGTGCTGGATAACCCCTTTAAAACTGTTCTTCCATTATCAAGGGTGAATGTTTTCAACACCCCACACAAGGTTATAACATATGTGTTAGAGTTTCTCAACCTTTTCAAGACAAGTACCCCCATGCGACAAGATGCTCCAACCGAGGACCCCCAGACACATGATCGATTATAATCTTTGCCCTAGGGCAGAGTCACACGTATGTTTTGCAGCAAAATCCACTGCACTACTCTGCACTGTTATGGCCTATGGTTTTGCATTCTCGCAGCATATTTTCATTTCACTGCCAGAATGCCTATTTAAAGGAGAAGTCCAGTGAAATTTTTTATTAAAGTATTGTATTGCCCCCTAAAAGTTATACAAATCACCAATATACACTCATTACGGGAAATGCACAAAAGGTGCTATTTTCCCTGCACTTACTACTGCATCAAGGCTTTACTTCCTGCATAAAATGGGGATGTGCCGACTCCCAGAGCTGTGCGGGCTGTGGCTGCTGGAGAGGATGATGGCAGGGGGACACTGAGGGACTCAGGGCACTGGAGGGACACTGAGCATCCCTCTGCCATCATCCTCTCCAGCAGCCACAACCCGCACAGCTCTGGGAGTTGGGTCGTGACATCACCATTTTATCCAGGAAGTGAAGCCTTGATGCAGTAGTAAGTGCAGGGAAAAAGCACTTTTTGTGCATTTCCCTTAATAAGTGTATATTGGTAATTTGTATAACTTTTGGGGGACAATACTTTAATAAAAATGTTTGCCGGACTTCTTTAACTTATTAGCTGGCTGGCCTTACAGATCATACTTACCTGACCAGGCTCCCATGTGCTTCTCAGTCTCGCAGGTCACTCACAGCCCGCCCAGCCAATCATTGGCTGCGGCGGGCAGTCAGTGTGTTGGGAGCTAGGGAAGCAGGCAGAAGCTTGGACAGGTAATGATATGCCCCTTTAAGCTAGGTATGCCTTTTGCAGCCAGGTATGTCCCATGCAACTAGATGTGCCCCTAGCCATGTATGCCCCCTCGGATATGCCCCTAGCCAGATGTGTCCCATGGAGCTGGATATGTCCCCCTGCAACCAAATAACACCCCCAACGTATCTAGATACCTTCCTCCATGTAGCAAGATACCTTCCCCCTTGAAGCAGATACCTCCCTATGTTGTCAAGACACCTCCTTCTATGTAGTCAGATACCTCCCCCAATATACTAATACCTCTGCATTTAGTCAGCTACCTCCCCATGTAGCCAGATACCTTCCCCATGTAGTCAGATATCTCCCCATGTAGCCAGATTCCTCCCCCATATAGCCAGTTGTTTTGATGGTTGATTTGATGTTGCTATCTATTAATGCTGAACTGAGAGAGGTCTGTGAGGCGTCAACCTTTGGAAATGTCTTTTTACCTCGGAGCACCTCTACCGAATAATGTTCTTCAAAATACAAAAAAACAAAACATCATTCAGTGACCCACAGGTGTCACTTTTCCTCTCCATCTGGCCCACGCCTCCATGATTATTTCTTGCAGCTACAGTTCATCTCCTCAGAACTAGAGATTATTGAACATCAGAAAATCTTAGGTTCAATCGATCTCAAACATTTTCGCACAAGCAGCATTTAATTCCTGATACCTTCCTGGTCCGTGGGGAAGGAGGAGACAGCCTGAGTACCACCTGGAATTCCAGACGGTACTTGGGCTGTCTCCTCCTTCCGCACGGGACGGGAAGCCATCTGGAATCAAATGCTGCACGTTCGAAAATGCTCAAGTTCGATCATCTCTACTCAGAACCTGACAAACATCTTAGGCTCCGCAAATTTCCAGCAACTTCCTTACCTTTTTCCCACCTACAGGCTCCTATACAGTACTCATGGTGTCATGAACCTGTATACCCCTGTATACAGGTTCCCCTGCTATAGCCCAATGTAGTAATAATATCTCCTGCTGTGCCCCCATATAGTAGTAATATCTCTTGCTGTGGCCCCATATAGTAATATCTCCTGCTTTGCCCCTGCAACGCCCTCCGCAGTGTAGATGTTGTGAGGGTGCAGGAACCGGGGCAGCTGTAGGATGTAGTGTGGTTACGGTGTAGGCACGAGGGTGATACAGCTGGAAACCGGGCTCCTGACCATGCGGGAATACTGGGCGTGCGATTCTTCGTTGTCCTTAGTCAGGGCACCAATGAACACACCAATGCCAAGGTTCAGAAACAACGGTAGTTGTATATTTATTGTAACGGTGGTAACTAGTAGTAACAGTCTCTCCGGATGCAACCGGGAATAAGGCAATCTTGGATAAAGCAGAGTAATGGGTGATGCTGCAATAGGCTGTGAGAGTAGTGTGCTGAATGATGGGAGTAGTAGTGAAACTGAAGCTGAGATGCTGGGTGGAATGAGACTTGAATGAAATACTTGCTGTTGATGATTTGAGGAGATGATGATGAGAGGAATTGAAGAATGACTGAAGAATCGACACCCAGATGAGAATCTTGAGACTTGAGACAGGAACACAGCCAGTGGACTGGAGCAGCAGAGCACACAGAGGCCTATCTCTCAGCAGGGAGAGAGAGGACAAAAGCACAACTTGTCTCCTGATGGTGGAGGACAAGACTCGACTCACAACCTACCCCCTCTGTGGCAGGGAATAGACTGAGGTAGCACAGGAAGTCACATGGTAACCCCAGCCAAAAGCTCGATGACCATTGGTGTTACCATGGAAGCAGGGCACAGTCACGTGACATCCAGCCATTGCATCATCACACCATTAGGCATATACAGAGGAATATACATGAGGAGTACCATCCTTGAACACTAGGAGGCGACATAATACCTTTAGACACTGATACCTGAATACACATGCAATAAATGAATGAAATGGCAGACCTGAATACTGAGAAGGGGGACACAATACACGCAGTTTGCAGTGGACCATAGCTTTCCAGAACAGAACTAGTTATAATAAAAGTATGAGCATAAGAAGGGCTGTTCTGGGACACTGCACCCCCATATAGTAATAATGTCCTCTGCTGTCCCTCCATATAGTAATAATGTCCTCTGCTGTCCCTCCATATAATATTTATGGCCCCCTGCTGTGTCCTCCATATAGTAATAATGCCCCAGCCTTGTTGTGCCCCCATAGTAATAATGCCCCCAGCCCTCATAGTAATAATGCCTCCCTCCCTACTGCCCCATAGTAAATGTCCCCCTGCCCTGTCACATAGTAATGACGTTTAGAGGCGCAGTCGTCCCATAGCACCTGCGGCTGGGTGATGCTGCTGGGGGGAAGGAGATAAGTCAGGGCCGTTTCTACCAGCTGTCAAACGCGCAGGGCGCCGGCAGTGACACCCATTCGGACCTCACTCAGACGTGATAGGACACCGACTCCCCTTCCCTCCCGGACTGCACTCTGAGGATAGCGGCAGCCTGCCCTCCCCCTGTTTCAGCATCGACTGGGTCCCAAGATGGAGGGCGATGGCTCCTGGGATGGAGAGCAATGGAGGTGCCTTGCGGCGCTTGCGCCCCTGAAACCGAGGGCGCATACCACCCGCGCCCTCCATCCCTGGACCCAATCCATGCTGAACCAGGCAGAGGGCAGGCTGCCGCTATCCTGCGGTCTGGGAGGGAAGGGGAGACGGGGTCCTATTGTGTATGAGTGGGGTCCGGGTGGGGGGTGTCACTGCCAGCGCCCTGCGTGGTCGCTGGCTGATAGGAACGGCCCTGACTTATCTCCTTCCCCCCAGCAGCATCACCCACACAGAATGCTAGTACCGCAGGTGAGCTTCTGCTGGAAGGAGGAAGATCAGAGCTGCCATGGGGATAGGTGCCGATAGGTGCTGATAGCAGTGTCCTGGCACTAAAACCTAAACATACCCCCTTAACCTGCGGCGCGTACCCCCTGGGGTATGCGTACCGCAGGTTGAGAAACCCTCTGTTATAGGGTTTTATACGTGTAATACACAGAATCCAATATACATGTTAAAATGCCCTTGTTGTAAAACATATGTTGGACAGACAGGGAGACAAGATTAATGAACATAAAGCAACAATTAGAAAATACTTGAAAACTAATGATACAGGAGAAGACAGGCAGACACATAGAGAAACTAGTGTAGTGTGATACTTTAAAGAGGTAGGTCACCATATTTATGAACTTAACTGGTTACAGGATCAGATACAAGAGACAGACAGCTATTATTGTAGAGGAAGACATACTGGATTAAAAGATTGGATAACGTTGTACCATCAGGCTTGAATAAAATATGTAGCTTTAAATCATACTTGTAATCATTTTTTCCTTTTAAGCATATGATGTGTGTTTTTGCATAACTATAGATTAATGATATAATGAAAACATATGACATGCAGTTTTACAACTGTGACATATGAATATTGTAATCTATAACTTTAAGAGAAACAGATCACTGATCTGGAGACCAGCCAAACGATAACACTGTTGGCTGCTAGTAAAAGCGCTCATTGCACTGAAATCCTAGGTGCATTGCCCCCTGGCAAACATGAATGTGCAAAAGAAGAGCCTGTGGAGCTCCACAGGCTCTTCTTTTGCAAATCTCTAACTTTTAAATTGTTATATGGTGATGTCATTAGGAGGTTGGACATACTTGTACACTGATACTAAGTTGAGCAAGTCCCATCCACCTGTGCGCACGAGTAAGGGAGCCACGCCTCCCGAAACGTCACACACCAGGGGAAGGAACGCTGACCACCTCCAGTAAAGAGATTCACACAGCCACAATAATGTATGCCTACTTGGAAGACAACAAAACGTGAGTAAAGTTTTTCTATTTATTACACTCACATAAAACGGAGTGTAACATAAGCTCAGACACTGAAGGTTATAGATGTTGTGCACCTAGAAAAATGGATATTGGGGGTGTCCTTAAAGCGTAACTGTCATGTTTTTTTTTATTGCAGAAATTAGTAGTATAAGCGATTTTAAGAAACTCTGTAATAGGTTTCATCAGCCAAAAAAAGCCTCCTTCTGTACTCAAGAAGCAATCTCCCAGCCTCCCCCCCTGACTTCTTATCTGTGCATTCAGGCAAACACGTCTTCATTACAGAGAAGCCAGTGAAGACGGGTTCTGCTCTCTCCATTGTAAGCCTATGAAGGGGGGAGGGGCCGAGGGAGATGAGGGAGCAGGAAGAGGTGACATGAAGGTCAGCTGTTTGTAGACTCTCTGGGCACCTAAAACGCTAAATTCAGGTGTCAGAAAGGTCAGTGCTTATCTATGAACGTACTGAGACAAGATTGCAGGGTGTTGTGCTGTGCAGAAATCCTCCGTGCTCAGTCACTCCTAACAGCCCCTCCCCTCTCCATAGCCACATAATGGAGACAGAAATCCTGCTTCATTTGATGTGAGGGGGGAGGCTGGGAGATTGCTTTTTCAGTAGAGAAGGAAACTCTTTTAGTACATAAAACCTATTACAGAGTTTCTTAAAATCGCTTGTACTATAGATATTTAATGTTTTCAGAAAAATGACCCTGAAATGACAGTTACGCTTTAAGAATTGTGATATTATCAGGACTGGCACTATGCCAGCAAGTTTTTGAAGTTGGATCATCTACACATGCCATCATCTTTAGCCAGACACCCAGGTACAATGAGGAGTTTTCAATGTGACGTGTTAGAGGATCTATGGAGATGTTGAAAAGGAGGGGGTGTAGGGACTGTATATGGTGGGGTATTTTTTGCTCTTGATTGTGAGAGTGGTCATGGCCTGGTCGTTTAAGTGTTGTATAAAGGATAGGAATGGTGGCATACAGAAATGTCCATGATTCCTTGTCAAAAGCCCTTTCTGCGTCCAAGCTAAGAATCATTGTCTGGCATTGTAGAATCTCATTAAAGCGAATGTACTATCAAGTACAGCAATTCTTATTCGTTCATTACCCTGTTGGCACTGGCACAGGGTTCCCGGTGACTAGGTCCTTTTTTTAAAATGCGGCCCAGTTCCTGCAGTCAGTGCCGTTTTTCTTGTTGTGCACCGACCTGGCTCTATGCACTGGAGGCGGGCCCAGAGCCTATTCAGTGTGATGATTTTCTCTCCCCTCTGACATGGCCCTGTTGGTTTTAATGGAGGCGCGTCACAAAGTGGAGCGGATATTGTCACACTAGGGGATTCTGGGCCGCCTCTAGTGCATAGAGTCGGGCTGGTGCACAACAAGAAAAACAGTGCCAAGCATGAAAACTGGGCAGTGTTTTGAAAAAAAGGGTCTCACCTCCGGTATCCACGCGCCGGCAAGGTAATGTGAAAAAAAAATGGTATATTCGCTTTAAAAGATACAGTGAATCTGTTCAAGCAAGTAAATAATGAAAATAACTCTGATCAAGCTGATCAGGAACGAAATTGGTTAATAACCCATCAATGTTGTTGCTGTCCATGATTTTGGGAACCGTAAGGGTGCGGATTTTCATGCTGCGAGTTTTCAGCGAAATCAGCTGCGGATCCTGTACTGTGAAGCTCAATGGGTAGGCCGCCTGCAGCTTACAGCCCATGCCCCCTTAAACCCCTGATCGCCGCCCCAGCCCCACACACGCCCGATCGCCGCCCCGGCCCAGAGCATACACTACCTGCTTGGGCCGTGGCTGTGTGATGCTCCACGGCCACTGCCCGAGCAGGTGATGTATGCTCGGGGCTGCGATCGGGCGTGCGGGGGGCCGGGGTGACGATCGGGCGTACAGGGGGGCCGGGGCGGCGTTCAGGTGTGCGGGCGGTGTGATGGTTTAAGGGTGGCTCTAACCTGGGGGCGGCTGGCGGTGGCGCAGGGGTTAAAGGGGCCGGGTCCCATGCAGGCAGCGGATCCGCTGCGTGTATGGGACCCATTGAGCTTCACAGTGCAGGATCCGCAGCTGATTTCGCTGAAAACTCGCAGCATGAAAATCCGCTGCGGATCCGGTAGGTGTGAAGGCACCCTAATACAATGTAAACAAAGTATACCACGAATCCTCTTACTAGAGGCTAGGACAGTGATTCCTAGGAGGTGGAAATCTGAGACCCCACCTTTATATTTGCAGAGGATGAAGGAACTCAGGTCGGAAAATAATTATAAACCTACCTCTACTACTGCTACATGGCCTGCCTGGACAAAGTTTATGGATACGCCTGCATATCACTCTTATGATATACAATAGTGAGCAGTGTCAAACACTGCTTCTAAGATACCTCTCTTCTTAAAGTGACTGTACCACCAGGCCCGGGTTGAAGCACTGGAGGCAGGCCGACCCACCCTTAGTAGGAGGAAACCCCAGCCCCTCTATGATAGGGTTCCATTGATTCTAATGGAGTCACGTCATGGAGGGGCTGGGGTTTCTTCCCACTGGAGGTGGGTCAGCCCGCCTCTAGTGCTTCTGCCTGGGCCTGGTGGTACAGTCACTTTAAGGTGAGGGATAAGCTAATCTTTTTTTTTTTTCCGTCATTGTTTTTTTTTTGCAATTACTGGTGTACCTATGGGTCATTTACCCTTAGTGGGACCACACTATACACGGCTCGATTTGTGATGGTGGATGTTATTTGTGAGGTGTACTATTGATTTGATTTTTTTGTTATAATCTTATGTATGCTTTTTATGTCCTATGTACGCTGACATTTGTTAAGATATATGTGTTACATCACAATGTGATATATGAACACTTTATAAGTTCGTCTAGTGAGCTTTTTCGTTTAATATTATGTTTCATGATGACCCTTACCATTTTACTTTTCTGTATCTATAGAACTTATTTCAATAAAGCTTTGAAGAAAAAAACTCACTGACAAAAGAGCAAAAAGATAAAGTTTTTTTTATTAATAAAAATAATAAAACAAATATGGTTCGTGACAATTCTAAAAGATACTTAAGCCTAGATTTATAAAAGGGCACCCTATATGTGAAACCCCTTAATGTAGCCGTACATGTAGTGGTATTTACCACGTGGCAGAGAACCACACAAAAAAATGCACATGGTTTACAGCAAATAGCGATGTAGCAAGTACAGACTATTCACTTGCTGCATGGCTGAAAATGGAAATGCAAAACTGCACAGTTCTCTCCATGTGGCATTAGCTGCTGTACAGGCACCCTAAAGCTAAAAACAGTAAGAAGTCCAATATATCAGTGTCCTTCTATTAATCCAGGCCTGACACACTAATGACTAACAACTGTTCACTATTGCAGCAGTAATGAATGGCACATTTTCCACCTTCTCCACAAAGGTCCGCTATGGCTTCCCTAACTGAGCGGCTGTAAGGCTGGTTCCCACTACATTTTTGCCTCTGTTTCCATCACAATAGGTCTTCATTTTGAACCACACTTTTGTATACATAAAAACATATACATTCCATACATCAGTTTTTCATTAGGCTAGGTTCACATCACAATTGATACACCTATTTACTTCTATGGCCCGAGCGTAGACAGCTAGTGACTACTTCTGGGATATTTTCTGCATTTATATGAGTTTTCACTCAGACTTAAAAGCAAGAGTGAGAACTGTTAAACATGTAGGAAATGACCTAAACTAGCTGTCTATATTCAGGCCACAGAAGTAAATGGGGTCCATGCACAGATACGTCGGCACTAGATTTTGACAGGGTGCAGATGTATCTGTGCCTTGGGAGGCACAACTGTGGTGTGCATTAGAGGTGGTGGTTAGAATCAGCATCCATTTTTACCATTACTGTATATATTTTTTTTCCTGTTCAAGTGGATAAAACATACTGTAGTAACAAAATGGCAGTGTGAACCAAGCCTAACTAAAGGACCTTCATGAGCCTACTAGAAATACAGCTGTGAAGGGATCCTTCTTTGGGTGCTATAGGCATCTTTTGGAGCATACATTTTAATTTTTAAAAGACCAACATACAGCCAAGTTAAAAAAAATAAAAAAAGGCCTTTTTACTAAGGCCTAATTTTACTTTAAGTGTCCACTTTCTCAGTGAAGTGTCTGGCAGCCAAAAACCCTCTGTACCCTAAAAGGGGTTGTCACACCTTCAAACCCCCCTTTCCCTGCTTAGGACCTCCTCTATAAGCTTAATTTAGATGAATGACTGACCATGTACTAGTAGTGTATGGCCAGTCATGGTAATCTCTCTTCACTAGGGGATTCAGAAGCTGGAATAGGCTTTGGCTGGGTTCACACCGTGGTTTGTGCTTACATTTCACTGTTTTAATTTCATCAGATTTCATTTTGCCGAATATAAAGGCGCACTTGAGTTGCTATTTTTTTTTTAAATAATGAAAGTCTAAGGGAAAACGGTTTCTGCTGTATAGCGTACAGCAGAGTCCATCTGTCTAACGTATATGATTTGTAGCCTTCCCAAAAGTATAAAATGTATACATTAAACATAAACACAAAATCAGCGTGAACCCTGCCCGAATACACAACTGTCAGTCAAATAATCAAAAACTGGCAGTCAAATAATCAGCAATTACTCCCACAGAAAAAAAAAATGTTCTAATTTTTGCACATTTCGTCACTTTAAGGGATGTTTAAACGAAATTAACAAAAAGTTACAAAAACAAATATGAAATAGGTCTAAGGTGTCTTGCACAAACAAATTTTTATTTTGTTTAAACATCCCTTTAAGGGATGAGATATACAAAAATAAATAAAATGACATTGTTTTTGTGTGGGAGATGTCTAAACCCGAGCGTGCAGCATTTGATTACCAAAGACTGAAGAAGTTAGATGCCATTGGCTGTATTCATGTTTTCCAGGACTCCCTATGGCTTTAGTAAATTTTGTAATTACTAAAACTAGTTAATTGTAGTGTTTTATGGTAATGCCTGACAAGCAACTGGCATGGTCACTCTGCAAAAGATGCCCTTAACACCCACCGCAGCCCTTCATTCAGCATCCCCTGCTCGGGCATCTTAAGGCCCTATTCCACCAACAGATCTGACGATAGATTATCTGCCAAAGATTTGAAGCCAAACCCAGGAACAGACTATAAACAGAGAACATATCATAAAGGAAAGACTGGATTTCTTCTCTTTTCAAATCCATTCCTGGGTTTGGCTTCAAATCTTTGGCAGATAAACTGTCGTCAGATCTGTTGGTGGAATAGGGCCTTAAGGCATCATTTCACTGATGTTGCTGAGAAGTGCAAGGTTATAGTAATGCAGCATTTTGAGTGCAAATCACAGTAAATTTAGATCAGAGACGAGAGAAGTGTGCACAGAATTGTGGCTTTGTTCAAAAGTGAACTACACGTACATTAAAATAAAGTGAAACTTTAGCACAATAAATTAAATGGAGTCCATGTTCCTCCTGAGGGTATTCCAATTTCTCAACCCAAATGGAACGCTTTCCAAGACGGAATCCTAAAAAAGCTTGTAACCTGGCAGATCAGCTCTTTTTCTTGGCAAAAATAAAGGATACATACATTTTAAGGTGACAACAACATTATGCATGATTGAAGACAACTTACATTCTGCAAAACAAAGGATATCACAGAGATGAGAGGCGATTTCTGTCTGTCTCTAGATGAAACTAAGAGCACTGACAAGGTTGGAAAAGTTCATCAAGATGTGAACAGTTTCTTGTGGTTTACATGAGTGATGATAATTCATGGCAGTAATTCCTAATCCAAAGGAATCATTTACACAGATATATAGTATGTTGGCCGATATTCATTTCCTGCTCACAAAAAGAAGGACAATAACACAAACTGAGAACAACGTGCACAAGGCCAAAGACCATCTTACCGGTATATAAATAATAGAGGAGCACACTGGCGTCCGATCGTTCAGCATTTGATTATTGGTGACTGATGAAGCTGGATGCTGGTAATCAAATGCTAAACGATTGGACTCCAGCAAGTTAAGTTGCACTCTAATAAATATCCTTAACCAAGAATAGTGCTAGCAGAACTACAGAAAACATAGAGGAACTACTTGTGGTGTCTACTGTGCTGTCTCAGGTGCGGGCATTGGGGCATACCTCATCTGGGTTTAATCTCCTCTTCTTGGCGGCCCCAGGACACATAAGACGCCGATCTGCCCTTCTGAATCCAGTAAACATTCAGGTAAATCGCTCGACCATAACCTTGTGTAACATTTGGGTTAAGAAAGTACGAACACCAGACAGCTGACTGCTACACATGAACACACATACAGCATTTCTACCATACCCTGAGGTTTAGAATATCTGGCGTTCCTATGCGCACATAGACAACACCTGTTCCCCCCACATTCCAATATCAGGAAGTAAAGCCAAAGACCCGTGTTATGCATAATCCTTAGAGGCCTCTTAAAGTTTACATTTTCTATGGTCTAACACACTCACACCAATATTAACCTCTGTTTTACAGACGGTTGACACTTTTGTAGTGACAGCAATGCTAACCTGACTGAATGCCCATAATCCAGTCAGTCATACTCTATCTAAGGATATAAAGGGGTTAAAAAACACATACAGGCTTATTTCTAGAAAACAGCGCCACTCTTGTCCTCAGTTTGAGTGTAGTACTGCAGGTAAGCTCCACTGTGAATAGCGCTAAGCTGTACCCCACTTCTGGACAGGGTCGGCATGTTTTTGAAAGAAGGCATCTATGTTTTTCTAGTCCTGGATAACCCCTTTAATACTGGTTTATATCTCTGTGCTCCCACAGCACTTTGTATTCCCATAGTATGCTTAAGCGTAAAGTGCTCTGTGGCTGTGATCACATGCATGCTTGTGTGTGTTCGCGCACACATGTCTCTGCACACACATCAAGCATTTATAATATATATCCCATTCAGAAACATGTAGAAGCATGTCTGGGGAAACAATACAAATCCTGCTGCTACTACCACTGCTGGTAACTACAGGCTGGGTTATGTTCATTACATGCTATATGGTTTCTCTTTTACCCACCCTATTGCTCTTGTTTATGTTGTGTTTATTGGTCATTGCTGAGGCTCATTTATATTAATGGCCACATATGTATGGAGTGGTAGAGGAGAAAGTTTTCAAAGTTCGGCCAAAATTTCTGTACCTGTACCCATAAGGCCTGATTTACACATACTATGATGCGGTCTGTTCACGGAGGATGTGCTACGGACCGGATCCACAGATCTCCTGCTATCAAGTATCGTTATGTCGCAGAGAGCTGCAAATCAGTTTAAATATTCACAGTACTGTACTGACACCACTGCACAGCTATATCAGTACAGTACCGCAAAGATTTCAACAATTTCGGAGCTCCCAGCATCATAATGATACATGGTGCCAGGAGTTCCTCCCTGCACATAGGGCGTCTTACATTCCAAATGATAGCTGTAGCCGTTTACATTGTTACTTGTTTTCTCCATTCAAGAGACATGACAACAAGTGCCCCCTGGTAAGCGACATCCCCCAGCAGCGGGAGAGCCTCAGGCCGCAGGTATGGAAACTCTCTCTAATATTTTAGCTATAGTTTCCCCTTCAACCTATATTTTAGCTATAGTTTCCCCTTCAAAAGAATACTAACCCAATGGCAATGTAGAGATTGGACATCTTTGCTATGAAACATAACCCCATGGCATTCCACCATGCTCTCCCATGCAGTTTTACTGATATCGGTGTCAATTTGTTTCTTCTCAACTCAATTATATTTTTTTTACCTTTTGAATACTTTTTTTTTTCATAAAAATGCATCATACTTCCTCCAGAAAAATAAAATGCAAAAGTGTGCGTGAATAAAAATAAAATAGTGATGAGAGGATTTGGCGTTACGTTCCTAATGGAAGATATGTGATGTTTCCCTCTTGGTCCAGACAGACCTCTCCTGGGCCTGTGCTCTCCTGCTTTGCAGGGTTAGTGGATGCAGCCCTCCTTGTGTCCCTTTGGGGTAGCGTCCTTTCAGCTGCTAATTTCAGGTTATCAAAGTTCAATACTTTTTTCTGCTTGGTTAGAGTGTTCTTAGATGGGAGTTCTAGGCGATCCAGCTGGTTGGACACACTCCTGCATGTATCTATTGGAGAGGGCTGATCAGCTTCATCGCTGACCTGGGCTGATTCATCCGTGACCTGGGTTTTTGAGTCACTGTTTTCTTCATCGACGGGACTCTCCTCCTGCTCTGTGTCAGACTCCCCTTCTTCCTCAAGTGTCAGTTCAAACTGAAACTTGTCCCCTACTGTATTCCCCCGCTCAGGGTCATGTACTTCAGGTGGAGGCGATGGACTCTGAGGGATCATGCTTTGATACCACTCTCTATTGTCCTCTAATGTGTCCAGTATTTCCTGGGCATCTGGGTGGACCAAGTCAGCCCACGTTTCCCATAGAGGATGCACAATGTAGTCAATAAAACCAACCTGAAAAGAAAAATGTGGGGCTTAGCAAGTACATGCAGTACACTGTGTAGCATTCAGTCATTATCATATATATCTGGCTGACCCTGTCCTGTCACAAAAGCCTGGGAATAAGTGCTGTAACTCACCTCTAATGGGGAGACTGTGTTCTACATTAAAGAGACATTGTCGTAAACATTTTTTTTAAAAACTCAACAGGGGTTGTGATCACAAGCCATTTTGCAAAATACTTTTTTTTTTTTTTTTTTTTTTTTTTTAAGTTTACTATGTTTAAATAAACGTTATACATGATGAACTGGTGTCTTTCTTTGTGTGAGCGCACAAAGAACTGACACTTCTTGTGTTTGTCTGAAAAGACAAAATATCGGCACAGAGGGACAATGGACCAGAGTTTGGCCATATGTACAACAATGATTTAAAGCGACTCTGTACCCACAATCTGTCCCCCCCAAAACCACTTGTACCTTCGGATAGCTGCTTTTAATTCAAGATCTGTCCTGGGGTCCGTTCGGCATGTGATGTAGTTAATGTCCTAAAAAACAACTTTCAAACTGGCAGCCCCGTGCCCAACGGCCGGGACTTAGAGTATCTGTGCCCTAACTTCGCATCACCCCTCCCCCTCCCCCCTTTTCATCATTAGGAATGCCACTGGAACATTTTCTCCTGTCTGAACATTGCACAGGTGCATTAACGATCCAGCCGATGTTTAGTATTCACACAGTTGATAATTAGGAGGCAATCTGCCTGGAGCATTCCTAATGATGAGGAGGGCGGGGAGGAGGGACAGAGAGGTTGTGCCAGCCTAATGCATACACAAACTAAGCCCCGGCCCTTGGGCACGGGGATGCAAGTTTAAAAGTATTTTTTTACGACAATAACCATCACCTGCCGAACTGACCCCAGGACAGATCTTGGATTAAAAGCAGCTATCTGACAGTACAAGTGGTTTGGGGGGGGAGGGGGGGTAAGATTGTGGGTACAGAGTCGCTTTAAACATAGAGAACTCCCAGTTACTGAGGACAATTAAAGGGGTATTACGGTAAACATTTAAAAGGATAGAGGAAAATTTGGAGATTGCAGGGGTCCGAACGATGAACCCCCCGGCGACCTCCGTATCGGACTCCGGCCAGCTCGGTTATGAATAGAGCCCCGGGTCAGGACGTGACCTGCGGCTCCATTTATTCCTATAGAGCGTCGGAAAGAGCCAAGTATGCCAGAATATAGCTGTTCTCGGCTCTTTCCGACCCTCCATATGAATTCCTAATATTCATAATAGAGCCGGCCAGGGTCCAATGCGGAGATCGACAGGGGTCGGACTTCCCTGCAATCTCCTACTTTTACCTATCCTGTGGATAGGGGAAAAGTTAATTTTCCCCTGAATACCCCTTTAAGGCTCACAGGAAGTTGTTGGTTTGGCTTATGCTCACGACAGTGCACACAGTTATCCCCAGACACTGGAAATGCACTGAGGTTGGCCTAGGTGATGGTTCTATATCGCATGGGGGAGCTGAGAGCAGAGTGAACCTCATAAGACGACAATTCAAATATCATAGTTTTGGTAACCAGAATAATTCTTAGAATGTCTCCTTAGAATGTATAATCAGCATAGACCTCCTTTTGGAATCTTAGGGCCCCATTATACAGAAAGACATAATTGGCCAAATCAAGTTGATTCGGACGATTATCGCTCTGTGAGATAGAGAGAATGATCAGACGATGAAACGATCATTGGCTAATTGCTTCTTTAGGTCCAGACCTAGAATCACCGGGCGTGCATTGCCACGTGTAATATCAATGTGCTGTCGACGGCTGATAATTGTAGTATAAAATAATAAAGTGTTAACTCACCTTACCATGTTCCCTGGTGTCCTCGGAGGCCTTCCTTGGTCTCTGCAGCTCTGCCTTCTATTCCGGTCTCTGCACTTAGCCAGTTACTGTCCGACACAGGCTGCAGCCAGTGATTGGCTGAGTGGCTGGTGGCCTGTCAGTGTAAAGACCAGAACAGAAGGCAGAGCCACAGAGACCAAGGAAGGCCTCCGAGGACACCAGGGAACGTGGCAAAGTAAGTTAATACTTTATTACACAAAAGACAAGGGCTGCACGGTAGTTGGCCCATGTAATTGCTCAGTAAACGAGCGCTGTTCTAGCAGACCGGCACTTATTTACAGTTTATGATTGGACCATGTAATGGGATCCTTAGGCTGAAGGACCATGTTGGCTTCCCTCCTTGACTTCTTTATCCTGGTTTCGTATCTTTGTATTGCATAATGGAACTTATGGTAGAGTGGTCCACTTAAAGGGAACCAATTGGGCTAATTGGTTTCCTTTAAAGTAATACTGTCACCCCCTTTCCAAAGAGTTCTCCTTTCCTAATCTTATAATGTAGACATTTCATATCTTACCCTAAATCCTTTGTGGTCTCTCCCCTTAAAAAAAAAGGAACGTTATTGTTGGTGGACAGTGCCATGGGGCGGTGCTTAACTTCTGTGGAACCCCATATGTCCACCCACATCGGCACTGTAGGCCCTGCCCCTTCCATGACGTCATCGCTGTCTAGGCCCTAGGTCGGCCAATTCCAATGGCTGCAGAGAGGGTGGGGCCTTGACACTGATGATATCACAGAACCTACCCCTGCGGAACTATCTACCAATGATAACATACATTTTTGAGGGGGAGAGACCACAAATAAATCCTTTATATGGCAAGATGTGTAATGTCTATAATATAAGATTAGGAACGGTGCTGAGAACCTTTAAGTGTTCTCTCTAATCTTTTCAAATTCATTTGAATTGTGTTTGTACATGATATAGATCAACGTTTGAATATAACATTTCATTAGACTGTTGTCTCCCTAGTTCGATTATATGTTTACTGCCTTACAGAAAAATACTTTATTGTACCCCTTTTTATCTCTGTTTTCTGTATGCTTACCTACTACTTTTCTCTAATAAAAAATGTTGCATAAGAAAAATAAATAAAGCGACTATATTGCAAAACTGCTTGGGATCAATACCCCAGTTGATTTGTTAAAAAAAAGAATTTAGCGACAGGTACGCTTTAATCCGTCTCACTGTATTGCAGGTCTCTATAGATTTATAATAAAGCCCATTTACTGCAATGAGTCCCACGCTTCTGTCAGACCCCAACTGATCAAAATGTTTGCCCAAACTTCTCTTTTTTAAAATGACAGTAATGCTTTAACTAATGAGTGCAAGCAGAGATCTTCTTAACCATGAATAACGGATATAGAAAATAGACTGGAAATGGTATATAGCTTTATGTTATACACAGAATACATTTACCCTTCCAAGGGTTAATCTCCTGCTGACTAGTTCTATTTTCGGCTGTGAAATAACTAGGATGGGAGTGCTTAGTGATTGTGTCCTACTACAGACAGCACTGATCACAGATGGGGAGGCGTAAAGCCATACGCCTGACAGTAAGGGGGGGGGGGGGGAGAAGCTGCTCCTCTGGGATTCAGACACAATGGCTCACATATAAAAATATCTATCTATGAAGGAGGTATAAACTGCCCACAGCAACCAATCACAGCTAATCTCTCATTTTACTACAGGTGAGAAAAGATTTGTTTTTGCACACACATTTGATAAATCTCACTATTTTACTGACAGATATAAAGGGCCTTTTAACCCCTTAAAGTGACACTGTCACCCTCTTTTTGCATTTTGACTGGTGAAAAGGGTAAATGTTACAGCTTTCATTACTTATTTTATATTATATCTCATGGTGCTTGTTCTGGTAAAAAGTCCTTTTTATCACCTGTGGATTGGTATATGTGGGTCTTGTGCCCTATGTGCCACAACTAGAGATGAGCGAACCGGGTTCGGGTTCGAGTCCATCCGAACCCGAACGATTTGCATTTGATTAGCTATGGCTGCTGAACTTGGATAAAGCTCTAAGGTTGCCTGGAAAACATGGATACAGCCAATGACTATATCCATGTTTTCCACATAGCCTTAGGGCTTTATCCAACTTCAGCAGCCACTGCTAATCAAATGCCGAAAGTTCGGGTTCGGATCAACTCGAGAATGCTCGAGGTTCGCTCATCTCTAGCCACAACGCTCCGCCCCTAGAACCACTTAGCCTCCACCCCTGACATCATCGTTGCATAGGCCCCACCCCCTCATCAGCCATTGGAAGGGCCAGCCTAAAGCTCTAGGCCCCACCCCCTAGATTGTCCCACACCAAAGGCCACTGAGGGGGCGGGGTCTATGTGACGAAGGCATCACGTATGGGGCGGGGCTACGTGGTACTAGGGGCGGAGTGATGTGACACATAGGGCACGAGGCCCCACCCACATATATCAATCCACAGGTGATAAAAACGACCAGAACAGGCACCATGAGGTGTAATATAAAATAAGTAATGAAATCTGTAACATTTAGCCTTTACACCTGTGGAGAGCAGTTAAAATGCAAATGGGGGTGACAGTGTCACTTTAAGGTGTGAGCAAATTTTAATTTATTGTGCTTACGTTTTTTCCTCCTCTTTAAAAGGCCATAGTGCTTGGATTTTTTCACCTACAGACCCATATGAGGCCTAATGTTTTGCAGACTTTACTATGGAGGACTTTTAAAAGGCAGCTGTCATGTTTGACAGCTGCATTTGATGGGTCTAATTAGAAGCTAATAGTCGCTGTCCCAGGGCGCAAAAAGCAGTCAGGATCGCGGTGGTTCAAAACAGGGTCGTGGCGTGACCCCCTCTAACCCCCCTCTAGCGGCGCCATGATGCATCAGGCGAGGTTTTCTATGAGGGGTTTTCTACTGCTCTGGACAGTCTCTGACATGGACAGAGATGGCAGTAGAGAGCACTGTGCCAGACTGAAAAGAACCACTTCCTACAGGACATACAGCAGCTGATAAGTACTGGAAAAATTTAGATTTTTAAAGAGAAAGTAATACAGATTTGTAATTTACTTCTGACACCATTTGATTTTAAAGAAAAACATTTTTCGCTCAAGTTCTCCTTTAAGAACAATCTCATTAAGCCAGCACCAATCTACCTAAACAGCACTTAAGCACCAGTCTGCCTGTCTAAGATCACCCTAAGGAGTACCTGTGATTTTTCAACAGAGGCATTGTGCTTGTCACACATGGGACTGATCTCCATTCCCTTCTCCCGTTCCCTATCTCCCTGATGGAAGAATTCAACAATGATCCGATCTGTCCACTGGCGATACAGCTCCAGAGGTTTGGTGGGATTGCTGAGGTCTGCACAGTGAACCATGTTTTGAAGGACCTAGAAAGAAAAGAGTGGAGAATGTATAGATACAACTTTCAACTTAGCTATACTCAGTTATGGCTAAGGGCTCTATTACACGGAGCGATAATTGACCAAATCAGATCAATTTGGCTGATTATTGCTCTGTTTAATGCTGCGTTTACACAGACAGATTTATCTGACAGATTTAGGAAACCAAAGCCAGGAATGGATTTGAAAAGAGGATAGATCCCAGTCTTTCCTTTATGACCTGTTCCCTGTTTATAGTCTGTTCCTGGTTTTGGCTTCAAAGATCTGTCAAATAAATCTGGCTGTGTAAACGCACCATAAGAGACAACGATCATTGGCTGATCAAGTATTTTGGTCATGATCTAAAATCATCGGCTGTCGGGTGCGCATTGCAAAAAATACCCCCCCCCCACTGTATACATTACTTGTCCAAGGTCCCGATGTTCTTCTGCCCTCTGCTCGCTTCCCGGAGCTTTCGCTGTAGCTTCAGAGCAGGTCTCTGAACTGACAGGCCAATTACCAACCAGGGGAGACCCGCACTGAACCTACAGAGGCGGCTCCGTAAAGCGAGCAGAGGGCAGTAGAACACCAGGGACTGTGGAGAGGTAATGTATACAGTTTAAAGGCAAGGCCTGCATGGACATCAGTAATGATGTCCGTGAAGCCCCGGCTAAACTATTATCGAGCTGTATAATAGGCTTAAAGTGTCACTGTCATTTCGTTTTTTTTTTTTTTAGTACAGGCGATTTTAAGAAACTTTGTTATTGGGTTTAGTTGGCAGCAGAGAGCAGAGAACAAAGGATTACACAGCTGGGAGCTGTGTGAAGCTGGTATTCAGAGGTCAGAGAGGTCATTGCTGACATCAGAGGAGATAGCCTGGTGATGTAGCTGTAAATTAACTCTTTGTTGTCCTGTTTTGGTACCTCATCTCCCTCAACCCCTACCCTCTCCATAGACAATCATGAAGACAGGGAAGAGCTTCAAACTGCTTTTTCATGATAAAAAAGCATTTTCGGTTAATAAACCCAATTACAAAGTTTCTTAAAGGGGTAGTGCAGCGTTTAACATTTAACCACTAAATAACACACATTACAAAGATATACAACTTTGTAATGTGTGTTATTTAAGTGAATGGCCCCCTTCCCCGTGTTCCCCCCACCCCAGAAGTGTGGTGCAGTATACTTACTCAATTGCTGTGGACCTCGGCCGCCATCTTGGGTCGACGTCGTCATCTTCGGGAGGACGGCCGAACCGCTCCAGCCGCCCTTCATGCTGGCTTTCCTCTGCCGCGTCACCAGCTGCCCAGCCGCAATTGGCTGAGCATAGTTATGCTCAGCCAATCGCGGCTGAGCAGCAGATGCCACGGCAGAGGGGGGCCGCGTCACCAGCTGCCCAGCCGCAATTGGCTGAGCATAGTTATGCTCAGCCAATCGTGGCTGAGCAGCTGATGATGTGGCATAGGGGGGGGCGGCATGAGGGATGGCTGGAGCGGTTCGGCCAGCCTCCCGAAGATGACGACGTCGACCCAAGATGGCGGCCGAGGTTGACAGCAATTCAGTAAGTATACTGCACCACACTGCCGGAGTGGGGGGAACAGGGGGAAGGGGGCCATTCACTTAAATAACACACATTACAAAGTTGTATAACTTTGTAATGTGTGGTTTTTAGTGAATAAATGATAAACGCCCCTTTAAAATCACCTGAACTATTGATTTCTGCAAAAAAAAAGTTAAACGACAGTGACACTTTAATAAGTGAGCGCCAACTTAGCAGATCAGCGCTCACTAACAGGAGACATCAGGCCGTCTAATATGGCCCTAAATGTTAGGCGTTAACCTGCAGTAAGGGAACCCAGACTCTCTCTATTCATGCTAATACTTTTCTGACCATGGGCTCTGAAATACTGATAGCATTAAAGGAAAAGTTCGGCCAAAAGTATTTTTAAATATGTTATTACTGAGTACCATTGACTTCTATATATAGTGCACCCCCTGCTGGATACTCTGTGGATTCAACTGATGTGTATGTAAAAATGTAATGTACAGTATGTTTTTGATTAAATACATTTATGTAATACTTTGGGGAGCAATTGTCCTTGCTCCCCAAAGTATTCCATAAATGCATTCAATCAATACATTTGGAAGGCACCAAGCAGGGAGGGAGAGAGGTGCCTATGCATCTAACCCTACTCCCTCCCTGCTCGGTGCTGGACACATATACACAGTACTACTCCTTCCATCAACTGCTCATAGTATGAGTAGATGATAGGGGATTAGTACCAGGGCCATCACCAAACATTCCGCCCACCCCCCTCCCCGCTGCCGACACCACCACCACATATGCACTGTACTCAGGGCCGTCTTACCCATTGGGCAGGGTAGGCGGCTGCCCGGGGGCCCTTGCGTCCTAGGGGGCCCCTGCCCTCTGGGACACACCTGTATTTTTCGCTTTATAAGACGCACTTATAAAACTAAGTGCGTCCTATAAAGCAAAGACGGCTCCCAAGCAGTGCTGAGCACCGCAAGGAAGCCGTCCTGCCCGCCCCCTCTATTGCCGCTCACTAAGCATATGCATAGTGAGCGGCCCTGAGCGACCCCCTCCGCCCGCCCCTTCTATCGCTTCTCAGCTGAGCCGATCAGAAGCCCAGGAAAGTGCAATGAGCAGCACTTTCCTGGGCTTCTGATCGGCTCAGCTGAGTGGCGATAGAAGGGGCCGGCAGTCCAGTTACTCACCTGTCCGGCGGCCCCAGCAGCTCCTCTCCCGGCAGCGCGCGCTCCCGTCATCCTCCGGGCACAGGCAACGGGGTACAGAGACGCTGCCTGTGTCCTGGATGTGTCATGCAGCAGGTCACTTCCGACACAGGCAGTCTCTCTGTACCCGCTGCCTGTGCCGGAGGATGACGGGAGCGCGCGCTGCCGGGAGAGGAGCTGCTGGGGCCGGCGGACGGGTGAGTAACTGGTTTGTTGTTTTGGGGGTCACTGGCTACTATGGGGGCACTGACTACTATGGGGGGCACTGGCTACTATGGGGGCACTGGCTACTATGGGGGGCACTGGCTACTATGGGGGGCACTGGCTACTATGGGGGGCACTGGCTACTGTAGGGGTACTGGCTACTATAGGGGTACTGGCTACTATGGGGGCACTGGCTACTATAGGGGTGCTGGCTACTATGGGGGGCACTGGCTACTATAGGGGTGCTGGCTACTATGGGGGGCGCTGGCTACTATAGGGGTGCTGGCTACTATGGGGGGCACTGGCTACTATGGGGGGCACTGGCTACTATGGGGGGCACTGGCTACTATGGGGAGCACTGGCTACTATAGGGGTGCTGGCTACTATGGGGGCACTGGCTACTATGGGGGGCACTGGCTACTATGGGGAGCACTGGCTACTATGGGGGGCACTGGCTACTATAGGGGTGCTGGCTACTATGGGGGCACTGGCTACTATGGGGGGCACTGGCTACTCTAGGGGTGCTGGCTACTATGGGGGGCACTGGCTACTATGGGGGGCACTGGCTACTATGGGGGCACTGGCTACTATGGGGGGCACTGGCTACTATGGGGGGCACTGGCTACTATAGGGGGCACTGGCTACTATGGGGGCACTGGCTACTATGGGGGGCACTGGCTACTATGGGGGGCACTGGCTATTATGGGGGGCACTGGCTACTATAGGGGGGCACTGGCTACTATGGGGGGCACTGGCTACTATGGGGGCACTGGCTACTATGGGGGGCACTGGCTACTATGGGGGGCACTGGCTACTATAGGGGTGCTGGCTACTATGGGGGGCACTGGCTACTATGGGGGGTACTGGCTACTGTGGGGGTACTGGCTACTATGGGGGGCACTGGCTACTATGGGGGGTACTGGCTACTATGGGGGGCACTGGCTACTATGGGGGAATTGGCTACTATGGGGGGCACTATATGCAAAGATGTGGGGGATTTGATGGTGGCGGTTGGGGGGGGGGCCCTATTCGCACCTCTGCCCAGGGGCCCATAATGCTGTTAAGACGGCCCTGACTGTACTACTACTCCCATCATCTACTCATAGTATGAGCAGATGATGGGGGAGTAGTACCTGGGCTATCACATCACTGCCGCCAGCTGCGCCGCTCATCAAACTTCATCATGCCCCCTTCGCTCCCCCTCCTCCTCCCAGCATCCGGAGGAACTTCAAACTATCCTGGGGCTGACTCACCACCCGCCACCGCTCTCTGCTCACACATACCGTCTCCCGATCTGCACTGACCCACACTGCATGCCGGCCTGGGGCACCGGGAGCGCGGTGCTCCCTGCAAGGTGGGGGAGGGCGGATGCGGCTCACTAACACCGGCCGCCCTCCCCCACCCCGCAGGGAGCTCGGCGCTCCCGGTGCTGTGTATATGTGTCAAGCAACGAGCAGGGAGGGAGGTAGTTAGATGCCTGTGCATCTCACTCCCTCCCTGCTCGGTGCCCTTCAAATGTATTGATTGAATACATTCAATCAAGGACACTTGCTCCCCAAAGTATTCCATAAATGTATTCTATCAAAAACATACTGTACATTACATTTTTACATACACATCAATTGAATCCATAGAGTGTCCAGCAGGGGTCGCACTATATATAGAAGTCAATGGTACTCATTGACTTCTATATATAGTGCGCCCCCTGGTGGACACTTCATAGGAATTACAACAGATTCGTGACGCCACAGTTTTTGACAGAATTCACTCCATGATCTACTAAATTAAATTTGTCTAACTTTCCATAGGTAACAACATATTAAAAAAATACTTTTGGCCGGAGTTGTCCTTTAATGATTCCATATAGTTAATAAATGCATAAGGTCTTCTCAATAAGATATCAAAGAATACATAACAATGACTTCTATGAACAATGCTACTTGATTTCCATTCAGGACCAGTTTGTCACTAAACTTCATTACTTGGGTGTAAATAAGTGCAGTTGTTTTCAAGGGGAAAGCAAGCAATAATGGGTTCCATAATGATGGATGTCACTTTTCATGCAACATTTCTCCCTGGTTATTTGTATCAATGAGGTTAAGATACAAACGAGCTGACCCAAATACAAAATGCAGGATGAACAGACCTGTATCCGATCCGAATAATTATCAAGCAGCAAAACTCCCAAACTGGTCACTTTTTTTGTTTCCACCATTGTCTTCAGGTCAGCAAGAAGATTCATGTGTTTGGACATATCTGTCGCCAGTACCTAAGGACATAGGAAAGATTTACAATAGGGAATTGTTATATTTTTTTTTTTCGTTCAAATCAAGGGGTGTCAAAAAGTTATACAGATTTGTAATTTACTTCTATTTAAAAGAATCTCCTCTTCAGTCGTCCAGTACTCATCGGCTGCTGTTTGCCCTGGAGGAAGTGGAGTATTCTTTCCAGTCTGACAGTGCTCTCTGCTGCCACCTCTGTCTTTATCAGGAACTGTCCAGAGAGGTTTTCTATGGGGATTTGCTACCGCTCTGGACTGTTCCTGACCTTACATGGACAGAGGTGGCAGCAGAGACCACTGTGTCAAACTGGAAAGAATATACCACTTGCTGCAGGACATACAGCAGATGATATGTACTGCAAAACTGGAAATTTTGAAATAGAAACAATTTACAAATCACCAGCTGACACCAGCTTATTTGGAAGAAAACATTTCACTGGAGTACCCCTTTAATGCATCCCTTAAATATTGCCATTTTTGATCTATCTATCTAGGCAAAAATATAAAAGGGAAGGATCAGCTCACCGGATGTTATTGTCCGGCTCCAGGCTTGTAAGAAGGATGGGTGGGGTGCATGAGTCCTGGCGTGTGCTAGACGCTGGATTCAAAGAGAACTAATCGGTAAGTTGTGAGTAGGTCAGCACTGCCAGGTTGTGGGGATAAAATTTTGTAATTAAAAGTTATGTTTTAATCTTATCCTCACAACCCGGGAGTGCTGACCTACTCATAACTTACCGATTAGTCCTCTTATCTATCTATCTATCTATCTATCTATCTATCTATTATTTATCATCTATCTTTCTATCTATCTATCTATCTTTCTATCTATCTTTCTATCCATATGGCCTCTAGGGGGTCTCACTATCTCTATATATGGAAACGCTCTCTGGTGTCTGAGACAAAACACCGGAAGTGGGGGTGAATATAGCAGAATACTGAGCAAATGTCAATCATCTTACCTTCCAACTGAGCTAAGAGGAGAAGTGCTCAGTGTTTCTAAAGACAGTGTATATGACTGAAACAGCAATCATCTACATTCTGTAGGTACTATTATATAGAAGCTCCCCTCCACTTAATAACATACTCATAAGGTGAGATGTCCATCACTGCCTGCGCAGGAGATCCACAACAGTGCCTGTCACTAAGCAGTCCCTCTCCATGACCTACAGGTAACTCCCTTACCATGTCAATCACCATTTTTCTTAAAGTCTGACGCTGTTTTTTGGTCAAATTTTGAAAAATGTCACAGTTCTCTTCTTGAAGCAGCTTAAATCCCACTGCAAGGTGGTGGTTTTCTAGTACAGAAGCATCATTGTACATCAGCGCCAGCTCAGAATCTAAAAAAAAAAGACAACAAATAATAGTATAAAAATACTGGTATTAACCCCTTCATGTGACAGCCAATTTTTATTTCTGCACTTTTGTTCTTTCCTTGTGTTTAAAATAAACCATAGCATTTTTTTGCAACACCAATTGTACTTTGAGGTGTCATGATCTGTACTTTCTATAGGTATCTTGCTTGAATATATGAGACACTTTTTATTAAAATTTCTCTAGATTTGATGTGACCACAAATCTGCAATTTTGCTAAAAATTTTTGCGCTTACGCCATTTACCAGGCAAGATCAGGAATGTAATAATTTAATAGTTCAGGCGACGCTCACAGAGATAGCAAATATGTTTATTTTTGCAATTATTTGAATTTATAAAAAAACTTTTTTTTTTTACTGTAACTTGTATCCCCCCTGGGGGTCTTCTATAATAACACCACTGATCTCTCAAACATCTCTCGGAGATCAGTGTTTGATTACTATGGGCTGCTGGAGACCATAGTAATCGAGTGCTGAGCCAGGGTCTGCGTTAATGCGGCACTCACCCCCAGCCCAGCGAGAAGCACGATCTGTCTACTAGACCACCGGGTGAGTATAGAACGTTGTGGTGCTGGAAAGGGTTAAATATGGGTCACATTTGAGCTATTGTAAGAGAAGCGTTTAATGCTTTGGATGGTATATTGCCATATTGGATGGTATATGGGATAGTATATTGGCATATTTGATGGTATACCAGTATATTAAATGGTATATTTACATATTGGTATATTAGATGGTATATTGTTGATAATCGACATGCTGCCACTTACTAGTATTTATTAGAAATTGATTTGATACTCCTGGATGATCCACATCATGAATAGCACTAGCGAAGATTGCGGCCATGATTTCCAGGTCAGTAAACACAGCCTGTAAATACAGAACAATTTAAAAAATTAAAATTTTCATCAAATTATAAAGGGAAAAAAAAGGTTAAAAACAGTCTGAGGCCTCGTTCCCATGTTGTAAAACGTTCCACGTTCTGTGACACAGCCGCTGTCTGAAGTTCACCCCGGCCAGTACTGCAGTACTGGCCAGATAAACCTTACTTATTTTAAATTAGAATGTGGGCACATTCAGGTGTGCCTGCCTGCCAATTAACTATAGGAGACAATGTAAAGTGCGGCTGGAGCCGCACTTTACATTTTCTACACTGTCAATTTTGTGCTGCCACTATTCAATGAGTAGTGTCCAGACAAAATTGACATGCCAGTTTTTGAGCGGTTTCATGGAATGCCGGACGGAGTATATACAGCCCTTGGTGCACTGCAGCCCTTGGTGCACTGACCTGCCCGTCTGTCTTCATAATTATTTATCCGGTGCTCTGCAGTGCAACACTCCGGATAAATATTCATGACTCGCGTCCCCAGTGCACCAAATGTCAGATGTCAGCAAAATGGAGCTGACAGCAAGAAAAATGTACGCCTGCTCCCCACATTGCCACGCCCCTTGACCACCCATAAGGCGAGCACGGCGTACATTGTAAAAAAGGCAGTAGACTGTATTCACGTTTTCCCGGACTCCCTAGGGCGGCATCCAACCTCTTCAGCCACCGGTAGTCAAATGCCAAATCAGACTCCAGCATGATTCAATTGGGTTCATCTCTATGGGGAAGATTTATGAAAGGTTGTAAAATTTAGACTGGTGCAAACTGGCCACAGCAACCAATCACAGCTCAGCCTTCAGTTCTAGTGAAAGGAAAGAGGAGCTGTGATTGGTTGCTGTGGCCAGTTTGCACCAGTCTAAATTTTACACCCTTTGATAAATCTCCCCTTTTATATCTAACCCTATCTAGCTATGGGTTTATTTACACACAACATCAGCATGGGTTTAAAAGGTATTGGTCCGGTCAAACCTGATTTGATCAGCTTCTATGAGGAGGTCAGTTATAGACTGGACCAGGGGGAGGCTGTGGACATTGTATATCTGGACTTGTCAAAGGCATTTAATTCTGTGCAACATGAAAGGTTGGTTCATAAAATGAGGATGCTGGAGCTAGGGAAAAATATATGTAAATGGCTAATTGGCTGAGTGATAGGAAACAGAGGGTGGTCATTGATGGAACATACTCTGATTGGGTCACGATTACTAGTGAGGTACCGCAGTATTGGGTCCACTTCATTTTAACATGTTTATGAATAACCTTGTAGGGGGGCTACAGAGTAAACTCAACTTTAGTGATCAGTGCCAGGCAGGGATGCATCAAAAGAGGTATAGATGCTAAAGACGAGAACATAGTTTTGCCTCTTATAAATAACTGGTCTGAGCACCTATGTAATACTGTGTACAGTTTTGGGCACCGGTATATAAGAAGGACTCGGCTGACCTGGAGTGGGTGCAGAGGAGGGCGACCAAGGTCATTAAGGGAATGGGTGAGTTACAGGACCAGGACAGGTTATCAAGATTGGGGTTAGGGGTTTTTGCACTCATCAGCCTGCAATCTGCTTATGGAATGAACTTGGATGTTCCAAAACGGCAACGATCCAAAACACAAGGCCAAGTTGACCAGTCATTGGCTACAGCAGAACAACGTGAAGGTTCTGGAGTGGCCATCTCAGTCTCCTGACTTCAATATCATTGAGCCACTCTGGCCAAATCTCAAGCTCATGCGAGACAGGCCAAGAATTTACAGGAACTGGAGGCTTTTTGCCAAGAAAAATAGGCGGTTTTGCCATCTGGTAAAATAAAGAGCCTCATCCACAACTACTACAAAGGACTTCAAACTGTCATTGATGTTAAAGGAGACAATACACGGTATTAAGAACTGGGGGTATTAAAGGGAATCTGTCAGCACCCATGGAGGGGGAGTGGTGATGGCTTCGTGCCGCACTTTGGCCCGCCTCGCCACTACCTTCTCCCAGCTTGTATTGAATATTTATGGCGCCCGTCCCCTGGCCTCCGGTCGACGGCATCTGTAGCTTTCTGGTTCAGTGTAGTGCGCGCACGCTCCCACGGCGTGATTCTCGCATGCGCTGTAGCGCGTCGGAGCGGCACTGAGTGAAGCCATTGAGGGCATAGGCATATCCATGACCCTGCCATTTATTCACTGGTTGCCCTTTAAAAGGGGGTTATTTGGGATTAGAAAAAAAACATATCTGCTTCTTCCAGAAACAGCGCCTCTATTGTCCATAGTTTGTGTTTAGTAGGCTGCATTTGATCAGTAACCACTGAATACTGGGAAAAGCCACCAAATCCTGCCATTTTAGAGGTGCAACAACCCCACAATATACCCATCAGAGTCAATCCAATCCTTAATTTTCTGAATTTTTAGACATAAAAACTTCAAGAGCTGCATTTTCTGCCTAATATATACTGACCCTTCCAGGTTCCATTTTTACTAGATGATCCATGTTATTCACTTTCCTTGTCTTCAATGTTATTCTTGATTGGTGTATCACTGCTGTGGTTTGCTGGAGTTGAAAAAAGGAGTTGTTGGTGATTCTGTGGGTTTGGAGTGACTGATATTGTTTTTGTGCAATTGTGTGGTGTGCATTGCTGCAGCGCATAGATAGCTAGTACCATAGCTGCTTAGTTAAACAGGTCCAAACAGTTTTTTTTCCCTCTGGTCTGCTCTGCACCTGGGGGTGGGGTTAATTGATCTCAGGTGCCTAAATAAAGGCCCAGCGATCACTGTGTGTGCTTGCTCACTGCTGTGGTTTGCTGACAAGTGGTTTGAATAAGTGGAGTTGAAAAAAGGAATTAAAAGAAGGAGTTACAAGTTCTGGTAAGTGCTGAATCTCTTTCTTTTTCACTGTTTTTGTTGCACTGAGGATGATGGCTAGCGAGATGGAAGGTTTCATTCAGTGCGCAGTCTGCCGCATGTACGCACAACTGGAGCAGGAGTTCCAGGGTGAGTACCGCTGTGACAGATGTGAGCATGTTGCCCATCTAGAAGCTCGAGTTAGAGATCTGGAGAAGCATATTGCAACACTGAGGGAACTTGGCCACCTTGAGAGGGAACTTCGGCTCACTGAGCAGGAAGTTAGTGGGGTAGTGATGGAGGGTGGTGATATAGATCAGGAGGCCCAAGTAAGTAGCTGGGTTAATGTAGTTAGAGGGACCAGTAAGGGATCCAAGAAAAGGAAGGCCACTTCTCCTACTATATGCCCAAGCAAAATTGCCAAGTTAGGTGATGATGCAAGGGCATCCGTGTCAGAAATGGCAGCACTAGTGGAACCTGTTCTCCCTAACAGCCGGGGGAACAGTCCAACTAGTAGTGGGCGGGATGGTATTGTAGGTAGGCCTAGACAGTTAGTGGTTGTAGGGGATTCTATAATCAGGAAGACGGATAGAATAATTTGTCGCCAAGACCGCCTCAACTGAATGGTTTGCTGTCTCCCTGGTGCCAGGGTTCGGCATGTGGTGGAAAGGGTGGATAAATTACTTGGGGGGGGGCTGGGGATGACCCAGCTGTCGTGGTCCATGTGGGAACAAATGACAGGATACAAGGTAGGTGGAGGTCTATTAAAAATAATTTTAGAGAACTAGGTGCTAAGTTGAAGGGAAGGACCTCCAAGGTGGTATTCTCTGGAATACTGCCTGTGCCATGCGCATCGCAGGAAAGACAGCGGGAGCTTAGGGAGTTAAATGCATGGCTTAATATGTGGTGTCGAGAAGAAGGGTTTGGGTTTTTAGAGCGCTGGGCTGAATTTTCATTGGGGTACAAACGGTTTTCCGCAGATAATTTGCACCTTAATGGAAGGGGGTCCGCTGTGCTGGGAGAGAGAATCCTAGAAGGGGTGGAGAGGTTTTTAAACTAGGGATGTGGAGGGAGGACAATGTAGTATGTAATGTAGTGGCAGATAGGTTAGAGAGGGGACAGAACAATGAGGAGGGAGGAGAAGGGTCCTGTGGGGGAAGGATAAGAGCAGTGGATAGGGAGATCCATATGTTGCGGATGAACAGTGAGGATAATTGTAGCCACATCACTGTAATAAATCCTATTTCTTATAATGAGGGCAAATACAGTGTTCGGTCCACAGATCTCTCAGAGGACCAGAAGAGCCAGGAAAAAAGGCGCACACCGGCTTCAGAATACGTGGTTTTAGATGGTCAGTTGAATAGACAAATAGAGCGGGCTGCCAGGGAGGGAACGGTAGTGGTAATGGGGGACCTCAACTACCCAGATATAGATTGGGGTCACGGTTCAGCTAAATCCACAAAGGGGAGGGAATTTCTTAACCTCCTGCAGGATAATTTTCTGGGCCAGTTTGTGGAGGAGCCAACTAGAAGTGATGCCTTGTTGGATCTGGTTATTTCTAACAACGCTGAGCTGGTTGGGGATGTAACGGTCCATGAACACCTGGGTAATAGTGACCACAATATAGTGACTTTTAGCTTAAAGTGTAGAAAAGAAAAACATGTTGGTAGGGCAAAAACTCTTAATTTTAAAAAGGGCCAATTTTCCTGGGTTAAGGGCTGAACTCCAGGGCATAGACTGGGAGCGGCTGCTGTCACATACGGATACAGCTAATAAATGGGAAATCTTCAAATCCACATTAAATAACTGTACTGCCAAATATATTCCTATGGGTAACAAATATAAACGGTTAAAATCCAATCCCACATGGCTTACAACCGAGGTTAGAAGGGCTATAAATGAGAAAAAAGGGGTATTCAAAAAAATACAAATCAGAGGGGTCAGCTTTAGCCTTTAAACATTACAAAGAAGTCAACAAAACCTGTAAAAATGTAATAAAAGCAGCAAAAATTCACAATGAAAGGCAGATAGCCATAGATAGCAAAAGAAACCCCCAAAAATTCTTCAAATATATTAATGCAAAAAAACCAAGGACAGAGCATGTAGGACCCCTAAATAATGGTAAAGGGGAATTAATAACTGGGGATCAGGAGAAAGCTGAGTTACTTAATGGGTTCTTCAGCTCTGTATATACAAAATAAGAGGATGGAGCTGCGGTGGGCAGGGCCAGTACTGAGGTGGGTTGGGCCAGTGCTGCTAACACATGTAATGTACTGAACTGGTTTACTATAGATATGGTCCAAGATATATTAAATAAACTAAATGTAACCAAAGCTCCAGGGCCTGATGGATTACATCCCAGAGTTCTTAGGGAACTCAGTTCTGTAATTTCTCTACCCTTGTATGAAATATTCAGTGATTCTTTGCTTACTGGTATTGTGCCGAGGGACTGGCGTAAGGCAAATGTAGTGCCGATTTTCAAAAAGGGCTCTCGAACTTCCCCAGGTAACTATAGACCTGTAAGCTTAACGTCCATTGTGGGGAAACTATTTGAGGGGCTTATAAGGGACTACATCCAGGAATATGTAGTGGCTAATAGTAAAACCATGCTGGTTATCACTTATAATACTAAGGACAGAAGCTGTCAAACCAACCTAATATGTTTCTATGAAGAGGTAAGTAGAAGCCTGGATGGCGGCGCGGCTGTGGATATCGTGTACCTGGATTTTGCAAAAGCGTTTGACACAGTTCCTCATGGACGTCTGATGGGTAAGTTAAAGTCTATCGGTTTGGAAAATTTAATGTGTAACTGGATTTAAAACTTGCTTAAAAATCGTACCCAGAGAGTGGTGGTCAATGATTCCTACTCCGAAAGGTCCCCGGTAATAAGTGGTGTACCCCAAGGGTCAGTACTGGGCCCTCTTCTGTTTAACTTGTTTATTAATGATATTGAGAATGGAATTAACAGCAATGTTTCTATCTTTGCAGATGACACGAAGCTTTGTAGTACAGTACAGTCTATGGAAGATGTACAGATGTTACAGGATGACTTAGACACACTGAGTGTTTGGGCGTCTACTTGGCAAATGAGGTTCAATGTGGATAAATGTAAAGTTATGCACCTGGGTACTAATAACCCGCATGCATCATATGTCCTGGGGGGAGTTACTCTGGGAGAGTCGCTGATGGAGAAGGATCTGGGTGTACTTGTAGATAATAGACTACAGAACAGTACACAATGTCAGTCAGCTGCTTCTAAAGCCAGCAGGATATTGTCATGCATTAAAACAGGCATGGACTCACAGGACAGGGATATAATATTACCGCTTTATAAAGCTTTGGTGCGGCCTCATCTGGAGTATGCTGTCCAGTTTTGGAACCAGATTCATAAAAAGGATGTTCTAGAACTGGAGAGGGTACAAAGACGGGCAACTAAACTAATAAGGGGAATGGAGCATCTTAGTTATGAGGAGAGATTAAAAGAATTACATTTGTTTAGTCTGGAGAAGAGACGTTTAAGGGGAGTTGTCCTTTAAGTTATTTAAATATATATAAATGGCCCCTACAAGAAATATGGGGAAAAGATGTTCCAGGTAAAACCCCCTCAAAGGACAAGAGGGCACTGCCTCCGCCTGGAGAAAAAAAGGTTCAACCTCCGGAGGCGACAAGCCTTCTTTACCATGAGAACTGTGAATCTGTGGAACAGTCTACCACAGGATCTGGTCACAGCAAAAACAGTAGAGGGCTTCAAAACAGGCCTAGACAAGTTCTCAGAGCAAAATAATATAAATGCATATGTATATAACCTATCACCCCTTCCCTGTATCCATCCCCTCCTTGGTTGAACTTGATGGACCTGTGTCTTTTTTCAACCGTATTAACTATGTAACTATGAATCTATTTAGTACAAGCTTCACAATAAACACCAACTTGACTACAACATGACTAGCACACGCTCACAAAACAAATCAATACTCTTATAGGGAGTACAAGTAACAAATATAGAGAGAGAAGACATCACCTCCAGAGCTGGAGTGGAAAGCAAGACATGCGTAGACTGTGCCACATCTGCAGCATGGATGTTGTTATGGTAGGCCACGTCGGCGTGGTAGTGATCCTCCAGGGTCATCATGTAGGTAATAAAGGTGTCCACAGGAATTCTGAACGTCTTCAAGAGATCCCTTTCCTAAAAATAATACAAAGTGATTAGGCTCCTTATGTACTCAACACCATGTACAATATATAATCTACATTGCACATGCTCATGTCACCCGCTCCTGTGACCGCTCTACTGTCTCCTGTGTCGGGCTTTACAATGGTTTCTCTATGGGAGAGCGTCACGCTCCGGCGTTCAATCACAGGAGACAGAAGAGGGGTCACGGGAGTGGGAAGACGTGAGCACGCAATGGATTTGAACGGCGCCGTGGGACACAGATTACCTGTGGTGAGTATATGTGCCAGCGCCTAGCAGGGGGGGGACTTTTCAGGTGGTTTGATTCAGGGATTGGTAATTATAAGTAAGTGAGATAACAGATGAGGGCAGTCATAGGGATATTAGACTCCACTCACCTGCACTGCTGCTGCCGTAAGCTGAAAAAACAAGCCTATACACATTCTGATAGTAAGAAGGCACCTGTATTCTGCTGAAGGCACTGGGAGGTTTTGGGCAGTCTCTGCTACCATCTCTTACTGCTTGTAACTCGAGGCACTTGAATATTAAAAGCAATGAGTGAAGCTAAACACACTCAGTGGTGGCTTCTTAAAACGGGTTCAGATAGCTGGCAAGCTTCAGTAAATAGAAGTTAAAATTTTTAAAATTATGGTTTTGTTAAATTAAACCTTCAGAGTGGTAACAAGGTGACTTGTGCTATACAATTCAAAGGTGTGTGAGAATGTGGAACGAGGAATGAGAATGTGAAAATATAAAAAAAAACACAGGGCCAAAAGCTTCACTTTTATTGAATAAACTAAAAATGTAATACTACATTTTTAGTTTACTCAATAAAAGTGAAGTTTTATTGTAAATACATATTGTTTAGTGTGTGTGTGTGTGTGTGTGGCGGGGGGGGGGGTTGAAATAAGGAGGCCCTTTTTTTTTTTTTTTAAGGTGACTTGTGGGCTTCTCACTGTTATCGAGCCCCTAAGGGTCTACTACATGGTGTACAGCTATTTGTTTTTGGGGATGGGACGAGAGCTGGGCTATTTGCCAGAAGGACTCACACTGGCACTTTCTTTCCCTTACTTCTCTGGGACTTAACTACAGGGAGATAGAGGAAGGTGTATCTTATATTGTGATGACCTGAGCCTGACAGTGAAATTTTTTACCAAACTTGGTATCAGTTTGTAAGAGGGGAGAAGTAGAAAACTAAAACCTGTCCGCAGGCTCTCGGATTTACCTGTACACGTCCTTGCTGCTCCCCTTCCTGGGCAATCCCAATTTCCAGGATGGAAAACCACACATATTTTCCACCTGGCAATCCCATCATAACATAACTAAAGTCTTGGACATACTCTCTCCTGCAATAACCTTGACCCTGTCCTTCACCGAGGTGCAATCCAAATTCGCCCTTCCCTCTTCTGCTTTCTTTCCGTTCTTGCAGGCTACCAGTTATGCAAGGAACATACTACACATAGTAAAGCCACAAGTAAGACCTCACAGTCAATCTTCTGATGAAAACCAAAAACACCTCACATCTTATCTCTTGCTATTATACCTTTTTACGTTCAAACCTCGATTATTCTACCTCTCCCTATGGCCTCTCCAAATAACTGCAGCATATGCCCCACCTACCCTGTTAGGATTTGGTGGATACATTGTATAGGGCAAAAAACATTCCTCCTTGATGCATCCTATTGGGATATGGCGGCTAAAATTACACTCAGGGCGTATATATCTCCACACCGAAACTACATAATGGGATGTATTCCGTCGTCCGTGTGCCCCAGATGTCAGGCCCCCAATGCCGACCTTTATCATTGTTTTTGGCACTGTTCGGAGATCCAGGTCTTTTGGAAACAAGTTAAAGACTTTGAATGCGCTAACCTGCTGAACCATGTGCCTCTAACCCCCGAATGGGCCACATAGACTACACCGCCCACCCCTGCTCAAGGGAAGCCAAAAAACTTCTCTTCATGGTATCCGCAGTTGCCAAGAAATCAATATTGCAAGAGTGGCTCTCCCGACCCCCCCCCATCCCTACGGCTTTTTCTACAAAAACTAACCTTTTTAGAATGGATTGGGTGGAGGCCGCCCTACACAAAGGGGGACATTTATTAAGTCCGGCGTTTTTTACGCCGGACTTATAAATGTCCCCGCATCTCCAGCGCTACAGGGATTTATGTAGAGGCAGACTGCCACTACATAAATCCCATGCGCTCTGGTGCGCACCGCCGAAAACCTACGCCAGCTGAGGACTGGAGCAGGTTTTCGGCGTATCTTTCCGGCGAATCTCTCCGCCCCCTTCACACACCCTCCCCGCCCCCTGGCGTACCCGTCGGAAAGTGCCGATTTGCGAATATTTTATTCGCAAATCGGCCATTTGCGAATAAAATATTGCGCAAATCGGCAATTTCCGCTGAAAACCCCCGGACCGCACGATTATACATGTCCCCCAAAGAGTCTAAAGTCAAGGCCTTTTTCCAACTTTGGGATTACTTTATCCAGATAATGCCCACCAGAATACAACAGAAATTACGGATTACGTTCCAACATACCACTTGGTACTTGGAGCAGTCACTCTTGTCCAACCCCCGTTTGACACGACCTGGTTGGTGCTCGACTGCTGTTGTCCACTACTCTCTTCTTTTGATTTTAACCCCTTTGAGGGCGGCCCGCGGCCTTACTGTTGCTCCTGCACCACTTGGCCTGCATTTTCTTGGTTTTCTGGTTTTGTTTGGTTGATAGTTCGTAACACTTATTGTTAGCCTTCCTGGGGGTGGCAGAGATACACAGGGTAAACTATCCTGAGCTGCCGTCCTTACTACACCTCCCCATACTTTGCACAATGTAAGTAACCTGGTTTATGCACTTGGCATTGTACGGTCACTGTCTCAAGATTGTGCTCTGTAGGACTATGTCACTGAACAATGTATCTATTATTTTTGTCAACCTATGCCACATCCCCCACCCAGTTCCTCCCCTCTCCCCCTTGCCCGTTCCCGCCACCCCCTCCCCTTCCCTATCCTATCCAATGTTGTCTGAAAACTCAATAAAAACATGTTTAAAAAGAAGAAAAGAAAACTAAAACCTTCTCGCTGTCCCTGCCTACTTGAAAAGTGGCCTAAACGGTGGCCCCCATCTGGACAACAGTTACTTCCAATGTTAGTGTGAGGGATAGAGAAAAAAAAACACAAAACAAGAAAAAAGCCTGAGAAAGATATAACATAGGCACATCCAAGAACCCTGATGAAGTCAGTCATGCACTGACTGAACGCATGTCCTGTTTTTATGTTCTGTATACAGAATGTTTTTAGTCTGCATTTTCTCAAAAAATATTTTTAACTATTGGATGTGCATACTTTATATCTTTTTCAGGCTTTTTTTCTTGTATTGTGGTTCTGTATTATCTTCTGAGATGGTGTGTTGCACTCCATTTAGATTTATTCATATCCAGGCTAGCAAGGTCAAACTAGGAAAATACCACAGGAACTAAATCACAAAACAGACACAAAGTCAAATACCAGGCCAAGGTCAGAAAGTCCACAACCAAGTCAGAAAGGAAAGTTTGAGCAGACAAAGGTCAGTAGCACAACAGAGTTCAGAAGGCTAGGAAGACCACTTAAGCTGGCTAGGCACCATCAATAACTGATGGCTGAAAGATTGTGTGGCCACCAGTTATATCTCCTGCCTGTCCCCCACCTCACAGCAATGTTTAAAACAGTTGAGCATTCCGGTGTTCTCTATGGGGAGGGGTAAGGAGAGCACTCTTGCTGTGGCAAGTAAAGAGGTCAGTCGTGATTTTTATCACCCCCAATATCAGTCAGTGGTTGTTCAATACGAGCCCCAATACACCTTAGTTTGAAGGTTGGATCCGCCGCAGTCTAAAGTCTAAAGCCGATTCGGCCGATTATCGCTCCATGTAATAAATACAACGATCAGCTGATGACTACAATCATCGGCTGATCGTTGATATAGGTTAGAACCTATATTTGTTGGGCGCCGACCGCGCACCGATGCGTGTAATAGCGGTGCACGGCCGGCGACTAATGACTTGCATTACCTATCCACGCTCCAGAGCTGCTCCTGCGGTCCACTTCTCCACGGGTCCCACGCGCTCTAGCTTCAGAGCGGCCTGTCAGCTGACATCGGTAGCAATGTCCTTGCAGCGCTTGTTAAACAACTATCGGGCCGTGTAATAGGCCCAGTAAACGAGCGCCGATCTAGCAGAACGGCGCTTGTTTACAGGTATTATCGCGCCCCCATCGGCCGGTGTAATACCACCCTAAGGTGTATGGTGACCTTTACAGGACCTCCTATCCGCAGATGAAAAGCTTTATAGACCAGCTCAGGGAGACAAAATTATAGAGACCTGGAATATCAGAACTGGATCTAACAAACCCTGTGCTCCAGTCTCCTGACACTACTCCTGCCCTGCCCAGTTTGCCAGTGTATGGAACAGCATCTCCTTACACTTTATGTAAGTGTCCCCAGGATCCAGGAAATGATAGGAAGCTGCACAAACGCATCCAAGGAGGATGGTGCTGGCACAATGGAGGTAAGTATGTACATAGATCATATAATATTATTAAATAGGAAAAGTTGGAAGTTTTTCTATATCCCACAGCAATGTACCAAGAAGATATCCAACTGCAGATTGTTCATTAGTTCTTTAATGATCCTTATGCCACAGCTGGTGTACTTAGGTGTACTACAGGGGTATTACATTTATTTACCTCCCCGGCTCCCGCAGTACCGTCTGCATCCTGCTGCTCCAGCTTCTTTCTGGCCTGAGATGGGACTTGAGTTGTGACGTCTCAGCCCCGCTCAGCCAGTCAGCAGCAGAGGTGGGACACCGCTACAGCTGCGTCAGGCCAGGAAGTGTCCGGAGACCCAGCATTGGAGCAGTAGGATGTGGGTGGCAGCGCTGAAGACAAGGAGGTAAGTTAATGTAGTTTTCATCCACCCCCTCCCTGGCGATTGTGAAAAAAGGACTTCCCTGTGGGAAAGGTGAAGGGTCTGGTCAGTTGATCTGCTCCTCTCTGAGGGTCTGACCAGTTTCCAACCAAGAATTTTCCTAGAATAAACTGCTTGACTGCTGATAGTGACTAGTATCCTCTGAGTATTAACATCTTCTATCCTAACTTCTTCAAAGATACCCATTAGGGGTGAAAGAGAATTGGGGGAAGGGACTTTGTTCCTATCAAAGAGGAACAGTGGGTAAAGATGCTACTATGGGCCCTATTACACCAACAGATTATCTGACAAATTGTTTTGAGCCAAAGCCAGGAACAGACTATAAACAGAGAACAGGTCACAAATCCATTCCTGGCTTTGGCTTAAAAAAACAACCTGTCAGATAATCTGTAGGTGTAATAGGGCCCTATCCATAGATGACCACAAAAGATTTGATTATGATTAGTCTCTAAGCTGTCTAAGGCGTGGAAGGGACCCACCCCTAATAGGTATGTTTGTAGAAAGTAGGATAGAAGCTGGTAATACTCAGAGGATATCAGTCCTTATCACCAGTCAAGCAGTTTATTCTAGAAGATAGTATGAAGAATTGATTAAATTTTTGATAGGAAACTGGTGTTTGGCCCTTTCTGAACTGGTGTCTTGGATATTATTAACAAGATGTATAATGTAATTGTATCAGCAGATCGATTGTATCAGGCTATGCCTACTAGATGGTTATGGTCTTTTGGGAATTCAGAGGCTTCTATATCAAGCAATTAAATGGGTTGCCCAAAAAGCAGAAGACAGCTAAAGCCTTCTGCTCCCTGTTGTTGAACGTTTTTCAGTTTAGCAAGTGCTGTGGAATGACAAGAAGCAAGTGCTGGGGAACAGAAGAAGAGTCCCTTTAAGAACTTGCTTCTCACTGTATACAAACCAATCCCCCAACAATAAATGAATTCACAGCTAGGATGAAGCTGGAAGGAGGTGTACATCAAACAAAAATCCATATAGGGAAATTGGATTGGCTCTTAACACCAGACTGAATGTGACACAGATTCCGTTAGCTTCCGCAACACAGTGATAGTTGTCTTGGGATTTCTAGGTGTAAGAAAAATGACTGAACTCTTCAAAAGACAGTATCCTCCCCCACTCCAAGGCGGGTAAAACAGGTGCAGGTCCAAGGGGTAATAGTGATATAAAATATCTTAAAATTTATTAAAAGAATTATGCCAGCGACGCAAGGCGTTTCGAGACCAGTCCGGTCTCTTTATCAAGTGTCTAATACCATAATAAGTTGCCTTTGTATTATTATGGTATTACACACTTGATAAAGAGACCGGACCGGTCTCAAAACGCGTTGTGTTGCTGGCATAATTCTTTCAATACATTTTATGATATTTTTTATCACTATTACCCTTTGGACCTGCGCCTGTTTTACCCGCCTTGGAGTGGAGGAGGATACTGTCTGTCTTTAATCCCTGTGGGGATTAGTTGGGAGTGGCTGCGGTTCATTCACATGCTATCAGCAAGGGTGGTATTACACGGGCCGATAGGGACCCGATAATACCTGTAAACGAGCAGCGATCTGCTAGATCATCGCTCGTTTACTGGGCCTATTACACGGCCCGATAATCGTATAAAAAGGCTGCAAGGACATTGTTACCGATGTCCTTATTTAAACTACATACATTACCTATCCACTCTCCAGGGCTGCTTCTGCGGCCTGTCAGCTGACTGGCCGCTCTGAAGCTAGAGCGAGCGGGACCCAGGGAGAAGACCGCAGGAGCAGCCCTGGAACGTGGATAGGTAATGTATATAGTCAGTCGCCGGCCGTGCACCGCTATTACACGTAGCGGTGCACGGTCGGCGCCTGATGAAAATAGGTCAGAACCTATATCAACGATCAGCCGATGATCGTTGTCATCGGCTGATAGTTGTATTTATTACATGGAGCGATAATCGGCATTATCGTTCCGTGTATTAGTACCCTTAGAGTTGTGCCTTACATCAGGAAGAAAAATTAATCAAAAAAATAAGTGGTGGACTAGACACTTGATTTTGCAGTGTAATGCAGAAGTTTATTTATATAAGAGCTAGTGTTTCATATGTACAGTGAGAAAATTGTGCTCAGAAAGCACCCATATATATGTTATACACATAGATGGTAAATGGAGATAGGAACATGTCCACGGTGTGATTGGCTAGTAAGCCCTGCCTCACTCTAGGAACCCGCTAGGACTGAGCACCCTCAGTATCTAGTGGGAGCAATCCCTAGTAAAATGTGTGAGACAGTCTATTTCAAGGTGGAGAGTAACATAGCCTCAAAAGAGGTCTTGTCGTCTGTATGTGGTACGTCAATACAGGGCTGTGCAATAAATGTTCACATATAACATAGATTATGGTAGAGACAGGAGTTAGAGAACGGCAAGTAAGTTTTTCCACAGGTCATCCGACGCGTTTCCCCTTTGGTCCTATACAGGATAACAAGGTTCATCAGGGATGCAACATTATGTGGATTTATCAGCCGTGTAGTATATCTGATAAAAGCAAATACAGACAATGGTGTAAGTACCGTGGTGGATCAAAGATGAGTGGGTGCAAGGAGACAAAGGAGATATTTAGAATGATAATACCTCTCCAAACTGTCAGTTTCGGATAGCGGTCTTGGCAAGGAGCTCCATAGGTATGGTATTGGTAAGAGTACAGGACAGATGGTGTCCAATGCCACTAAAGGGAGATCCCAGTGTAGATAGCACGATGATGCCTGATCAAAACGGATGATGTAAAAGGTAGATGTATTGTAGGCAAGATAATCATGGGAAATAGATAGGTAGATAAATCCATAGTGCATACCTGTGATGGGGATTATAGTCCCTCCATGATGGGGATGGAAACTAATAACACAGGCAGGCAAAAAACGGTAATCCCCTCTAGAATGTAAATGGTAAACACCCTAAGTGTCAACAAAGGGTAAGCTGGCAGAGCGATCTAAGGAAAAAATGGATGTAAGGATGGATGTAGAACTCACGTGTAGATGAAGCAGGGCCGGTAAGATGTGGTGTTCCAGGCGGCAGATAAGCGTCTGGTAGAACCGCCAGCCGACGCTGCCTAAATACACCCGGAGAGCGTGATGACGTGCCGCGCGGCTAGCGCGTGATGACGTCACCGCGTAGACGGCACGCGATGACGTAACCGCGCCGTCGTAGCGGAGGTCCGCGCATGCGCAGTAGGGAAAAATGAATCCCACTGCCCATAGTGACAGAATGCCCTCAGCATCGGTGATGTAATCGTGGGGGAGAGTGCTAAATATGGCCAGCGATGTAGTAACAGTGTCAACCTGATCAGAGGAAATACCTAGTGGCCAGTAGGGGCTGGTATGCTAAGTGTGCATGCAAAACTGCAGGGGGAGAGGGGATATGGAGTCTCCCAAACAACAAAAGGAATATAAAGATAAGTGGTACATAGCGTGGTGAGGATGAACAATATTGATAGGTAATGGGTATAAAGGATGATGTATTGGGTTAAATGATGTTAACAGATAAATGTTATAAATCGGTTTGTACGGTCAGGCGGTGGTATAGGTATACACGATAATTAGAATATTGAAATAATTGACATGAGCAGAGTGAACGGAAAGGGCATGAGAGGGGTAGCAGAGGTGATAGGGATGCTTAGATGAGGTTGAGTAGAAGATAGAAGGTAGGGATGATTATCCACTAAAAGGTCTAGATGAAGTGTGTGAACAAAATCTGGTCGTTGAGGCCACCTGGCTCCAAGGTTTTCAAACGGTATATCCATTCGGTTTCTCTTCTTAGTAGTCTATTGTCATAATCACCCCTTCGGGCATCAATTTCGATAGTTTCAATGGCTTTGAAGGTGATGTTATAGGGAGTCTTGGGGTGCATGGTTCGCATATGTGTGGCCACAGGTTTGGGTCGTGAGTGTTCAATGTCCCCGATGTGCTCTAGAATCCTACGCCTGAATTCTCGTTTCGTTTTTCCCACATATGACTTTGGGCATTCACAGGTGGCCAGATAAATAACACATGATGATTTACAGTTGACAAATGAACGGTTCCTGAATATTGTGGGGTTGGAGCCAGAACAGAAGGTTTTTGATACCGAGATGTAGCGGCATGCCTTACATGTTCCGCACTTGTAGGTACCAGTGATAGGCGTGTCCAGCCAAGTGGGGCGTTTTGATTTCGGGGGGACGTAGTGGCTGTTGGTTATTAGGTCGCCCAAGTTACGTCCTCTCCGGTAAGTGATTTGAGGGTGAGCAGGGATCACCGGGGTGAGGTGGGGGTCTGTCCTGAGAATGGGCCAAGCTTTTTCCAGGATTGACCTAACTTGTGGTGCTGCGTTATCGAAGGTCCCTATGATCCTTAACTCCTCTGATGGTGTACTGATTTCTTTTGCCTTCGGTATAAGGAGATCCTGGCGGTTGCTTTGTCTCGCTAGTTGATAGGCCCGTGATAGGGTGCGATTGGGGTAGCCCCTATCTCTGAACCTTCGTTGGAGTGATTTGGCCTCTTTTTCGAAAGATTGTATTGTACTACAATTACGTCTGATGCGTAGGTATTGCCCCTTCGGGATACCAGTCTTTAAGCTGAAGGGATGATGACTTTCCCATTTCAGCAGACTGTTCCCCGCAGTGGGCTTACGATACGCTTCTGTGGAGATAGTGGTGTCCTGGATTTTCAAGATGGTGTCCAAGAAGCAAATTTCATCCTTGTTGATTTCAGACGTGAAGCGGAGACCAATCTCGTTGTCATTTAAGTTCCTTGATAAATCTGTTGAAGTCCAAGGGCGTGCCGGACCAGAGGATCAGCACATCGTCGATGTACCGCCCCCAAAATTCAATATAGGGATGGTGTTGGTCGTATTTGTCACTGAAGACCACCGTGTCCTCCCACCAGCCCAGGAACAAGTTAGCATATGAGGGCGCCATCGGGCTCCCCATAGCTGTGCCCCTGAGCTGGTGGTATATCCCCTTGTTGAACAGGAAGTAGTTGTGGGTCAATATCCACTCAACGATTTGGACGATAAAGTTGATGTGGTTCGTGAGATGTACGCTCCTGGTTTGGAGAAAGTGTTCCAACGCTTGTAGACCCTTGGAGTGTGGAATCGAGCTATACAGAGCTTCGACATCTATGCTGCCAAGATACCATCCTTTTTCGGTTTTGATGTCTGCCAGCTTGGCCAGAAGATCCATTGTGTCGCGAATATACGATGGAATGCTCGTGACTAGTGGCCTGAGGATCTCATCAACGTAGATTCCCAAATTCTGGGTTAGGTTGTCAATGCCGGCCACAATGGGTCGGCATTTTAGTGGATGTAGGCCCTTGTGGACTTTGGGTAATCCGTAGAATGTTGCTACTCGAGGTGCCGTGGGTAAGAGGAACGTGTACTCCTTCCTGTCGATGATTCCAGTTTTCAAGGCATCGTCCAGGATGGTTTTGAGTTGTTTCCTGAATAGATCAGTGGGGTCCGTGTCTAGGAGTTTGTATCCCTCCCTGTCTCTTAGGACCATCTGGCACATGTCTCTGTACATGTTGTGGTCCATGATAACCAGATTCCCGCCTTTATCGGCCGACTTGATTACTATTGTTCGATCATCTTGAAGATTCTTCAGAGCCATACGTTCTCCCCTATTAAGGTTCGACTTCTGTGACCATGGTTCCTGTGCTAATTGCTCAAGATCTTGTGTTACCACCCTCGTGAAAATATCTATGCTATCTTGATCGCTTATGGGGGGCATCCTCCTGGATTTTGGCTGACAGGTGGAAAAGGGGCCTAACCCACGTTCCCTTTCATTTTCTTCCAAAAGGTTGGATAGCGTGGTTACTCCTGGTAAGTCCTCTGGTGAGATCCCCAGTTCCAGACATTTCCGCGCTTCGTTGAGTGCAAAGAATTTTTTCCATTTTAGTTTCCTCGCAAAAAGATGTATATCCTTCACCCAGTCAAAGACCTTGAAGTTGTTGGTTGGTACAAAAGATAAACCCTTCATAAGTACCGATCGTTCGTTATCCGTTAGCACGTGGTGTGATAAATTGATGATCTGGTTAGAGGAGTCATTTCGGTCATCAGGGAGGGGGGGCGTACTGGTGAGTGCTAGAAAGTCCCTGGGGTGGGCACCCCCCTTGCTAAAAAAGAAGAAGAGGAAGAAGACAAAGCAGAGGGAGCTGCAGTCTGATCTTGGGTAGAGGGAGATGTAAATGACGTTGATGTGGTAGCCGAGGATGTGGTGGACTGAGTTCCCTGAGATGTGTTGTTGGCAACCTAACCCAGAATTTGGGAATCTACGTTGATGAGATCCTCAGGCCACTAGTCACGAGCATTCCATCGTATATTCGCGACACAATGGATCTTCTGGCCAAGCTGGCAGACATCAAAACCGAAAAAGGATGGTATCTTGGCAGCATAGATGTCGAAGCTCTGTATAGCTCGATTCCACACTCCAAGGGTCTACAAGCGTTGGAACACTTTCTCCAAACCAGGAGCGTACATCTCACGAACCACAACAACTTTATCGTCCAAATCGTTGAGTGGATATTGACCCACAACTACTTCCTGTTCAACAAGGGGATATACCACCAGCTCAGGGGCACAGCTATGGGGAGCCCGATGGCGCCCTCATATGCTAACTTGTTCCTGGGCTGGTGGGAGGACACGGTGGTCTTCAGTGACAAATACGACCAACACCATCCCTATATTGAATTTTGGGGGCGGTACATCGACGATGTGCTGATCCTCTGGTCCGGCACGCCCTTGGACTTCAACAGATTTATCAAGGAACTTAATGACAACGAGATTGGTCTCCGCTTCACGTCTGAAATCAACAAGGATAAAATTTGCTTCTTAGACACCATCTTGAAAATCCAGGACACCACTATCTCCACAGAAGCGTATCGTAAGCCCACTGCGGGGAACAGTCTGCTGAAATGGGAAAGTCATCATCCCTTCAGCTTAAAGACTGGTATCCCGAAGGGGCAATACCTACGCATCAGACGTAATTGTAGTACAATACAATCTTTCGAAAAAGAGGCCAAATCACTCCAACGAAGGTTCAGAGATAGGGGCTACCCCAATCGCACCCTATCACGGGCCTATCAACTAGCGAGACAAAGCAACCGCCAGGATCTCCTTATACCTAAGGCAAAAGAAATCAGTACACCATCAGAGGAGTTAAAGGGAATGTGTCGCCAAGTAAAACATTTTTTTGAAAGTGTTAAAAGTGAATTTGTTAATTTTTTTTGTTAATTTATATGTGTTTTTTATTTTTTTTACATGTAAGGAAATATGAAAAACTAACGATCGAATTTTCCATATTTCCCAGTGATGGCCACCAGGGGGAGCTCCAGCAGGAAACTGCTGGTAAAAGCAGCCTGAAATAGGAATGCTGAAAAAAAGAGGCAGTCCCTGCTCAGCTGCTGTGACATCATCACCTCCCCCCTCTTTTCACAAAAGAACAAAGAGGGGAAAGGTGATATTATGTGTACTGTTGGGCATCGCCATTTTGTTGTTGTCTGCACAGCAGTACAGCCAGAAGAAGCATGTGACACTGCGGACACCAGAG